>NC_084467.1:150222962-151428275 GCF_027409185.1 Cynocephalus volans
TTATGATATCTGAACAGTATATCTTTCCTCTATTCTAAACACAGTTCAGATGCTGACTCTTCTGTACTAAAACACATTGATTAACCCAAACAGCATTCCAAATGAAGTGTGGAAACTATAACTTGGAATGCATCTTTTTTTTCAACTCTTCCCTTACAAGTACCCTAACACTCTTTTATAGAGTCTGTAACTAGTTCTTTATAAAGACCTTGACAGTATTTTGGTGAAGACATGGCTTGAATTATTGAATTAATAGTATTTTTAAGCCATAGGCTTATTTGCAGTCTAAACATTTGACTTACATGTAGCATACTATTAAAGTGACTTTTAAAAAAAATTTTATAGAATTGTTCCTGACCTAACTTTATTATTATTTATTAAGCATATGTCTCTATATGTTTTGCATTTTCATCATTTGTCAATGATTTTAATTGTTAAAGGTCACAACTTTATTATAATTGCATTTTTGAGTTTGTAAAAGAAACTGGAAGTAGAAAACATAATTAATTAACATATGTATGTTAATGCTATTTAGTTTCTCACACAGGAAGAGTTGTCATGACTGATTTAAATGCCTCTCTTCTGTCCTCTCTTAGAACCTAGCATATTCCACTATCTTTGTACTTTTCACAGTTCATTATTATTTTTGGTTTATTTCTCTCTCTCCTGAGCAAGATGATAAACTTATGAGCAGGGAAGATGTGTTTGTAAATATCTGGTTATTGTAGTAAAAATTAAAGAATCCACTATGCATGGATGGTTGAATGGCAAACACATTATTTTCTATTAATGATTACTCTTCCATACTTATTTCTATTAATTCTATTTAACAATGGTAATTAAAAGAAATTAATATAAACATATTAAAAGGAATTTAAACAATTGTAATTTTAATGCCACTTAGATATCTAAGAAACCATCTATATTATTTTTGAAATATTTTATGTTTACATTTACTGATTCAATTTTTAAGATTTTTTTCACCAAATTATGATTTATTTTTTCAAACAGTACAGACTGCTACAAGATGGCAGAAACATGAAATTCTATTTTAAGACACAATTTAAAATATATTTTAGAATAGCATATCTTGCTCTTTATATGAGAAGGAAAGCTATAGAAAACAAAATTTTCCATATTGAAATTATAAATTTTGTTAATGTAATTCATACCTGACATTTAAGTGTCAATTAGGAACTGAGGGTTGTATCTTTAAAAAGACTTTTTGCATCTTCCAGTCCCATCCAACATTCTCATTCCCAGATATAGCCACTTTCAACAATTTTGTTGCTTACTCTTGTATTTATTTCCATTTTTATTAATACCTTATTTCTTGATATATAAGTTGTAATGAATGCTTTTTAATTTCCTATAATGAACTTTGAGGACCAATCTCTCTTACCTTCTCTCCTGATAGAGCAAGGTAAAAATATATACTAAATAAAATTAGATTATTTTTTATCAATCTTTGACTGTCTTGTGTCAGTATTTTACATTGGCTTCATTTAATTCTACAGTTTCTAATCTACAGTGTTGATTCCTACAGTTTTGATACCTGTCATGATGTTACGCACTTTGTGGAATTTGTGCATGGCTCAAGTATTCCTATCAATTTGCCATTAGAAATGTTTTTCTTCCTTTTTTTTTTTTTTTTTAAGAAAATTGTCTTTGGGACATTTTTCTCAACTGTTTGTGATTTTAATCTACCACAGCAACAGATATTCCACTTGTTCTGCTTAGACTGTTACAGCTAATTATAGGAATGCCTTCAGTCTAAATCCTCATCAGTTCAAGAAATCTGATGGCCCTTAAACAACCTTGCATTCTCTTCCACATATGATAAAAAGAATAAAAGTCAAGAAGATTTTAAAACCTTTGTTATGTACCACATTTTCCGTATCCACTCATCTGATGATGGACATGTGGGGAAAATGTGGTACATCTATCTACACAATGGAATACTACTCAGCTATAAAAACGAATGAAATACTGCCATTTGCAACAACATGGATGGACCTCGAGAGAATTATATTAAGTGAAACAAGTCAGGCACAGAAAGAGAAATACCACATGTTCTCACTTATTGGTGGGAGCTAAAAATTAATATATAAATTCACACACACACACACACACACACACACACACACACACACACACACACACACACACACAAAACCGGGGGGTGGGGAAGAAGATATAACAACCACAATTACTTGAAGTTGATATGACAAGCAAACAGAAAGGACATTGTTGTGGGGGAGGGGGGGAGGGAGAAGGGAGGGAGGTTTTAGTGATGGGGAGCAATAATCAGCCACAATGTATATCGACAAAATAAAATTAAAAAACAAAAAACTTTTGTTATATTTCCTAAAAACGAAAAGCAAAGAGATATTATGCTTTAATCATAAATAAAAGAAAAATGTATAAAAGATGATTTTGTCAATGATGACTATTAAATATGTAACTGTACAAGATTTTCAGGTATTTCTAACCATAGCTGAAACTTAGTTCAAAATTTTATAAATGATTATTTCAGATGGAGCAGCAGGAATTTTTTCAGGAAAAAAATCTCATCCAGAAAATAATAATACTGATTTAAATACAGTCTTGGAGTATATTTCAGAATTGCTAATTGCTATGGACTGAATTGTGTCATTCTCTACCCCCATTCATATGTTGAAGCCCTAACCCCAATATGATGGGATTTAGAGATGGGGCAGTTAGGTTTATATGAGGTCATGAAGGTGGGGCTCTCATGATGGAAATAATGCCCTCATAAGGAGACACCAGACAGTGTCTTCCTCTATCTCTCTCTCGCTATATGAATACACAGCGAGAAGGCAGCCATCTGTAAACCAGGAAGAGCGCCCTCGGTTGGCAACTTGACTGTGAACTTTCCAGTCTCCAGAGCAGTGAGAAATAAATTCCTGTTGTTTAAGCCACCCAGACTATGGTGTCTAGTTATGGCAGCCTGAGCTAGTTACACAAGCATACACGGCATGTGTGTACAACATATATCTATTTAACTTATGTTTAATAAGTTTTGATGTTCATATTTGCCTGCTTTAGGCCCTATTTTTTTTTTAAATCCTCAATTGCTTAACATTTTATTTCAGTGAAAATATGAAGATGGTGTTCCATTATTCATCACTCTTTCTTTTAACTGTACCTTATTTATTAAAGTTAGATTCTGATGAGCTTTCCAAAAGATAATTTACTCTAAGATGTGTTAACAATCTGTATGACACTCTACAAAACTTATTTACCCACCAAAAAATGCCAAAAATATTGATGCTATATACATATTTATACAAACAAATATCCAAGTTTAAAAAACATTTTTTAACTCCGGTAATAAAATTATATCAAATAGAGTAGGAAGTGATTGAATATCCCAATGAAAAGTCTGGAAAAGGCAAGAATTTTCAAAACTGGAAATCATAATCCATTTTAATAAGAAATTTTGATATTATACTTTTATTAGTTTTAGAACAAACTGAAGAAACAACAATAAAATGAAACTGTATTGTTCTATGAGTTCAAACCTTAGGTTGATTCCATCAGGATTCAATATAGATTAACTTTGTAAATTTTGTCAGCACTAACATAAACTATTTTTAATGTTTGTGTAGTAACTGAAAATAACTCTATAACAAAATTTAGAGGAAATTCTCTCAGCCTATCTAAATCATTAACTCATCTTTGGAAAAAAATTATGAATTCCATTAGTCAAAGGATACAATACTGGGCATATACATCACATCTGATATACAAATTTCATTTTGGCTGAATTTTCATTCAAGCCTATTTGCCAAAACTGCTTACATAAATCCATAGCTAAGATGTTTTTCAGCAATTCCCAAAGCTACTAATGGCATATAATTTCTGGGGATAAGATAGTTAAGTGTCAGGATTGGTTGCAAAATGTAATTATGTATCATCCAACCAGAAGCAAATTGTATCACCCAGTTGGAAAACAAGAATTACTTGAGAATCCCAAGAGCTTATAGAGACCTAATAATTGTTTAACATTGGGCTTAATATAATTTCTAATGTCACCTAACAACTCTGGTGAAGTATTCAATATGACTATTTTTTAAAAATTACCATTAGGTCCTGGTTTGCATTTCCGAGTATCTTCAAATGATCTAGACATGGATAAATTTTTCCCCTTCACCAATATTCTAAGATTTAATAATTCAGTGAAGCAATTGTCTTAAGCAGTAGTCAAGCAAAGGTAGAAAGTTTCACATTGTGCACTAGTATTTACTAGACAGAAGAACAATTTGTGGATTTAGTAAGGGAGATTATTCTTTATCAATAGTAAAATCTAGATTTAAGAAAATATTTCAGAGTCAACAGGTTCTTTGGGACAATTTAAGTGCTTTACTCTGAAATCCTAATTAAAATAGTAAAATAAAGAGCAAATACATATATTTGAGCAATATAGTAAAATAAAGAGAAAATATATATATGTGTATATATATGTATAAAATATATATATGTATGTTTTTTTTCTTTTTTTTAATAATCACAACTTCATTATTTGCCCCAAATTGGGAACAGGTGTGTTATCCTTCTGCTACTTTAATTTTTCTTTTTTAATTCTTCCATCTGTTCATACTGGATGACTCAAATATCTCAGCCATCTCTAACATGCCACAGGCTCACATTTTGTGGTTGCAGGTGAAACACTTCCTATGGTGATAGCAACACTCTTCTGCTGTCCAGTGCCAATTCCTGTCCTCACTACATTTTAGGAAATAATGTGTTCCTCTCTTTAATTAGTTCAAAACTCCTAAGGTTAAAGCATCTGGTAGGAAATTTAAGACCAGTAGAAATTTAACTATTTATATACTGTATAGTTGTAGAGTATCAAGAGACACTATTCCATGTTGTGTCAATATATTTTTAACACTTCCTTCTAAATCACAATGTGTATAAAACTTTTGACAAAAAATTAAAAATACATAAAAGATAAAAGCTTTATCTTGAAAATTTTGTAAGTTATAGCTGCAAACAGAATAATAATATATAGATTTAGTGCTGAGCAGAAAAGTCATTTCAAGGAATATTTATATTGTTTTTTTATATACATATTTAGCCTCTTTAATTTGTTGCAGAGAATATGAATATGGTGATTGACCTTCAGATATGTTTATCACTGGATAGCATGCTACATACTGGATATAGAGCTTACCACAAGATGTATGTAATTATCTCAGAGATAGCTTTTATAGTATTTAAAAGTTTATTTTTCAACAGTTCATTTTGTTCAATTTATTCATGGACTTACTGGTGCATGTTCTGGAGACAGCAGCATGAAATTGAGCCTACTTGTTTAAACACAAAAATGTGGGGAATAGGAGGAATCAGAAATCTGAAATAGGGATAAGTGAACATAGGTGTTATCAGACAAAAGAGAGCAAGACTTCTGGATCTTGTTCAAAGGGGTCTCATGCTCGACCTAAATCTGATCTGAATGAAAGAGTAAAGAAATTTTTTTGTGTGTTATCTTTTGAGCACCACGTGTATTCCATTACAGCTATGATTGAGAATTTTTATTTTCAAGTCCACACATAAGTGTGTTTTGTTTTTATTGCTAGGTACTTATGTAATATTTACATGATGAGAATTATGAAAGGAGGTCTATATTAAAATGTAGGATAATATAAGTAAACATTTACTTTTCAGTGCGTGCTTGTGTGTACTATTCTCAAATTATTGAAGTTCAGTTTTTCAGATGTTAATTCTAAAGCTATTGTTTACCCTGGCAATTACTTCGTAAACATATTAAGTAAGAAATATCAGATTCTATAAAATTCTATTTATCATCATTCTTCAGTTTTTGTGATCTTGTTTAATTCAACTGCCCTTTCTAGCTCAATAGCTCAAATAAAGGAGAAGAGCTTTTTTTTTTTTTTTTTTTTTTTTTTTAAGCTGAAAGCTTTTGAGGGTGGGAATAATTCCAGCAAATGCAGCTGAAGTGCTTATCCAGTTGTCAGTTTGATTCTATATCATTTTGTTTGATTTTATAGCTGTGTTTATAGATTGTGTTTGAAAGCACTCTACTTACTAGAAATTTGATAAGTGATTAAAAATTTGGCAAATGTTTTCTCCAAGTGCTTCTAAATAGATTCTATAAACAAAGCCAAACAAAGCAAGGTGCAGTGTGAATGATGATTTGCCCTAATGGTTTCACAATATTTAATGAATACAGTAAGAAATATGTTGAGGATATTTTCCCCTCTCCATGAGGCTTTGAGAAATATATGAGCATATAGCTGACTTTCCACAAGAGGGCTTCATGTTTCAAATCAGCATTATCATACTTATTTGGCACAATGCCCAGAAAAGTCTATTGCTTGTTAGTTTCTTGACTCAAGAAAAGTTTCTATTAGAATATTTTATAACTCTCCTGGGAAGAACTTTCAGAAATACATATCTGTGTATATTTGTACATTTTAAGACAATATAAGCACACATGTTCAAATATTATTTCTATGCACATGTTGGATTATATGTTTGAATTTTCTACACATATATGGTTAAAACTATATAATTTCACTGCTCTTCAAGAAATTAATTTATCTTAAGAAATTTTCTAGGTATCTGTATTAGTCAGGGTTCTTGAGAGAAAAAGAACCAATAGGATCTATCTACTTATCTATGTACAAAGAGATTTACTATAAGAAATTTGCTCATGCAGTTATAGAGATGGAGAAGTTTCATTATCCGTTGTTTGCAGGCTGAAGACCTAGGAGAGCTGGTGGCATAGTTCCAGTCTCAGTTTAAAGCCTTGAGAGCTAGGGGTCCTGGTGGTGTAATTTCCGGTTTGAGGCCAGGAGAAGACCATGTCCCCGTTCAGAGAGTCAGATGGGGATGGTGTATTCCCCCTTCCTTCACCTTTTTTCTCCAGGCCCTCAAAAGACTGGATGATGTTAGCCACATTAAGGAGGACAATCTGCTTTACTTCACGCAGTCTACCAGTTCAAATGCTAACCTCATCCACAAACAGCCCCACAAACGCACCCAGAAATGTTTCCCCAGATATCTGGGCACCTCATCACAATGCAGTCAAACTGACACATAAAATTAACCATCACAGCCCCCCATCTTGGGTTCCTATAGACCAGGATGTTTAAGGTCAATTGTTGACTCTACCGTGTTTCTCTCCATATTACTCATTAATCATTTGTTATTTTACATTATACTCACTAGTAATTTAAAAAAAAGCTTTTTTTTCCATATTATTCAATAGCCAATTGTGTATTAATTTTATGATTAGTATAATCATGATAAAAGTATTGTACCAAGCCCTTTTCTTTTATATGCTTTATTTCATAAACTGAATGATTCTATTAGATGTTTACTACAACATTCATTACCACTATTTTATAATTGGGATTCAAATTTATGTTTTATGGGCTAATGAATTTGGAATCATTTAGAGGAAGAGGTAAACATTTGAATACTGTTTGTATAGAAAAACAAGGAAAATGATTCAGGTTAATCTTACAATTTGTGGTCTTAATTGGAGAATAAGAGACCAATTGAGTGTATATATCGATGCTATAAGTTGCATTAATATAACTTAACACTACTATGTACGCTATGTATGTAAGTTTGAAAAAATAGTATATAATTTTAATGAATACATTTTACTTACCTCTCTAAACATCATTTGCCATATTTCCATAAGATAAATATGCCACTAAATTTTATTTTAGTAGCATCTTTGTTTCATAGAGCTTATCTATAAAATGCTGTAATTTGACCTTTCATATGAATTTTCTGAAACTGTCGTACAATGAGAATACATATCTAATTGAAAGGAAACTCAATTGTTATAAGAAGTGTTATTACATTTTTGGAAAAGAAGGTCACATGACACTAGTGCCTGCCTGAGACTATACTTTTACCAGTCAATACCCAAACTGGGAATTCTAATTTTCAAAATGTGGCAGAAATCTTAAGACATTGTATCACTGTGAAGCCACAGTGATCTCTCATCTATAATACAGCATTAACTTTCTAGCTGATTTCTTTGCCTCATATTTACAATCTTCTACCTCCAGTTAAATATACATATGGTCAGAGTGCGCATGAGAAGCACACTCTCTCTAGCTCTGCCATTTGCCATCTGAGACCCTGCATTGCTGTGTATAGTCACCATCAACAAGGCCCTCACCAGATGTATTCTCTGGACTTTGGACTTCCCAGCCTCTGAAAGTGTAAGCAATAAATATTTTTCTTTATAAATTGCCCAGAAATGTAAGCAACAGAAATGAACTAAAATGCATGTCATCAGGTCAGTACTCTGCCTATGCCAGCCAGTGTTTTCTTGTCATACTCAGAATAAAATCTAAACACATTATGGGATTGTACACGATACAGCCCCTGGCTGCCATGTTCACTTCCTCCTCTATAAATCTCTTCTTTGTTTACTCTTCTCCAGCCATGGTTGCCTCTGTCTAATATGGTATGTATTGGCCACTTGGAATGTGCTCAGTCCAGATCAAGATGTAAGTATAAATTGCACATCAGATTTCAAAACTAAGTATAAAAAAGTGTAAAATATCTTACTGATAATTTTTCATATTGAATACATGCTAAAATAATTTGTGATAAACAAAAATATATAGTTATGATTAATTTCACCTGTTTTTTACAACTTAATTTTAAAGTGGCTGTTATAAATTTGAAATTATATATGTGACTCACATTTGTGGCTTACCTTATATTTCTCTTGGACGGTGCTATAGTAGAGGACTGAAAAATAGCTGCTGAGTTAAAGAACAATTTTCCAATCAAATTGTTTAAAAAATGTTCTGGTTGTTTTCAAATGAGATATACCATTTGGAAAAACTTTTCATGCTCAATTGAGACAAACCATTTGGAAAAACTACTTTTCATGCTCATAACTCTTTGCTATGTTACCTCTCCATTGTAGGACTTTTCTTTAACACAATTTTATATGAAGTAAAATTTGACACTAGAGAATGACTAGTACACACTATTAATTTCAGTTCTGGGAAAGAATAAAGAGGTAAGATAAATGTTCATGGTAGAGGAATAGGGTGCTCATTGAATAGAATTAATTTATAAAGAGCCAGTTTAAGCGATTTAAGGGAAACTTCAAAGAAAAATACTGTGGAACTATCTGTCCCTTGTACCTGTATGAGATTTTTTTTTAAAAATTACTCACAGATCTTTATAGATTTAATTTCTATGTTAGAAAGTTTCTCTATGATCTGAATTAGGATTTAGAACAGTTGGCAAAAACATTGAGAAAGAACAGTAGAGAGGCTTTACCTAAGAACAGGTATGATATCTTCTGATTTCAAACCATTGTCAATATCAAAATGCTACTTTCATCCCAAATGAACATTAGACTTTATGCCAATGTTATTTTCAAAGAAGCATCAGACTATAGATTGTTTCTTTCTTTTTCTGAGGCACAAAATCACTCTGTCAATCTGTCTTGTAGGTTTAAAGGACGCATGTAATCTGGATGATTACCTCATCTTGAAAATAGATCATTAACTGCTATGGTTTAAAGTTTTTTCATTGATTCATTTTTAAATTATTTTTTTAAGGCAAGAACATTTAAAGTAACTTTTGCCTTTTTCCTCGGTTCTATATGTAAATGAATATTTTAAGTTCCATTAAGAATTTACATAGTGTAGCCTTGTATGTATTTCGCGTTCGATCCAATAGACAAAACAATAAAATTGTGATCAGTGGAAACGATTCTTATAATTCATATTATTGTTTCAGTGAGAGTATCTAAAGCACAAGTATTAAAATTTTAAACTTCACTATTTTCCAACAATTTAAAAATAATTATGTCAGTATTCATAGTGTTTACAGAGAAGTTTTGAATTATTGAAATGGAAACTCTTTATTGATTTATAAATAATATTTTAAATATTCTGCCCATCACCTTGTATATCAATAAAATATGTATCTCATTTCAAAAATATTTAAGCTGGTTAATATTAACTAATATTTTTTTATTTAGTATATTTTCAGTATAGTGCTGGTTGCACCTTGAAATTATTATTATTATTATTTTTTTACCTTCCACAAACTCATCATGACTTATACACCTGGGGAGGGAAGTACAAGATTCACTGAGTAACTAATCTGTACGAGACAAACAGACAATATCTCACTGAGCTTTCCCAACAGCATTAGTAAGCGGAAGTTGTTACCATCATTAAAAAATAGAAAAGAGACTGATGCTAAAAGAGGTTAAGTAACTTAGGCAAACATGAGCATACCTACTGGTGAATAACAGCACAACTGACATTTACTGAACACTTAACTACGTGTCAGACACATTTCTAAGTGGTTTTCATCTGTGATTCTCATAGCAAACTTTAAAATGTTATTCTGTTTTTATTACCATTTTAGAAATAAAGAAATCGAGAGGCAAGGGGTAACTTGCTCAAGGACACATGGCAGATCCAGGGTTATAACTTAAAGTTACCTGAAACAAGCCTGTGCTTTTAATTGAATATGTATAACTTGTAATAGCGACTATAAAATATAGCATGGTTTTCCAGATTCATTCTTTGTAAGGCCTACCTCCTATTTTGAACCTGGCCTTGTTTTATTATTCACTTTATCTTGTAAATTGTGATGGATATGAGATCTGAGTCTGGATCTTAAGAGATCTGGCAACTTCCACTTTTGTGCTTTTGTGAGTTGTGTGGTGCCATACGAGACCTCTAGCTAGCCTGCAGGATAGATCACATGGAAAGACAACCTGGACAGGACACATGGGAGGGAGAATCCCTGAGAATGAATGGAGACAGAAAAAGCCCCAGTTGTTAGGACAGTGCTACTATTTATTGGAAAAGTGCTATTTGCCAGCACTTTTTAAAAGTAGTTTAGTAAAATATCTCATTTTAATCCTTGCTACAGTCCTATAGAATAGATTTAGTCCTGCTTTTACAAATGAGGACTCTGGGAGGACAGGAGACTTTCCCAAGTTCACTTAGTAAATAAGTAGCAGGATCTAGATTTGAACTCAGGTCTTAAAGTAGATCTAAGACTGTGTTATATCAAAAGTTAAGAATGCTAATTTCATGTATGTGGAAAAACTGTAAAATTTGAAGCTAGAAAATCTAACAGGAAGACTTGGTCATACATGAGAAATTATGAAAATAAGAACATTGACTTCAAGTGAGTGAGTTAGAGGTGTGAGTGTTGGGGTACGGCTAGTCACCTAAAAGAGTATGTAAGAAGAATATTGAAAGAACAACAGTAAAAATGAGCTTCCTATTTCCACATATGGGTATGGGAACAGCTATCAACAAGGCAGGAGGCTTTCAGCTAAAATAACAAAGATTATAAAATTTATCGTCTTTGAATATGAACAATTAAAATTATAGTTCCATAACAACACTAGAGTTGGAGAGTGTGCGCTTGTGTGTGAAAACTCATAAACGTTCTCCTAGCTAATATTCTGATTGCACTGAATTAACTTACTAGCCACTCATTGGCGGATAGGGACACAACAGTTAATGAGATTCCCATGTTTGTCATCATCAGTGTGTTTATAGTCAAATAGGATACAAAAATACAAAGTGTAAGTGCACTAATAATGAATTGCTAGTCATGTCAGTTGAAAGAAAAACAAGTATGATATAAACAATAATGCAGAAGGTCGCTTTAATGTCTTAAGAAGGCTTCCCTGGGTAGGTGATTAATCTGATGACTGGAAACAAAGGTGAGAGGAGCTAGCTTCCTCAGGCTTCAGGAGAGTGCATGCATAAAGTTCCCGAGGCAGACGCCAGCTGGGTGTGTGTGAGGACCTCGAAAGTACAAAGAGAGTGGAACAAAGTGATGTACGGAAAGAAAAGCTGAGTGAGGTTAGAGAAATGTTCAGGGATCAGCTAGGTCAAAAATAGGAATTCTGTGTTGTCATAAGTGTAATGGAAGTTTCTAAAAGGTATTAAATAAGGAGTGATCCAATTCACATAGAATAGTTTTTAAAATACTCAAGCTACTCATCAGAGAATGGACTGAAGTTGGAGGAGTAGAAGTGGGAGTTTAGTTAGAAGGATATCAGGTGTACCAGCCCGATGAGGGAGGACAAAGGCCTGATTGGAGTGGTCGTGACTGACAGAGAAAAGCAGGCATGAGCACTGCCCAAATAAAACCTAAAAACAGCATACTGTTATCTTGAATCAAGTTGTCTAAATATCCACAGTATAAAATAAGCATTTCAAGAATCATTCCAGTTAGCTCTGTGGTAATTCAAATTTAAAAATCAATTTATGGATATTTCTGGGCTAGTTTCCCTCTTATTTCTTGCCAGTGCACAGGCAATGTAATAAATGAAGCACAGTATTCCTTGTACATGTTTTCTTTATTTTTTTTTTCACAGTCTTTACCATCCTGCAATATTGTAAATAATACCAGAGCCATTGCATCAGAAATGTGGAAATAATGCTTATAAGAAATTACATTTTAAAACACAATGAAAAAAATTAAAGCTTACTTAGATTATAAATTTCTTCTTACAGGCTCTAAATGATAGCATCATACTAGGATGAAATCATTCCACATAATAATAACATTTTGTACTCTTGGTTAAAATTTTAGAACTATGGAGTATTACCCTTTTATCATTTTAAATATATCATCTTCAGTATGTTTTGCTCAACCTTTTCTATGATCTGTATTTACTTTAGGGGTTATGACTGCACGTGATCAATTTTCCTCGTTAATGAAATCCTCCTTATCTAAGAAAGTGGCTTTAGAATTTGGGTAGCACTCTCTGTTTGTTATTCTCATCACACTGGAGGAGGTGGAATACCACTCTATTATCATTAGAGACCCAGGTGAGTCTATTGAACTTGCATAGTAGGGACAATAGTGCCTGATGAAATGCTTCAACTTCCAGTTAGTGAAATTTTGTTCAATCAATATAAAGTGCTGTGGTGACACATCCTGCTTTAAACTGTGCAGGGGATTTTTAAATAGTTGACTGTGATACGCAATGTCAAGGTACTACAGTGATGTATTTAAGTTTAAAAATGCCTTACCGACTTTAAGTGCTATAAATTTACCTTTGTGAGTGAAAATGATAAGTTTGACTTTACAGAAATTTGGCAGAGTCTCACCATTATTCCAGCAAATATTAAGAGTGAATGGTATTTTTTTTTCATGGTCTATTTCAGTGTAATCTTTTCAGACTTTTCAAGCAAGATAGAAGTATAAATCAGGTAACTCTGTTTTGTATGTGTAAACACGTCACAGTTTGATTATATTATCAAAAGTGTCAATATTTTCACCAGAAAAGCCAAGGCAGAGCATTTGAGATGTCATTTAAATGTGAAAATAGTACAAATAAAGGAAATGGAGATGGTTAGTCACTTTTATCACATATCAAATCCAAAAATAGGGAGAGAGACTATATTGGAAAATGTATAAACCGAACAGCATGTACTTAAACCTGTTGATCATACAAGGAATATAATAATTCTTTACCGAAATCCACTTGAAAAGAGAGGAAGGGAAGGGGAAAACTAGGAGGGGAAGGAGAGAAAGATACTGTGTTTAACATTTCTAAAAAAAGAAATTAATACGAATGTTTTATTCTATTACAGACGAAGTCTAAATCCTAAAGCAATTTTAATTGAAGGCCTATTTCTTAAGCTAGTGTAACTCTTTTAAATTCTGTCAAAAGCATCTTTATAGTGAAGCTCTGATTACATTTATATTTTATGCACTGCCATTTTATTTCGCCAACAATGTGGTCTGTGTGATTGACACATCTTTAGCTATTTGAATTCCCTCAAATTAAGAGAGGGAGTTCAGAGTGACACAGGAGAGGACTGTCCAAGCTAGCTCTACGACCTTTTTGGAAAATAGAATCTCTAAATTGTTTTACTCTTGTTGCTGGAGTAGTATGGCAAAATTGACTATAACATCATGACTAGAGGCAATAGTTTCATTGCTGGAGAAAAATTGAATCCAATAATAAGCTTTTATCCTCATTTCCCTTGGATTTAATCTGATTTCTCAAATTTGAGAGTGAAGCTTTTGTTGAATACCCCGAGTAGGAAAAAAAAAAAAAAAAAGAATGCTGAGAAACGTAAATAATTTCTCAGAATTCTAGTTTCTAATACAATTCAATTCACCTAGGAGAAAATAAAAATTTCTTACAGTATTTATCTATATAGCTCATTTTGCTCTTAAAATAGTATTACTGTGAATTTTATTTTGATTATGGAATCAAAAATAAATTGATCTAAGAATAAACAAGAAAAAATATTCTGAGATACATATAATAACTTATTATTTAACAATATAAATGATTTTCTTTTAAAAAGCCATTCAATCTACTATTCTAATAAATATTTTTAATGATAGCTTTGTTTTTCCTTATTTATTAGTGTTTCAAGAGACATTTTAGACTATCCTTCTAAATTTAGCATCTTTATTACAGAGAATAAGAATAAAGAATTTAAAAAAAAAGAATCTCCTCCATACTACTCTTACCAAAAGAGAATAAATTTGAAGTAATAAGATAATAGAAAATTTTTTTAAATTAAGGTACTCCTAGAATGATATTAAAAAAATTACTTTAATCTTCTGCCTTAATTTGCTTGAACTATCTATGCATATGCTGACCATGGTAAAGAAAAAAAAAACTTTCTAATTATTGTTTCTAAAAAACATTAAAACTATATGTATAGTACTTGTGTTTGGTTTTGTGGACCAAAAATTATAGACAGGGGCAAAAGCAAACAAACAAACAAACAAAAAAACCCACCTCTTTTGTAACTCAGAATTCATTATTCAATATTCCTTCATAGAAGAAGGAATATTATGATACTTAAGATAGTTTAAGGTGATGGGGTATTGATAACCATAAAGGTTGGTTCCAGGACTACAGAATTGATAGTTAAAAGCATAGGACATTAGAGGAAATCTCAACTGTATTTATTTAGTATTCCAATATCATGTCCGCATGATACATCAAGACATTTTTTTTAAGGCTTTTATCTTCAGAACATGATGTTTGAAATTGGAAGGTACTGGCATATTCCACGGATTTGTACTGAGAGTGATAGCTTAGAAATGAATATGATTTGAAATCTTCATATTAGACAGAGTGTCAGAAATTGAGAACAAGGCAGATTCACCTGCTCTAAAATGTCCCTAAAGTAAATTGCTTAAGGAAATAAGATCTCAAAGATTCTTGGTGGGGAATTTTTGAAGTTGTCATCAGTATTTCCATATTCAAGTTGAGATCAAAGCCCAAATAAAAGAATTATGGGCTGAAAGAACAACTGTGGACTAAGTATCAGTTCTTCTAAAAAAGGCTGTCTTGAAGATAGATCTTGACTGAAGCCTTAAAGGTGATCTTGATAGGCAATGGAAGGAATCACAACATGTGAAATTCCTTGAATAAAAATTTATTGACTTTAAATAATTTTGCCTAATGTTACACATAATACAAATGTCCTTTACACTGAAAATATATAAAAAACTGATACATAATTTTAGTTAAGATAAATAAACTTTAAAATTAACCCAAGATAATGCCATACCCTATTGGTAAATGACAAGTGAATGTAGAGCTTTAAATAAATGTAATCTATTAAAAAATACTAACCCAAAGCTTATGTCTTTAGATGCAGTTTCTAGGAAGTACTGGCCTTGATTCTGTATATTGAGATTGAACAATTTCTGTGTCAGGAGTCAGAATGAAAACATTGCTTTGTTATTTCCTTAATCTTCTCAATGAGCTTGTTAAATTGGTTTTATCATGAATACTTACAAATAGAGAAAATAAGGCTTAGGAGGTTAAATAAATTGCCGAAGTTCAGTCAGCTAAAATGTGGCAAAGACAGTCTCTCTCCCAAACCTCTGCTCTGAGTCTCTAGCAGAAACATCAAAAGTTAAAAGGATATTTTTTCTTTCTAAAATAAATTTTCCAATGAAGAGTTTTTAAAAAATAGAGAGAAACAGAGTGGCAGCACCAGTTTTCCAGTTGATTATATCCTGTAATAATGAGGGCAGCTGAGCAAGGTGATGGATGTTATTTCCCATAGATCATTGCTACAGAATTAAACACATATCATGAGAATTTTATTAATGTTTACACATATCTCAATCATATATTTGTGAATACAAAAATTTCTAATAACATCTTTACCCTTTCGGGAAATTGCACATGACAAACAACATCTGACTAGAGAGTCCGAAAGATTCAAAAATAGTATTTCTGATAAGTTATCCATTAAACACTCTAGAAAGTACTTTTTCTTGTGCAATCACTGCACTAAGAGGACTGTCTTGATTCCTTGAGTGATTGACAGCAATGCCTATTATGTTTTACAGCTTTGAAATGTGAGGTAAATGCTTGAGCAAACACTGTAATGCAACACAAGATACAATACATTTTCTTTCTGCAAATTCGATTTCTTCTTTTATCCTGCCATAACTTCTTCTTTCAGACAAGATAGCCAACAGGTAATTCTATCCCTACTATGCTACAGAAAAGAGAAAACACACAAAGGCTGAAAAGTAGAATTTACCTTTTCTTACCCAAATCACCGATCTATTTCCATTTCTGTGTTTGAATGAAAAAGACACTGAGAGAAATCAATAAGACATCTCTATTCATTGTTATGTCTTTCATGGTTTTCATTTCTAGGTGTCTTCAATCATGTGTTCACATCTCATATGAAATTATACATTTATTTTACTCATAACTAATAACTCAGTGCCCAGTATCTAAAATTACATTGCAAGTATTAATGTGAATTGACTCATTATAAAATCAAATTCACTTTAAGAGTTTCATTTTTTAAAAATTTTCTGATGTCTCAGTAGGTTTTATTTTTTATCTGATCTTTGAACACTTAAAAGTACGCATCTTGTTTCCTTCCATTTGCAAATATAAAGTTATATTCATGTGACATTATTAGGTTAGTTCGCATTCATAATTTCATTTCTTAGTAGAACAGATCCTAATCTCATGGGGAACAGATTTCCAAAATAAATTGGGAAACACAACTCTTTCTAGCTTTTATAATTTTAAATTGATGACTCTCCCCACCAATGAGACCTGACTTCCTCAGTTATAATTTAAAAGATCCTAGGGAAAGGCTGGTATTGGTCTCAATTGAGCCAGGAAACGCCATCAACAATGTTGAGATGCACATAGCAGCCAAAGGTGAACCACATGGTCACAAAGAAGAAGAGGTGCGGTCCCCGGAAGAATGTAAGAACACTGGGCAGGCACTTTATCTTTCTTGATAGGTTAAGACATGTTAAAGTTCCAAATGACGGTAAACTGAACAAAAACTTGCTTGAGAAAAATGTTGGTGGGAAGTGTACAGGGGAGGGCAACTGATACACTGACGCACACAACTGAAAAGGCCCTGGGTATGTAATACAGGCTTTAGTACAGTCTGATTCAGAGTTCATATAATGTCACCCTTGCCTCAACTCTCTTCATCAGTTTATCTTCTTTCAGGTTTGTTTGTTTTCTTCACATTAAAAAAAAAAGAATTATTCAGTTACTTTTAACTGACACAATAACTGTACATTTTTATGGGGTACAGTGTGACATTTTGATACATGCATATGACATGTAATAATCAAATTAGGGTAATTTGCATATCTGTCATTTCTGATGTATTATTTCTTTTTGTTGAGAACATTTAAAATCCTCTTTTCTTGCTATTTTGAAATATACCATATACTGTTGTTACCTGCAGTCACCCTATTGTGTAATGGAACACTGGAACTTATTCCTTCTGTCTAACTAACTTCGCACCCATTGACCAACCTCTTTCCATCCTACCCTCCCCCATACCCTTCCCAGCCTCCGATAACCACTATTCTACTCTCTACTTCTTTTTGATAACCTTGTTTTAGATTCCACAAATGACTGAAATCATGTAGTATTTGTCTTCCTGTGCCCAGTTTATTTTACTCAGCATAATGACCTCCAGTTCTACCCATGTTGCTGCAAATGACAGGATTTCATTCTTTTTTGTGGATGAATAGCATTCCATTGTGTAAATAAACAAATTTTCTTTATCCATTCTTCTGTTGATGAGCACTTAAGTTGATTCCTTATCTTGGGTACTATCACATATCTTGTGAAGAGTGCTGTAATTAACATGGGTGTGCAGGTATCTCTTCGACATAGTGATTTTATTTCCTTTGAATGTATACCTAGTAGTGGGATTATTGGGTCAATTTGCATCACCTCAACAGTGTTCAGGAGTTTGTCTTTCTTCATATCCTCACCAGCATTTGTTATATTTTGCCTTTTGGTTATAGTCATTCTAACTGGGGTGAGATGATATCTCTTGTGGCTTTGATATTCATATTACTGATTATTAGTTCTATGGGTCAAATGTATCTCCCCAAAGCTCATGTGTTGGAAATTTAATCCCCACTGTAACAGTGTTAAGACGGTGGGAATTAACACTGATTAAGATATTTGAAATGTGGGGCCTTTGAGAGGTGATTGGATTGTGAGGACTGTGTCCTTGTGATTGAATTAATCCACTCACGAAGTAGTGAGTTATCCTGTATGTAGACTGGTGCTTTATAAGGAGCACATGAGAGAGACCTTGTCATTCTCACCACATGATAACCTGTGCCACCAAAGCAATGTGTAGATAGTTCCTACCCAAAAGGACCTCACCAGAGGTGCCCCCTAGTCTGTGGACTTCCTAGTCTCCAAAGCTATAAGATAAAATTTCATTTCCTTAGAAATTACCCAGTTTTAGATATTCTGTTATAAGCAACAGAAACAGACTAACACAATTAGTGATGTTGAGCATTTTCTATATATCTGTTGGTCTTTTCATTTTAAAGCCTCATGTTGTATAAAATGGTGCCAGCAGACCCAGATCCTTCATGTGCTTGGCATCAAGGTCAGCGGGGAAACATGTGACTCTCTGAAGTAGTATTCCCAAGAAAAGTCTCAGGATTTTTTTTCCCTCTGCTTGGGTTATTGTCCAACCCTAAAGAAATCAATCTGGCTTAGGAAAATGTAATACAATGCTTGGCTTCTGTCTGTATAACCTGTAACACCCGAAACCACTGAGCTAGTTCCTTACCCAGGCCATTGCAGCAAGAAAAAGAAAATGTATATGCCCAGACTGCTATTATTCATTAGGTGAGTGGCAGTAGATTCTTAAGCTCACACACATTTCTTCTTATGTAAGCATGTTAAAATATTCCCATTTTGATAATTCAATGATACCATGTACATGTCTAAACTCACTTGCCTTTTTCACCAAAGGTTGAAACAAAAGATCTCATCCACCTACTAATTACAGATCCAATTCCTGGATCCCAGAGTATTCTATCTGTCTTTCTACTGGGTACAGATGTTGTTCATATGGCTAAATAAATCAGTTTACTTACAACACATTAAATAAAAATGATAAATAAAAAACTGAGTATGTGCACTAGAGAAACAAATCTAGACATTTGTATTTGGGAAAGGGAAAAAGGAGAAACAACAGAGTAATACATTATGGAATTAAACTTAATAAAGCTCTGTTTGAACTGCTTGAATGAAATAATTTTAATATTGTAGTACATTATTAAAACCTTGAACTTCATAGAAAATATTATTTATAAGTACTTATAAATATTTATAAATAATTTAGTGAATAAATTAGTTTTTGATCTGTCTTTTCTTACTGAAATATTACTGAATTTGATCAAATTGCTAAAGTTTATGTACATATTCATTTAATTTGAAGGAGGACTATTAGGTATTATTTTATGTATATTTAAGGGAAAACATACCAGAATTACTTTTACTCATTTAAATAAATTATTTTTATCTTATTTTATTCATAACTTATAGTAATCACATACAGAAAAACATATTTTGTGCCCTTTGTTCATTGTGGTATTGCAATGATTTCATGTTTATACTCTAAAGTGAATCACAGCTGCATAATGCAGAATAAATTGAACTCACACAAAGAAGTTCACCTACTCTGCCTGGAGGAGGTTCTGAGGCTCTAAAATGTACTTCAGCTCAGTTTTCTCTTCTGGGGTTTCTAAAAAATAAATCATTATACACAACATTTTAATGCCTTAAGAGAACAACACACTGTTGCAAGAAAAACCGAAAGATCTCGTTAGATCACACAGTGAAGGTCAGAAGACATAATGGTTAAAAGTTGACTTTAAAACTTCCCACCCACTGTTTTCTACAAGGAGAATTTGCTGTGCTCTGATCATTTTGGTTGTTTTTTATTTTGTTGTTTTGTAGTTTGGAAAGAATGAAGAACATGGTAGATTAGAATAACTTCATGTTTTATTCTTATTTATTAACAACAAATAGCACCAGCGTTGTAAGGAGTACATTTTATTTTTGGAATTGTGTATAAAGAATTAGATTTAAGAGTAAGAACTCTGAATCTTGTTCAATTAAAATATGAAACATTGAAGACTGATTTCTGCCAATTCTAATGCAACCATTTTATATCAGAAATATAAAGATAAAGCATGGGACCTATGTATAAAAAAATCATATAAAAAGGCATTTGTTTCAAGATTTGTCTACTGACACTTGTTCAGAAAGACATGGCAAGACTGATTTTAGTGGAACTGGAACTCAAGACAAGTCAACATGGAAAATTAGATGGAAGAAATCAGGATTTCCTAATATTCACAGGATCCCTGAGTGACTCTATAATAGGTAGAAGAATCAGGAAACTTGTGTCATTACGCCATTGACATTGACCATAAATAAATCTCAGTTTACACGAGCAATCTAATGTTGATCTGGGAGAGTTTTTTGTGGGTTAAAAAAAAATTCTACACAAACACTGTGTTTTTCTGTTTGAATAAACAAAAGTATGCAAAAAAAAGACTATACACAAACTATATTTTTTAAGATAATTTATTGTACATCCATGTGGGGTACAAAGTTGATTCTCAATAATTGTATACAATGTGTGGTGGTTAGAACAGGATAATTAGCTTATTCATCATTACAATACGCAATCATTCTTTGTGTCCATTGACCAATTCCTCATTAGCCCCCCTTCCTCTCTCCCTCCTTCCACTTTTCCACCTCTAGTAACCATGGTTCTTTTCTCTCTCCAAAAGTACAATGTATTCCTGTGATTGTTGTTCCTTTCTTTCTCTCTCTGTCTCTCTTTATTGTTTATTTGTTTATTTATGGATTCAGTTCCTGGTTATGAGTGAGAACATGCAGTATTTCTCTTTCGGTACTTGGGTTGTTTCACTTAGGATAGTTTTCTCCAGACTCATCCATGTTGTCGCAAATGGTAGAATGTCATTCTTTTTTATGGCTGAGTAGTATTCCATTGTGCATATACACCACAATTTCCTTTTCCAGTTATACATCGATGGGCATTTAGGTTGGTTCCATCACCTGGCTATTGTAGATAGAGCTGCAATAAGCGTGGGAGTGCAGGTATCCCTTCTACCTGCTGATTTCCAATCTTCTGGATATATCCCCAGTAGTGGGATTGCTGGATCATATGGAAGTTCTATCTAGTTGTTTAAGGAACCTCCATACTGTTCTCCATAATGGCTGTACTAACTTATAGTCCCACCAACAGTGCAGGAGGGTTCCTCTCTCTCCACATCCTTGCCAGCCTTTGTTTTTCTCTTTTTTATAATAGCCAGTCTGATTGGGGTGAGGTGAAATCTCAAGGTGGTTTTGATTTGCATTTCCCTGATGATTAGTGATGTGCATTTTTTCATATACTTGTTGGCCATTTGAATATCTTCCTTTGAGAAATGTCTATTCAGCTCTTTTGCCCATTTTTTAATTTGATAATGATGATGATGATTTACTGTAAAGTTGTTTGAGCTCTTTGTATATTCTGGATATTAATCCCTTGTTGGATGCATAGTTTGCAAATATTTTCTCCCATTCTGACTATTTAAGTCCTATTAAAGTACATTTGATCAACTTTAATTATATTTTCTACTAATAAAAAATAAAGTGTATTTTTGAATATTTTAGAACCAATTTTCATCTCTTAGCTTTTCTTTCAGAAGAAAAAATCAGGAAGTATTTTAATTGGAAATTTAAGCCTATATATATGTAATTTTGTAACTGGCATTATGATGTAGAAGACAGGTTGCTTATCTGTTTTGCCTATTTATCTTTTCTTTCTTTTTCTCTTTCTTTTTGGTGTGTGTGTGCGTGCGCTGTTTTAACAGCAACTAAAGGGTAAGAAATAACATTTATATAGAATTTTATAATTGCCCCAGTATTAGGAATTGTAGCATTGTAAAAGTTATTTAACCTATCTTCACTTGTGTCTTGTCAGATAAGCCTTTAGTTCCTGTGTAAAATATACTGATCAACACGTATAGCGAAATAAATACCTGTGTCTAATAGTTTACAGTCTAGAAATTCTTGGTAATCTTCTCTTCACCATTTGAGGTGTGTACGCAATTCCAAGTTTAAGGCATAATTAACTCCTCTCTATATCAATTTTACTATTGCACTTTAATTCAATAATAAGTACATCAACGAACTGGTAATGTGAAAGAGAGCAGTATCAATGGATATTAATTTGAATGACTTGGAAAAACTTATTGATGTCAAGGCACTAAAAGTGGTTGGTTGAAATTGTGTTTTGTCAATCAACTTTAAGAAAAAGGAGAATTATAAAAATTTTTAGGGTATTAAGTTATTCAGCGGGAATGCAAACAGTGGGTCCGTGCTGCATTTTTGTATTGTCCTAACCTGTCTCTGTTCTTCACTTCTATTTGTTTCCCCCATTGAGAACTAATTGAATAGCATCAGTTATCCTAGCATTTGTAGGCACTTCTGTCTCCCAGTGAAAAAATCTAGATGGTAAAAACATTCCTCTTTCCTTTAGGAGGGATCTCTAGAACTATGTATAATGCATGTAATGAACATTTACATATGTACACATACAGGTACACTATACATTCGAGTGGAGAGGTAGAGTAGGAAGTAGAAATGGATCCATTGGTTTAGATTTCAGAGAAAAGTCAGAGCATATGACATATATATGGAAAAAAAGCATATGAAAAATACTTCAAGCCATTGGTCTTAGTGAGATCATCAAGAGAATGAGAATATAAAGAAAAGTGAAAAGAGTATTAGACTGAGTGCCAGGGGCACTGATCAGGAACAACAGAAGAAACTACCAAAAAATGGATTCAATGACAATTATTCAGTATGGAAGAGCATCATAGTCAGAATTTTACAAGTGTCTAGAAAAGCTAATGTGGCATCTGTCAGGGCCTGCCATTTCTGAACCAAAGAAAGACAGCACATCCAGAGGGTGGAGTAAACCACTGTACTTCATGCTGCCACCAGGTTAGTAAGACAAGGGCTAAGAGTTGCCCATGGATTTTAGCTATATGGATTTCAGTAATGATTTTTATGAAAATGATGAGAATGATTTCATTGTAGTTTTGGAATCAAGAGAGTAGGTTCCAGAGACAAGAGAGAATAAGATGAGAGGGGTAGGTGACACCATGATTCTTTCATGAAGTTTTGACACACAGAGGAGCACAGAAATGGAGTCGTAGCTCGATGGGAATATACGTTCTGCTCAATAGAAGGTGTTTTTGAGAAGAAATATACTGTGGGTTGTATTACAAGTTTTTTAAAATTTTTTTTTAGTTACTTCTGTCACAAACGTAAACACAGTTTTTTGTTGGTTTTGCTTTTAATCTAGAGAGTATTCAGTATTGTATTTGATTTCCAGTTTTACAAAATTTTCTGGGATAAATTTTATTTCCTATCTATTGATAGTTAGGGACAATTTTAAATAACTACAGTTGGGATATAAATTTATTTTTAAAAACATAGTGTTAATTGTCTAATGTTCAATATAATCATTTAAGCAAAAGTAGATAACACACACAGATACACCTTATATTTTCCATATAGGTCATTTTCTTACAGAAAGAAAAATGTGATGTATTTTGATTTTTTTGTGAATCGAATTTAATTTTAAAAAAATATTTAGGAATTGACTGTATTCTACACACAAAAACAACACCAATAAAAATTGTAATGCCTGCCCTTGGAGATTGTTTTACAAACAGAAATTGTGCTGTTACATTAGAATTTTTTTCAATATATAAAATATTGAATTCCTTGTTCATAAATTTTACTCATTATTTTTCCCAGTTAGGCATTTTTTTTTTTTTTTGGCTTAGAAGTACACCAAAATAACATTTTTTTCTGGTCTGTGTGTTTTAACACAAAGATGCAAAGACAAGGTATTCGATGTTTATAAACAATGTATTAAAATTTGAAGGTTGTTTATGCAAAACTCTTTAAGTAAAAGCATTGCTTGGTAGTTTGCATGTTTTCACCACTTATCACCTATAAGAATTACTTTAAGCTTTTCCTTTTAAAAAGTGGATTGAAAATTTTAAGAATTCATTGTAATAAATCATTTGTCTTTCCAAAAGTTCTGTTTATACTGTCCGCAATATCAAACTCTAAACTAAATGCATTTCCACTTCTGGGTTAAGAAAGGGCACCATTTGTCTTGGGGAAAAGCTGTATCTTTTATTCTTTTAAAACTCTAGCTCCCAAATGACCCCATCCCTATATTTTCTCTTCTATGCTTGTACAGGCTAAGACTAAAAGTCAGGAGTATAACTACTAACATTCTGCTCATTAGTTCTAACCCAAGCACTCCTGTAGCGCTTCCCTTTCCTAAAGCAGTTGAAGATTTTTGAAAATAATATTTTGCTGTTAGGAAAGAAACCACAGGCAAGAACTTCACCTGGGGAAAAATATTCATTCTTCATTATTCTTTCTAAGAAGGCATATCCAACACTTACAGTATATTGTTCTAGGGTATTTTTGTTTTGTTTTGTTTTGCTTTGCTTTGCCTTTTTGAAACAAAGACATGTTTTCATGCAGAAAAGAGAATCCTACCATTAGAAAAATAAAAGATAATTGTAATCACAATAAAAAATAAAACCGTTAGAATAAAGTCCTCTTTCCATGATTATTTTTCTTATTAATCACTCTAATTTTCTTTAATCTAGTGCACTATGATGTTTATTATATATTCTTGTCATTTCAAGCTGCTTATTTAAAAGCTGTTTTTTCAAATGTGTTTTGTTGGTGGTGGTGTTGTAATTTTGCCTGTAATTTCAATATTAAGGGTAGATGGAGCTGGTCACGCCCTTATGATTTCGGGGCAGCAGAAATCTCTCTCTAATGCTTCTTTCACATCTGCAGAGTAGAAATCTTAAAGATTTGGAAGTAAAGATTCCTTCTTCTGGGTGTATATCATTTAGGTTCCAACAGCATTATTAAATTGAAAATATTAATAGAAAGGATTAGACTTTAAGTCAATTTTGTCTTGCATTTGTAGGGAATTGATGAACAATTAATTACAAGTAATACCCTAAATTCCTAAGAGAAGTGGAAGTCAACTTTTGCTTCTCAGATGGGGCAATACAGCACTAACAATTGGAACAAAAGATTAGAAAAAGTTGGAGGACACCTATACAAATGCAAAAAGTTCTCCATTTTGGCCACCCCCACTCTAAATCTAAATATTGTCTTGATGCATGTTGAATTTGTTTATGTATGTATATCATAACTTTTTGCATATGTGAGTAGTAAGAGGTAAAAATATTTATGAAAAAATGTATTTTTCATAATTCAGGGAGAATTTTCTCAGAAATGAAATGGAGACAAGTTTTACTAGTCACATTTCATGGTAGCTAATTATATAGAATATGTAAAATAAATAATTCAAAAAATTTACTTAATAGTGCAATAATGTAAAAGTAACCATTACAAGTGTATATAATCATTGCAATCCACTTTTGTAAAAGGACTTTTGATACATGTTGGAAATAAAATGTTAGACAATTCGGTTTCATTACTTCCTATTCAATACTAATTTTACACTAATTCTGTATGACAAGCCCTCACAAAACATCATCAATGAATATTAATCTAACTCTGATATTATATTACCTTATTTGCTGCATTTCTAACTTAAATTTAGTAATTAATGTTTTTGTCAAATTGAATTATATTGAATCAAAAGTTAAAAGCTCCATGGGGCAAAAACAAATTTATTTTGACTTATACTACATGACTTAGAGAATAAGTAAAGCATGCAATCAAGCTGTCTCCGAAAATTCAATGTAAATATTTCCGTATTGTGATCTGTGTGTCTATGCAAATTTTCCTAAGTGGAATTATTCTCTTTCACTAAAATAGTAATTTTTAAATGGCCTATTTTAAATGGTTCCTCTGTGCAAAAATAATGTATCTAAAATACTCAGCATAATAAAAGATATAATAGAGTTTATTTGCCCTCAATTACATCCTAGGCTATTCAAAGAAATAGCTATACATAGATGATGATGATGGTGATGATGATAATGAAAGATTGGTAGGTAGATAATGACAGATTGATAATGATAGATGAGTGTATGAGAGAATGTCAAAGAATGAATACAAACAAAAACCAAAATTGTTTAACGGTACTGACTTTGGTCTTGTGTTCATAGGCTGGAGATGAGAAGACACAATGCGGTGGGTCTTGTAAATGGCAGCATTCAGATAGAGAACATAAAGATACGAGAGAGGAAGAGTACTGTAATTATGAGCTTACACTCTGGGACAGACTGCTCAAGTTTAAATATAGGTTCTGCAAACTAAGCGGCGTCGCCTTACGGAAGTTATTTAAATTCTCATCTATAAAATAGGGCACCATTAACTGCGCCTGCTTCATAAGTTGTTATTTCATGAACCAAATTAACAGATGCAAAGCACTTACAGCAACACTTCTATGTGTTCACTCTTGTTCTAAGTTTGGAGGATAGCATGGCATAGAATCAAGTTATGGCACAGTAATGCCGTGCTTTATAAGCTGTCAGTTCACTGTGTGTTCAAAACTAACTTTTTAAAAATTTGTTGAAATCACCAGTATGCTTGCTGTGGTCTCTTAAAATACTTCATTCTTTTCATTCATTCCATTATATTTCATTGTGTTGCAACATGCAATGCTTCATTTTTATTTACATATTTACACTCAATCTTCATTCACTTACACACTTTTACGGAATAATTAAATCTATGCACCAGTGCTAGTGGCATTGCTGCTACTTATGCTGAACTGAATTGTATGAGAGGATTCTTAAAAACTGTGTACTGTGACTCATGCTGGGTGATGCAAGAGGTGCTCGATACAGTAAATAGGAGATCTGTGGGATGTCCATGACTCACTAAAGTGAGAAAGTTCCTGCATGCTGAAGAAATTGAACTTCTGCTGCAATTATCTTAAAGCAATGGCAATCTCTATTTATCGACACATTGCTTTAAAGGTGACAATATTTATTGACAGCTTTTAGTCTTTGGTTTCAAAAAAAAACATTGAATTTAGTTAAATAGGTTAATATATGCATTTGGCTTTTGATGTATAATATGTTAGTTTTCATGTTTGAGGGACTAATAAATGCATTCACACAATAAAAGACCTAGAGAACTAATCAGTCCACTCGTTATCACTTTTCACATTATTAAACTTAATAGCTATAGTAGATGATATAATTAATTACTGTATGTAAGACATTGAGTTAAGATACTTTCTTGTGTTAGTTATCTAAATACTCACAGCAACCTTTGAGATAGAATCTACTAGTGACCAATTTAAAAATCTAAAATTTTATCTCTTTATTGTACATGATCCTTTTACTACATATACTTTGTGTATAATGTAAAGTATTTGAGAATTGAGATCTTGACGTAAAACTGTTCTGTAATCTCCATTTGTGCTAACAACCAGTAAATGATCAGCAAGTATTTGTTACCAGGTAGAAAGGATACACTTAGGAATGAGATTTAAATAAAATTCTTAACTATTTAAAGGAACAGTTTACTATTAGAAGTTTAGAAAAATATGAGTATTACATGATGTAAAGTCAAAATGAATAATAGATTATTTGCTTTGCTAACAGATGAAACCAAATATTCCTAATATTCCGATTTTGTTTGAAAGTATGCATTACTCTTAGTATGTGACAGCTATTAAGAATTTATTTTCAATTTAAATATCACAAAACTCAGACTAATTGTTTGGGGTATGGAGGAGAGCATTAGAGGTAATGCATAAACAATTAGGAGCTCAAATGTTCTCATCACAAACAAATGATATATTTTTGTCATGATGAATATGTTGATTACCCTGAATTGAGCATCACGCATTGTGTACATGCATCGATATGATTCTGTGACCCATAAATATGTACAATAAATGGGTGTCAATTAAAAAATAATTTTAAAATAAAAATAAAAATAGTAAAAAAAAAAACCCCAAACCAGAAATTATGATTATTTATTCCAGTGTGAGATAACAGTTGTTTCTCAGGAACTCCTATAAAATTAGGGCCACAAATTTCTAAATTCTACTGGAAATAACCTATCGAGTTTAAATTGTGGAGCAAAAAAAACTGAACCATTAAAATTTTTAGACTGGGAATGCATTTGTAAAATAATATATGGCAAGCTTTATCCAAAGTAATCATACAGCCAGTTCTTCATGAAATTTAATTATGTAACTTTAAAAATGTTCGACTCGAAGTCTGGAAACCTATGTTTTGAAATCTCTACCTCATTCCTAGCAAAATAGAGACTTTAAAATCATGATTTTATTTATTTGGTAATTATTATAAAAAATCACTTAATATATTTAGATTCCAGTTAATCTCATAATTTAAATGAAAGTTGTCAGGTCCGCCACCAGCTGACCCGAACAGCCCTTGCCTTGCTATCAGTCTCTCCCTTGGTGTCCCTTCTGGTGGGTGGGCGGATGGCCCAGATTCCTCTTTCCCCAGTCCCCGTTGAGAGGAGACAGAGGAAGAGAGCCGTGAAGAGAAGTGAACACAGCCACGGGCCCCAACCAGCCCAGTTAAAGAACCCTCAGACACAGCGGGGGTTCTGTTGAGCAGTTCTGTTTATTATCACACAAGCACTTGCTTTTAAAGGCAAATGGGGAAGGGAGGTTTTTACATCCTCCAATCAGCTTAAAAGTTAGGAGAGCATGCATCCTGTCTCAATGCCTAGCTATTGCAACCTTGAGCACGGAAGCGCGTATTTGGCCAATAAGGGCTAAGGCAAGGTTCCCGCAGACACTCCCACCCTACTTCCTCCCAGCAGCAGTCTTAGGCTGCCACGTTAATGCGCCCTTGTGGGCCCATAATGGCACTGCTTGTAATGTCACTTAAGGTGGCATTAGTTTTTAAGGCCCGACAGAAAGTATGGTACTAGATGATTTTTGAGGCTCCTTTCAGCGCTACAATTCTACTTTTTTTGTAGTTTCCAAATGTACTTTACTATCTGAGGATGTGGTAAATGATGTTTAGAGTAAATATGTCCCAAAGCATTTCACATTGAATATGGTTAAAGGAACCTATAAAAAACGAAAACTCCTTCCATTTTGGAAAAAAATATACTAAAACTACTGAGTCAAATTCATCATATAGAAGATATTTTATTATGTACCTTTTTAAAAATCATATTCCCATATGGTATCTATCTTAATAGTTATATCTATCTGTTTTTAACAAGACAATAATCTAAACATGTTTTATTTTCATTGGCATCATATCTTTCTCATAGCATTTAAAGGGTTAGTTGAAAGAGCACACAAATAAAGTAATTTTCTGCTAAAGCTTTTATTTAGACTCATCTGGGAGATATAAACTATCACATGTGATATTCTACCATCTTATTAAGCTTATGTTATCAAAATGAGAGGCAGTAGTGATTATTGCTCTTATAACCCTAAAAAAAAATCTGAATCTTAAGTAGTAATTAAGAAAACCAAAACTACATTTTAAACAAAGCATCTGTTATTCAGACATGCCATTTTCCCTTTTCTTTTGTAAAGAATAGCCTCGAATTTAATTGTACATTATAATTGCACATCATTCCTTTTGGAACTGCTGAATTATTTCTCTAATTCTCTTTGTGTTTCTCTTTATTTTTAGCCAAACTATTTTTCAGCAATACATTATTAGTGATTCTTTAATTTAAATATTTTTGTTTTCCTTGAAAATGGCTAAATAGCTTATGTCTCATTCTGAGCTGTCAGGGAGGGAAAATTGGAATTTGTGTTTTTGCATTGGAACAGAAAATCAACCCCAAGTCCATTCAATAGTCTTTTTATTCTGCAAGAAAGCACAAACTTTCACAGAGAAAGAGCACTGCAATGACAATGTACCTTATGCAAAAACTAGTGCTTCACATGAAGGTTAATGGTTTGAATTGCAAGAATACCAGTTCACAGACTGTAATTAGGAGTGTCTGATGAAAGCCTGAAGTATCATATGAAAAGAAAACATCTGCTTGTTCATGGTAATGGCTGTCTTTCATTCTTTCTTTGTAACTTTTCTGTTTTAATAGCACATTTATCAAAATCTCATGTGATCATTAATCTTAGGTTACAGTAAAAATATTAAGTGCATATATTGAATTTTAATAAGGAAATTTTATTTTCCTCTTTTTAACCTTTTTTCATACAAAAGATTGATCCAATGATGCATTATGTCCTAAATGTTGCTTAATGTTATTTGGCAATGGAAATTATATAAAGGTCAAGTCTTTTTCTGATTTCTAAGAAGTGCTTATTTTATTCAATTCTGTAACTAAATATATTTACTGAAGCATTCGTTAATTTTACCAGAAATATTGCAAATAGAATGAATCAAATGAATAAATACATCATGTCCCATACACTCATGTGTTACATTGTTGTTACCAGTACCATTATTTTAAATTCTCATAATAGGATGAGAAATTGTAGGATAGATATTGTAAGCAGGATTTTAAGATGGTCCCCAATATTACAGGTCTCTTGTGTAAATGTCCTGTGTGATCACCTCCCCTTGAGTGTGGGCAAAGCCTGTGAGTATGATGGGATACCACTCTTGATTAGATCACCATTTGACTTTAATGAAAATGGAGATTATTTTGGATCTGGCTTAATCAAAGGTGTCTTTAAAAGAAGATGAAGTATCAGATGCACTCTTGCTGGCCTCAAGAAAGCAACATTCATGTTGGGAACGTCCTATGCGGAGAGGGAACATAGTTAGGAACTATGGGCAGCCTCTAGGACCTAAAAGTGGTTTCTAGTGGATAGCTAGAAAGAAAACAGGGAACTCAGTCATACAATCACAAGGAACTAAATTTTGTCAACATCACGAATGAGCTTGGAAATGGATCTCTCCCTAGTTGAGCCTCCAAATGAGAACCACGGCATGGCAAACACCTTCACTGCAATCTTTTGAGACCCTGAGCAAAGGATCCATTTATTATCCCATGCCTGGACTCCTGATCCATGACACTGAGATAATTCACAGGTATTGTTTTAAGCCTCTGTGTCTATGGTAACTTGTTATGCAACAATAGAAAACTAATACAGATTATATGCATATTTTACTTTCCAGCAAAATATATTTACACCTTTAGGTGATAGAGGGAACATTAGAAAAATGTAATCTTTGATATAATAAATTGAATTATATATGTTTAAGACAACCCTAAAATTAAATCCCTGAAAGCATGTGACTCTTTAAAGAGAGTTTTGGGCTTAATTTTAATCATTGTTAGTAAGCCACTTAAAATATTCTTTATAACATATAATATATTCAAAACTACAGTCCTGAGATTTACTTCTCTCCTGCCCCACCAAACCTGCTCCTGCTACAGCCTTCTCCTCCTTAGTAAGAGATCCTATTTTTATAAAAAATAGGATCTACCAGCACTGGTTTGAGCCAAGAACTTTAAGTCACTGTATACTCCTCTTATTGTTATATTCCACATGTGCTCCATCAGCAAACTCTGCTAGACATTTCAGTTCTTCAAAATTCTTTGAATTGGACCCTACCTAATTATCTCCAATGCCAAAAACCCTGAAGAAAGCCCCAGCTCCTGACCCCACTTTTTATCTGAATTTCATCTCTCACAGTTTACTCGCCTGTTTATGTGAAAGGTACATCTTGTCTCTTGCCTCCTATCAAAATGTTCCTATGATATCTAGTTTCCCCATAAGACAGCCAAAGTTTTTCCAATTGAACCTGTATGATCTTCCTTCCTTCACTTCTCTGACATTACCTTTGACTATCCCCATGTATTTCCTCTGCTGTAGACAACCTGAGCGTTTTACTTGTTTTTTTTAAATTGCCAGACATCCTCCTTGGATGTTGACACTGGCTCTCTGTTCCCTCCATCTGGAACACTACACTTCAACTTTTTACCAAATATGATGTTCTCAGTAAAGGCTTTCCTCCCCAGCACCCCTATCACTCTATCTTTCTTGCTTAATTTATTTCCATATCCATTATTGTCTTCTAACATATTCCATCTTAATTTAAAATTATAATAGCATGTATATTTTTGGCTTTGGAAGAGAAAAATATTTATAATTTTTTCCATGAAATAATAATTGATGATCAATTTCCAACTAGCTCTGGTATGTATTATGGTAAGTGTGCCTTCTAAAGCCAAAGAATATTCACTATGGTAGTACCATTCTCACTTTCTCCTGAGTACCACTTTACTCAGGAATAATTTCTTCCAGTTGTATTCTTTTATTTTGGTATAACAGTTATGTTGGTTATTTTCATATATTGAAGGTAAGTCTTATGTTCTTCAATCTCTTCATCAAAGACCAAATTCCTATACTGCTTCCTTTTATTGAATTGAACATTAAACTATTTGTATGAGTTTAGGCATGGGCATGCTGACGTATTTTAGAATGAGAAAATTACATTGTACTGTATTAATTCTATAAATGAAAAATCACAATACACATGTTTCATATGTGTTTTCTACCAAAAGAGTTTCTAGCAAGTAAAGAACATTGAGGAAAATTTATTGGGAGTGTTCAAAAACTTTGTTTGTTTAATTTTTACTTTATTTTTATGATCTTCTTGGAGTAGAGAGGACTTGTTCTCTTTAACAAGAACATATTATATAAAAACACTGAAAATCTTAATGTACATAGGTGAACAGAAATTGAACTAGCTGCTTCAAAGAATGACGATGCTCGTGCACTGTGACAAGGAGGAATAGACCCGTGGGAAAATACATCTTGAAGTTCAATTTTATTTTGGCATGTACTTTTTTTTTAATGGTACAATTTTTTTTCTTTTTTAAAAAATAATTTTATTTATCTATTTATTTTTCAGGTTAATTAGTATATTCAGCATTATATAATGTAATAATATTTGGTGGCCCTTTACCAATTTCTCACTGTTTGACCCAGTTTTGAGGACAGTTAATTCCCTCTCAAGCAGCTGCTTAACTCTATATCCCCAATCACTTCCCTTACTGTTCTGTCAACTCCAGGCCACTATAACATGCCCTAATTACTCCAGGTACAGGTCCCAGACAACTAGGGACAATATGTATACTCACTGAAATTAGCAAAATTAGCCAATTCAAGGACAGCCCATGAAATCTAGCTGACCCCACCTTACTTGTCATGCATGAGCTGCCCCCTATAGTTCCAATTTATTGTTATTCTCTTTCTAAGTTACAACCCCTGTGTGGCCCTGCCTGGCAGCCTTCTTTCATTCAGGAACAAAAAATTCTGCCTTTCATCTATCAAGTGTCAATGTTTGTGACATGTCACCAAAGAACCTTCAAATCATACAAAGCATTCTCCACTGCCTAGTCAAAGAAGTGCAGCCCAAGACAAACACTTGTGGAGATACTGTGACTGATTGAAAACCATGCCACTCACTTCTGGGTTGATTATTATTCAATGAATTTGCTGATCAGTCTTCTGAAGGAATTTGAGAAGGTGGAAAAATATTCTGAAAGGCATGACAGGGCAAGAAAGAAGGGAAAACAGCAGATCAGCTGATAATCCCATAGTTTGTTCAGACAAGAAATGCATATCCTGTAGGTTAGGTGGAAAATTAGCTAGATACAGTTAACTTTATGTTTTCCTACCAGAATGTGGACTGCTAAGACAATTTCTGAGTGGGAAACTCCAACAGGAAAAGGCTATGGAAAGGCTATGGATAAACCACAAAGGTATGGGTTATGTTGGGGCATGGTCAATTAATAAATTTCGCATGTCAGAAAATTATGCAATGGGGTAGACACTGCATTATGCCCCACAGAATCGTACATACTTATCACCAGAGAGCCAAAAGAGTACCATAGCATCACCAATTTAGAAAAAAGGCTTTTTTGTGTGTGTAATTCTTCAGTGTAGTTTGAATTAGATCCTCAAGAAAAAATAGGTTGAAGTCCTAACACCCAGCACTTCTGTGTGACCTTGTTTGGAAATAGGGTCACTGTAGGTGTAATTAGTTAAGATGAGGTCATACTGGAATAGGATGGACCTTTAATCCATCATGACTGGTGTCCTTACACAGAGACACAGGGAGAATGTCATGTGAAGATGAAGGCAGATATTGGAGTGATTTGTCTACAAGCCAAAGAGTGACAAGGATTGCTGGCCATCACGTGAAACTGGGAGAGAGGCATGGAACAGATTTTCCCTTAGAGTCCTCAGAAGGAACCAACTCTACCAGCACCTTTATCTCAGACATCTAGCTTGCAACACAATTTGAAAGAATAAATTTCTGTTGTTTTAAGGCAGCCTTAGGAAATCGATACGTCCTTCAATTTTTTTATTCCCCAATCCTAACTCTGGAGTAGTTGAAAGAAGAAGATTAAAGGAAGAGGAGGAGTGAAAATAGGCCTGGCAGCCTGTAGGCCTTCAGACACTGGAGCAGAGGGACGACTAAGGTTTGACTGTATATGAAATCAAAGCTTTAAGTTGGGATGGATTGAAGTAGATATTTTACATTCTATATTTTATAGCCCTATGTTAATTTTCATTGCAAAATGATTGCTTTAATGAGATAATCTTCAAGTAGCATTAATGGGCTAAAAGAGAACTGAAGCAGATATTTAGTGGCAGTTACTGGAGAAAAATAATTTTTTTCATATATGTACCCCCAAAACTTTGGGGTGCTCGATCAACCTGCCATAGGTTGGGAATGACTGGATCCAAGTGGGCATTTTCTCTTACCAGTTCACCCACCTTGAAACTGCGCTTAGTATTTGTCACAATGTTGACCCATTGACCACTAAGAAAAAAAAAAAAAAAGACAATTCATTAACAATTAATGAAATGTACATTATACAGTTTGGAGATTTATATTCTGCAGTATTCAGAAAAAAATAACATCATTTTGTCTCTGGATTTTAGTCACATTATTTTCATTTTGTTTTCTCTTTTCAGGCAAAAATTCTCTGTATGCTTCTGTTGTCCTAAGCAAATAGACTGTGCATGTTCTGTTCGGCAAAATTTAAACTTTCTGTTAGTTGAACTGTTCTGTAACCATTTATTGATAATTTACTGTGCTTCTCAAATGATGTTTCAAAGTATTAACCAACTAAATAGGTCTCTTGGAAGACTATACCTTGTGTAAGCAAAACACTCTCATACATACTCATATATATGAGATAAAAGAATAGAAGAAAACAGGCAATAAATAAGTATATATGCTTTATATGTGTACTTACATATAAAATATACTATATTTGATGTTTTACATATATAATATATAATATTATATATTATATTGTATATGCTATATGCATGGATTACAGGACACTATGTTAGGTGCTACTGGAGATGAACCTGGATGGTATAAAGCATTGTTAACTGTAGGAGGAAATATAATTCCTGTAATTATAAATGTAACACAAACATGACTTTCAACTCCAAGTATTTAACCAACTGAGATATTTACTCTGGAATCAGTTAGGAAATAAAATATCAGGTTTGTTTGTTTGTTTTCCCCCAGGAAAGCTGACTTGGAGATCAAAATGGGCCTTGCTGCTTCTTTTTCCTAGAAAGAAAACCCATTTATGAGCAAATGGTCTTTAGGACTTCACACCTATGCCATGAAGAATCATAAAATAGTGAACATACCTCCCTCTCACCGCATTTCTTACTACAATTATATGCAATCTTCTGGGCTAGGACATTCACCAAAATCATTTGAGATTTAACTGCTGATTTATTGTCTTTCAGACATGACATTCAGATGGCAAGCATCTTTAGTCTCACTAAGCGTGCCTGAAATGTAATAAATCTTCAGTAAATACTGATATGGAATTGTGAACCAAGGATAAGACAAATAAAGACATACTTGGAAATGCCAGAATTTGAATTTGCATTGCAAAACTCCCAAAAAGACTTCCACAATCCCCCAAATTAGCAAGTATTTAAGATTCTCACCATCTTGAAGTCAGTGAAGAACACTGAATTGCAGGACTTTGAAATTTGGAGATGAGGCTGTAAGGTTAATTCAAGTAGAGGACTAACCTGAGAAAACACGCATGAGCAGCGAAACCTGTTTCTGGCAATACAGCTGTGTATTAGTCCGTTTTTTGTTGCTGTAACAGAACTACCTGGGACTGGGTAATTTATAAGGAAAGAGGTTTATTTGGCTTACGATTCTGGGACAGCTGCATCTGGCACGGGCCTCAGGCTGCTGCTACTTATGGCGGAAAAGCAGCAGGCAGCCGGCGGGTACAAGCAGATCACATGGTGAGAGGAAGCAAGAGAGACAGAGAGGAGGTGCCAGGGTCCTTTAAATAATCAGCTCTCGGGGGAACTAATAGAGCGAGAACTCACTCATTAATCCCCCCTCCCCCAGGGAGAGCATGAATCCATTCATGAGGGACCTGCCCCCATGACTCCAACACTGATTGCAACACTGTCACATTGGGGATCAGATGAGTTTTGGGGGGACAACACATCGAAACTCTATCAAACGGAGTTTTGGAAATAATTGGAGATAAGCTTAAAACAGTAGGGTAAACTGCTTTGTTGAATGATTTGAATAGTATTGAGTGAGAAAGTTGAACTAATGTGTAAATAATTTCATTTGTGTATTAAAATGCTTTAAAAGGTTTAAAATTTTTATATCAATTATTAATCAATCATTTAATTATTAATTGATTAATACTGCTTTTTTATTTACTTATACTATTATTTAATTATTTTGTAGACATTTTGATTTAGCTCATTTTTTCATTCTTTGCAAGTGGACGTAAAAAATAATATTGATTGTGCATTTTCCACCAATATCGCTTTTTTTTAAACTTACACCTTATTAAGAGGGAGGGAACTAAAATGTCTGGATATTTTCTCCCCATATGGTTTAGGTCAGAATTTGCCAATGAAAGGAACTAATGCAAGATTAGGAAGATAGAAAAAGGTGGATACGCCATTATTTTTCAGAAGTAGTTGGGACCAGACACGTCGGAGTCCTGGCGAGCTGTGGAGATGAACCCGTTTCCTTCTTGCCGAATTCCACCGAGACGTTACGATTGCAGCCGCTTCCCAGCGAGCTGCGGAGAAGCACCTGCTTCCAACCTCCAGGTTCAGGTGGTATTGAACTCTCTGAACTTGGATTTCTCAGTTCTTTCAATATCTTTTAAAATCCCAAAGTCCGATTAAATTCTATTCCTGATCAAAGCCCGGCAGGTAGCAGCGTACTTCGAAACAAGCAAGAACAGCAGCGTCCTGCAAGCTTTGCTCCCTGCAGCCCCCAAGGCAGGAGCCGTCCCGCAGTTGCGCGGCTCTCACTGTTTAAATCCACCGACAAATCTGCGTGGACAACAGCAGGAAAAGGTATTGAACAGCGGGGATCAGCAGCTGTGCACAGGAAGCGTTGGGGGCTGTTGCTTACTCTAGTTAGCCTGAAGTTGGGATAAAATCGAGGACACAAGATGCATTTGGTTCTTTGGAAAAAAACTGCTAGTGAATTCTGTTCTCGATCGGGAGAAGTAACCGAAATGAATGAAGCTCTTGCAGAAAATCCAGGACTTTGTCAACAAATCTTGATGGAAGATGGTTGGCTGATCAAGATGACACTGAGTAACCCTTAAACACGAGATAACTAATGAGTGAAGAAGCATATGAGAAGTATGTAAGATCTTTGACGAGTGAAAACGGAGCCCCTAAATAAACTTGTACAACTTTAAAAAAAAAAAAGGAAGCAAATGAACAAGAACTAAGGTAATTCAATAATCAAGATGATGTTTTAGGGTTATATATCATTCTGAACAAAATAACAACAGAATCCTTTAGTATATTATAAACCACATACACCTATTTCCTTTTTTAGCTATATTATCTAATTAAAATGTTATTTCAAACTTTTCAAAGTATGAATTTTTGAATCTGCTTTCTCTGTGTTTCTTAATAGCATTCAATTCTTGAAAACTCAAAAGCTAGAGCTGGCATTTCTGTTAAATCTGCTAAATGTATTTGATATGATTAAAAACCATACATAAAAGAGAGTATAGAATCAAACAGTGTGATTAGCATATGAAAAAATGATGATTCATGTAATGAGTCTTCAAAGCTTTCCCTAAAATCTTCTGATGGATCAAATAATATTTTAGCTCTTATCCTGGCTTGATGAGCACACACCCTTTTTCATGATAAGCAACTTATACTGTGTAAAACATCTTCAAAATGTTCTACAACAATTAGTGATTTTATATTTGAACAGTAGCATATTCCATCTACTTATTCATTTGAGTAAATTTAAATAATTAGTCTGCCTTTGCAAGTGTGCAAATGACTCTCAGAATGTAAAATGGGAACATTCAATACATTACATTTTTAAAAACTTGATTTTCCCTTTAGTATTAAGGCAATTTCACATAATCCATGTCCTATAGAGTCATCTTTTTCTTTACCTTTCTCTTCTTTTTTTCTCCTTCCTTCTTTCCTTCTGTCCTTCCATCCTTTCTTCCTCTCTTTCTCTGTCTTTCTTTTTGTCCAGACATGGACTAACTTTTAGGGATAGGTTTATAATCATCCACTATAGAAATGTGGAATGATTCTGTCTACATTCAGCAATGCTATTGTTTACTTTCTGGCCCTAATAGCAAATAGTGCGCATATAACAAAAACCTGGTGTGAGCATATACTTATCACATGCATGTGCCGTGTATGGTCTATATTCAGCAGTTCATTATTTATCAAAGTAGAATCTTACCAATAACAATTATATAAAAGGTTAACTTTTACTTTCTGTTGTAAAGCAGTCTTCATTTATTTCCTTCGGTTCTACCTCCTAGGAAATGTGAGAGTTGAGCACATTGAATTAAGGTACCGACTATTTAACATAGTAACATGACAGTGATTAATGCTCAAAATAAGAGGGTACATTTATACCCATCTGTTCTTCAACATCTCTTTGAATGCTTTTGTATTTCTTTGTTGGGATTGTGGTGCAAAAAAAGTTAGTGGTATAAATGTCAGGAAGCCATATACATTTTTCCTGCTCACTGAAGCCAGCGTGTGTTTTAGAATGTAAATATAACCGTGTCACTTCTTGCCCTAAAATTTTTCATAGGCTCCCTGTTCTTTGGGATGAAGTTAAAGCATCTTAATAAAGGCTTCTGATCTGGCTGCTCTGTCATCTCCTGCCTCAACTCTTTACTCTTTTCAATAAACCATCTTCTTGGACAGTAAAATCTATTCAGATTAGTTTAAACAGAAAAGGAAGCTTTTTTCCCTTGTTTGTTTTTTAAGCCTCAAAATGTGTACAAATGAGAATTATGTCAGTATCAATACTGAATAAAATAACTTTGTTTTATATAAAATTAGTTGTTCAATCCAATGCCGTATTATTTTTTTCTTTATTTAACATAGATAACATAAATAATATGTATTGGGGACGTATTTTCTTTCATAGTTTATTTTTGTTTATATTTCTTGTTTGCCATTTTACCTCTTATTTGCTATAATTTACTTTCAATTAATTCGTTTGGCTAAGGTATAAAAGACAAAACCTTTGGAATTCTTGCCATGTGAAAATGTTTCTACTGTGCTCTTACATGTTTGTATAATATGTGTAATTGTTTGCTTGGGTATTAAAGATTCAAAATTGCTTTCCTTCAGAAGCTTGACTCATTGTCTTCTAGCATCCTGTTTGGCTTATGAAAATTCAGATTCTTGATGGTAACACAGTTTTGGCAGGTTACATTATTCCTCATTGAATTGTTGCTTTTAGATTAGAAGTTTTGTTTACAACTAAGTTCCTTAACATTATTTAATGATATTTAATAATGCAAAAAGTAATGTTGTAGTTTCTGGTTAAATTTAAGTCCTCTACACTTGTTAACAAGGAATCGTAGAAAGTGAATAATGAATACATTTTCTTTGATCAAAAACAACTATCTCTGACTGGTACTTTACAAAGGATTTGCCTACGTTTGAAATGAACTCAGCTTTTCAAAAAAAATCCTAATTAACAAATGTTATTTGGCATTCAAACTAAAACAATTTAGAATATTTTCCCCAAAATACTAACACCTGAGACAAAGCATTTTATAAAGTATGGTTCTGAACAGGTAAAATATAAATGTATCCTGAACCTCCAAAAGAGTATACTTAAATATTAGCAACTTTGAATTAGGGGTTGTTTGTTGTAAATCTCAAGCAGTCAAGCAGGAATACTTGCTAATTTGGGGAAACGACCAAAGTATTCAAACTCCACTAGTTGAATGCTTTGAATGCTGTAAAGGTGAGGTGGCTTCTCTCAAGAAGCAGGACAGGGACTGGCCCGCTCCATACTCACCTGTGCTGTGTTCCCCATCATTCTGCTGCCTTGGCTCTGGGGGAAGTCTTTTCCTTAAGTAGGCCAATAACAGGAGAGGACTTTCATCTCTAGAATTCTCAAGAACGTTTTTTTTCCCAGCAATTATGGGACCAAAATAATATTTTCACATTTAACTATAATTTTGTGAAGAGTAATTTTATTAAGAATTGTTTAGAGTTCTGTGGCTAAATAGCTTTTATTTATTCATGACTATATCCACACTTGTTATAAATGTACTTGAAGGTTTTTAATAATTCTCTGTTCCTGCCCCTGATAGCAGAATTACTAACGAATACAATTTTGCTTTGGAACATTACCAACTCAAATGTAATTTTTTTTAAAAAAAAATTATTTAAGTAGAACCTCCTGAGTAGAAAAAAAAATTGTTTGGTATGTAAAAATTGAAAATGCTCTCTCTAGACCTGTAGAGCTATGTTTCAAGCAATGGTGGAGGCCCATATTACATTGAAAGGCAAAGTTTAGGTGTTATAATTAGTTTTTTCTTCATCGGGAAGGTAAACACACATGCATGCGTGCACACACACCTAAATTTACAATTTCGAAAATTAATTTAAGATGATAGAAATTGTGAAACCCACTTACTTAAAAAAAAAAGAAACAAAGTAAGAGAGTAAGAACAATAAATACACTAATATCCTTGTTGGAATAAGGTTTTATATGTCTAGCCCATTAGCAACCAACACATTTTTCAGTTTTAAAATGTTATCTGAGAAAAATAAAATATGAGCAAAGCCAATGACTTTACTCATATACTTGATAAAAGTAATTACTTTTATATGAACAGAGTAAATTTTAAAGTAATGAAATAGAAAAATAATTTCCCAGCTACAGTTTTTGTAAATACATGTGAACCTAAATTGATCAAACAGTATCTTTTCTTACTCAAGCCCCTCTATGCTGCGAAAAACTTCAATATGTATTGATACATTTTTCCCTTCAATAAAAATTTTAAATAAATGTAATAGTTTCCTTAAACCAATTTTTATAGGGTATTTCCTATAGAGTAATGAAACTGCTGGGAATGGTGATAAAAAGTCACGATATTTATAGGAGGTTGAGGTAAGAAGAATAATTTATTTAAGTACAAAAGAGGGTAACAAATCAAATGAACAGAAAAGCATAAGTAACATCTCATCTACAAATGGCATTTCTTTAGAGACTTCATAAATCATTCATTATTTTGAAGTTTTAATATAGAAATCTGCTAGCAGACACTCAAATTACTTCATAATGGACTTCCTCTTTCTAGCTGCAAGTGCTCATTCAAAGAACTACCCATCACAACTAATTCAGAAAAAAATAAAAATACATATTATTCCTTTTAAAATTATTATAAACAGATACAGTCATCCTCCTCAGTCTCCATGGGTGATTGGTTCCAGGACACTGTCCCCCCTCCCCATACCAAAATCCACATATGCAAAAAGTCCCTCATATAAAATGACATAGGATTTGCATATAACTTATGCACATCCTCCTGTATCCTTTAAATCATCTCTAGATTACTTACAATACCTAATACAATGTAAATACCATGTAAATAGCTGTTAGACTATATTTTTTAAATTTGTATTTTATTGTTGTATTGTTATTACTTATTTATTTTATATTTTCTATCTGCAATTGGTTGAATCTGCAGATGTGGAACCCGTGGATATGGAGAGCTGACTGTATACTAAAATAGCTTAAACAACTCATAAGCTTAGGAAAATTCAACACATGCATATTTACATGCTAATCTTCTCTTGCACAGCATCAATACCTAGTTACTAGTCTCTAGATTACCTTTGCAGAGAATATACAAAAACAGTGGTACTGTGACCGAGAATTTCAGGAAGATGACATTTTCCATACATTTTGTTAAATGTATCCTATCTTCTCTTAAAACCCCAGCTATTTAAATATATGTTTTAATAATACTATATTTTAACTGTGACTATAATTTTATAAATTTTAGAGAGAAGCATATTGCCCAGGTAGCTCTACATAAAAGAGGTTTACAAATATACATTTACATGTGTATTGTATTTGTAAACTTCTTTTTACAAATATGCATATATACTTGAATATATACAAAAATACAAATATACATATATGTTCATATAAATGTATATTTGTAAGCTTCTCATAACACATAAATATGAAATATGTATATGTTCCACTTTCCAAATTTTTACTTTTTCCTCTAATTTATTCATTTTCTCACTCTATGTGTCATTTTTTCTGTACTAGTTTCTTCTTTCCCTTTTCATCTTGATGTTAAATTCTATCAACTTTTAGGTTTTAGTCTAACCTTCATCTATTTTAAAATAATAATTCTGTCAGAATTGTCAAATCAATGTCATGGACTTAATAACACTGATATTGAATCTGTGTTCCTTTATTTGTCTCTTAAATACTTACTAGATATCTACTATTCCAAAAATTGCTAACACATTATAAGACTATTTGATTAACATTGTCTGTACTGACCTTGTTCAGATGACAAGGTTTAAATGGTGTTTATCTCATACAGTCTTTGGCCTTTGGAATACCAGTGTGACCCAGGCCTGGCCAAAATGTCTCATCTTCCTGAACAGGACTGAGCAGTGTGCTTAGGTAAATAAAGGTTTCAGTTATTATCTATTTTGGGAGGATTGATAAGAATCTTCAAGGAAGTGCTGCCTTCCTTCTATTATCACAAGAACCAAAGATTACATAAGTCTCAAAATTTCAGGATTTATTTCTAAATGGAGCCCATATGTGAGAAAGAAAAGTTGTGAGATGAACAGCATTCAGATTCCATTTGAATTTCTACATGGGCTAATAACTGAATTCAGCACACTAGACTTACCAGTATGTGGACTGAAAGTACAGTACAATTTTAAGAGCACAGGCTCTGGAATACTGTTACCTACACTTGGGTTCTAATTTGTCAATTAAAATCTGTGTGATTGATTACAAATTTATTCAAGGTTTTTGAGCTATGTGTTCTTTATCTATCAAGTGATTATAATAAAGTTAATAGGATTGTTGTGTAGATTAAACATGTTAGTTTATGTAATGCACTTAGATTCTGCTTAGACTACATAAGGATGAAGGGGTTGTAAGGAATTATTACACAAGCCAAGAGAGCATGTTTATGTTGGGTTTTTCCCACACTTAAATAAAATTAGCTTTGAATAATAACAGCAAACATGCACAAAGAAAAATATTAGTCTGCAAGGAAGACTTAAATGGCTACCTGAAATGTGAAAAAGTAAATAAATGAAGCGAATATTATATTATAGAAAAGAAAGACAAGTTTCAGGAAGGTTAATGCTTTAGAGGAATAGAATAATGTAAAGGCTTTAAAATACCCAGAGTTTTAGCTATCATGAGATCAGTAATTCACATGGCAAAAGGTTTCTATTGATTAATGGGATCTGAAGCCACACTTTCATGAGAAAGGAGTGATGGTGGGGAAGTGAGTATAAAAGTAATCATTCAGGAGATATAGCTGAAACGGTGTTGCAACTAACATAATTTAAGGGGTTGAGGAAGATTTTTATTTAAATAGAATTTTAAAAATTATATTCAAAGATGGGAGAGACAACTCTATCTGATTGCATAAATAATTGAGTTGAGAGGGAGAGGTTTAATAAATAAGAAAAAGGACAAACCTCACATAGCAGTGTTCAATAGAAATATGATAAAAGTATGTCTATGTGTTTTCAAGTATCTACATTAAAAAAAAGTCATAAGAAACATGTAGAGTTAATTTATTAATATTTTTAATTAACCCATTATATCATAGATAGTATTATTTCAACCTGCAGTTCCAAAATAAGAGCTTTTTTGTTTTACTTTTAAGAATTTGACATCTGCTTTGGTAACTTTGGTCTCTTTTTAAAGTCTAATGATCCCTGTCAGTATCTACCTTACCATGTTCCAATTTCACCCAAACTATCAGCCCACCTATACATGTTGTATTGAAAGCATACACATGGTTCTTAATTACATATAAAGTAAAGATTTTTGTCAATCACCTTCTTGTTTCCATCGGCTTCCACAAGAAAGGGACAAAGAAGACTCTATATGCTCTACCATCTTACTGCAGTAGTAAAATAAAACTTTTAAATTAATCAATTGCCAATTTTTTAAAGATTAGGAAAGTAAATTTTGGAAAGTGATATCAGCAAGATGCAGGAATGGGAATTCTCTGGTTTCCTTCTGCCCCTACAGAAATCCAGCTGCTAACTATTCACAGGCAAAAATACCATATTGAACTTGGGAGTGAGATGGAGACTCCCCCCTGAATTGCAGAACTGAGAAAAGCCAAGATCCAATGAAAGAGAAATTACTATTTTTGGCTACACTGCCCCTTTCCCATGCCAACACAGTGAATTTCCCTGTTCCAACAGTTTCTATAAAGGGAAAAATGAATTGGAGGCAGTATTTAGCTTCCTCAACATTCTGGGACCTTTCACAGTAGGCTTGCTTTTGTCTTATTTTACAAGAAACACTGGGAGGGCTGGATTATGTGGGGTCAGTTAGAAACAAAGAAGAGAGGTGAAGCTCAGTGACTAGCATACAGACCTTGGTTGTTGCTCTGTATTCTGGCCAATACAGGCCGTACACAAGAGAAACTAGTGAACAGCATCATGCTGCAGAAACATAGTGCATGGGTCTTCCACACTTAAATCCCTAGCCAGCTTCCTCACACTGACTAGGTCTTCCCCAGGCTGAGTGGCAACTACAGGTCAATGATTACCCGTAGAGAGAGCATCTACCTTACCCAACCCTAGAGGTAAAGAGGTAATCCAACTAAATTTAAGTGCTTACATTAAGTGTTTCCTAGACCAAGCAGCAACCGCAGTTCAGTAAATATGGAGGGAACATCTGGTCTAGCTCCACCCTAGCTTCTGAGTGGTGACTTCACCAAATCTCGGTGCTCTGCTTAAGCCTACCCTAGTCCAGGAGACAAGCCAAAATCAATGCCTATTAGAGGAAAACAGCCTCTGACACTGCCGACCCTGTATGGTTGAGCAGCACAGCAGCAACCCTTGAGACGTCATTTAAATTTGAATCCCAGCACACAGCCCTGTCCAACTACAGATTTGAAACAACAGTCCTGCCACACCAGAAAAGCAATCTATAACCCCGCTCAATTAGAGATAATTGCAGCATCCAGTCAGCAGCTCCACTTGACAGTAGAGTCCAACCAGTTGTCTCACTGGACCACAGAGCACAGCCAGTAGTACCATTTGACCTCAGAACATAAGAAATGAGCCTAACTAGAGAATCCAACTCTGAGGTCTGCTTGCTTGGGAATGCTATCAGCCAGCCCATTCAAAATTCAAGGCTAGACTAAATAGTATAAATTGATTATCAGCAAAGCACACCAGCAAAGGAAGAGGTGGCCATCTCCTCAAATGCATAGGCATCAATGTAAAAACATAAGTATCATGAAAAAAGAGGGAAAAATGACACCACCAAAAAAATAAAAATGAAAAGTAATAAAGCCCCAGCGGTGAATCCAGGAGAAATGGAGATCTATGAAAGGGCTGTCAAAGAATTCAGAATATTCCTCTTAAAGAAGTTCTTAGAATTCCAAGAAACTATAGGTAGAAAATTAAATAAAATTTGGAAAACAAATTATGAACAAAATGAGAAGTTCAACAAAGAAACAGAAACAATAAAAAAGGTAGAGATAAAGAGTACAATAATTGAACTAAAACATCTAATGTAAAGCTTGAACACCGAAGAATTGATCAAACAGAAAAATCAGTGTCTTTGAAGACAGGCCAATTGAAACTATCAAAACATCCCTGAACCAGCCAACAGCCAAAATAAATAAATAAATAAAAAGAGGGAGAGAGAAATGATCAAAACAGAGTAGCAGAAAGAAAAAAGAATAGAAAAGACTGCTATGTTTGAATGTGCCCCCTAACATCATGTGTTGGAAACTTAATCCCCAAACTTATGTGTTGATGGCATATGAAGGCAGGACCTTTGACAGGTAATTGGAATTAGATAAGGTTATCAGAATGGGACCCCATGAAAAGACTGGTGACTTTATAAGAAAAGAAAGAGACCTGAGATGGCATGCTCTTGCCCACTCGCTATGGGATGCTCTTCACCATGATATGAAGCAACATTAAGATCCTTACTTGAAGCCAAGCTGATGTTGTTCCCTCGACTTTGGACTTCCTAGCTTCCAGAAGTGTGAAAAATAAATAAATTGCTTTAGTTTATGGATTACCAAGTCTCTGGTATTATATTATAGAAATATGGACTAAGACAAGACCTATGGAAATTATGAGACACTATCAAGCAAACTAACTTTTGCATAATAGGTGTACCTAAAAGAGAAAAGAGAGAAAAAGACCTAGAAAGCATCTTTACAAGGAAATACTGGCTCAAAATTTCCTAAATCTGGAGAAAGATAAGAACAATTAGGTATAGGAAGCTGAGAGGTTGCAATTAAATTGTACCCACAAAGGATTTCATGAAGACACATCATAATTAAATTATCAAAAATAAGAAATAAATAAAGAATACTAAAAGCAGTAAGCAGTTAAAAAAAAAATCATACTCAAGGGAGTCCCAATATGTCCTTCAGTGGAATTCTCAGAAGAAAGCTTACAGGATAGGAAAGAGTAGGATGACATATTCAAAGTTCTAAAGGGGAAAAAAACAAATAAACAAGCAAACAAAAAAACTTGCCAACTGAGAATACTTTATGTGAACAAGCTGTCCTTCAGATTAAAGGGAGAGATCAAAACTTTTCCACACAAGAAAAACTAAGGAAGTTTATCACCACGAGACCTGCTTTATAGAAATTGCTAAAGAGTTCTTTCAGCTGAAAACAAAAGACTTTTAAATAATAACAAAAAATCATATAAAAGTAAAATAATAGTATAAGTAATGCTTAGTCAAACTCAGAATTTTCTAATAGTATAAGGGTGGTGTGTAAAGCAACTTGATTTCTACTAAGAGGATTAAAAGACAAACCTATTAAAAACAATTTTAGAGGCCGGCCCTGTGGCTCATTCGGGAGAGCATGGCGCTGGTAGCACCGAGGCCACGAGTTCGGATCCTATATAGGGATGGCTGGTGTGCTCACTGGCTGAGCGTGGTGTGGACCACACCATGCTGAGGGCTGTGATCCCCTTACCAATCAAAAAAAAAAAATTAAAAAATATAAAAATAAATAAATAAATAAAAATAAATAAATATATATATGTTTATAATATATTGTCAGGCCTTAAAAACTAATGCCACCTTAAGTGACATTACCAGCGGCGCCATTATGGGCCCACAAGGGCGTATTAACGTGGCAGCCTAAGATAGTGCTGGGAGGAGGTAGGGTGGGGGTGTCTACGGGAACCTTGCCTTAGCCTTTATTGGCCAAATATGCGCTCCATTCTCGAGGTTGCAATAGCTAGGCATTGATACAGGATGCATGCTCTCTTGACCTTTAGGCTGATAAGATTATGTAAAAAACCTCTCCTCCCTATCTGCCTTTAAAAGCAAGTGCTTGTGTGATAATAAACGGAACTGCTCAACAGAACCCCCACTGCATCTGAGTGTCCTTTAACGGGCTGGTTTGGGGCCAGCGGCTGTGCTCACCTCTCTTCACGGCTCTCTTCCCCCGTCTCCTTCCAAAGGGGGGGACAGGAGGGAAAGAGGAATCCAGGCCCATTCGCTCGCCCACCGAAAGGAACGAGGCTAGGGCTGCTCGGGTCGGCCGGCGCGGACCCGACAATATATAATAATATAATATATATATTAATGGTTATATTAATATGGTCATATATTAATGGTAGATATGTTTAATGGTTCTCTCCCATGTTATCTTCTAGGTTTTTCACATTTTCCATTTAGGTCTGCAATCCATTTTGAGTTGTTTTATGAAAGGTGCAAGCTTTGTGCCTAGGTTCATGTTTTGCACGTAGATGTCTAGATGTTCTAGGACTGTTGGCTGAAAACACTCTTTTCTCCATTGTATTGCCTTTGCCCATGCATTTGTCAAAGAGAGTTGACTGCATTTATGTGGGTCTATTTCTTGGCTCTCTATTCTATTAGGAAAATGTTTAATTATATGTATTAAACTTAAAAATTATCTGAAAATTATAAAGAAAAGTTTATTTAGTACATTCTATCTACCTGCCTATAAACCTATAAAGAGTAAGGAAATACAACAATACATTTATTGTTATTATTACTGGATGGTAGAATTAGGGATGATTTAAATTACTCTCAGTATATCTTTTCTTTTTTTAAGTACCTATTTTAAAAAACAGGGGAAAAAAAGGTCATGGAATTTCAGTCCTCTAGAAATTGAACTTGGATGTATTTCTTCTAGTTCGAGGGAGAGGGTTGGTCACAGCTGAGTCTTTGTTGAGACAACCAGGATGAGATCCAAGGTCCTGCTTCTCTCACTTAAACTATCGATCTTTTATTTATGCTTAGTAATTTTACTTTATTAAAATTATAATGTATTTATAATTGTTTAAAAGTATTTATAGTGAAACAGTATTTCACTGCATCTGTTCTCCCTACCATTTGCCCATTAGCCAGAGATAACCAAATCCAATTCTATTAACTGTTCCTTCTGCTAAGTACATTTATATTTCTAAAACTTTTAACTTTAGTTCTATGTATTATTTATTTACTAATTTATTTTTTTGTATTTAAGGTAAATAGTGTCAAATCAGAATGATCACAAATAAGTTTGAATAACTCCGGGTTGTTAAGGACCCAACTGAACCTTCCAGTCAAAGTAGGACTGCCTAATTGATGACCTCTTTCTATATAAAACAATATATCCTTATCACAGGTAAAGAAAAATTCATCTTTTTATATTATTATTATGTGCTGATGACATTATTGCTGATACAATGTACTACTATCATGGTCAGAAATTGTGATTCTCAAATAAGCAGGATTGGCCTTACCTGTGAACTTACTAAAAACACAAATTCTGAGCTCTATCCTAGACCTACTGGTGGTGGGAAACAGCATTCTCTCTTTTAAAAAGTCTTCTGTGTGACTCTGGTGCAAGCAAAAGTTTGAGAATCACTGCACTACAGTTAAGATATCAGCTTAGCATCTCTATTAGAAAGAAACAAAATAGTAGTGGATGAAACAAGAGGGAGTTCCTTTTTTGTCTAACAGTCTACGTAGGTAATAGAGCGCTGGTTTTGTTGATGCGCTTGTTGCTGCCTTTCTCAATATGTAACTTCCATCTAATGGTACCAGTTGCTTCTCCAGTTCTCAAAAACTTGTTTGTATTCTACCCAGCAGGAATAGGTAATGGAGAAGACAGAGCTTTCTTTTAGAGTATGTCTTGAAAGTTGTACACATCTGTTACTGAATCTCATTGACTAAAAATTAATCACATGCCCACACCTAGATTCTATGGAAGCTAGAAAATGCAGTCAGGCTATAGCTAAGTGAAAATTTATCTATCCAAAAGTTCTATTTTGTATCAATAATTAAAAAATAATAATTCTGGTGGCAACTAAAACTTTCTGCCATAAGTATATATTACTAATACATCCTCAAACTCCTTGTGCAGAATATACATTATCAATATTTTCAAAACATGATGTTACTTAGTTGTCCAGGAATCCTCTATTTTTTTTTTTGCCTCAATCTGGCTGAATTGGTCTCTAGACTTTTTGCACAGATGCCGTACTTATTTTCCTTACACAGATTTCCTTCTTTTTCTCTCTGTGTTAGTTTCTCTGTTTCTTTGATTCCATGTCTTTTTCATTCATGTTTTACTCTCTGATGGTGTACATTTTGATATAGCATCTGGAGCTATACTCACTGATTTTTTTTCTAAAAATTTTTCCTCTCAATATTTATTTCTTTCATCCATTAGGAAAAGTTTGTTTAGGTGTGATATTTTATATCTACCTCTATCCCTGTCTCTGATATCTCATATCCATATCCATATCTTTACATATATAGTTATATAGTATGTATGATAAAGTTATATATGGATACATAAATATGGTAAATTTATAGTATTTATAAAACTATACAAGGCTTAGGAGAATTGTTGTACAAGAATCCAATCTAGAACAACATAAACTATATTAATTTGATAGCATTCCTCATATTTATTGAAGTAATGGCATGTACTCATGTGTAAAATAGGCACCTATTTGGAATTTCAAAAAATCAATCTTATAATTAGAGATCCTTATAGTTTTTGTACATGTTATATTTGTTTTAATTTAAGAAAAACCTATATTATATTATGAATTGTTAATCCATATAGAGTTTATCAGTATCTCAAATGAAGCAAATACAGTCTAACCAATTATATTCACAGAAATATATATTTACAGTTCTAATACTAATCACTGTATTAGTTTGTTTCTGTTGATTATAATGGAATACCCGAAACAGAGTTATTTATAAAGAAATGAAATTTAGTTCTTATAGTTTTGGAGTTTGGGAAGTCCAACATCCAGGGAAAACATCTGGTGAGAGCCTTTTTGTTGGTGGTGACTGTACACAGCAATGCAGACTATCATATGCTGAGAATGGGCTGAACAAGAGAGAGCTAAATTTCTCACTCACTTTCCTTATAAAGCCATAAGAACCAGGCCCCTTCATGCATGAATGGATCCATCTGTTCACAAGGGCAAGGTCCTCACAATCTAATCACCTCTTAAAGACCTCCACCTTTCAAACACCATAAGTGTATTTTACACTCCCTTAATACTGGAGATCGAGCTTTAATGAGTTTTGCGGGGCCATTCAATCCACAGCATCAACTAAGTGAACATATTTGTGTGGTACAACAAGGCCAGTTCAGCTGCACTAAAATCTCAAGGAAGGCACAGTTAATCAGTAAGAAATAGAGCACGAAATATGTAACTACAATGCAACAGGACACTCCCTATGAGATAATAAGATAGAATCTCACATGCAAATATGATATGCCTCTATCTCACCTTTCTCAGCTTGGTGATTTAAAATGCAGTTTCTCAGTTTCACCTAGTTGACTTATGCCGAATTTTATGCAGGATTCATTTGCCATAAAAATCCAGAGATGTTTCTGAATAAAAAGGGAGATGTTCGGCAGCTATATGAACTCGCATGTGTACCTGATGTCATTGAAACCTTGACCCTAATTCTTTGCTTGTTTAATAAAAAACTGAAGCAAAAGCAACCTTGGACTTAGAAAGAGTTTTATATTATCTCCTTAAGCATTTTCCTTTAGTTTACTACCATAAAGTCTTAAAGTGCACTAATACTTTCTAACTGGCCTCATATTCCTCAAAATATCACAATAACACCTCACAATAATACGTTTGAGATTTAACAATATTACTTACTATAATACAGATGCTCAAACCACTTGAAATGTTACCATCATCCCATCCATATTTTTATAATACTTTATCAATGTATGTTTAGGTAACACTATCTTAAATAATTTGAGAGGCTATACACCAATATTAGGCAGAGCTTGTTCTCTCTTAGATAAACATGATCTAAATTTCATGTGTTAGCATTATTTGTAGTAGATACTTTGAAATTTATTTGGTCAATTTTATCCTGAAAATAACAATATGTTTTTAAATAGCAGTGCTATCGTTTTATATTTTGCTCTATTTTCCTTAACATGTTTACACTTAATCTTTGCTAATTGGTAGTAAAATCTTCTTGTACAATCTGAAATTTTGGAGGATGTTTGAATAAGCCAGACATAGCAAATTAATCTGACTTGTACCGTATAAGGTGACCAAGTGAGCATGAGTTCTGTATAAGACCAATTAGTCTTTCCACCTCCTACTACTAGTAAGAGATTTTATATATCACTACTTACTTCCTAATCTACTGCAAATTTATGGGATCCTCATGTCCATCTTTAAAATTGGAGATAATAATAATGGATCCATAATTTATACTTTATATGGTTCTTCATAAAATAAAATAAATTATTGCACGTAAAAAAATGCTTCAAAAATGGTAAGAAAAAAACTTAAGAGAAAAGTTTTAAAAACCTTTTAAGAGTAACCTATAAGTTCACACCCAGAATTTAGGGTTAGACAACTCTCAGTACACAAATTAGCTATTCAAGATATATGACATATTTTATTTTTCTAAAACATACCTTCATTTCTAGTTAGAATTTCTATTCTGGTGAGATTGTTGAACTTGATCTCACTCAATTCATGGTTTTCATCAACGTCTGCAAGTTTAAATCCAAGTTCTTCAACCCATGCAGGTCACTGTTGAGATATGCATTTGTCTACCTGAGGCCCTATCAAGTTTTATGTCTCCTTTTATGCCCAATATCTGGATGTTGTGATTCTGGGAATTATGCCTGAGTCCCTGACTGTGTAGATTTCCAGGAAGGTATTTCCTCCCTGTCGTCCTACATATTCCATGTGTCTTTGGCCGCTCTGGAGAGACAGAAAGTGGTTAGGGAACAGAATGACGGAAGAGCAAAGTATCAGTGATATTTCAAAATTAATACATCTCCACACTGGGATTAGGATAAAAGAGAAGAGAGAAGAAATTTTAGACCTGCTAGTTTTTGCAAACAATAATACATTTTCATCATATATATTACTATTCAAATCTAAAAAGTCAATGTTACTTTTTTTCTTCCTGATTGCTGATCTCTTTCGGAATATGATGAAACATGAAATGAATGAATAACCACCCCGGAAAAGTACACACATTTTTTCCCCCATTTTCTCCCTTTTTTTTTTTTTTTATTGAAAGAGAATTGGTTATGTATATTTGCGGGGTACTGAATCCAGAAAGTACACACACTTTTAATACTCTTGCAAGGGTTCTGTTGGTTTGTTCTAAATATTTTCACCTTTTTCTTCAAGTTTTTTATGATCCACTCACTGTAGATAAATTCTTCTCTTTTCCTAGAGTATATTCACTTTGCATAGCTTTTATTACATTCTTCTATGTAACTTTACATAAGAATTATGTCTCATGGGATCAAAAGTCCCAGAGAATAGGGTTTTGCTATGTTCATGTTGGTATTTTCTACTATCATGTTATAAGTTCAATATATGCACAGTGTATACATTTTCAATTAATTTTAATTGAAATATTTCAAAATAACAAAATTGAAACGACTGTGTTTAATGCCATTTTCCTTTGTTCCACAGAACAGCAGTTAAATAGGCATTTGTGCTAGGTCTTATCTTTCTTTTACAGGTGAAAACTTTAATAACTCTCTTCTAAAACTTGATAGATTATTACACACAGAAAATTTTCAAAGCTTTTTCTGTAACAAGTTATAACATTTTTGTATTTTTTTATTTGTAAAATAAATATGTAAAGAGAGATTACTATACACAGAAAATTTGTAAAGATAAAGTTGACATGAAAACGCACCATCAATCAACTCTAATCTAATTTACACTTCTAAATTACTTCATCCAACACCACTAGAATACACATTTCTGTGAAGCTCCCATGGATGAATTTTCAGCTACATCTCTAAAAGAATGATCCATACCAGGAAAAAAAATTTGATTGATTAGGTGTATTTTACTAAATTAAAAACTTCTGCTCTGCAAAGGGTACTGTTAAGATAATAAAAAGAAAAGTATAGACTCAGAGAAAATGTTTTGAGAACAAGTATCCATAAGGGACTTTTTTTTTTAAACTGGGTTAAAAAATGGGCAAAACATCTGAATATACACCTTAGCAAAGAAGATAAGCAAATAGAAAATAAACACATGTAGTGATAGTCAACATTAGTTGTCATTAGCGAATTGCACATTAAAACTGTAGTGAAGAGTCCAGTACACATTTGTTAGAATGGTTAAAATAAAAAAAAACACAGAGACAATACCAATTGCTGGCAAGGATACTGAGCTACAGGAACTCTGATCCATTTCTGGTGGGAGGAAAAATGGTACAGCAACTTTGGACAACAGTTTGATACTTTCTTACAAAGTGAAACAGAGTCTTACCATAGAACCCAGTATTCATGTTTTGGGGTAATTATCCAACTGATTTGAAAAATTATGTCCATGAAAAACCTGCATGTAAATGTTTATAATAGTTTTATTCATAATCTCCCAAAACTGGAAGCAACAAAGATAACCTTCAATAGGTCAATGGATAAACAAACTGTAGTACATCCATAAAATAAAATGTTATTCTGCAGTAAAAAGCAATGAGCCTCAAACCATAAAAATACATGGATGAATCTTAAATGCTTGTTGTTAAATGAAAGACTCCAGTCTAAAAAAGCTAAAGATTGTATAATCTCAATTGTATGACATTCTGGAATAGACAAACTGCAGCAAGGGTAAAAATATCAATGGTTACCAGGGGCTCGGGGGAAGTAGATGGTTGAACAGGTGACACATGGGAAAATTTTTAAGGGTGCAAAACTATTCTTTATGATACTGTAATTGTTGATATAAGACAGTATGCATTTGTCAAAACTTATAGAATGTTACAGCACAAACATTAAACCATAATTTACATGAATTTTAAAGTCATTTATGAAGTTGGAGATCCCAGGAAGGAATGCAGACTGTGACAAGATAATTAAAGTGTATTATAAATGTATGAAAGTGCTGACTTAAGTAACTGGGAATGAATGGAGTCTACAAAACTTAGGGGAAAAAAAAACTGTTCAGAAATACAGAAATGTTATACTCTAGTTGGTAAAGTTGTTTCCCATGAAAGTGTGGGTTAACAATTTTGACCCTCAAACATTTATTCTGTAATTGAAAAATGGGGTAAATGAATAGAGACTGGGAGAAGTCAGATTTCTTAAGAGTTTACCAATAAGCAAGTAAAGGAGATAAAATAATTCACGTGGTAATGGTTAACTTGAGACAACAGTGTAAACTTATGTTTAGCTTGATGTAGATACAGATAGTTACATATATAAATATTTATTGATATGTTTAAATACGTGAGTTATTATACACACATATTTCCTTGCTCTGTCAGCAGAGAAGATTTAAATATAAGAATAATAGCAATGAACACATAGCACCCAGTTCTCAGTTTCCATTTTCCCATAAAAGGAAACAGGGCTCCTTAGACAGTTGGCCGATTCTAGGACTGCACTGGAAATATACAAGATGAGAGCAGAGCACCTTGTAGTATCAGAACGCAAAAAGGCCTTTGAAAAATGCACATATGGTGAGGGTATGTCAAAAGGACACAGGAACTAACTGAAAGAGCCCCCGATGGTCAATGGTTGGACAATCTGAGCAATAAGAACAAAATTGAAAATAGTATTAGATGGTAACCCAAAGTATAAAATAAATACCTACCAATCCATATTGATATAAATAAATGATTGAGTAAATAAATAAATGAGTGAGAAGATACAAATCTTGTGTACGGAGGAATTTCAAATAATTTACGTAGAAATTTCTCCTTCAAGGAGCTGGTGCGTAATTTCCCATTCCTTATGTGTGGGCATTACTCAGTGTCTTTCCTTCCAAAAAGTACAGTTGAGAAAGAGGGAAAGAAAGAGTAGCTCGACAGTGGGGAATCCTACAAACTCTACCTTTGCAAGGTGATCAAAGTCAACATTGACATTAATATGTTTCTGACATGTCCACAAAATATCTGTCCTATATGCCTCAAAAATGTCAAAGCCATCAACAGCAAGGAAAATCTGAGAAACTGTCACAGCCAAGAGGATCCTAAAAAAACATGATAACTAAATTTAATTTGGCATCTTGGATGAGATCCTGGGATAGAAGAACATTACTTTAAAACTAAGAGGGGAAACACCCTAATAAATCTGAATAATGTATGAACGTTAGTTGAGAAAAATGTATCTATAATTTTTCACTTATTACATCAAACGAACCATACTAATGCAAGATGTTAATAATAGCAGAAACTATTATTTGGATACAGGATGTATGATAACTCTCTGTACTATCTTCACAAATTTTCCATAAATCTAAAATTATTCTAAATATTTTTCCAAAATACTTTTCTAATAAAAATAATTGATTATTCTCAAGAAAGTAATGAAAAAAACCTAGTGGGAATCTGTTAAATTTTATAGTTCTGTTTCAGCAGTATTGCACCAAAGCAAGGACATATTTCCTTATTATTATTTCATTTAGTTCTTTCAAGAATATTGCTAAGAATAAGGACTAATGGCTAATTTAACATTGTACAAATGGAGAGTAAATGGTAATTCCTCATTGTGTCCATACTGCACTGTTTCAAATAGTCTAGAACAGCATTAAAAATGTTATTTGGACCCCATAATAATATAATTTGCACAGTTTTAAAAAATAAATAAATAATTATTCTGATATACAATGAAGTGAAACATCAACACATAACATTAGGTGGATTAATTATTTTTGCACATAATATTGGGTATTACTGTTAACATTGTTGCCAGAATTTTTCAATGTTTTGGGATCAATTATTAGTCTTTTTGTCTGTGATGTAAAGTTCTTCCTCTAATTCTTTCTCTGCTTTTTTTCTCATGTAAAACACATGTATTGAACTCTGTGGTTCCTACTATTTTTCATAATGAAAACACCATTAAAGTCATGTTTGATATAACAAATTCTTAATATTATAGCAGAATAAAATTTATGTCTATAACAACACAGATTATTCTTTAGGCAAATAAAAGTGGTTCTATTTTTTGTGAGTGAAATATTTTATCTGAAATTGTTGCGTGTGTGTATATTTGCATTGATGATGGCAAAATACATAGACATTACATTCCACCATATCAACAGGGATTACATTTCTACACTATCAATATAAATACTGAAGGAATATTTAAAAATACATTTCAAATTTCCACAGTTTTATAACTATTATTGCGACCAGGATGGGTTTTGAAATACATCATAGATATTTTTATCTAGCAATGATTACACTGTCTTTGATTCTAAAATCCAAAAATTATACTCTTGTTTTTAATGACTTTACAACCACATTTTGGTTGTTGTGGCAAATGAGATAATATACATGGAATTATCCTGTTCACAGAAAACAATTATCAGTGTTTTATTATGTTCATTTATGTATTTCCATTGCCTACCTTAGTGTCTAAGCATGTAAGAATAAATAAACAAGATTTGTCATTTTTAAATAATTTATGTTAATGGAAGAATAACTCGATGTTTTTGTCTAAAACTTCAGCACCTTTATTATATCAAATAGTTTCAAAGCTTTGGGGGGAAATTCAGTTTCCATTCAATGTTTTATGCAGATTCCTGTGCCTACTTGTGACTGTATGAAGTTTGGGAAATTCAAACAAGAATTTCAAATATTCGCTGAAGAGTGTTATTGCCTCCAAGAGACATTATAAATAATTATTCCCTGCACATTTGATGGTCTGGTTACCAAGAATAGTCTTATTCTAAGAGAATAATATAAGTCTTTTACTTAGATTTTCGATTTTTGTTACATATACATTTTGGTAAAAATTGGAATCAAAGAAACTACTAAAAACTTGGGATCCAAGCAACTGACAGGCTGTTATATTCCTGGGAACAAAAATAGTTATTTCAAACCCTTAAATTGAAGGTACCCATGCATAAAAGCCATGACTCTCTCCCAATCCCAAGAGACAAGCACACTAAGCTTTCCTCCTCATTAGAATCTTCACTCGTTATTCCTCTTCCTTAGCACACTTTTCTGCCAACTCATTTTCTGGTAAATTCTGCTCCTATTTCAGGGCTAATTTATCTATTGTCAAAATAATGCTACATTACAAACCAACTCAAAACCTAGCGCTTTACAACAACAAAAGTTATCTTTATGCATAAGCCTACTGTACACTATGAGGTTATGATTACATGAACTGGACTCACAAGTTCCTTTACTTAGTTTGGTCTTTTTAACATGATTTGTTTATGTTGCTATTATCAGGACCTAGTAGAATAATTTGGTTATCTATCCCTATACAACACAGTACCCCAAAACCAAGTGGATTAAAACAACTGTTTCAATTATTCCCTGTGCTATGGATCAGGAACTTTGGCAGGACATCTCAGGACAAGCTTATCTTTGCTCCGTGTCATGTCTGCTGTGGCTGAAATGCCCAAGATTCTTTCTTTCTTTTTTTTTTTTGGCAGCTGGGCAGTACAGAAATTGAGCCCTGGATCTTCATGTTATCACCACCATGCTCTAACCAACTGAGCTAACCAGCCAGTGCCCCAAGATTATTTCTTGTACCACATGTGTAGTACCTCAGCTAAGATTGCTTTTATGGTTGAGAAATGGCTAGAATGTATTCACTGGGATTGGATGATCCAGTTCCAAAATGGGTCACTCACAGGGCCATCAAGATGGTTTTGGCTGCTAGCTGGAAGCTCAGCATAGGCTTTCAACTAAAAACAAAGCATGTTGCCTGCTCTAAATTGGGTTTTTCACTTCTCCCCCCCATCACCTTAGACTTTCTCACAATATTATGGGATCAGCATATTTGTACTTTTTATGTGATTGCTTGTTTCTAGGAGTGTGAAAGCAGAAGCTGCCAGAATTTCTTAGAACTTAGGCCCAGAAACAGCTCATCACTAAGTTAAAGCAGACCACAGGGCCATTTTCTATGGGAGGAAAGGCAGTTGAAGTAATAAAAACATGTGAATATAAGAAAGCATTATTTAACAGGGCCACAAATACAGCCTTTCAAATAATCTGTTCTCTAGCCCCACCAATTTATGACACAACCTATGCAAAATATATTCAGCCTCTCACCAAAAGCACTCAAAACCTCATCTTATTATAGCGTTAAGCTCAGGTTTGAAGTTCCAAACCTCATCATGTAAGTCAGGTTCGGACATGAGTGATATTTCTCAAAGAGTTTTTGCTTTGCTCCCCACGGATTTGTCACCCCACTTCCCCTGGGTGACGGAGCCACAAAGGATTACTCAAAGTCCATCTCTTCTGAGCAGTGAGAAGCCCTGATGTGGTTAACTTCCCCGGTATCCTCAAACGAGAGGCATTGTTTCTTTGGGAAATTAACCCCAAATTGGGGTTCTCTTCCTGCATTTTTTTTCCAGACCAGGAAGTTACAGGAAGAGAACATAGATGGGGTTATAGCTTAACAATATAGGCTGGTAACTTTCAATGAAACAAGCCAGATGACATTCCAGTAAGGCAATTAAGTGGTCCTATCAACAAAAGCTTGATCTTAGCAAACATTCCTTCTTACAGCAATTTCTCAGTATATTTATGTAACAATCAGTAACTAGTCTGTCCTTGAGCCAGCAACCTTGCTGTGCCACAAATCTTTATCTTACACCAGAGACTTAATATTCTGAGAAAAATCTCCAGTCCTCCACAAGGTCAATATTTAAAACTGCAAGGCTTTGGAAAACCAGGCCCTGTGAAGTACATTTGCTTTAAGCATCCTCTACACGCCCCCCATTTTATTTATTTAAAAGAAAAAGCAAGAGCTATAGATCAGGTTGGCATAGTTAAGACAAAAGCATTTAAGGCAAAGTTGGTATCATTTAGCATGGCAAGTCCTTTTAATTTACTTCAGGTGAGGACGGATGTCATCGTCTCTCAGGGCGGCTGCAGCAGCATCACTCCAGGTGCTGTGAATTGGGTGTAATTAGCAATTGTTGAAACTCTGGAATGGGATTCTGCTCCATATAATAGTTGATTCTGAGTCCAGAGAGTTTGTTAATGTTAATCTGTCCAGGACATTACTGCTTTCAGACTGTCTAGTCTTATGTAAAATTTTTTATCAATTACGAGTCTTTTTTTTAAGAGCAGGATGTCTCATCCAAGTTACAGACACCCTCTTTAAGGCCAGGAAAATTTGCAAAACTGCTTTTGTAGAGAAGACATTATTTCCCCCTTTATGATCAAGGCATACCTCACAAAAGCATTGGTGACTAATATCTTGATTGAAAAGGTCTTACTTTTCTTTGTGTAAGTCCCACGCTGCTGGGAATGCTGTTTCCCAGGTGAAGATCTGTCTGTCCCACATTGGGGGGAAAGATGAACAGCAGGATGAAGGAGCAGTTAGGCCAAATTTCAGCAACATGAAAGAGAGATCAGCAACTGAAGATGAGACATGCTATCTTATATCCAAAGTTCTAAATTATATCCTGTTATAGAGAGAGTTAATTTTCATTGAACTTACAAAAATAGCCACATTGCCATAATAATTATAAGGATACTTAAAGTTATTAAATTTTGAGGAGATCAAATAGGGAGAAAACAAATGCTTTTATCTCTGTTTTAAATGACATTTTACCAAACCGTTGTTAGTTATAGTTTAAGAGAGAGAAAGAGTTTTCTTACAACTGGAAAACATTAGGAGAACCAGCATTGTTTTAAAAATAAGGAAATTGTAAAAACCCATAATTTTTTTGAATTAATTTACAAATTAACTTTTGTTGTTTTTACTTTTGTGAACAATTTCATAAACCCATCAGTTTCTTTATTAGAATTTTGGAACTTTAAACTATGAGCTCAAAGTTTGTCAGAAAACTGTACTGATCAGAGTTTTTTCATGAAATATTTGAAGACATAACATTTCAAAATTATAATTAAACCAAGATTATGACCAGTAGCATTTTTATCAAGACAAAGATATTTAAGAACCTTACAAGATTTTGGAACACATATCCATAACACCTTCAGTACTGACAATGTTCTTCCATATGCACTAATTTATTAAATAAGCCAATTAGTTTTGATACATTTTTATATATCCTTTGAGAAACTCCAGGGCCCTTGGAATTCATCAAAGTTAAAGTTAAAATGTTGAGCATTCAGAATTTGGTTTTGGAAAGTTTTGTTCAATAACAAAAAACATTTAGTTGAATAAGATCACAAATTACTACAAAAAATAAAACCAAAGTGACAAAGGGTTTTGAAGGCAGAGAGCACAAGAACTTATCATGAAATAAATTTTTTTTTAAACCAGTTATCTAAGGGACAAAGAAAACCTTTTACAATTTTGCATCAAGAGCAGTTGAATGAAAAGACCTTTAGTAATCCTGTTTGATTAGTAAACCCAGGCAATGATGCGTGCTGATAAGAACATTTTTATACACTCAGGTTAGTAAATAGGCATCTATATATCAGAGCAAATTATGCAAAGCCAAGTTTGAGTTTTAGCTATATTTACCAAATACATATTTATGGTTTCCCAGCCAAAAACTTGATGTATTAGATCTATACCCTTATCAGTTAATGCTAACTAGGGCCTATGCAATATTTGGCATAGGTTTCTTTTCACTAGCCATTTCAGGTCCTGGATTTCCACGTGGCATTTGGAGCCATGTGGAGCTTAAGACAGAGGGTGGTATATACATAAAAGACATTGCTTCTCCCAGCATGGCCAGGAGGCAGAGCTGAGATAACAAGGAGACATATTGAACTAGAGACAAATTTAGGTAAATGGTTTGAATCAAATTTTGAAAATATATTTATCAAAACTTTAGAAGATTTAAGTCACAAGAACTTGAAAAGTACACTTATTTATTTAATGAACATGCATTAATTATAAGCCAATTTGGTACCTTGCACATAATACAATAACACAAACAGACACGAATATACAGACATACATACAGCTTACACATGCATATATGCAGATGTAAACAACAAGAACAAACAAGGATCTTACAGGTTTTGTTCAAAATGTAATAAAAACTTCACTAGTAAAAAAGACAATGAGGTTTAGATTGTGTTTTTCAAAGAGACTTGTTGGTGAGGGCTCACCTTGCCTTAAAGAAAGCAAGATAACAAATTTACATTGTAAAGCAAAGTATGCAAGCCTTTTCAAGAAGATGCAGGGAAGATTTTCTTCCTTTTAAGAAGATAGCATAGAATTCTGCCATAGGATTTTGTGAAGAAATATGTAGATGAGACTAGAAGAGAATTTAGAAGTCTGTTAAGATAACCAGCTGGATGCCATAAAATTTGAGACCATTTAGTTAAACAGGTAGATTTTAGTCTAGTTTTTGTTTCTCAAATGGCTTACTGAGCTCATGAGTTGAGCCACAATCAGAGATGAAACCACTTGACTCTTGAGGTTTTTAGGAGAAGAGCAGTGACCCAAAAGGGGTCTGGTTGGCACCATGGCTGCTTTTCTTCATAAAACTCCAGAGTCTTCAGAGAAAAGGAGTAGCACGTGCAGTGAAGAAAAGAACCACTGCTTTTAAGAGAAGAGAGAAGCATCATGCAGATAAGAAAGAAAAACATGCTTAAACAATACCAACACTGTAAAGAAATATTAACTTCTTTTACTTTAGATTGTCCAATTTAAAGTTTTCTCAGTCACTGGCAAAGATTAAGTTTTATCCATTTTTTGGTGACATGAACACGTCTTAGTTTTTTGTTAAGGTCTTGGATAGGTTTCAGAGTGACTTGACATAGATTCCTAGTTGTTAGGTGGGAAGCCTTAACAAGACCCATTGCATAATTAACCAGTGACCAATTTGTTCCCAAATTTTTATGTTAAGGTTCCCTTCCTTGAGGTATCAAGGACATGGTTTTTTAATATGCACTAACAGTTTTACGAGCTGCCATTCAGTTACTTACAGCCTGCTGCTTTAAGGAGACACTGGAGTTGTAATGTATGTTCAGTCTCCCCTTTTGTTAATGAATTATCCATATTTTAAAAGTAAAGAGAAGAGAAAAGTACCTCCGGAGTTAAAAAACCTAACTTTGACCTGCTGAAGGCATGCAACTGCTAATCGAAAGCCACCTGTGATTCCCTTACTGGGATGCGATGCATATCCCTTATTAGGGACTCCCTTGCCGGGATGAATTGGATGTCCTATTCCTCTCCAATGCTTGGCAGGCCAGTCTCTGATCCATGGAGAACATCCTCACATGGGGCACCATTTTGTTACGCTTTCCTTTGTGTAACTGCTATGGAGAAAAGAGAATGAAAGAATTCACTCAAAGTACCATCAATGAGGCCTGGAGGGACTGCCACCCTAATTCGGGGTTAATTTCCCAAGGAAGCAATGCCTCTCGTTTGAGGGTTCCAGGGAAGTTAACCACTTTGGGGTTCTCACTGCTCAGAGGAGATGGGCTTTGAGTAATCCTTTGTGGCTCTGTCACCCAAGGGAAGTGGGGTGACAAATCCGTGGGGGGCAAAACAACAAAATGTGATTCTTTTTAGTTTGATAAACTATGAATTAAATAAAAAAGTAACTTTATCCCCATATATCTAACATATTTGAGGTAAGAATTGAATTACTTCATTATTTTTACTCATAATTGACAGTGGTTGATGGAATTCACATATCGGCCATTGGTCCACAATCATTCTTAAATCCAGCTGAACACATGTAACCAGTCATTATTAGGGAAAGTTTTATTCTTGTGAATGGTTCTATATGATTCTTGGATGAAACTTCCATGGTTCTTGGCTCTTCTATCTAAGTCACACTTACCCTCCCCAAAATGCCCTACGCTTGCAACTGAATAGTTTTCTCAGCCTGTTTCCTGCTGTAGGCTTAGAATCCCCTTTTAATTTTGAAGTGTCTTTAACTCTTTTTTGCTCAAACTAATCAAACATAGATTTCTTTGCATATATGTGGGTTTCCTATGTATTGTTGTAACCTCTCTGATGGACAAAATACCAAAATTCTCTCTCTCTCTCTCTCTTTCTCTCTCTCTCTCTCTCTCACAAACACACACACACACACACACACACACATCTCCCTGAGATAAGCTCCCCTTTAGGCTGAAAGTCAGAGTTCTTAAGATTTTTACAGATTTTATTTTCTAGTTTAGAGGGTCTTGATGGACCATCTTAAATCTTTCTGAGGTTTTAACAAAAGGTCCTGTAGGAACTTGATTGTGAGCATGACTTTTACTGAGAGTTCCCTGAATTTTACTTTGTGCTGAGACCATTTCTTATTTTGAGAAACTTAAGCTGGCTCAAGAAATTGGAACTGAAGAATAGTTTTATTTTGAAACAATAAATCCTAGTTTGGAAATATTTCCTTCAAATTCTTCTTGAAAGTGATCAGTACTTTCCTTAGTTCATTTATTTTAATGTTTGTCACATATAGATTTAAAAAAAAAAAACTACTATAATTTGAATATGTCCCCTAAAGTTCATGTGTTAAGAACTTAATCTGTAATGCAACAGTATTGAGAAGTGGTGCCTTTAAGAGGTGATTAGCTTTTGAGGGCTCTGCTCTTATGAATGCATAAGTGCTGTTATTAGGGGAATGGGCTAGTTATTGCAGGAGTGTATTCCTCATAAAAGGACGAGTTAGGCCCCCTTCTTTTCTCTTCTGTGTCCTTATGTGCCCTTCTCCCCTTTTTTCCACAGAATTATGCAACAGAAACCCCTCATCCTTGATCTTGAACTTTCCAGTCTCCAGAACTGTGAACCAAATAAACTTCTTTTTTATTAATTATACTGTCTGTGGCATTCTGTTATAGCAACAGCAAAACAGATGAAGACACACATGAGCCAAAACCAAAAAGTAGGAGGCACTTTTAATACCTGTGCTGAAATTATCTTAGCCAAATCTACAAATTTGCAAGTTCGTTACATACATGTCATTTTCCTAGTTACTACAGTGATAGTCTTGCCAACTGTTCTGCCAGTAAAAACATAGGTGTCATTTTTTCCTCCTTCCATTAGCAATTTCCTCCTTGCCCTTTTATGCATTTTAATAGTCCTCAAAAGTTTATCTGTTTTCTGCCTGCGACCACTAATTGAATTCAATGCTACTCATTTTGAATTTTTATTATGGCAGCCTCAACTTCTAGGTATTAATTTTTAAGCTGACTATACCTGTTGTTATACTCTGAATTGTCTGCCCCCGCCCCCCGCTCCAAATCATATATTGAAACTCTAACCCCCTAATGTCATTACATTTAGATATAGGACCTTTAAGAGGTAATTAAGGAGATGTATTAGTTTACTAGGGCTGCCATAAACTTCTATTATTTAGGCCTCCAAGTCCATGGGATGTTGCTATGGCAGCCCTAGCAAACTAATACATCTGCATAAGAAATTATTCAAAATTTACTAGATTCAAACAACTATCTTATTTGCTCATGATTTTTTGGTTAGGGATTTGGATAAAGAATTAAGAAGGTAAATTATTTTCAAGCCATATGATGTGAGTCAAAATGATTGTTTTATTCATGCATCTGGTATGATACGTAGAGTGGTTTGAATGTCTGGGAGCGAGTCAGGATCCATTTCCAGGATGGCACAATCACACTGCTGAAAATCTGGTGCCGAGTAGTGGTTGGGGGCTCTTCCAGTACTCTCAGATAGGGACTAGAATTCACTCTGGCCCATGAGATCTTCCGTTCTCTTCCATGTGGTCTCTGGATGTGGCTATTTCAGCCATCTAAGATATCCTGTATGTATCTAAACATAATGATCTCAGACTTACATGGCTATTAGTTTTCTGATAAATTGCAAAAATGTCTTAAAATTTCTGCTCCGAATTGGCAAAGTATCACTTTTTGCCACACTCTGTTGGTAAAAGCAGATCACGGAGCCAGCCCAGATTCAAAAATAGGGAAGAATATTTCATTGGGAAGTAACATTCTACCATACACTGAAGTCTATAAGCTTCAAATTTGGGGACATTGGTCTGAATTTATAAAACCATGAATAGTATCCATTTCAAGTATATGCTGGATCAAGGGCTTACAAATCTAATTTGATAAATGCTTAAAACAGCACTGTATGTTTGTTTTGTGCATTCATTCATTCCTTCAAAAACATATGTTGAGTACTTTGTATATACGAAACCGTTTGAGGTTTCACAAGTGCACTACGTAAGCATGTCCTGCCCTCACACAATTTTTATTCTGTTGAGGGGTATTGCTTTCAATACTAGTTACAAATTTAATTAAGAGCAATTTTGTTGAGTACTGTGAAAAAGATGTACACTAAACAAAGAAAACAAGAATAGGACATCTGATCCAGTCCTAATGGGTAAGGATCAGTCAAATCTTAACTGAGAAAATTCCATTTAAGGCACATCTGAATTTGGGTAATAAATGTGGCAGACAAGGGTAGTGGGGTGCAAGGTGGCACTTTTACAAAAAAATGAACATCTGTGAAATTTTGAGGAAAAAAATGTAGCATGTTTGAGAATTTTCTGCTGGTTGGCTAGCTGGATAGTAAAACAAAGTAGAGCAAAACTTGGCTTATTAGTAATGCTAATCAAATTCTGTGGTAGATCAAATTCCTTGTTAATCCTCATTAGAAGAAATAACCTTACAATGAAAACCATCAAAATAATGAAGACTAAAATCTTTATTTTTTTTATATTTTAAGTTTATTAATTTATTAATATTAGTTTTGCACATTCTAAGATGTTGAGGAGCAGTTGAGGGGGAGAGGAAAGGGGAAGGGGGAAGAAGATAGGGTGGGAGGACTAGGACGAAGCGGGGGCTTGGTCGACGCCCGTGGCACCTCCCTCATTCTGGCAGGGGAGCTTGGGTGCTTCCTGCAGTGGCTTGGTGGTCATTGCTGGGCTGGTTGCAGATGGTGGGGGGCATGGCTCAAGCCCCTGGCCGTCCCCCCTCCCTGGCTTGGGAGCCCAGGGGACTTCCAGTCTTTCTAAGTTTTATAGGCATTCTTTGGTGACGTGAGACCTTTATAGTTAATATCAAACTTTGTCTCTGGTCTGTGGGTATTTTGTTTTTTCTTTCAGTTCTATGTTGGATTATTCGCCATTCCCACCACTTAAACTCTGCACTGGAACTAATTTTTTGTCCTTTGCTGACTACTAAAATGGAGGAACTTCCTGTGAGAACCAGCACTCAGCTCTGCGGTTGAGGTAAATTGCTGCTTTGCTGTTGATCCCCTGGGGAAGGCTTTTACTGCAGCTCGAGGTTTAATTGTTGACCTTGTATATAGTTCTGGATCTTATGAGAGCTGGTACACCTGGGTTCTGTGGAAACTCTGGTCTGGGCCTGAGTCTTTTCAGCAAACTGCACCCCGTGCAGATCTGTATTCCTGACCAATCTCCACTGAGTGGTCCTGTGCTGATTTGGGGGGCAGATCAGCTGTCTGTGCTGTGCACCAGTGTTCCCTCAGTGGGCCCATCTCCCCACTAAATGTGCTCCAAACACTTCCCATGGGGCAGGCCATGTACTGGTCCCTTGCAACGATTCACTGGCCTCTGAGTGGCTCCTTTTTTTTTTCAGTTGTTGTGTCTCCTTACTCCTATGTGGGTCCATGGGAACCCTGTTAGTGGTCCTGCTGGCCTGGGGGCCACCAAGGCCCTCTTCTCCCCTGCTGCCTCCAAGCAACTTCATATGAAGGGCACAGCTGTGGCTTTTTTGCAAGCTCTTGCTCCATATGCTCAGCGGCTCCAGCCTTGAAGCAGCCGGGATTCAAAAAGATGGGAGCCGTTCTTTCTTTCTCTTATTGTGGCTTCTCCTGCCTTCATGAACTCTGTAGATCTCTCCTCTTCTTTCCCTCAGCTCTAACCTAAAGACTGAAATCTTTAATCTTTAAGAATTTAGCCAGTAAAATAAGTGAATAGCTATGCAGATTATTTGAAAAAAGAATGAAATATCTCTTGGATTTTTGATTAATTCTAATTATATTCAGAAATTAGATACTTTCCTTTTAATTTTTATTTTTAATTGACAAATAATAATAGTATATGTTCAGGGGGACAGCGTGGTGTTTTGGTGTATGTATACATTGTGGAATGGTTATATCAAGGTAACTAACATATCTAGCACTTCACACACACCATTTTTTTGGTAGTAAGAACATTTAATGTCTACTCTATTAGCAATTTTGAAATATGCAATACAGTATAATAAACTATGTTCACCTTGCTAGCCCCTAGTTCTTGAAAAGTTATTTCTCCTGTACAACTGGAATTTTATACCCTCTGGTCAACTTCTCCACATTCCCCCTACTCCCCCAACCCGCTCTGGCCTCTGGTAGCCATCATTCTACTCTCTAATTCTGTAAGTTTAACTTTTTGAGATTCCACATGTAAGTGAAATCATACATTATTTGTCTTTTTGTGACTGGCTTATTTCACTTTGCATAATGTCTTCTGGGTTCATCCATGTTGTCATTGACAGGATTTTCCTCTCTTTTAAGCCGAATATTATTACGTTGTACATTGAGGAAACTTAAAAAAGTTTGTGGGAAAATTGAATTACAGGATAATAGCAATCTTTCCATGAACTTTTTGAAGATCCCCCGTATGTACCATTTTCTTTATCCATTCATCCATTGGTGGGCACTTAGTTTAATTCTATATCTTAGCTATCGTAAATAACGCTGCAATAAACATGGGAGTGCAGATATGTCTTCAATATACTGATTTCAATTATTTTTGATATATACCCAGAAATGAGATTTGCTGAATCACATTGTCATATTCTCCTGATTCTATTTTTAGTTTTTTGAAAAATCTCCATACTGATTTCCATAATGGTTGTACCAATTTACATTCTTCCAAAAGTGTACCAGAATTTCCTTTTCTCCACATCCTCTCCACATCCTCACATGTTACCTTTCATCTTTTTTATAATAACCATTCTAACAGGTGTTAAGTGATGTCATTATGGTTATAATTTACATTTCCCGGATGATTAGTGATGTTGAACATGTTTTCATAAGGCTTTTGGCTATTTGGATGTCTTCCTTTGAGAAATAGCTATTGAAGTCCTTAGCCCATTTTTTAATTGGGTTATTTGATCATTTATTTTTGAGTTGCTTGATTCTACTGTACATTTTGGATATTAACTGCTTATCAGATGTATGATTCGTAAATATTTTCTCCCACTCTGTGGGTTGTCTCTTCACTCCATTAATTGTTTCATTTGCTTTGCAGATGCTTTTTAGTTTGATGCAATCTTGTTTGTCTATTTTAGCTTTTGTACTTTTGGGGTCATATCCAAAATTAATGAACAGAACAATGTCATGGAGCTTCCCCCCTCTTTTTTCTTCTTTTAGACATTTTTATGTCTTACATTTAAGTCTTTATTCTACTTTGAGTTGGATTTCACATATAGTGTGAGATAAGGATCCAATTTTATTCTTATGCATATGGATATCAAGCTGTCCCAACACTATTTATTTATTTAGTTAGTTTTTTTGTGGCTGGCGGGTATGTGTATCTGAACCCTTGACCTTGTTGTTACAAGGCAGTGCTGCAACCAGCTGAGCTAACCAGCCAGCCCCCAACACCATTTATTAAAGAGACAGTGCTTACCTCTTTGAGTTTTCTTGGCAACTTTATTGAAAACCAATTGTCTGTAAATGCATGGGTTTATTTCTGGACATTATATCTTGTTCCATTGGCAATGTGCCAGCTTTTAAGTTGGTACCATATTGTTTTGATTACTATAGCTGTGCAGTATATTTTAATCTTAGGTAGTGTGATACCTTCAGCTTTGTTCTTATTTGTTCAAGATTGCTTTGGCTATTTGGGCTCTTTTTTAGGTCATACACATTTTAGGGTTGTTTTAACTATTTCTGTGAAAAATGGCATTGGAATTTTGATAGAGGTTAAATTATGTCTGTAGATTGCTTTAGGTAGTGTGGTGTGAACATTTTAACAATATTAAGTCTTCTAATCCATGAACATGAGATATTCTTTTCATTTATTTATGTCATCTTCTATTTCTTTCATCAAACTTTTATTGTTTTTAGTATACAGGTCTTTCACCTTCTTGATTAAATTTACCCATAAGTATTTTTTGTTCTTGTTGCTATTATTAATGGGATTTTTTTCTTAATTACTTATCAGATTTTTCCTTTTTAGTGTACAGAAAAGCTACAGATTTTGCATGTCAGTTTTGTATGTTGCAACTCTACTGAATTCATTTATCAGTTCTAACAGTTTTTTGGTAGTCTTTAGGATTTTCTATATATACATATATATACATGTTTTCAGCAAAACAGAGACAATTTCACTGTGTTCTTTACTTTATTTCTTTTTCTTGCCTAATTGCTCTAGCTAGGACTTCTAGTACTATGTTGAAAATAAGTGGTGAGAGTGGGTATTCTTGTCTTGTTCCTGGTCTCTGAAAGAGGAAAAGCTTTCAACTTTCCACCATTCAGAATGACGTAGCTATGAGTTTGTCATATATTGCCTTTACTGTGTTGAAGAACATTCCTTCTATGCCTAATTATTGAGAGTTTTCTTTATAAAAAGATGTTGAAGTTTGTAAGGTGTTTTCCCTGTATCTCTTGGGAACATCATGTGGTTTTGTTTTTGTTCTTCATTCTGTTTACGTGGTATATCACATTTATTGATTTGCATCTGTTGAAACATACTTGCATCCCAGAGATAAATCCCACTTGATCAATGTGAATGAATCTTTCCATGATGTGTTTAATGCAGTTTATTTGTATTTTGTTGAGGGTTTTCCATCTGTGTTCATTAGGGATATTGGCCCGTAATGTTCTTTTAGTGTTCTTCTCTGGCTTTTCTATTTGCATGGAATAACTTTTTCCATCTCTTTACTTTCAGTCTCTGTGTGTTCTTAAAAGTTAATTGAGTCTTTTCTAGGCAGCATATAGTTAGTTGGGTCTTGTTTTTTTTTTTTATCCATTCAACCACTCTATTTCTTTTGAGTAGATAACTTAATGCATTTACATTCAAAGTAGTTATTGATAGGTAAAGACTTACTACTGCCATGTTGTAAGTTGTTTTCTGGTTGTTTTGCAGAATCTTTATTCTTTTCTTTCTCTCTTGATGTTTTCCTTTGTGGTATGATGGTTTTCTATAGTGGTATACTTTGAATCTTTTCATTTTATGTTCTGTACATCTAGTATAAGTGTTTGCTCTTTGATTAGGATGAGATTTACATAAAACAACTCATAGCAGGCTAATTTAAGCTGATAACAAATTAACTTTATCATATATAAAAAATTCAATACTTTTATCTCCCTCCCACTTTTTATGATTTTGTTGTCAAAATTTACATTTTTTTCTAATTTGTGCCATTTAACAAATTATTGTAGCTAGAATTGTTTTTAATAATTTTGTCTTTTAGCCTTCATATCAGAGTTAAAAGTGCTTTACACACTACCATGAAAGTTCTAGAGTTTTCTGAATATGACTATGTATTATTATGCCACTGAGTTTGCACTTTCATGTTTCATGCCATTGATTTATGGCCTTTTATTTCAGCTTAAAGAACTCCCTTTAACAATTACTGTATGGCAGACCTAGTGGTGATGAACTGCCTTAGCTGTTGATTGTCTGGGAAAGCTTTTATTTCCCTCATTTCTGAAGGACAGCTTTGCCAGGTAAAGTAATTCTGATTGACAGTGATTTTCTTTTTTCTTTTTTACTTTAGCTCTTTGAATATATCATTTCATATTCTCCTGGCCTGTAGGGTTTCTGCTGAGACATCTGCTGCTAGCCGTAATTAAATGTCTTTCGATGTGATATGTTTCTTACCTCTTGCTGCTTTCAGAATTTGTTCTTTGTCTTTGATTTTTGATAGTTTGATTGTAATATGTCTTAGTGAACTCCTCTTTGGATTAAATGTGATAGGATACTATGAATTCTTTGTCATCTCTACTATTGCAGATTAATTAGTTTATTTTGGTGCTGTCATAATTTCCTGATTCTTTGGAATCCTTGTGCCCTTGTGCTAGTGTCTGCACATTAGAGAAAATGACCACTTCTTTCAGCCATTGCAGGTGTTCTTTGGCAAGGATAGACCTTCACTGCTTAGCCTGTCCTGAGTTTTTGGATGGGCCAACTGATGATCACCACAGGCAGGAACAACCTTCTGTTAGATTCTTTAGTTAGGCTGCTGCCTTTGTTATCAGGTCCAATGTGGCTGCTGTTTGGGCACTGCAATCACCTCTGACTGGGCACAGTTGCAGGCAGTGCTGGGGACTATATTCTGTGGTTAGGTGGAGTTTCTGCTTGGGACAGCTGGGTACAGAGGCTACGTTCCATGGAAATGCATGGTTGAGGCTTGCCTCCCTGCCTGGGCAGAGATTCAGGTGTGCTCTGAGCCTGGGAAGTGTGGCTGTATGGCTAGAGACTCAGGCGAGTAGAATTTCTCACTGGGCTTTTGAGTGTGAACAGCTTAGCTTTGTGGGTAGGCTATGCCATTGGCTGATATCTTTGATAGGGCATCACCACAGGCAGGAATACAGAGCCACCACCAAGATCCATGCGCTGCATCCTATTAAACCTGCCTCCTTTCTTCGTTTCTACCTGACTCAGGTTGTCTAGCCTTGCAGTTACTCCAAGTGTTCCCTGAGAAGCAAGACGGTATTGAGCCTATTGGGAAGTATCCTAGCACGCTGAGAAAGCTGAGTGTTTTCCTTAAACTCTCTTTTTTCATTGTAGAAACAGTGGGCCCAGGAAAATCCCCTCTGTGTGGTCCTTTGCTGATGTGGGAGAGGGGCAATGAGGTCAAAGCGAGACCATTACTCTTACCCTTCTAATTATATGTTTGTTTGGTTTGGTTTGGTTTGGTTCTTAGGTCCAAGTGGGTATCGCAGTCTCATTTTTAAGTTTTGGGATTTTTGTAAAGATGTTCTTATCTGTAAATAGTTTCCACTTGAACATTTTTAGGGAAACTGAATCCAGGGATTTTTCTATTCTGCCATTTTGCATATATTCAAAGGAGATATATCTTTTAAATTATATTCTGCAAATACCCTAACTTCTTCTATAATTAAGTTTAGAAAGTCCAAAAATAATAATTTTAATTTTTTTTGTGTGCCTATTAATTTTCTAACCTAATACTGCCCAATAAAGGTTTCTGTGAAGACAGAAATGTGTATAAATTTCTGTTTTGTAATATAATAGCCACTAGTTATATTTAAATATTGAGCAATTGAAATGGAGCCAGTATGACTGAACTGAATATTAGTTAATCAAAATTTATATTTAAATAATCAAATGTTTCTTAACTTACCTGCTAAAGTAATGGTGTAAGTTTCCTTAATATAGTTTATAAATATACTGGGGAAGCCAGATATCAGCCAGTTAGCCTAACCTGAATTGTTTCCCATATGGAAATGAGGTGTTGATTATACAAAATATCTAGAAAGGTAAAGACAGTGAATGCAACCTGTATTAGTTTGCTTTCATAACAAAGTACCATATACCAGATATTTCAAACAACAGAAATGTATTTTCTCACTGTTCTGGAGGCTAGAAGTCCAAATCAGAACGTTAGCAGGTTTGGTTTTATTGTGTGGTTTTTCTCATTGGTTTACAGATGGCTGTTGAATTACTCTGTTTTTCATTGCTATAAAAGAATACCTGAGACTGGGTATATTATAATGAAAAGACGTTTATTTGAGTCATGATTTTAGGGACAGCTGCATCTGGCACAGACCGCAGACTCCTTCTACTCATGGCACAAAGTGGCAGGCAACCAGCATGTGCAAGGAGATCACATGGCAAGGGCAGAAGTGAGAGAGAGGTGGAGGTGCCAGGGTCCGTTTTAACCACCTCCTTTTATGGGAACAAATTAACTCCCATGGCCACTCACTTCATCGGCAGGAAAGGCATTAATCTATTTATGAGGGATCCACCTTATGACCCAAATGCTTTCCACTAGCCCCTACCGCCCAACACTGCCACATTGGGTATCAGATTGCATTATCTTCTTGGGGGAAAAACATATGCAAACTATATCAGCTGTCTTCTTCCTGTGTCTACAATTCGGTTGATTTCAGATGAGCTTGGCCTGAAAATTCTGCTTCTCACTGCAAGTATGTAAGTGACTCTGCTTCAGGCTGTAGAAGCTGGGATCAGTTTGAGTCCACATTTTTCTCACCCTCACCTTGAGGCAATGAGTCCAGATAGGAAATGTTCTTTTTATTATGTAATACATATACGATGACAAATAGAAAAACATCCTTAAGCCTGGGATCAGAACTGGCACCCTGTCATTTCTGCCCATTTATCACTGACCAAAGACAAGGGAAGGGGAAGCATATTTCATCGATGATAAAGAGATAGGATTAGTTCAGAGCAGGGGAAAGGATTGGGACCACAAAAACCTTCACATTTTGTGAATTATGCATGGTGAAAGTCAATGACGTGTAAAGAAAGGCAAAATCCATGCATCCCACTGGAAATAAGTATGGAGTGAAGTTAAACAGCCTCTAGGACAATTGCTGTGGAGGGATTCACATAGTACAGATGCAAGTTGGACATTAATAATGTTAGAGAAGAATTAGTGTAATTAATGGCACTGGATTTGAGGACAATGGAAAAACAATTGATTAGAAGCTATCTGTGTATTCTGGTTTAGTTTGATCATTAGTATAAATAAGGAATAATTCAGTTCTATTTTATTGACAGATTGTTTTAGATCACTTCTGTTTTAGATTATTTTACAAAATTAAAAATGCAAGAAGCATTTTTATTTTATATTGAAGAAAAGTAGCTACAATTGAGACCTTCTGGAATCATGCATATCCTTAATCTTTATGAATTAGGTGGCACAGAATATTTGCATAAGACTATATTTATGATGCTTCCTTGTGCCTGTGTTTGTTTTTCATTAATTATGTAAGATCTCCTAAAATTGCCTAAATCCCAATGTGCTGCAGCCTGCATTTCAAAATTTTATTTTTCTGCATAAGGTGCACAATAGGAAGGCCCAATCCTGGGGGAAGTATTTAATTCAGTTTTTAGTGAATCGGGGAATATTATTTCTCCAGGTCTCTTCTGTGTTTACTATTGCTGAAATCTCATTATCATTGTCTTTAAATTCAGTGTTAATTACACTTTATTCGTATACACAAAGCTTAATAGTATTTGTTAGAGTCCAAAACCACTTTAAGAACAAGGTGGACTAAGTTTTTCAGACCAATTTTTTTTCTTTTTCAAGACTTTTATTTGCATGTCTTAAGGAAAGTTATGGACAATGGTCTAAATTATCCTAATATTACTCCTTATTTTGTAAGTGGTGCTTTAGGTTTACTTCTACATATAAAATAGATGAAATTGTCTTATATTTACTTTAAGACTTTATATGAATATTATTGGCTGAATTGTATCTCCCTCAAAGATTGTATGTTGAAATCCTAACCCCCAATGCCTCAGAATGTGACTATATTTGGAAACAGGATCTTTAAAGAGGTAATTAAGATGAAATGAAGTCATTAGGCTGGGCCCTAATCCAATATGACTGGTGTCCTTATAAGAAGAAGAAATTGGAATACAGATATGCATACAAACAGAGGAAAGATCATTTGAGGACACAGTGAGAAGATGGCCATCTACAAGCCAAGGAGTGTCTCAGAATGAAACCAAACCTACCAACACCTTGATCTTGAACTGGTAGCCTCTAGAACTATGAGAAAATAAATGTCTGTTGTTTAAGTTACCCAGTCTGTGGTACTTTGTTATGGCAGCCTTAGCAAATTAGCACAAATTATAATATCAATAATATAACAATAGCCAGAAGCAAAACTGTCTCCAGTATCCATTCATCCACCATTACAGAAAACCCAAAGAAAATTCAGAAACGTGTAGCTGTATTGTAAATATAACAAGGTTAGTATCACAGATGTAGTCTCTGATTAAGAGAAACTGCAAAAGTGGCTATGCTCTGTACGCAGACCCCCAACCTCTGGTCAACAACCTGTGAGTCAATTAGGCAGTGCGATTTTCACACAAACAGGGACAATACTAAATATCTCACTTTTTCTCTTGGTAATTTGAAGTTAGAAATGAAAGTAGAGTACCTATGAGTTCATAGGGACATTTTGAATTGAAAAGATGCTCTGAAATATGTCATAAAGTGGCAGTAGTGAGAGGGGCTATGCATAGAAGGCCGTTATAAGCAATTAACATTATAAACTAACTGACGCCATGAAACAAAAAGACTACAGGGAATGGAAGTGTTTGGTGATTACAAAAGAACAAAAGAAGGAAAGACGGAGGGAGAGAGAGAAAAGAAATAGAGATAGAGAGAGAGGAAGGAGAGGTTGAGATGGGGAATTGAAGACACTATAATTACAGTAGAGCAACAAAATCCTACTGCTAAAGAGAAAACTCTAGTGACTGAGGCCTGGTCCCTGAAATTTTTCTACTACCTGAACTGCTGCAGTTGTTGAAAGAGGCAACTGAACGACCATTGCCAGGTATGTATGAAATTTCAAATGTCTTTCTTTCTTTACTCATTGCTTTATGTAGCTTGAGTGGATATACCTCAAAGAGTTCATAGAATCATGACAAATAATCTGCCTTAGTTAGAAGGCACAGGGTCTCTGTCTCCATTTTGGGGGAGTATTATGAAAGCATAGAAGTAAATTTTGAAAATGAAATATGTAAGGCATTAAGAAACCATTGCATCAGTGCCAAAATGTGATATAAGTATTATTTCTCTCACTTTAAAGTGAGTATTCCTCTCTCTCATTTGGATGATGACTATAAAAAAATAAATAAATATAAAGTGTAGGCAAGGATGTAGAGAAACTGAAATCCCGAGTATTGTTAGTAGAAACATAAAATGGTATGGTGGTTTCTGAAAAATTGAAAGTAGAATTACTTTGTGGTCCAATCATTGCATTCTGTGTATATACCTGAAAGAATTGAAAGCAGAAACTTGAGAAGATATCTGCACGCACATGTTCACAGCATTATTATGCACAATAACCAAGGGTGGAAGTGACCCAAGTCTGCACCCATGGATAAAAGGATCATCGAAATACGGAACATACATACAGTGGAATATTATTTAGCCTTAAAAAGGAAGGAAATTCTGACACATGCTGCAACTTGAATGAACCTTAAAGATATTGTCTTAAGTGAAATGTCAGTCACAAAAGGACAAATACTATATGATTCCATTGATATGAAGTACCTGAAGACAAATTCATAGAGACAGGAAAGTAGAATGGCAGTGGCTAGGGGATAGGTGGAGGGGGAAAGGGAGAATTAATTGCCTAATTCGTACAAAGTTTCAGTTTTTCAAGAAGAAAAGTGCTCTGGAGATGGGTGGTGATCATTGCACAGCAATGCAGACGAACTTAATGGCACTGAGCTGTACATAACGGTACGTTTAAGAATGGTTAAGATGGTAAACTTTACTTCACCACAGTTTGTTTTGTAAGGTGAGTTTCAGAGAGGGTAAATCAACTCCCAGGCTTGCAGAGCTATGAAATGCTAGAGTGTAGATTCAAATCCAGAGTCTCTGATTCTAATTACTAGTCTCATAGCAAATCTAATTAATAAACATATGTGTTCTACGGTGAAGAGTAAATATGCTACAAAACTGCGAAAGGTGCTTTATTACTTGAAATGATATTGCATTATCCACAATTATAAGTTATTTTGAAATACTCAAATATTGAGTGACTTTAAGGAAAGCCAAAGCAAATTCAGATACTGCAACATTTCCCAACAGACGGAATCATCTCATCATCTATTTATGGGCACTTTTCTTTTCAGTGTAAATAATGCAGAGATGTTAAGGATCACCACCTACCTACAGTCTGTAAATCCAGATGAAAGGACAGAGTTGTCACTTTGATCTTAACAGAAGGTAGAAATGTCATGCTGTTTGGCATCCAACCCCTTACTGTCTAAAATGTCACTTCATCTATGAAAACAATCTACTTATTGCCTCTATAATCTACAGATTATATGGAACCTAAAATTGTCCTTGAGCTGATATAATTAAATGCTCACTTAGAAATACATCATGAAAATTTGCGATGCTAATAATGATCTCCTTTTTAATGTGCATCTTTAGCACCTGAAACATTTTAAGGAAGAGCCATTTCTTTAAAAATCTTGCAGGCATTTTCACGTGTTTCACCCAGTTTAATAAATATTGGCATTTTAACATGAAACCTTTTTTTGTTGTTTTCCATGAGGGAGATGAAAAAGTATATGTTTGTGTGTCTTACTTAGTAGACAGATAAATCTAATTAGCATTGAATTAGACTACTGAATCAGCATTAGCCTTGCATATGTTTGCAATTTTATTGGTTATAACTTGAGTATTCATTCATCAAATTTGCTATATAATATACAAAACATTCTGCAAAATGTGAGGGCTTGTAAATATCAATCCCAGAAATCATGGTTTTATTCTCACAAGAGGAAATTGCTTTGATTCAACAGATTTTCCACTTGCTGTCGTCTCAATAACAATGTGAATCATATTTAATAACATAATGCTAGCAACATTTTAAACATCATTCAGATAATCCTTAAAACATTTTTGCATATAATTTTGATGATTTATAGAGAGAGGCCCAGATACACCAATAAATTAATCTTCAGTACTCCGTTAGATAAGCAAGGCTTGTACAAATATACTTTGTATGTTGTACTTGGTTGTAAGAAGAATAAGTGTGAATAGCAGATTTTTTTGTCGTTTCAACAAGTTATTTCTCCTTCCTTCTTTGCTGACAGAACCCTGACTTTGCTAAGTCCCATGCATGAATTATTACTTTTTAAACCAATCATGACACTCTTATCCCTTCTGTCATTTTGGTAACTTTCCCAGCCTCTATTGCAACTAGATGTCCAGTTGAATGTGATCTAATTCATAGGATGTAAGGCTGCAAAGCTTGCATGCTGCAGGAGATGAAAAATTCTTTTTATTTAAAAAAAAAAAAAGTGTAGGGAGGACCTGGAGAGGAGAAAGACTTTTATCCATGTACCTCTTTTCCTGCTTAGAAAGTTTGTTTGTGACAAGCTGAAGTTATCTCACAACTTCCATGGAACCCTATTTCCTGGACATTGGAATCCAAAGCAAGGAACTACAGAGCAATTTGACAGAGGATGACTGGGAATCAGATAAGGAATATGGCATCTGGCACTGGCCATAGTTTGGATTTGGACAGGTCATTTTACCTGGTTTTGACATCCTTGGTTAAATGAACCCAGAAGACTGAATGAACTTTTACCAAATCAAATAGATCCCCTATTGTATGTTAAAAAAAAAAGTTACTAATTAATAGTTTATCTTATGACATTTAATACAAATATCATATTGTGTGGCTGCTTTGAATTTGACATGAATAATTTAAACTGAGCATATTTTTAGGCAAAAATAAAAGGAGCTTTCAGTAGGCCCACTACTCTTGTGCAAACAATATCAATAAAAGTAGAAGTCTAAATGGATGAGAAAGTTTTAAGAATATTCATAACAAAATTAATGAAAAGTTGATAATGATTCAAAATGCACCAATGACTCGACTTAGAATTTTGCAAACTCTTTAGTTTTTCAGTTAGTCGAAGATAGATTATGAGACATTGTTTTCAGTTTAACTTTACCTAGATATAATAACCCGGAGCAGGACAAAATCTGCCTTCCTTTAATCTGAAGAAACTACAAAGCTGCTTTTTAAAAAAATATTACCTTAGTGTAACATGTTCTGATCAATCATTCTTTTTAAAATGTAAAGTCATTACTTGGGCAATATTGAAACAGGATAGGGTTAGGTTTGTGAATCAAGCTGACACCATTTTCCCTGCATAGAACACTTATTACTTTTCCACTTGTCAGTTGTGAGGCCTCAGAGTGCATGATTACCCCATTGCCCACCCCAATAAAATAACCTGAGGTAAGAGGGGAACAGATATTCATTGAGTTGCAAAACCCTTCCCCAAGGCTTGTTACAGTATAACTGTTAGCTTTGCTTAAAACTTATTATCATCTACTCATTCTTCCTTTTCCTGTAATTGTAAAAATTGTTACAGATTAAACTTAAGACCCCTTTTGGAGTTCCTGCATGCACACAAAGCTTCACGGTGACCATTCCAATAACCCTCCTGGGATGACAATAATGAACACCACCACCACCTTGGACCTGCTGAGCAGACACAAGGACCCAAGCCCTACCTGAGCATACAACCGTGAAGAACAGAATGGACCATGTCCAGAGGCATAGAATGATGATGCTGGCCTGCACCCCTTAACTCCTTGCCCTATAAGGGACCCCAAATAGCTCCCCTTGGTGGGCCTAGCTCCTCTCTGGCTATCGCCCCTTACACATAAGTCCATCTCCTTTTTAAATAAAGTGTTGCTTGCTTTATTGTGTCGGGAGCCATATTTAACAATAGCCGCCATTTTTAACAAATAACAGCCATTTTATGTAAGCCTTTCTCTTCCTCCTCAGAAAAGCCTGCGCTCGCCAAGCCAACACCCCTCCCACCTCCTCTTCTCATACCACGCCACTATCACCCCCCTGCCTTTCCGCCTATCATAAGCTGCCACACTCTGTGACAGCCTGCCCCTTCTTCACTATGTATATAAGCAATCGCCTAACAATAAAATTTTGAGGCTTGATCAGAATTTTGTCTTGCCTCCATTCTGTGTGTCTCCTGTCCCTCCCCCTTTTCACCAGCTACAGGTAGTCCTCCTCGAGCCCACGTTCTTACCTGTCCCGCAGGCCGGGACATTATTGCTGGGTGCATTGTTCATTTCTGTGAATTTGGGACCCAAGGGCCTAATTCAGTAACATTTCTTTGGCGAGCCAAGCCAGGAGGTAAGGGGACTCTGGGTGCCAGGGATGGCCCTAGGATTTTCCCAATACAGCACATGTGCTGCTGTAATATCTGCACCAGGAAAAATCAGAAAGCCTCAGGCACCAGTGGAGACCCCAGTCACAAGAAGCAAGTGGCCAATGGACCTATTTTGCTCCCATGTTTCTGCTGCTGGTAAGTCTGTCCCAGAGCCTCCAATTTAAATTCTTACAAAACAATGCTTTATTCTCTTTCACCCTGCCTTTCTTGTTTCTTCCTCTTTAAAGTGACTGCTGGACAACTACAGCTTAAACTGCTCTCAGCCTGTGAGAAGCTGCTCCCTGTGACCAGCAACAGCTTGCCCTGATGGGTAACTAGCAGAGGTGGAAGGGCCAGTCCCATGTCACACAGATCTTGCTTGAACAGGTTCCCCCTGACAGGGGATTCGTGAGAGTGGCGGGGATTCATTCCCATGCCACGTTAAAATGCTCTTTACCTTTCTCTGATTTTCTGTGCCCTCCCCTGCTGTTCTGTTGGATTGCATCCACTGCTGCATAGGTGCACCCTGGAGGGCTCCCAGCTGTGCTTTGTTCCTGATTTTCTGAGCTTTCCCCTGCAGTTGTAACTGAGCCTTCATCTCGGATTGACTGCAGTCAGATTGTTTCCCTCTGCCCTCGCTGCTATATAGCTGCATCCCAGCTATGCTTTGTTTCTCTGATTTAAATCTAGCCAGTTCTTTTTTTCTTTGTGCTAAGTGTTGACGACAGTGGGGAAAATAATTTTTTATCATTCAGTGTGTCAGTGGAATAAGAATGAGAAGGAGGTTGCTCCTACCCTTGGGACTAGGATAGAGAGGACCGCATTGTCCCTATTCTCTCTTTGTTTGCTTGGTTAGACATTTAGTTAAGTACTTTAAGGTACGGAGGGAATTTGGGGTGAAAGTAAGTACAACTTGGATTTAGTGAGCACCTAGCTAAGGAGGTTCCCTCCTTCAGTCTTTAGTTTCTTGACCTCTCCTTGTGACCCTCTATGCCAATTCTAAGTGGGACGAAAAGAGGTCTTATAACTATACTGATACTCGGTCATGCAGATTCTATCCCACCCTGGGCTCCGCTGATTATAAGACACCAGATATGTCTTCAGGGACAAGATGGGAAATGCCACCAGAGTCCCCAAAGAATACACCCTTAGGTGTATTTTAGGTAACTGGAAAGACTTTAAGTTGCATGAACTAAAGTGAAAGAAGTTGGTATGTCTTTGCAACATTGTGTTGGGGCCCAGAAAGTTATACCCCAAAGTGAAGAGCTCAAAAGCAAAGTTTTCCTCTGACCTGCTGCCCTTCTGTCTCTCAGCCTCGTTCCCCCCTGAGGCAAGTCATAGAAACTAGAATCCCTCTTCCCCAAGGCGTGTCATAGACATGCTCTAATCTCCCCGCTGCTTTTCTGTCTTGGAGTGGGCCATAAACAAATTCTCTGACCTACCTTGTCTGATTATAGGTCACAAGCCCCCATTACAGAAAGGATCCTGCTTGTACCCTGGAGGAATGAGTGCTACACAGAGAGGCCAACAAGAATCTGGACAGGCTTTGCTTGCTGGGGTTCGGGTTAAGGTTGATACTAAAAGGCAATCTCTTATTTTTCTCCTAGAATTTCTTACTTAGTTCTGCAATAAACATTTCCCCTCATTGAATTGAGCTTGATGTTGTGGGAATCAAATCTCATGTAAGTTTGTCCTAGCTTTGTACCACATTTCAATAGAATTGAAAATTTTTTTTTTTTTTTTTTTTGTCGTTTTTTCGTGACCGGCACTCAGCCAGTGAGTGCACTGGTCAGTCCTATATAGGATCCGAACCCGCGGCGGGAGCGTCGCCGCACTGCCAGCGCAGCACTCTACCAAGTGCGCCACGGGCTCGGCCCTAGAATTGAAAAATTTAATTGCATTTATATAAAATGGATAATGTTCTTCAGTATGTGAAGTGTGTTTCGGATAGAACAATTCAGATTAAAAGGAAAAATAAATAAATAAATAAAATAGTTTTTGGAATATCTTTCCTTATGTAAATATTCCATACGATTAGAGTATGCATTTGTAATGTTAATTAATTCCAAGACAATTTGCTGAGAACTTATTTTAGGTTGTCCTTAGTATATGGTCAGAATGTGAATTTATACCTACGGCCACAGATTCTGTTACTGAATCACAGAAGAAGATAAATAAGAAGGGAATCAATAGAGAAATTTAAGTGACTAGAATTGCTTCCAAATCCCTATCTGGACTCCGTTCCCAGCAAATGAAGTTAGGCCATCTAAGAGCCTCAAGAGTTTCTTTTGGTCCTTCTGTCTTAGTTTGAAAGACAATCCATTTTCTATACACCAGGAAATAATTTTTGCCCCTTTTCCATATACCAAAATAAGTATTGACTACATTTACTTATTTATTTATTTTATGTTTTGCTATAATAGACTCACTTCCTGGGATTTGGAAAAATCATGACTCTTTCAATTGTATTAAATAATCATTCACTGTATTTTACTCCATCTGAAAGGTAACACTGAGAATCTTGAAAACAGTAATGGTATAAATGTAACATGGCTTGCGGAATGTGAGCTGGGATATTAATTTGGGCAAAAAAAAAAACTATATCCAGGTATTAAAAATAATCCAGCAGACAATATTGCGGTAAAAAATGGTCAAAATTATTATCTTTTTAAAACCCACATACAAGTTGTCACCACATTTCTATTTTACAATGCCTAACAATAATTAATCACAGATCCTATCCCACAAGTACCTCCCATTTTCTTAGTTCTTTATTTTGAACCATCTCTTCTGCACTAGGATTTTGTGTGTGTGTGTTTACAATTTGGAAAGAGTTTGGGGAGAAGTTCATAGATAAAACACTCCAGGTCCCTCGTACTTTTCATGATATCCTTCCTTCGTCTTTCTAATCAAAAGCAATTTACCTTCAAAGAAAATTCCCGGGTCGAACTCTTCTGTCTCAGAAATTCAATTCTCCACTAACTCTGTCACTCTAAGTTTTGGTGGTCTGCCTATTTGCACATTTGTGTATTTGGGAGATTGTTTTTCCTCTCATATCTATGATTTTTCTTTCTGAGGGCCTGTAAAATGCTTTCTTTGGCTTTGGCCATGGCATTCTGATTAATAAATATTTCAAATTCTAACCTTTATTGATGATTTAGTATCCTAGAACAAATTATGACACCTTAATTACAGATTCAGTTTATTTTTCATTTAAAGAATATCATATTTTCATTTAAAGAATTTCAAATCTTTATTTTTCTTCTAAGGAATCTTAAAATAAATCTTATTTTCTATTATATTTTGGACAATTTCTAATCAATGTATTCTATTCTCTGATTTTTTGACATTACATATCCAAATGTTATAACGTTAATTTAAATATGTTAGTATGTCTGTTAAATCGTAGGGTTTCTTAAATCTCAGATGTTTACAAGCACCTAAATCTTGCATGCTTCTAATCTGCAGTGTAAAAAGAATTTTAAAAATATTTTTCAAATAATATAGAAATATTAAAATGTCAAGTAATTTTTAGTGTTTTGTATTTTTTATTATCTTTCTGTTTAATCAATATTACCACTGACTGGCCAGTGATCAATGAATTATTAGCTCTTCACATAGCGACCATGATACTTTCATGTTATAATTTGTTTTTTTTTAAATTAAAAAAAAGTTTTTGTAACATCAGTTGCAAATTTTAAAGTGTAGGGGTATTTTTTTTTTTTTAATTCAAGAGGTGGGACTGAAATTCTGCTTTAAATGTTAGAAGTGGCTTAGATAATTTATTTCTAAATAATGGAATGTGATATTTTTCCAATCCCAGAACATTCATTTACCTGTAATAAGAAAGAGCTGTAACTTTTATCACAACTTTGCTTGTGAGAAATGTAAAATAAGAATTCCTCTAAAAAAGCAAAGTAAACATTTATATCTTGATGTAAGTGCAGAAAATCCAAAGCATGTAGCAGTCACAATCACTGAGATACCTTACGCCTCGTTACTGATTTTGTTCTCCAAATTCAGAGTATCTTGGCTGATGATAAAGCTCAGTTCCGTGAATCTATATGAAGAGAATTCTCCAATAATATTCTGCCAACTTGCCAGAAACAAACAGGCTAGAGAGAGACAAGTATCAATACCCTATAGCCTAAGTAGAGCTCACCTTGATCTTGGCATTTCAGTTTTCAGCAGTAAGAGAAGCACTTCAGCATCATTCAGGTTGATGTAGAGTGACTTAATGAAAAGTAACAAATTCATTAATAATCTTAATAGCTGTTCTAGAAGCTTTTTCTGAAACAGGTGAAATAAAAGGCCTCTTACCAATAAACTTACAAAATAAGTTGGACAGGAGAGGGTGAAAAAAACATGTTGGAGGGGATGATTGATGAGGTAGCTCAGAACATTATCCTTGGGAAACTAGGTACAGAGTAGACAAGTCACCAGAGCCTGAAGTATACCAGCTAAAGTATGTAAACCTCTAGAAATACAAGACTGCGTGTAAGACAAACTTTATAATGCCGTGAAATTCAAAAGTTGCTTTTTTTTTTGGCAATGGCTGGGATAATTGTTCTTATATTTTTTTCAAGAATATAAGATAACCAAGGCTTAATTAAATTGATGGGTAAAGTAACATAATTAATGAGTTCTATGATTTATTTGCTATAAAATATAATCTTCAAAAGTTTTATTTTATTTTGCTTTAATTTTATTTTTCTGAAGTGCTTTATTTTATTGCAATATTTTGAAGAATGGCCAAAAATTATAATAGATTGAAAGGGAGTAAAAGAATAATGGGTGTGTGATTGTTGCACAATTAGAATCAAGATTTTGTTCCACACATATGTTACGCAGAATGTAGACTTGTAAAAAATAATATAACAGAAAATTAAGAGTTAGAGCAAAAATATGTAATGATTTGGGATCTTTAGAAATTAATGTTTCTCATAGCAAAGATCTAGGAAGATTTTAGATGAATTAACTTTTACAATAAATCTAAGGAGAAAGGTAGTACCATTATCCCATCTGTATTAGTCAGGGTTTTCCAGAGAGACAGAATCAATAGGATATGTTATTAATACATGAGAGCCAATTTATTAGGGGAATTAACTCACATGATTGTGAAGAAAGTCCTGTGATAGGCCACCTGCAAACTGGATGATGGTAGCATGGCTGAGTCCAAGTCCAAAGGCCTCAAAACCAGAGAAGCCAATGGTGTCCTTGGTTTAAGTCCTGGGACCCAAAAGCTGAACAGTCTCCAACTCTAATGTCCATGGACAGGAGAGAAAAGTGTATCCCAGCTCCAGGGGATAGAGAAAGCTTCACCTAGTTTCTCTGTCTTTTCTTCTCTTCTGGCCCCCCAGCAGATTGGATGATTGCTGCCCATACTGAGGGCTGGTCTTTCCCACCAGGTCTACTCAGGCTCTCATACTAATCTCTGCTCAAAACACCCTCAGGGACACACCTAAAAAGATAGCTTTACCAGGTGTCTTGGCATTCTTTAATCTAATCAAGTTGACGCCTAGAATTAGTCTTCACACCATCTTTTCAGTGAAATAATTTATCTTAGAGTGATTAACATGCCCAAGTTCATTCATACATTAGTAAGTAACAGAATTGGGACTTGCACCCTGATCCTCCAACTCTACATCTGGTATACATCTCACTACAGGACAATGGTACAACGACTTAGAACTTAAAGTATCAACTGCAGTAAGACATCTGTGAGAGACATCTAGGAGAGACTGCTTAAATTCAGCTTAAAGTAGCCGTAACTGGCACAGCAAGATCACTGTTAATTCCTAACACCTGAAAGTTTACAGCAGTATTTCAATGCTTTAAATATTTAAGATCGATTTCCCCTCCTGGCCTTTCAGAATTGATATGCTAAGTATGCATGTGTTCAATATCAGCTGAGAGTGAGACATTACGTGACTGGCATCACAGATGCTTCACCTTATTATAATCTTGTTTCCTATTACTCTCCATCTAATTTACTCCACTTTATTTATGTTGTTATCTTTGCGATTTATAGTGTTACCCAAAGGTTTGGATATGAATCCATATGGTTTGTTGACCAAGAAATCAATAGGCAAAGATATTCACCCTCATCACACTCCCACTCAAGTATAGGATACCTGCAATATCAACTCAATTATGAAAAGGGGGAAAAGGGAACATAGTGAAGTCGTGGGTCACTTATAAAACCCAGCTGGAGAGATATTATGAAGCCTCCCTTTCTCAAGGATGCAGTAATTTCTTCATAGGAACTTGGCCCTACCCTATGACAGCATCTCTCTTGTCCACTATGTCCACATTTTAAAGAAACAGTGGAGAGTGTACCTTCCTTGGTGTGGTAGAGTTTAATGCCAACCATCTACTGGTTCAGGTTTTCAGGCATAGTTTCCCTGAGGAATAAGCAATCACAGTGCTGGAAGCTAAGGTTTTTTGGGCAATACAATTTCCTAAAAAACTCAAGAGGTTTCTGATCTGTGTGCTTTTGTTCAGTTTCAAGTGAGAGAAACTACAATACAAGTAAACATCTACCTAAACTAATTCTTCAGCCTGGATAACTCCCTTTAATTTACTGACATCTATACACATTTAATGGAAGCTACCTCAAGGCTATCCAAAATAGCAGGCTGGGTGAACAGACAATGTATGTAATCTGATCTTTGCAGCTGGGCTGGCTAGCATTTTATGCCCAAGCACATTGATGTGTAGGCTCCATAATCTTATCGACTGTTGTTTAGTGGACAGAAGTAGCTGGCTTTTATAAGCTTGCAAGTCTCCAAGTTAGTGAATTCTCAGTCAATTTAGATGCAGCTGCAGTTAGAGAAACATCTTTCGTAGAGTGGAATGCCCTCCATCTGTGCTCTGGCTTGTTAACATGGTCTGTACTATCTTACTAAAGCAACAAGGAGTAGAAAGGAAATACCAATATTTGGACTTTTCTGCAGGCTTTGCAGGTATCTTGCCTGCCTTCCTGTTATCTCAGTGAAAGTGATTTTGTCACAGCAGTAAAATATGTGCCAAAATCCTTTAGTTCACTTCCATTCTCGAGTTCAATTGTTAGTTAAGGTATGGTGTAACAAAGGCATTCAGTGGTTCATACAAGATAGGTGCAGATTATTTCTGCCACAACTTCCACAACATAGATTTTCCTAGTCCAGTCAAGGAAAGTTTTTCCCTTCCTTGACTTCATCCATGGATCCTGACTCTTTTTTGGGGAATTCCATTATCTTATAGGGCTTTCTCATGGTTGTTGTTGAAGGTGGATCTCCAGCATGACATCTGAATTCCAGTTCTAGGGAAAGGTAAAAGAAAAAAAAATAAGAAAAAAGAAAAGTAGCTCCTATTTGAAGGAATGAACGCATGCATTGCACAGTACTTCCACTCACAGCCCCTTGTCAATGCCCCTCAGTTTCATGCTTCATGACTACTCAGAGATACAATGATGTCTGGGAGTTCCAGATGAGGAGTCGTGATTCTTCTAAGACTCTGACTTTGGTGGTTCCATTACAAAAACATACAAAGGGGAGAACTGATACTGGGGTGGGGTGGGGGCACAAGTGACAATTTCTATCATAGAAGGCGAGCACTTTTATCCACTCATGTTTTCTGTTTTATAAATGACTGTCCAAATCCTCAGCTCATTTTTATGACAGGTTCATGCTTTTTACTTAATGACTTGTAGGAGTCCTTTGGATAGATATAGATATAAATAGATTGATAGATAAATAAATAACAGATATAGTTATCCTAATCTCTGTCTGTTATATATAATTCCAAATACCGTCCCCTCATTTGAAGGAGATACACTTTTTATATACAGTCATTTGAAAAATAGTTTTTGATTTTAATGGAGCTGACTCTTTCAAAGTTACTATCCATAGTGGCCTATTTAATGTTTTATTTAATAGTCACTTCCTACACTGAGTTGTTATATGTAACCTTTTCAGTTACTATTATTTTTTTAGTGACAATTCCCACTTAATAGGCATTCAATTTTAAAAAATATATATATTGATTTATTATGTTTTTACACTCAAAGATGTTGTGGAGCAGTTGAGGGGAGGAGAGAGGGAGCAGGAGGGGGTTAGGGCAGGAGGAGAAGAACGGAGGGGGCAGTGTTGAGCCCCGTGGCACCCTCCTCATTCAAGCAGGGAAGCTCAGGGGGCTTCCGGCAGTGCCTTGATCATCACTGGCTGGATGCAGACATCTGGATGGGGCACGGCTGAGGCCCTCAGCCCCCCACCACCCTGGTTTGGGATCCTGGGGGCACTTTGGAGCAACCTTTAAAGTTTTAGAACTTTGCTTTCCACAGTTGTCTTTTAATCCATCTGGACAATATATTTTTTAATTTAATTTCATTTTTAACAGCTTTATTGAGGTATAGTTGATATACGAAAACACTGCACATGTTTAGTGTATACAATCTGATGAGATTGAACATAGGCATACACCTATAATACCATCATGACAGTCAAGCTAATAAGCATAGCCATCACCTCCAAAAGTTGCTTCCTGTGCCTCTTTGTGTGTGTGTTGTTAAAACTTAACATGAGATATACCCTCTTTACAAATTTTAAGTGCACAATACCACACCTTTAACAATCAGCATAACAGAAACTTTATACCCATTGAGTGACAATTCCTATTTCTCCCTCTCTCCAGACCCTGACTACCACCTTTCTTCTCTCTGCTTCCATGACTTTGACTCTTTTAGGTACTTTATACCGGTGGAACATGCAATATTTGTCCATCAGTTACTGGTTTATTTCACTTAGCATAATGTCCTCCAGTTTCATCCATATTGTCACAAATGGTAGGATTTCCTTCCTTTTCTAAGGCTGAATAATATTGCAGTGTGTGTCTGTGTGTGTGTGTGTGTACCACATTTGCTTTATCCATTCATCTGTTGATGAATATTTGGGTTGTTTCCATATCTTGGTTATTATTAATAATGCTGCAATGAACATGAGGGTGCAGATATATCTTTAAAATACTGATTTTAATTATTTGGGATAAACACTAAGGAGATTTCTAGATCATATGGTGCTTCTACTTTTAAGTTTTTCAGAAATGTTCATATTGTTTTCTACAATGGCTGCACCATTTTATATCCCCACCAATAGGGTACAACAGTTCCTCTTCCTGCACATCTTTGACAACTCTTGTTATCTTTTGTTATAAAATATGTAAGTGTGTATATATATATATATATACTTTTAAAATGTACTGAAATTGTTAAATACCATTTATTTTTGTGTTTCCCTATGGATAACTGACTTCCCTTAGATGCATCCTTTTCATTTTATGTACAATACCATCCTTCTATATTAAGATGCCTAACTCAATGTGTTTCTTATAGATCTGTTTATTTTAATGACCTGTTTTACTTGCAATAGTTCTATAGTAATTCTTGATAACTGGTAGATCGAAAGCTGCCACTTAACCTTCTATTTCAGCTATTGACTATTCATGACATTTGTTTGTTCACAGATATTTCTAAATCAGACTGTAAATCTCCTTAAAATGTAGATTTTTAAAGGAATACCTTGAAGCTATAGAACATTTGAAGAAAATTTATATATGTACTCATAGAGGCTTCTGTTTGCTATCAATGGTATATCTGCCCATTTATTTCAGAATTTTAAATACCTTTCAGTAAACTTTTATTAATTTATTAAAATTTCAGATGTATTTTGTTAAATTTGTTCTTATATGTATTACATACTTATATGTTTGTTGGATTTTTAATTCTTATCAAGTAACTTACAAATCTTTACAAATTTACATTAACAATAGTTTGTTTGGCCTTTGGAAATTACTTTTTGTCTCTAGGTATCCCAGTAATACATTAATATATCGATTTCTTTTTTTTTTTTTTTTCTTTTCTCTCTCTCTTTTTTTTTTGGCGGCTGGCCGTTACTGGGATTCAAACCCTTGATCTTGGTGTTGTAACACCGTGCTCTAACCAACTCAGCTAACTGGCAAATCTTCATTTTTGATATTATGAAATATCAAATTTATGTTAGTACAAGGATCTGTTACAGTACTTATTCTTTCTGCGACTGGATGTCTTTTGCAATCTTTATGAATCTCATTCTAAAGCAAAATATACCAAATCTGAAACACAGATTTTTCCACTTATTGAAAAAACAACTACACACATTGATATTCTTGATGTCTTTGCATTTTTGTTGACTCTTAAAAGCGACAGTGAGTAAATTTTCTATTTTTACTTGCTTTCTTTGAAACATCATAGCCACCGTAGTTTTCAAATTTCCATCCTGGTTTTTCTTACTTACTTTTTAAATATGATTAAATAAATTGATTGACTTTCAAATGTTGAATCAAGCTTTTTTTCATCTTTATAAAGGAAAACAAAAACTTGAGGGAGTAAAACAAATCAAAAATAAATTAAACAAAGAAAACAAATAAGTAAATAATTAGAACGGAAATGAAACTGAAAATAATTGAAATTAAAATAATGTAACAAAAGCAAGGAAATAAAAAACTGGTACTTTCAATGGTCAATTAAATTAATAAGCCTCTAGTCAAACTAACAACAACAACAAAAAGAGGATACACAGATTACCAACCCTAGGAATGAACGAGGGGAGTTAACTACTGATTTCAAAACATTACGAGGGTAACAAGGAGATACTACAAGAAACCTGAAAATCATAAATTTGATAGCTTAGATTAAATGGACTTATACCTTGGAAGACCTAGGCTACCTAAACAATTCTCTCAAGATGATATAGTTAAATTAAATTTGTAGTTAAAAATGTTTTTAAAAGAAAAAGAAACACACATCTAGAAGATTTCACTTAGGTAATCTACCAAATATATAAGGAAGAAATAATAACAATACTGTACAATCTCTTCCAGGAACTAAAAGAAGGAAATCACTTTCCAGCTCATTTTCTAAAGCTAGTGTTACCCTAATAACCAAACTAGACAAAGACATTAAATAAAAGAAAGCTATAGACTCGCAACTTATGGAAAAGACAGAAAAATCCTCAACAAAATAGGAGCACATTGAAACCATTAGTATAAAAATGATAATACATCATGACCACATGGAGCTCATCCCAGGACTATATGTTTGTTCAGCATTCAAAAATTTGTCAATGTAGTTCACCATACAAATAATTAAATTTTAAAATATCGTATGATATCAATAAATGCACAAAAACATTCAAGTAGTTTCAACAATCATTTACTATAAAAATAGCTCAGCAAACTAAGAATATAAGGGAGCATTTAAATTAGTAAAGACTATGGAAAACAGATTGTTGATACCGTAATTAAAGATGAGAGATTAACACACACTCCTAATATCAGCAACAAGGCAAAGATATACTCTCTTATTCCTCCTGTTCAACATTATATTAGCAGACTTAGTCAATGCAATAAGGCAATTAAAATTTTAAAAATGCAGACTAGCAGGAAGGAAACAAAACAAAACTGTCTTTCTTTACAAACAACATAATTGAATATTTACAATAGCCAAGAGTTGGAACTAGCCCAAATGTCAATCATTAGATAAGTGGATAAGGAAACTGCAGTATATCTACACAGTGAAATACTGCTCTGCTATAAAAAATGATGAAATACTACCATTCACAACAACATGGATGGACTTAGAGAAAATCATGTTAAGTGAAACAAGACAGGCATAGAGAGAGAAATACCACATGTTATCACTTATGTATGTGAGCTAAAAATAAATAAATATACAAACAAACAAAAGGTGGTGGGGGAAGTAGACACAACAATCACAACAATTCCTTGAACTTGTTAAGACAAGTGAACAGATATGATGTAATGGGGGGTGGAGGGGAGAGAGGGAGAGGTGAACGAGAAATGGGTAAAGGGACATGAAAATCAACTACAATGTATATTAAGCAGTTAAAATAAAAAAAAAAGAAAAGAAAGAAAAAGAAAATTCTAAAAAATATACAACATGAACATACAAAACACCAGAAATAATAAGTAAGTTTAGCAAGGTCATAGGATAAAAGGTAACTGTACATAAGTCCTTTGTATTACTTTATACTAGGAATAAATAATTGAAACTGGATATTAAAAATACCATAAACAAAAGCACCAGAAAACTGAAGTACTTAGATATAAACCTAATGATGTATGTACGGGAACTGTATGCTGAAAAGTAAAAACACTGAAGATATAAATAAAAAAATATAAATAACTAGAGAAACTGGAGAGATATATTGTGTTATTGGATTAGAAATATCAGTGTTGCTGAAATGTAAATTATTCTCAATATAATCTATAAATTCAGTGCAATCCCAATCAAAATTCTAGCAAGTATTTTCATAGGTACCAATAACTTCATCTTAAAATTTATATATAAATGCAAAGGAACTAGAGTAGGTAAAACAATTCTGAGAAAGAAGAACAAAGTTAGAAGACTGACATTGACCTATTTCAAGAGTTAATATAAGAATAAAATAATGATAGTGTGATATATTAAATATGTGTATGTCAAATATAATATATTTAATATTTGTATGATATATTGAAAATACATGTGTATCTATAAATATTAAATATATGTTGGGTCCGCCGCCAGCCAACCCGAACAGCCCTAGCCTCGTTCCTTTCGGTGGGTGAGCAAATGGCTTGGATTCCTCTTTCCCTCCTGTCTGCTTTGGAAGGAGATGGGGGAAGAGAGCCATGAAGAGAGGTGAGCACAGCCGCCAGCCCCAACCAGCCCGGTTAAAGGACACTCAGACGTGGCAGGGGTTCTGTCCAGCAGTTCCATTTATTACCACACAAGCACTTGCTTTTAAAGGCAAATGGGGAAGGGAGGTTTTTTACATAATCTTATCAGCTTAAAGGTCAAGGGAATGCATCCTGTCTCAATGCCTAGCTATTGCAACCTCAAGCGCGGAAGCACGTATTTGGCCAATAAGGGCGAAGGCAAGGTTCCTGCAGACACCCCCACCCTACTTCCTCCTGATGCTGTCTTAGGCTGCCACGTTAATACACCCTTGTGGGTCCATAATGGTGCCACTTGTAATGTCACTTAAGGTGGCATTAGTTTTTAAGGCCCAGTATCTCCCCCTTTTTGTTTTAATAAGGCAGCTGGAGGTGGCTAACCCTTCCCAGCCTCGCTTCCATTCCCTCTGGTGGCTGTGCCTGTCTTAGGTTGTTTCCCTCTGGAAATCTTACCCGTCATTGACTATCCAGCCAAGCGGGGGTGGGGTGGAGCCTTAGAGATTGGCGTTGATTTCTTGAAGGGATATATTGACCCAAGGGCTGTCAGGGCTTTCATTGTGGGCCACCTCCTCTACCCCCTGGGTGAGCATTACGAGAGAAGTGGTGTTGTGCCTTATAAGGGACACAACCTGGCAAATGGCATAAGGCCCCAAGATGCTAGGGGGCCTGCCAGGGAGGACAGCAGGGTGGTGAACCACGGGGAACTTGAAAGCCAGCTTTGGAACCAATTACTATTGCCTTTTTGCTCTTTTTTTCGCTTTTCTAATCCTTCTCTAAGCTTAGCTAGGGAATCCTTGACCACTCCAGAGTGGTCGGCATAGAAGCAGCACTCTTCTTTGAGGGCGGCACATAATCCTCCTTGCTGTAAGAACAACAGGTCTAATCCACGTCGATTCTGTAAAACAACTTCAAAAAGTGATGTTAGCAATTTTTAAAAATGTGATACAGACACCTCCAAGCGGCTTGTATGACCTCTCAGGTTTGGTTGGCTGGCTCCTGGGGACCTTCCCCGGTGGCAGAAGCCCTTGTCCTTTTTGACCCGAGGAGGGTGGCCACTTGGAGCATCCACAAAGGGTTCATAATGCAGTCTGAAACATACAAACAATAAACTCCTCAGGGTCCTCAGTACCCTGGGCGTCTGGCAAGAACTTAAGATTTTTGGCTGGGACCCATATAGGGGTTGACTCACAGGGGGAAGACACAACCAAACCCTCGACCCATAGTTAGCAACGGGTCAGGGCCCCTCCACTGGCCTGTTAAGGGGTCTTTCCACCGCACTTGGACTTCCGGGCGCGGTGGTTGAGCTGACCAGTGTTTCTGGAAGGCAGACAGGGGTTCATTTTTGGAAAAATTTAGGATGTTTAAAGTTAGGAGTGCCTGTCCCAACTGCTGATGAGGGCTGGTGACTCCCCCTTTTTGTTTTAATAATTGATTTTTTAGGCATTGGTGATGCCGTTCAACAATGGCTTGTCCTTGGGACTTATGGGGAATTCCTGTAGTATGTTTAATGTTCCATTGTATTAAGAATTCTTGCAAGGCTTTGCTAGAAAAACAAGGCCCATTATCTGTTTTAATTTGTGCTGGCAGCCCTAAGGTGGCAAAACACTGCAGCAGGTGATTTTTTGTATGCTTGGCAGCTTCACCTGCGTGTGCTGTGGCCCAACACCTGTGTGAATAGGTGTCAATGGATACAAAACCATATTTGAGTTTCTCAAAAGGTGGGAAGTGAGTTACATCAGTTTGCCACAGCACATTAGGCTTGAGTCCCCTAGGATTGACCTCTGGCAGTTGTAAGAGGAGTACTTGCAGATAAGGAAGGCATGACTTGCATGTGTGTACAATCCTTTTTAGCTGTGAAATAGGTATATTTGTAAACCTGGCATGTAAACCTCGCCAGTTTACATGAGTTAAAGTATGCAGTTGGCTGGCACTATCTAGTGTATATATTTTAGGGCCCCGAGAGGCAAGAGTGTCTGCCTGGGCATTTCCAGTGGCTAGAAATCCTGGCATCCTTTGATGATCCCGAAGGTGTTGAACAAAAATAGGGTTATTGAGGCCTTGTAAGGTACTCCTTACTTGTATCATAAGGGAGGAGATGGGATTACAATCTAAGCGAATGTGGGCTCCCGGAAGCCCAGGGAGAAGATTAGCCGCGTATAAGCTGTCTGTAAAAAGGTTAATGGGGTCTGGCACCTTTTGCAGGGCAAGGAGTATAGCGAGCAGCTCTTTGTATTGTGCCGACCCGTCACAGGGGTGAAATTGAGTAGCAGGGCTGCCTGTGATGTGGTGCATGGGGGTTTGTAAATAATTACAGCAGCCCCTGATTTGCCACTGTCTATGAAGACATTGTAGGCGTCTACCAGGGGTTTGGCGACAAAAAGCTGTGGGTTAGTCCATGACAGCTCTTTGAAGGCGGAGACCCATTTATTGCCTCAACCCCGAGATACCCTTCTAGAGCCAGCGCCAGCCGGTTTTGATATTGACGGCACTCAGGCGGGAGCATGAAGGGGGTTTTTTGCCTTTAGCCTTGGGACATTGGCTTTTAAAATGGCAGACACAGGCAGACCGGCGGGTCTGGGGAACCGAGCAGCGGTTTGCAGCCGGCAGTTCTTGCGGGTCCGTGAAAGAGGTCGGCGGCCCCAGCGGGCACCAGAGTGGAGGTCAAGATGGCAGAAGAGGAGAGCTGCCTGCCGCTTTTCCGCCAGGAGTAGAAGCAGCCTGAGGCCCACACCAGATGCAGCTGTAGCAGAATTGGCGCAAAGGAACGGCTTTGAAAGGGTGACTTTACCCTGCTGAGAACCCGGAATCTTCCCCCAACCCACGCGCGCAACCCGCCGGTTTGCCACAGCCCAAGTCGCAGCCGAAGTTGCAGAGGTGGAAACATGGAGGCCTGAGCTGGCGTGTGTCACCCGGGGCTGCAGCGGTGACCACGGCTTCTGACCCCCGCCCCCACCCCGCCCCCACCCGCCCGTCCCTGGAGCTGGAAGTGAATCAACCTGTGGCCCAGACAGGGACACGTCCAGTGGGAGAGGCAGAAGTTCCACGGAGACCACACACCCTGCGGGGCTGCCACCTCACACAGTTGTAGGCTTCGCTGTCAAAAGGTAGGCTTCGCTGCCGCCACACGGCTTCATTCCCAGCCCAGCCCAGCCCAGTGCACACAGAGCGGGGAGACGTCCAGCAGGGGAGGCAGGAACTCCACAGAGTCCATGATGCAGCCGCGCAATCCGGCAGCAGGTAGGCTTCACCACCACCACCGGGCTCCATCCCAAGCCCAGCCTAGTGTGCACAGGGCAGGGAGACATCCTGCAGGGGAAGGGGAAGCTCTGAGGAGACCACACACTCGGTGGTGCCTCGGCTCATCCCAGCAGCCCGGACCAGAGCGCACGGAACAGGGAGTCACTGAGGTAGTGATACCAAATTGGCAACCACAGCAACATCTTAGTCAGTCAATAGTGTCAAACCTGTGGACTGTGAAACCCCCTGCCACAATGAATAAACATCAAAGAAAAGATACCAGAAATACGAAAAATCAAGAAAGTACACCACCAAAAGTAAATAAATCTCAAGCTCTAGATCCTATAGAACAAGAAGCCCTTGAAATGACTGACAAGGAATTTCGAGTGATAATTCTAAGGAAACTGAATGAGATACAAGAAAACTCAGCTAGACATCATGATGAAATGAGGAAAAAGTATACAGGACCTGAAAGAGGAAATGTACAAGGAAATCAATGCCCTGAAAAAAAATGTAGTAGAACTTGCCGAACTGAAGAAGTTATTCAGTGAAATAAAAAACACAATAGAGAGCTTAACCAACAGGCTTGTGGAAGTTGAAGAGAGAACTTCTGAACTTGAAGATGGGCTGTTTGAAATAACACAAGCAGACAAAAAAAGAAAGAAAAAAGAATAAAAGGCATTGAAGAAAATCTGAGAGAGATATCAGATAACCTTAAGCGCTCAAATATCTGAGTCATGGGTATTCCAGAAGGGGAGGAAAATGGAGATTGCATTGAAAACATATTCAACAAAATAGTGGCAGAAAACTTCCCAGGTATAGGAAAAATCACAGATCTTCAGATCCAGGAAGCTCAATGATCTCCAAATGTATTCAACCCAAAGAGGTCTTCTCCAAGACATGTTATAGTCAAATTGGAAAAATTCAAAGACATAGAGAGAATCTTAAAAGCTGCAAGAGAGAAGCGTCAAATCACCTATAAGGGAGCCCCAATCAGACTAATGTCAGACTTTTCATCACAAACCCTAAAAGCCAGAAAGGAATGGGATGATATATTCAAAATACTAAAAGACAGAGGTTGTCAGCCAAGAATACTCTACCCTGCAAGGCTATCCTTCCGAAATGAAGGGCAAATAGTATATTTCTCAGATAAACAAAAACTGCGGGAGTTCACTACCACATGACCACCCTTACAAGAAATCCTCAAGGGAGTACTGGGTTTGGTTCCTGAAAAATAACTACCATTGCCATAAAAACCCAAGAAAAATCTAAAGCCACTAGTATAATAAAAATGGCATTCATGAAGAGAAAACAAACGAACAAAAAGGCTATCTACAACGTAAGGAACCAACAAACACAGAAACCAAACAGTAAATCAGAAAGCAAGGAACAAAAGACACCTAAGACAACCAAACAACAATCAAAAAAATGGTAGGAATAAATCAAGGCTATTCAAGAACAACTCTTAATGTAAAAGGCTTAAATTCCCCAATCAAAAGACACAGACTGGCTGACTGGATTAAAAAGGTGGACCCAACTCTATGCTGCCTTCAAGAGACCCACCTCACCCATAAAGATTCACACAGACTAAGAGTGAAAGGATGGAAAAAGATTTACCATGCAAACAGAAAAGAAAAATGAGCTGGAGTAGCTATTCTTATATCTGACAAAATAGACTTTAAACTAAAAACCATAAAAAGAGAAAATGAGGGACACTACATAATGATAAAAGGACTAATCCATCAAGAAGACATAACAATCATAAATATGTACGCACCCAATGTTGGAGCAGCCAGATTTATAAAACAAACTCTATTAGACCTAAAGAAGGAAATAGATACTAATACCATAATAGCAGGGGACCTGAACACCCCACTGTCAATATTAGACAGATCATCTAGGCAAAGAATCAGTAGAGAAACACAAGATCTAAACAAGACTCTAGACCAATTGGAATTGGCAGATATCTACAGAACATTCTACCCAACAACCTCAGAATATTCATTCTTCTCATCAGCACATGGATCATTCTCCAGGATAGATCACATATTAGGTCATAAATCAAGTCTCAACAAATTTAAAAAAATTGGAATTATCCCATGTATTTTCTCAGACCTCAATGGATTTAAACTAGAAATCAATAACAGACGAAATTCTGGAAACTATATAAACACATGGAAATTAAACAGCATTCTACTTAATGACATATCGGTCCAAGAAGAAATCAAGCAGGAAATCAAAAAATTTATTGAAACAAATGAAAATAATGATACATCATACCAAAACCTGTGAGATACTGCAAAAGCAGTATTAAGGGGGAAATTTATTGCATTTACAGCTATCTGATCTTTGACAAAGGCACCAAGCCTATACACTAAGGAAGAGACTGCCTCTTTAGCAAATGGTGCTGGGAGAACTGGATATCAATATGCAGGAGAATGAAACTAGACCCATACCTTTTGCCATATACTAAAGTCAACTGAAAATGGATTAAAGAATTAAATATAAACCCTGAAACAATAAAACTTCTTAAAGAAAACATAGGAGAAACACTGCAGGAAATAGGACTGGACAGAGACTTCATGAATACAACCCCAAAAGCACGGGCAACCAAAGGAAAAATAAACAAATGGGATTATATCAAACTAAAGAGCTTCTGCACAGCAAAAGAAACAATTAACAGAGTTAAAAGACAACCAACAAAGTGGGATAAAATATTTGCAAAATATACATCTGACAAAGGATTAATATCCAGTATATACAAGGAACTCAAACAACTTTATAAGAAAAAAACAAGCAACCCAATTAAAAAATGGGCAAAAGAGCTAAGCAGGCATTTCTCTAAGGAAGATATACAAATGGCCAACAGACATATGTAAAAATGCTCAACATCACTCAGCATCCAGGAAATGCAAATCAAAACTACATTGAGATACCATCTCACCCCAGTTAGGATGGCTAAAATCCAAAAGACTCTGAACGATAAATGCTGGTGAGGTTGCGGAGAAAAAGGAACTCTCATACATTGTTAGTGTGACTGCAAAATGGTGCAGCCTCTATGGAAAATGGTATGGAGGTTCCTCAAACAATTGCAGATAGATCTACCATATGACCCAGCTATCCCACTGTTGGGAATAGACCCAGAGGAATGGAAATCATCAAGTCGAAGGTATACCTGTTCCCCAATGTTCATCGCAGCACTCTTTACAATAGCCAAGAGTTGGAACCAGCCCAAATGTCCATCATCGGATGAGTGGATACGCAAAATGTGGTACATCTACACAATGGAATACTACTCAGCTATAAAAACGAATGAAATACTGCCATTTGCAACAACATGGATGGACCTTGAGAGAATTATATTAAGTGAAACGAGTCAGGCACAGAAAGAGAAACACCACATGTTCTCACTTATTGGTGGGAGCTAAAAATATATAAATAAATTCACACACACACACACACACACACACACACACACACACACACACACAAAAACTGGGGGGCGGGGAGGGTAGAATACCTAACAACTGCAATTACTTGAAGTTGATACGACAAGCAAACAGAAAGGACATTGTTGGGAGGGAGGGGGGAGAGGGAGGAGGGAGGGAGGTTTCAGTGATGGGCCACAATAATCAACCACATTGTATATCAACAAAATAAAATTAAGAAAAAAATGAAAAAAAATAAATTAAAAAAAAAATAAATTAAAAATAAATAAATAAATAAATAAATAAATAAATAAATAAATAAAATGACCTTGTCTTCCGCAACCAAAACATTGTCCCTTGAAGGGTGGGGAAGTATTGTTTCCTGGGAGGATCAGGGCGGTAAATGCCTTGAAGGCTTTGGTTAAGTTTTGTGTCTGAGCCTGCAAGGCTGAGGATAAAGTCCTGGCCTTGGCAACAGCATTTTTTAGTTCTTTTACAAGGTTGACCAGATAGACCTGAGGGGCCGCTTCCCCCCACAGGCTGCAGACGGCTGGGGGTTCCCAGCGAGCCATGACAGGGAAAACCTGCGGCTCTGCTGGGGATGTTTTTAAAAGTGGACTTGCCTCCTCCACTTCTTCAGGTGCCACTCTCTCTCCTTTGGCTAAACTTTGCTCAGGGCCTTGCATTGGCAGCTTTGTTTCCTTTTTTCTCTCCTCATCGAGCTGCGCCCAATCCCTTTCTGCCCCTTCCTGATGCTCGGGATGGAAGCAAGGCTTTAGGGCAGTGATGGTTGGGTAGAATCCTAAAGGGGGGGTCTAGCCCGTGACTAATCTCATTCTTTCTGGCCAGGGTCTGAACCCAGTCCCAAGTCTCATATAAGAACAGGTTGGACGAAGGTGCCCAAGGGGCCACCTGCACCACATGACACTAGGCATTGGTGGCCGTGGAGTCAGATATTTCTAGGTCTCTGCTTTTTAACATGTACTTTAGAGCCTTGCAGGCTGTCTCGTCACTATTTCCACACACACACCTCCCATGTTGCCCCGTGGGGAAGGGACAAAGGGAGCAACAGGGCAGAGAAGTGCAGGGACTTCCCCCTGTTATGGTACTCACCCTGACACACAGGCGGATTACTTCACAGTGACTATGCAGTTGCGGGGGCCACTCCGCTGGTTGATCACCCTATGTCAACCTTCTTTCAGGACCGAGCAGCTGGGGGCCTTACTCGCTGGCCTTTCACCCACGAGTTTTTTAAAAACGCCTCACATGGGGCACCACTCTGTTGGGTCCACCGCTGGCCTACCCGAACAGCCCTAGCCTCGTTCCTTTTGGTGGGTGAGCGAACGGCCCGGGATTCCTCTTTCCCTCCTGTCCCCTTTGGAAGTAGATGGGAGAAGAGAGCCGTGAAGAGAGGTGAGCACACCTCCGGCCCTGAACCAGCCCGGTTAAAGGACACTCAGACTCGGCGGCAGGGGTTCTGTCGAGCAGTTCCGTTTATTACCACACAAGCACTTGCTTTTAAAGGCAAATGGGGAAGGGAGGTTTTTTACATAATCCTATCAGCTTAAAGGTCAAGAGAGCATGCATCCTGTCTCAATGCCTAGCTATTGCAACCTCGAGAGTGGAAGTGCGTATTTGGCCAGTAAGGGCGAAGGCAAGGTTCCCGCAGACAGCCCCACCCTACTTCCTCCTGGCACCGTCTTAGGCTGCCACATTTATATGCCCTTGTGGGCCCATAATGGTGCTGCTTATTATGTCACTTAAGTTGGCGTTAGTTTTTAAGGCCCAACAAATATATACATGGATATTATATATGTGTGTACATGTTAATACGTATGTGTTTATGTATATAGATAAATAGCTTCAGAAATAACTTTAGTTATGTGTTTATGCATAGGTTAGCATAAATAAATATATTTTGTAGCACTGTCCACTGAGAGGGCCTAGATGCAGTGGTTTACCAACAGCAATGAGCGCACTCTGTGCCTATATCTTGGTTTCTAAATGCTATTTTCAAGTAAAAGTAACTAGGGCTCCCTGCAGAAATGGTTGGTTCTGGAGCTGAAAAAGGACAAATATAAGATGAGCCTAGAGCATCTTGCAGTGCCAGAAATGAAGGAAAAGCTCCAATCAATCAATCAATCAATCAATATTATTATATAAGAGTGCATGTCATAAGGACAAAGAGTCAAGTTGATGGAAATCTCAGTGACCATAGCTAAAAAAATTTGACAAAATATAAGTAACCATAGCATTGTATTATAACACAGGGAAGAAAATAAAGGCTACACTGTTATAGATAAATTGGTGAGAAGAAACAAATATTTATTATTGGAAATAAAGAGTTGAACAGTGATAACAAGAGGCTGGAAAGGGTACGGGGTATGGGCGGATAGGAAGAGGTTCGTCAATTTTGTCAAAATTACAGCTAGATAGAAAGAATAAGTTCTAGTTTTCTATAGAACTGTAAGGTGATTACAGTTAACAAAAATGTATTGTATAATTTCATATAGCTAGAAGAGAGGATTTTGAATGTTTACAAAGCAATGACAAATGTTTGAGGTGATAGATATGTTCATTAGTTTGATTTGATAAAAACACATTGTATTGTGTATTGATCAAGTGTCACATTGTACCTCATAAATATGTACAATTATTATGTGTCAATTTAAAATAGGCATCTAATTGATAGAATGAGGGAAATAGAAAATCACCACTAGAAAACTAAGGGGAAATATTTAGTTCCTTTTGGGTGAAGGGAGGAAAATAAATAAAAATTCAGGGATACATAACGATGTTTTGTACTCAGAAACTATTTTCATATTTGTTCAACTTTTATCTTACTTTAGAGATTAAAATGTACCGCATCAGACTCTATATTCCAACTCTTAACTATGACCCAAAACCCAATAATTAATGATTATGCTTAAATGAGTGTTTTCTCAACTGTATTCTATAGAACACAGGTATTAGTCTATTATTAATGTGTATTTGGGCCATTTTAATAATAAATAAATAAATAAATGACTTGATAGACTTGACCATTAACTGATGGTTATATATTATAATTTTATTAACCAAAATGTTAGATATAAAGCCTGAGTAAAATATTACTAATTACGTAAAATATATTACATCTTTTGAATAATTAGTATCCAGTGTCTATTACTATAGATACTGTGAAATTTAGGAGAAGCATTCCATTTATGATCAGGACTTTCCCTTCAATTTCATTTTAGTATATTCCTTCTTATACTTTAAAGAAAATTTCACGTGTAATTGAGAAACAGAAGATACGATAACTGAGGTAAATCACTAATGAGTGAAGTGAAGCATAAATTGTCAAGTGTACTTTTCATTAATAATTTGGGCTATCTTTTATGGTAGACTCTACTCTCACAAGTAGCTAATGAAACTAAACATTGTGCATAATATAAATTGTGATGAAAATCAGAGTTGATTTGTTTTGTTACAAATAGAAAGTTAGTAACTACTGAGTTTTGAGGAGATCCAATAAATGCCATACCTGATTTCTACATCAATGTTCTAAATAAACTGAGAAAGACAAAAAAAAAAAAAAAAAAAAAAAGCCATTGGAGATTAAAATATCACCTTTGGTACCAATAATGCTTAAATATTTGAGAATGTGGTTTAGATATATGACCACAAAGGCTTCACAATACTGGATCCCAGAATCAGAAGCAAGGATCTTTCTTTCTACAGGCTCAGAGGAACAGTAACCAGGTTACTTCTAAGAGAAAAGAGAAGGTAAGAGGTTAAGCTACAAATGTTCAATTTCTTACTCTAAGAAATAAGGGGTTGTATTCTACCTTTACATAGATGAGTAAGAAATGGGATAAGAGTCCAGGACTGTTCTGAGAAATCCTATTTTATAAACATCACAGGAATGAGGGAGAATTGTCTCCTTTTTGAAGTTTATGTTTACTTTTCTTTTTTTTTCTGTATCAAGACTTCATGGTTTATTGACTAGATAAATTGGCATGTTACATGAGATTCAGTTCTTTTCAGTACTGACACTCCATAATGCAGCATATTAAGTTCTCCTAACTCTTCTCATGCTTTTGTAATTTTAATGAGAATTACAAGAGTTTTAAATATAGCATTCAGCTTATGTTTATACATTTATTTTATATACTTTAAAAAATTCATTGGTTTAAAATTCAGGAAATTTGAATTTTGCAAACATGATTATTAAGAAGAAACTCAGAAAAATCTGTTAAAGATAGAAAATTGCTGGCTGGTTTAAATAGAAGTTACACCAATTCTTTCCTTTTCCTTAGCTCATTCATCTTCAAAATGAGCACTATAAAATAATAGAAAATATTATTATACTCTGCATTTTCAGAAGTTTTAATTTTAAGTGCTTCTCAAGGCAGGTTAAATAAAAAATATATATAAATTTTTTACATATTTAAAATATATTCATATTATTAAATAAAGATATTCAATAACATATTGAATAAATCCCCTGTAATTGGGAATTTTATACATTTCTAATATTCTGTCTTATCAATATCATAGCAATGACTATCCTACCTAGGTATTTCTAAATATTTATATATATTTTTTGTATTAAATTTTCAGAAGTGGAACATTGAAAGGCATGCAATACTTTAAGATTTTAAATTTTACAGTTAATTCTCCCCCAAGAAATGATTCACCTTTTTCCCACAATAGTACATGAAAGAAGTAACTTGGAGGAAAGGATTCTACTTTAACTTTATGATATTATTATTTTAAAATTTTATTTTATTATTTAAAGCTTTGCCATAATTATTAGTGAATTAAATATTCGGGTGGGTGATCCCTGTAATAACTACTGTATTCTTTGGCCTTTTCTGTTGCAATGATCTTGTTCTGCATCCTCTCCTCAGACCCACACTTCCTGGGTTATCCCCGGACTCTGGCAATATCAATAATTGTAACTTTCTAAGCTACGAACTTCTGGCAAAATATTTTCAGCAGCAACGATCTAATTTTTTAGCTTACTCCTTTACTGTCTCCAAATTTTTTGATATTAACAGGACTCTTCACTTTCTCTTTCACATATATGTAAGCCACCTGACTCCTTTTTTGTTTTCATTGTACCTACCTGAAGAAATCCCTAACCTTCGTTAATCCAACTCCTTTTTTACAACCCAATCTGTACCATTCGGTTGATCATAACTCAAAAAATACGAACATGCTACAGGTCTCATTTGAAATTTATGATACTGATTTCAAATGGGCCTTTGTGATGCTTAGAATTTCAACTCAATTCAATACTCTATTCCTGTTTACAAGCTCTGGACGATTATTTCATATCTCATCTCTATACTCAAACCTCTTACACCTCTCTCATATTCACTCTGAGCTGATTTTTTACTCACTAATCCACTGAGAATTGGAATTAGAAACACAGGGTATGCCAATTAGAAAAGTGTACACCATATGATTCTATTTATATGATACTCTGGAAAAGGCAAAAACCAGAAAGAAAGTGCATATACTAGTGGTATGTGGGTAGAGGAGGATAAGTGAAGAACGGGATTTTTAGGGGAAAGAAACTATTCTGTATGATTCTCTAATGGTGGAAAACATAGCATTCACTAAATTAGTTAAAATCCATAGACCTCACAGCACAGAATGAACCTGAATGTATGCAAATAAGACAAAATCATTTAGAAGGTTGGTGTATCCCAGGAAGCAAGGCAGACTTCGACAGGAGAATGTAATGATATTTACAAATGAATGAAACAACCTCCAGAGAAGGGTTGGGGGAGGTGCTGAACTAAATAACTTTGGAAATGAGGGACATAAGCAAGACTGAAGGTAAAAAGAGCATACCAAAAGCACTCTACTCAGGCTAATGAAGTTTTTCCCATGGGGGTACTGGTTAACAATTTTAATACTCCTGTACACGTGTACTGGAACTGAACAATGAAGTAAATGGATGGCAAATGGTAAGAGCCAGGTTTTTCTGTTAGAGAGGAAATTTAAAAGCAAAGGCAGGAGTCTAGAATGATTCATGTGGCAATGGATTAGAGTTGGACACATCAGTAAGAGACATCAATAAGATGTAAGTTACAGTTGGAGACCTCAGACTATTAGCTTCATATAGATGCATATTGGTGCATATAAAATATTTATTTATATATACATATACATGGTTTAGCATATACAGATATGTTTATTTGATGAGTTGCCAAGAGGTCCTAAAGGAAATGACATGCCAGTGGAACTTATACAAGTAGTGTCCAGATCTTGCTTTTTCTTTTCTTTTCGGTTTTTTTTTTTTTGCTCAGGAACCTTTTTATTTCTCTTATTTTTGAGAAAATTTGACCCTACTGAATGTTGAACAAAAATTTCAAATCAATATGCAAATACACACAGGCAGCATTATTTTGCAGATGGAAAAACGAGGGCTCAAGACTGCGTTTAGGGTCACAGACGTAAATGATGTCAGAACAGTGAGAAAATCCTGGGCTTTTTCCCAGCATGGTAGAATAGGGTTTCAGACCTCCTGAATTCAGCAAGGGTGTAATTTGCAAGTAACTACTCCTTTGAAAATCTGTTAAGAGTTTACCACATTTGTAGTGAAATTTGTTCCCGATTGTGCTTGCTGGGTTCTACTCTGGTACCAGAAGCTGGACTAGAGACCATGGCTATGTTCCTTCAAGTGTCCTCAGCAGTTTGCACAGAGAAGCCTCTTTTCTGTGGGAGCTGAGCTTTTTTTGCTTGTATCTAAATCTTCACAGTGACACAAAATATTGACTTCTCAGATCAGCATGTCAGCACTCAGTGAACTCAGGAATTTAGGAAGGGGACAAAGTATTAGCAGAGTGTCCATTTAAGTTTGATGCCTGATTTCTTAAGGAAGTGAACAATTCACTAGAGGTTGGCCCCTCAGACCCATGAGTGAATTGAAACTAGGGTTACTCAGCCAACAGGGACTGTCTGAGTAGCTGGCAGTTCCAATGGCTGACTGTCTTTTTGTTTAACGGCAACATGTGGGATTTCAACATGTGGGATTTCCTGTCCCTGGGGGGTGTGGCAGAGCAGAGCATCCAAAGTGTGAGTGGTGACCTGGGCATTTACGTGCAGTTTCCCATAGATCTCACCAAATCTGGCCACAAGGGCGGGCACATCCTTCACATTTTCCTTCACTCTGGCCAGCACTTTCTCATGTTTTTTCACAAATCTTGATCAATTTCCTTCTGCAGTGCCATTTAGTATCTCTGTAAGGGTTTCCAACTTATTTGACTGGAGATGGATTATAATGGAATCCTTGGCAGGAGCCGTGGGCAGCCCCCACCACCTGACAGAAAGCAGATCTTGTTTTGCTATACCGTATTCCAGTAAAAGCAACCAGAGCTCCTTGGATAAACGGCTGATTCGAGGACTAGTCCTTGGAAAAAGATAAGCCTGCCATATTTTCTGGTAGTGCCAGAAAATGAAGAAGTGTGCAAAAGCAAAATACACCCACACTGATGGGGCAGTATATCAAAGGAGTACAAGAGCCAACTGGAAGAGCTCTCAATAGTCAATGCTGAAACAATTTGAGCAAGAAAATAAATTAAGATACTATTAAATTGTAATACAAAATACAAAATGCATGTCCATGAGTACATATTGATGTAAATAAATGACTCTACGAAGAAATAAATAAATGGAAGAGAAGAGCTAAATCTCCCATGTAGAACAATCCAGTTGATTTACATAGATTCCCATTATCAAGGACAGGAACATATGGGATGCATGTAGTGATTTCCTTCCAGAGTACAGTTCAGAAAGAGGTGGGAGAGAGGACTAACTTTACAGTGGAAAAATTGACAACCATCACCTCAGCCAGGCAATCAAGGTCAACCTCGACAGCCATTAATCATGTTGATAGTACAACATGGCAAAAATGGCACTTTGCCTTTGTGGCCTTCTTCTCAAAAATACATAACCTCATTCAATCATGAGAAAAACATCAGATAAATTTCGATAGAGGTCCATGCTACAAAATACTTGATCAATAGTACTCTTAACTCTCAATGTCATCAAAAATGTCTGAGAAACTGACACACCCAACAGGAGCCTAAAGAGAAGCAGCAGCTAAGTGTAATGTGTAATCTGGATGGAGTCCTGAAATAGAATGAGGACATTCAGTAAGAACTAAGGAAATCTAAATAAAGTACAAACTTTAGTTACGAATAATGTACAGATGCCTGTTTAATAATTGTAATAAGTGTACTCTACTATGGAAGTGGTCAATATGAGTGGAAACTGGGTATATGGGAACTCTTAATATCTTCTCAATTAATATCTTCTCAATTGTTCTGTAAATCTAAAACTTTTCTAAAATGTAAATCTGTAAAAGAAAAATAAATGTCCTTAAAATAGTCCACAATATTCTCCATGATACTGACCTAATGCTACCTTCCTACTTTCACCCTTTTACTACCTACCCTTTTCTCAGTGTGCACCAGTCATACTGACCCCTATACTGGTCCTTGAGGACACTATACCTGCTCCCACCTCAGGAAGCACCCGCTGTGACATCTCCCTGGAACACTCTTTCTGCAGATATCTGCTTTTAGCTCATATCCTTAGTTCTTTAAGTCTCTGCTCAAAAATTTCCTCATAAGAAAATGTCTCCTTCCACTAGCATGTAAGCAGCACGTAGGAAGGAATTTGACTGATTTATTCACTACTGTACGCCTAGAATTTAAAAGAGTATCTCGTCTGTGCTTGACATTCAATAAATGAATGAATGAAAAATGCCACAGGTTGATGCATGTATTACTTTTATAAATATGTGTTAGTATATTTAATATACATGTAGAAACATAGCTTACAGTACGACATTTGATGCTAATTTTTCCCTTGTTCATCCTTAATTTTTGTGAATTTTGCAGTTTAAGTTTACATTTTATATCTGTGCAGCACTTTATAATACTTTCATTATGACAGCTGCGGTAGGCATAATGCTGTTTGCAACACAGTGTGGATCACGGTCTGGAATATATAATGTTTAAACCTGTGACTGAACTGGAATATATAGTTTAGCAATGTAGTAAAAATGTGCATGAGCTTGGCATTAAAAATGACAATAAAATATTATTGCCAAGTAGACTTTTAGAATACTTCTTGGAGACTTCTTGAGTATGTGCTAGAAAGGAAATGCTTTGCTAATACGCAGTTCATGAACTTTACTACAAAAAAAAAAAAAAGACTATTGGGTTACATAGTGGTATCACAATTTGGATGTAATATAAAAAACCTGGAGGATGTGAGATATGAGAAATAAAATAATATGCTTCCCACTGAGTATTCAAATCTGTTTAACAAAACGAACGTATAAAATTCCATTTTAATTTTCTTCCAACTATATAAGCTGGAGAAAAGATGTGCTTTAGATTGAATATGTGGAAATTAGTCACAGCACACACTAAGATGTAAAACAAGTGATCTGAAAACACCCATTATTGAGAGACAGCTTTAAACAATGAAAAGTAAGATGCATATGATGTTTCAAGTATTATCATTAACATTGACTCCTTGCAGCTAAGATATTCACAGTGCAGAAAACAAAACTGAATAAAAACTCTCACAATGTTGAACAGCCATTAGTATACTCTTTGTACAGATCACAACCACCGCATCTATTTGTCATTAATATCTTTTAGTGAATCAAGGTTTCAGCAGAAATTTCGGATTTGGGTTTATAAAAATCTACGTGCTCTAAATTATTTAATGTATCTGAAACAATTCATTAAGCCATGGTTAGAAAACAATAAATTAGTCATTGGATAAATATTAGCATTATACAAAAAATATTGGTGGGATACCTACTACATTTTTAAAGAGAATATTATTTTTAGTTGAGAAATATTCATTGAGCATCCACTCTATTAAAGAAAATCTCATATAGCCTAAATTTGAAGAGTTACATAGGGAAAATAAATTTTAGAAATAAATATTTACAACACGAATATTTTAAATGTTATATTTTTATTTTTACATATATATAAAAGAGAAATAAGTGTGGTTCCACACAAGACAGCTAATACACATGAGTTTCTGGCAGCCTCTCCTAAACCCAGATTTAGAGACGCCACTGAAGAGAAAAGGAATTATATAGATCTAAAATAAATATGCAGTAAACATCGTTAGAAACTAGATGGACTGAGAAAGCTTGGAGAGAGCCAGGAGAGTGAAAGACCAGTGAGAGAAAGACCGAAAGCTGTTGGAATGGGTTCGAAGAGATCTTCTGCATTATGTTCTTTCCTTTCTCCTGCATTTCCCTGGGGGAATCGGTATCTGCCTTGTCATGACTATGAATTAATGATCGTGATTGTTTTAAAATATAACCACGATTTCCTTGATGCTCCTACCTTCAAGAGGCAGAGCCTAATTCCCCTCATCCTGAGTATGGCTGAACTTAGGGACTGACTTCTGACAAATACAGAATGCAAAAGCAATGATGTGTGACATCAGAGACTAGGTCACAAAAAGTACTGGGGCACCCTCCAACTTGGATTGTTCACTCTGGGAAATTTAGTTGGCATGTCATCAGGACAGACAAGTAGCCTATGGATAGGCCCACTTAGCAAAGAACCGAGGCAACTAGCAACAGCCAGTGAGGGTCTGAGGCCTTCAGCCAACAGCCACGTGCGTGAGCCATCTTGGAAGCAGATCCCCCGGCCCCTACTTTCATCCAGCCTCCAATCAAATGAGAGACCCTGAACCAAAAAACACCCTTCTAAGATGCTCCTGGATTGCTGAGCACCAGACATCCTGAGAACCTAAAACTCGAGCCACTAAGGTATGGAGTAATCTGCTATACAGCAACACATAATGAATACAGTCCTCTTTTGCTTATTGAATTAGGAGCTCTCCTTAAATGCTACACATATGAATAAACCCTGTCATTTATGATGTACAGATAGTATTCCAATCTTTTTTTCTCTTGATTTTGTTTAAAGTATTTATTGTCAAAAATTTAAAAAGCTGAATATATTTAATACTCGTGTCTTTTATTTTAGAGCTTCTTTATATTGTCTTGGATAACAGTAGAAGTCAGTGGAATAGAATAGGACAGGTGAAGAGCAACAGGTATAAAGACTACTAGGTACAAGTTTTGACTAAGAGTAATCTAACAGAGAGAGGGATGTAAAGTTTTTACTCTTTTATTGGACTTGGCGAAGGAGTTTTTGAAGGAAGGGGCTTCTTTTAGCAGCTTTCTCATACCTGTAAAAAAGATGAAAGATATTATCATCAATGAATGTGTGTGACGTTTTTTCCTTTCTTCCTCTCAAATGAACAATTTTGTGTATATCAAAAGTTCCCTAAAGTTGTAGCTGTAATTATAAATTATCTTTAGTAAATGTATGCAACTTAAAGAGATAAACACATGGATTAGAATTATACTGTCAGTACGTGAAAGAAACAGGTGTCTGGCCCAGATGACTTAGGCTAAGAAAAACCCATAAAAGTCTGATAATGTTCAGGGGATGTGTTACTTGTATACTTTATGTATATGGTCACAAACACACGATTCACCTTCCCCCATTACAGTCCCAACAAATTTTCCATTCCCAGTGAAATAAAGGTTTGAAAAAGTGATCTATTTCAGAAGTAGACTTTCTCAAACAAAACAAATATGACTGATGAAAATTTTCACATGCTTTTATTCATAGTATTTATTTAATTTTTAGGAAGATTGGATACATAATTTATTATATTCTTATTTCAAAATGACATATATAACCCTACGTTTTCTAAACACAAATTTATAACAAACAAATATCTGCCAGAAGAATACAGGACAACCCAGATTTCTGTCTTTTGAGACATTGTCAGTCCTGAGCTTTTTCATTTTCTATGTGGCTATTCAATTGTCACAGGTTCAGATCAAGAATTTCTACCAGAGTAAATTATGTATCTGTAGGCTTCCTGCAATGAAACACTTCAATTCTAAAAAGTCAGGAATTTTTCTCCCTTTATTATAATTGATTTTTATTGAAACTTGAATAAGAGCAATTTTTTTTTTCTTTGCTATTATTTTCCAGCATACACAGATCCATTCCTTAAAGGTTATCTGAAAATCTTTGGGTAAGATATTTTGATCAGGCTAGAGTAGCATATTAATAACTGCCAGAATGAAAAAAACCTAAATGTTAGATGATTGAACTTTTGGCCATCTGATTTTTTTTTTTTTTTTTTTCCTCCCGGTTCTTTAGCTCTAGGACAAATGAATAAATTCTCTTTGCCAAGAGTTTATTGATAGAATGAAATGAAGGAAAAGCAACTGGAGTTTGTGCTTCATTTATCTGCTCAGAAGTCTCATGTTTGAGTTTGACACATTCTCCTGAACCACGTTATTAACTTATTCTCATGCTTGAGTGGCAGAATTTGGTCAAAGACCCTGGGAGCAATTCATGCCCAGGCAAGTCAGAAGGCATAGGTAAACACACAGGCAGGTCTTATTGATGAAGAAGCCAGAGGCCTAGGAGGACTGAATTGTTCTAAGGGACAGAGCTGGAGTGCTGCTGCCCTGCCCTGCCTTAGGAAGCTGCTCCCTGCATCCTGGCTGCTGCAGGTGGAGTATACCCTTGCCTCAAGCAGCCCCATCTGTGGTCTGTGTCATATCTCTGGAGAATGCCAGCCAGAAAACTTGGTGGCATCCATGTAGTGTTAAGTCTACAGGCTGGCAGAATGCAAGAGCAGTGGATGCATGGTATCCTCCACCCAGATTTCAGAAGATGTATCCAAAAGGCTGAGGCCCAAGGCAGAGACCTGCTGCAGGGGCAGAGCCACTGCAGAGGACATCTGCTAGAGCAATGCAGAACAGAAATGGGTTGGAGGCCCCATATAGGACCCACACCGGAGCAATGTCTAGAAGAGCCATGAGAGCAGGGCTGCTGCCAGGACTCTAGAACTGTAGGGCCACTGGCAACTTGCAGCGCCCACCTGGAAAAGCCACAGGCACTAGTGCAGCCAAGTGGGCTGTGCCTGGCAGAGCTGTGGAAGTGGGGCTGCCCGAGGCTTTGGGGGCCCAAATTCTACACTGTGCCCAGGATGCAGGACTTAGAGTCAAAGGAGACTATTTTGGAACTTTAAGATTTAATGTCTGCCCCACTTCGTTTCAGGATTTTGGGGGTCTGTTTCTTCCTTCTTCGGGCCTATTCCTACTTTTTGGAATGGAAATGTGTACCCAATGTCAGTCTCACCACTGTATATTAGAGGTAGATCATTTGTGTTTGATTTTTGCAGGTTTACAGTTGGAAGGAGTTTTGCCTTTGGTCTCAGATGAGACTTTGGACTTTGGACTTTTGAATCGGTACTGGAACAAGATAAGACTTTTGGGACTATTGGGATGGAATGATTGTGTATCATATCTCAGAGGGACATGAGTTTTGGGGGGCCAGGAGTGGAATGATATTGTTTTGATATGTTTGTTCCCTAAAGCTCATTTGAAGATCTCTGAAATGCCTTCAGAAGTCTTTCTTCCATTCTCTTGATAATCCCTTTCTTCTGTACTAATCTCTTTAGCAAATGGATGCTGGACTACGCCATTGCTTTCCTCTCCCAAAGACAACTTTTCACTCTTTATATGGCCAGGGCGAAGGTTTTCCGATTTTTTGCCCTCTGCTTTCTTTGAATTATAAATTCTGGGTTTATAACATGCCTTTTCTGCTATAACTCAGCCTAAGATGTTGCAAATATCCATGCAGCTTCCTGAATACTTTGCTGCATAGAAATTTCTTCCACTAAATACCCTGGGTCAGCACCTTTAAATTCCATCCTCCATAAAATTTTTGGGCATGAACAGAAATGCAGCCTAGTTCCTTGCCAGTTCACATCAAGGGTGATCTTTGCCCCAGTTTCCAACAAGTTCCTTCTCATTTACATCTAAGACCTTCTCAGAATGACCTTTACTGTTCATATTTCTATCAGGATTCTGGTCACCATGATTTAACCAGTCTCTAAAACATTCTAAACTCTCCTCAGAAGCATCTAGACTTTTCCTATTTTGTTCCATCAAATTCTTCCAGCCTCTGCCCAATACCAGTTCCAAAGCCATTTCCATATTTTCAAGTGTTTTCTGTAAGCAACACCCCACTTCTCTGGTACCAATTTTCTATATAAGCCCATTTTTGTGTTGCTATATCAGAATACCTGAGATGGGGTAATTCATAAAGAAAAGAGGTTTATTTGACTCACGATTCTGGGATGGCTGCATCTGGTGTGGGCCTCCGGCTGCTTCTATTCATAGTGGACGGTGATAGGGCAGCTGGAGGGTGCAAGCAGATCACATGGCAAAAGAGGAAGAAAGAGAGAGAGAGGAGAGGTGCCAGGGTCCTTTAAATAACCAGCTCTCATGGGAACTGAAAGAGAGAGAACTCACTCACTACTCCCACATCCCCCAGGGAGGGCATTAATCTATTCACGAGAGATCCACCCCCATGACCCAAACACTTCCCAACACTGCCACATTCGGGATCAGATTTCAACATGACCTTTGGCAGGAGGACAAACACATCCAAACCATATCAAACACGCTGCCATATTCCAAAAGTGATAGGTCCCAGACCAACGCCAGACCATTTTATCAGTTATATATCCTTTACAAAGTTCTTTACATTTCCCAAGATTTTTTCTTACTTGATAATCTTTTTACAGAAATCATCAATATGTAGCACTAGCATTGGGAAGTTCATCAAGTCTTAAAAGCCTGATTTTCTTGTATATATAAGACAGGAATCATTTCAACTATGAAGATGTTCAATATATCCAGCCCAATGATTTATTATTATTCCTGACGCTCTAGAATAGACTTTTCAAGCAAACCTGGCAAGTGATCTAGAAGTAGGTGGAGCCATATAACCTAAGTTGGTTGCCTGGGACAGAAAGGAAAGCCATTTTTATCTAAATTGGGAGTTACTTTAAAAATAATTTTTTTTGGCAGATATTTATGTTCCTTGGACAGAGAGCATTTAGGAATTGAGCCCCACATGTAGGTTCCTGCCAATGCTCTGGCTTGTATTACCCTTTGAGACATGAAATTGGAAGAGTCTCTGACTACTATCATACGTTTTTAAAATAGGTTTCCCAAGGCAAAGTCTGTCTTATGAAGACAGTAGTATAACAAGAATTTCTACCTGGCTCAGGACATGACTTATCAGACACTATACCTGTTAATTTCCGTAGGAACTTCAAATTTGGGACTTAAAAAAGATCCAGAAATACAGATTAGAACAAATGGTAATTGTAATAAAGAGTATAACTCCATTTTTTGTTATTTGACTGCTGACAGCTTCCAAGCTTCACGTTTCTCTCTCTTCTTCTTATGTGCTCCTATCTTTGGCACCATTGGGAAATTTAAACCACAACAAGCCCCTGCCCACAGACAGGAACCCTCACACCCATGCCTTATTGTAACCACAGTAAAAACCCCAAGTGAGTCGCCAATTCCTGCTCTCTGTCAAGTAATTTACGAACCAGCTTGGGAGACCTGATGTGTTATCCCTAGAAAGCCTCATTGTGTAAGTAATAGGCCTTTCATACAATTTTGTTTTGTGTGTGTCATACTCATTTTCAAAATCTGTACCAAATTTTGGGTGGGGGGATCTATCCTGCCCCTGTGAAATAATCACAGCAGTAGTTTTAGTAATAAGGTAGGATTTTATTAAGGATATAACTTTTCAAATTTATTAGACAATAAACAATTCCTAAAGGAAGCTACTCATTTGTAAGAAACAAATTAAACCAAGTATTTGGGAGCTTGATGAAGAGAAACCAGAGCTCAAATCTGTTGTTTGAGACTTGCCTGGACACTGGGAGCAGTGAGAGGCTCATGTTTAGGTCAGGGACCCCGAGGGGATTAATCCGTTTCTGAGTGACGGCGATGGTTTCATTGTTGGATCTCAGCAGAACCACCAAGACTATCGACTGCCTATTCTCCCACATATCACTGGAGCAACCTATTGATCAGGAAAAGCTAAATAAGCCTACTGTAAGCGGCAATGCTATCTTGACAGTCATGCATATATTGGCCATCTGTATGCAATGCTATAAGAATACAGTTATGTATAGATAAAAATTGTATAGAAATAGATGTAGGTATAATTATAGAAAGATATGCCAAAAAAATACATGCTGGAAAGAAATTAACATATAATTTTTGTTTGTTTTAAATTTCTCTGAGTAGTATGATCTGGTATGTTCTCTAATGCCTTCTTCATGATTACATATTTTCTAGTAAACTACTTTTACTTTTCTTCTTTTACATTTTATTTTCTGGATATCAAGTCACAAGAATTACTATTACTGATTTCTAAAGCATTCTTTCTTACTTGATGTGCATGAATGAGTCTATATATCCACGTCTCTAGAAGTACCTTTCAGCTTTTTAATTGCTGCCAGTCTAACAGGTGTAAACAAGTGTCTTAGTAGTGATTAGTAGTGAATTTATTTCTATTTTCCCCCTAATTACTAATGATTTTGAATATCTCATTATATAATGGTTACCATTTTGATTCTTCTCTAAGTTTTTTGTTCTTTTTTTCTCATATATTCTTATATTCAATGTTTGATAATGAACATAGATTAATAATTATGTTCATCATGAAATAAGAGAATTAAAGTGTCTTACTTTAAATTCAAGGGTTTTATGGTTTAATGATATACTCACATATATTGGAAAGTGGAAAATGTCTTGTAAAATGGAAGAAAGTGCTTCTCTGTTATTCTCTCAAAAGAGATTCTAACCTTTAAATGGCAAAGTTTCAGCTGTCAAAATATACACCGAGATGCTGGTGCCCTATAAACCTAGAAGGAAAATAATTGCCATTGGCTCTAGAGCAACAGCAGGAAGTGTGGGTCGCCCTTCTTACACCTTTGACTTTCTACAGTAAAGCAAGACGCATAAGCCATGTGGACCCTAAATGAGAAAATGACTACATTATTGATGTTTCACTTTTAAAAGTAGAACGAAACTTTAAAAGTGCATTTGTAAAACAAGTTTTTAAACACTTTTAACAAAGTGTTTCTTTAATATTTTATCTCATTGTAAAAAATGTATTAGTGTTTTCATGACAAATTTGTTTAAATTAATACAATTAAGGGCTAATATTAGTATAAATCACATATGCAACATATAGTATAAAATTAACTTTACTTTTTATGTACATACATTTTAATCTGAGTGCATGAATAATTAATTGGCTAGTTAACATCATTTTTATATTCTCTATGATTTTATAAAGAAATAATATATAGTAAAAATCTACAAATACTTTTAATCATTCACCCTGTTTATACAATAGAAGATCAGTGATTTAATTGAATTGGTTATGTAGAATTAACCAGGTCAGTGCTTTTAACTCATTTTTTTCTGTCAGTAATAATAATTTTGCTATCCTTACATGGTCCAGTTTTTGTAGCAAAAAGAATGTGTAGTTATGTTTGCAAGAAATCTTACCAATTCTAAATTATGTCTGATTTACATTATGATTTTTGCATTGTAATAGTTGTAATTTTAGTAATCTTTTGTTAAAAGTTGAAAAATTTGGTAAATATAAATTCACAAAGGCCTGCAGTGATTTTTATCAAACAACTTTATACTTACCATCCTTTTAAATGATTTTTTTTTTTTTTTTTTTTTTTTTACAAAGCCATGAAGTGTCAGAGGTAGTATATGTGATTTTTATATTTCTGGAACCAAGGAAAATGTATAAAAATAGTAGGTTTTCAATAAGTAGTTGCAGCTTTATTGAAAACAGTAAAAATACATGGGAAAATGCTCAGCTTCAGCTATAATGTAATTGCATATTAAAATAAAAAAATAATAATTGGGCCTTTTCACCAGTCAATTCCCAGTAAAGGTAAAAGCAACTCAGAGCTAATGATTGCAGTAGGAATGCTTGCAATCATTTCAGGAATTGCAGTTAAATTAAATTTATTGGTGGGGAATATTAAGCAATTAGTACCAGAAGGAACTCTGGGGCCACAGAGGAGGATACAATATTTTGGTTAAGAATTCAGCAGAAAGAATGAATAAAAAAATGTGGTATAAGTGAATGGATTAAAAAAAGGTGGTATGTATACACAGTGAGATATTGAAGAAAGGAAGTGCTGTCATTTGCAAATAACATGGATGAAACTGGGGGACCTTGCTGATTGAAATAAACCAGGCACAGAAAGAAAACACTGCATGATTTCACTTATATGTGGAATCTAAACAAGTCAAACTCATAAAAGCAGGAATAGAATAACTGTTGCCAGGGTCTAGGATTGTGGGGAATATGGGGAGATACTAGTGAAGGGGTACAAAGATTTAGTTTTGCAGGATGAATAATTCTGTAGCTCTAATATAGAGCATGGTGACTATATTTAATAATGCCATATTGCATGCTTCTTAAATGAGTTTCTCTTAAGTGTTCTAATTACACAAACCAAAAATCATAACTACTCATACATGATGTGATGGATATGTTAATTATCTTGATTGTGGTAATTATTCCACAATGTATACATGTATCAAAACATCACATTTTACACCTTAAATTTATACAATTTTTATTTATAAATTATACCTCAGTAAAGCTGGAGGAGGAATAACTCAGTGGAATGAAGTTTAGGGCAGTGTGGAAAATACCTCCAGAGTTTGTTTTTTCTTATCTAACCTCATTGAAAATCAAGGTATTAAACACGGCAGTATAAAACTTTGGAAATTTCAGTGAGCAAAGTTTATGCAGAGATGAAGATTCTAATAATAGGAGGGAAAAATGGTCTGAGTTTCTTGCATGCTTTTATTTTTCCTTTGTTTTAATCAAGAGAAGCTGACCTGTGTTAATCCTTTAGGCAAATTTATAGTACTTAAACAAATACTGCTAGGAGAATATAGCATGGTAAGTCCTTATATAACTTTTTAAAGATCGCCACTCCCTAAAATTGATGATTTGCAAAGATTTAAAGGGATGGGATGCGATTAATTTGCATGAAAATCCAGAGTCTTTTGAGTAGAAAAACTACTCTACATCAAATCCTGTGTCCTGGGATTAAATGCTGGCTTCAAATTTATGATCTCTACTCAGAAACAGTGTCAAAAGTGGGCAACAAATCTTTTAGTATAAAACTACCAAAAGAAAAGGAATAGTATAAGCTGACAATTCTAAGTTAAAGAAAGCAGACAAAGATCTGAGAAAAGTGCAATATTTGGGCAAAGAAAAATGGCTGCTATAGAAAATTTACTCCAACCTTATCACATAGCAGAAACCCTGAACTTAGAGGAATAATGGTTGAACATGAAAGAGTACCAAGCCATGAAGCATTGTGGTTTGACCATTGTGCTGAGGACCGGGATTTTTCCTACTCAGATAACTATAGCTCTCTGTGCAGGAGACAGGCAATTGTGAGGTATCACTACACAACTGGCAGTCTGTGGGGCTGTGGATGAATATATTATGCAGTGGTGAAAAGCAAGGTCAGAAATATGGTGTAGAGACCTCAGTATTATTTTGGTTGCAAATAACAGAAACTGACTTTACCTAACAAAATTAAAAATATATATATATTTGAATAATACAAGACAAATTGCAAGAAAGCGTAGAGTTACGAAGACCCAAGAATGGAAATAATCAGGAAATTTCAAGGTAATTCAGTAGCAGTGTTACTGATACTTATTCTAGAACAAAAGAGGATATGATTTGCTCATGTTAGATTACGTTTCTCTAACAAAATTGAACTTAGTAATACTTTAATCATGCATATTAAAATTAACGAAAATTTACAACTTTCATGACTTGATTTTCTGGATGCATATAAACAGAGGTTTTATTTAGTTTTCAGATTTTTAAATGGAATTTTATTCTGTAGCAAATTTATTGAGATATAATTAACATACCATAAAATACACAGTTTTAAAAGTACAATTCACTGGTTTTCAAGTCACAGAATCGTGCAATTGTGACCACTCTCTAATTTCAGAATGTTTCACCATGCAAAATAGAAACCCTGTACCCATTCATGATAACTTTTTTTTCTTTTCCCTTTGAATCCCAGGCCCTGGCCACCAATAATCAACTTTCTGTTTCTATGGACTTGCCTATTCTGAAAATTTCATAGAAATAAAATCATACAATACATGGCCTGTGTCTGGCTTCTTTCACTTAGTATAATATTTTCAAGGTTCATCTGTTTTCTTGCAGATATCAAAGCTTCATTACTTTTATTGCTGAAAGATAATATATTATATAAATGTGCAATATTTTTTAATTCATTAATCATTTGAGGGACCTTTGAATTATTTTCATTTTTTGGTTATTATGAAAAATATTACTGCAGATATTAGTGTACACATTGCAAGTGTGGACATATAAATTTCTCTTGGGTGTACACCTAAGAGTAGAATTGCTGAATTATTTAAAATTCAGCACATTGTAGTGAATATGTCAACTAACCATAACTATCATGTTTTTCTGACAAATATAATATGGTACACATCTTTGGGATAACATTTTGGTAGATTCTCACAAAGTTCAATGTATACCCACATACCAACCAACAATTACACTCCTAGGTACTTATCTAAGAGAAACAGAAACACATGTTCACACAAACATTTTTACATAAATATTTATCACAGCATTATTTATATGATCCAAGACGACAATGCAGTAGTCTGAATGTGTATGTCCCCCTAAATTCATAAGTTAAAATCCTAACCCCGAAGGTAATGGAAGTAAAAGCTGGGGCTTCTGGGAGATAATTAGATCTTGAGGATGAAACCCTTATAAAAAGTCATGAAAGCAATACCTTTATAAAAGATACCCCAGAGAGACCCTCACTCCATCTGCCATATGAGGTTACAGTGAAGAGACAGATGTCTAGCAACCAGACACTAAATCTGCCTTGATCTTGTACTTCCCAGCCCCCGGAACATGATAAATAAATTTATGTTGTTTATAAGCCACCCAGTCTATGGTATTTTTGTTAAAGCATCCAAAATGAACAAAAACAGCAAACAACCAAATTTTCATGGATAGTGAATGGATAAACAAACTGTGGCATATTCATAAATTGGAATAATTAATATTGCATGGAGTTTAGGATGAAGGATGGGTTGTATATAAATGTCCAAAAGGAAACTTTCTGGGATGATAAAATCATTCTATATTTGACTGTGTTAGTAACCAATGGGAGTATAAACAGGTTGAACATCCCTTACTCAAAATGCTTGGGACCAGTAGTATTTTGGATTTAGAATATTTTCAAATTTTGCAATATTTGCATAGAAATAATGAGATATCTTGGGAATGGGACCCAAGTCTCAACGCAAAATTTAATTGTGTTTTATGTGCATTTCATACACATAGCCTGAAGGCAGTTTTTTACAATATTTTCAATAATTTTGTACATGAAACAAAGTTTGCATACATTGAACCAACAGTAGGCGAAAGTAAGCAAAGATGTCACTATTTCAGCCATCCATATGGACAATCTGTGGTTGTTTGGCAACATCAGCATTCCTAATTCTGAATTTATATGCTACCAATAAACAATAATTGTCTTTCACTTATTCACACATAAGTCCTTAACAGTAAAAGTTATAACATACTATTAATGCAGTGAAAAAATAATGTGTTCAGGGCAACTGAGAAGCACAGTACCATCACCAGAATATCTGATTCAGTTGTTAAACAACAGCAACAACAGAAAAAGGCAGGCTTCCAGTCTGCTGTGTTTTGATTAACACTACATTCTATTTTATTTTTTAGGTGAAAAGAAACATCAGAAACAGTTGAGGGACCAGATAGTGGGTCTTCTAAGGATGAGGAGGCAATCTGCTTGATGGCTTTTTAGAATGTGTCTTCCAGAGTCATCTATTTCATTAGCAATATTTGTCTTAGAAGTATCTCTTGGATTTCCCAATCTGATATGATTTCTTGTTCTGTTATGAATGCACTCTGCTCTAGTCCTTCAATAATCTCATCACACGTTTTCAACATGCCATCTATAGGCACTTTTTCTGCAGTGTTAACATCACCTTCATTGTCGATGTCATCATGATAATCTTGATTCAGAACCATTTCAGTTATTTACCATCAGTCAATGAATGAAAAACTAGATCTTCATTATCAATGTTAAAAACTTCTTTGATATCTCCTTCTTCCAGCTTATCGATGGACTCTGAAGGAATATTTTTTTGCATGTGTAAAAAATTCAGACATCATTTTTTTTCTCTTTACATACGGAATCCTTCAAAGTCATCTTGTTCATCGTCATCACTGAATATAGTCACAGACTAGAGGTTGTGGCAGGCATGCAAAACTGTGTCTTTATTCACTGTGTTCCAAGCACTAGCAACAGTATATGTGGCATCCTTCATGCTAAACTCCTTTCGAAGACCTATCTCACCCATGCCTCTGTTCACTGCTACTACCATGCTGTTCAAGAAAGTATTTTTATGTTTACTCATTATTGGTCTAAGGATACCCTAGTCACATGGCTGAATTAATTAAGTCACATTGGAGGAAAGCTTATGGCATAAGCATTATTTTTTATGAGAGTTTCAGCTGTAGGATGAGCAGAGCGACTGTCAAGAAAAAGCAAGCTTTGCAATTGTCAGCCAGTCCAGCTTCCCTGCAGTGAGCATGAGCCACTGGTACTAAATGTCCGTGAAACCAATTGGGAAAGATGTCCTTGGTGATCCATGCCTTTTTGTTATCATAATAAAGGACTGCTAAGAAATTCACTCCTTGGAAACAGTGAGGATGGAAGCTTTTGCTTATCACAACAAGTTTACATTTATGCATATCTGCTGCATTAGCACATCCCAGCATAGTTATTCTGTTCTTGGCTTTCTTAATTTTCAGAGTCTGTCTCATCAGTTGTAGTACATATCTTTCTGGGGCAATAATGCCAAAACAGTGACATTTCATCAGCATTATAGACTTGTTCAGGCATCAGATTTTCATCAGCGATGACCTTGGCAAACTCGTCAATGAATTTCTCTGCTGCTTCATAATCACCACAAACCCTGCTTTACCACCACGATTCCTTAAAACTTCAATGTCGTGTCTTTTCTTAAATTTCCTCATCCAGTCTGTTGAATATTCACAGTTCCCTCCTATTTTTAGTTCATTATGATAACTTTTTGCTTGTTTCACGATGAGCCTACCATTAAGTGTCATGGGTTCACTGCAATGCTGACTGTGTCCATTCTTTCAATACACAATTGAGATCTTCATTTTTATCTTTATGCAGTGTTTTTCTATTTTTTATTAACATCTGTTCATCAGTTTCAGCATAGAACCTCAGCAGTATATCCTGCTGTTTCTTCAGGTCATATATAGGGTCCTTCTATCACTGTACTCTTCTGTAAAATGTTTTATGTACATACCACTTTCCAGTTTCTCCCACAGCTTGAATTTCTGTGCTATAGATAAACATAAATGCTTCTTCTTTTTCTTATCACTGTTACCCATAAGGGTATCTGAAGGCCTTTTTGACATTTTGAACAATATATTTGCACTGCAGAGCAAAGAATAAGCAAAATCAAAAACAAAAACAAACAAAAAACCACAGTGAGCAATGCATGTAGGTCTTGGTCCCATGGGAGGTATTGTAAGGAACCTGCCTTTGGTATACCTGGCCACACAAATGCCCTTTTTGGGTGTGCTTGCATGGGAGAATCTGGGTGTGCCTGAAAAATGTATATTAGAGCTGAAGGGGCCTGGGAGGACACTGAATAAACTGTGCATTGTGCACCTGCATTTTGATTCCGATCTATCACTTGAAGTCAGTTATGGGACTTTTCACTTGTGGCATCATGTCAGTGCTCAAAACGTTTCAGAGTTTGGAGCCTTTTGGATTTCAGATTTTCAGATTAAGAATGCTCAAGCTGTATTGGCAAAATTCTTTGAAATGTCCATTTTCATATATGCAGAATATTTTATTAAATTATACATCAATAAAGCTGGTTAAAAATCAACCAACTGACAACACCAAAAGAAAAAAAAAGGAAAATTAAACCAATATTATATGAACACATGCAAGGAGGGCGTTTGATAAAATTTAAGATAATTTTAAGATAAAATTAGCTAATAGTGCTTTATTGATAAAAACTAAAAAAAAAAAGTATTTGAGAACACAATTTAATTTTAAGATAAAATTTTTTAGTAAACTATAAATAGAAGCTGATGTCTCAAATTAATAACAATTGTGTATAAAAATATAGAAAATATTAAATTTTTTAAATGTTGAAAATTTTCTCCCTGAGATTTGGAAAAGACAGACAAGAATACCTCCATCTCTATTGGAATACTTCTACCTCTAATTCTGCTATTGAAATACTGCTCTACTCAAGTCAAAGAAAGTATAAGGAAGTATAAAGCTGGGGCATAAAGAAGACATAGACTGTCATTTTCATAGAGTTAATTATGTTTCTAAGAAATGTCAAAGAATCTATAAAAACTCGATGAGAATAAATAAACCAATTTAGCAAGGGATCTAGATACAATATCAATGTACAGTAATTAATTGCACTATACTAGCAATAAACAATCACAAAATCAATTATAAAAAATTTTGAAATTATGAAAATTATAATTTTTTAAAATCTAGGAATAAATGCAAGATCTCCACATAGAGTCCCAAAGTATTATTAAAAGAAATTTTAAAAAGGCAACTAAAAAGAACTATGATATTTTTGAAGGTCAAAAGACTGGACATTTAAAATTAACAAATATCCCTAAATTGATACATAGATTTAATACAATCTCACTCATCATCCCCATCATGGGTCTTTTGTGGTGCGTGTATTGTGTGTGTACTGCAACTGACAAAGAAAATTGAAGATAATATTGAAGATGAAGACAAAGTTAGAGGGCTTAGATTTGTCAGTCCCAAGACTTATTATATTACTACAGTAATAAAAATGGTATGGTATTGGTAAAGGATAGTAAATGGACCCATGGAAAAGAATGTTGAACAGAAACAGATGTAACCGTATATATGGTAAACTGATTTGTGGAAAAAGTGTCATTGCAATTAAGTGAAAAAGGAATAATCATCTTAATAAAAGCCATTAGACAATTTGACTATCGATATGCAAAGAGGAAAACATTGTTCTCATTATCTAGATTCTTACCTTATACTGTATAAAAAAATCAATTCCAGGTGAATTCTAGACTTGACATGAAAGATAAAGTAACAAATCTTCTAGAAGATAACATAGGAAAATGCCTTCATGAACTTTTACCCAGGCAAGAATTTCTTAAACAGGACACACCAAATATTAACCCTAAATTCAAAATTGATGAATTTCACTTTATTAAAATTAAAGACTTTTGTTCATCGGGAGGCATTATTAAGAGAAGAACAGGAAAAGCTAGGGAATGATAGATGATAGTCTCATTGCATAAAACAATAAAGACTGGTATCCAGAATATGTAACGAAGGGTGAAAACCTGTCTGAGGACTAACGGAGTGAAAATCCACTTAGATTGAAAAAGAGAAAAAGCAGCTCTGCCATTAATCATAATGGGAGGCCAGACACAGATAAAGCCAGCTGCAAAATTAGCTGCAATGCTATTTGTCCCAAGAAAACAAAGCAGCTGTGAAATGCCATAATGACCCCTCTTTTAATGACTATTGCTTTCTTATCAGTGGCATCCTGGAGCCACTTTGCCAATCTCATCTATTAATGGTGATACCTAATCACTAACCTGCCCTTGCCTCGTGAGAGGACCTAATCCCTATTTAATCTCTGCTTCTTCTAAGCCCACCTCACAGGCAGGGACCCATCAGAACTGACTCCTACTTCCTTTAGACCCTCCTAAGAATCATTTGCTGAGCCAAACCTCACAAGAGATGTTTCCCTAATTCCTCTTATAGAGTGGAATTTTAAGGTTCCCCTGGAGTTCCTTCCCTTGTTGTATCACGTCAGTAAATCCGTCTTTTCCAGCCTGCATGCTTGTTCCTGCTGGTCTTTGATTAGGCTTTTGCAAATAATAATCATCAAAAAATAATAAGAAGAATAATAAGCACAGCAGGCAAGAAAAGACATATTTATTATTTATTGGGAAAGTATAAATTAAATCCACAGTAAGATATAGCTATGCACTCCCTAGAATAGCTGAAGTTCAATAGCTGAAAATGCCAAAAGTTGGAGGACACATGGAACAACTGTATCTTCCACACTGTTGATGGCAGTGTGAACTGCTGCCACCTCTTTGGAATGTGGATTAGTCATACATATCTTCCAAAGCAGAACATAGGTGTTTTAGTCCGTTTTGTGTTGCTAAAACAGAAATACCTGAGACTGGGTAATTTATAAAGGAAGGAGGTTTATTTGGCTTACGATTCTGGGACAGCTGCATCTGGCATGGGCTTCAGGCTGCTTCTACTCATGGCGGAAAAGCAGTGGCAGCTGGTGGGTACAAGCAGATCACATGGCAGGAGGAAGCAAGACAGAGAAGCAAGAGGTGCCAGGGTCCTATAAACAATAAGCTCTCACGGGAACTAATAGAGCAAGAACTCACTCATTACTCCCCCTCCTCCAGGGAGAGCATTAATCCATTCAAGAGGGATCCACCCCCATGACTCAATCAGTTTCCAACACTGCTACATTGGGGATCCAATTTCCACATGAGTTTTGGAGGGGATAACATATCCAAACCCCATCAACAGGTATGCCCCATGATAAAGTGATTTCAGTTCAAGTATACTTCTAACACAAATCCATATGTACGTGCGAAAATATATTTATGTAAAATAATATTTCTGGCAGCATTATGTGTAATATTATCAGACTGGAACAACCCAAATTTCCATCAACAGTAAAATATATAACTACATTTTGGAATATTCATGTAAATGGACAAAAAAGATCAATGAACTGCTTGCTGCTATTTGTGACAACATTGATGGATGCCCAAGACATTTTACTGAGTGAAAAAAGACAGAAGTAAGAATATCCAATGTATAGTTCCAGTAAAGGCTAATAAGAGATAAAACATTTAGGGTGATAAATGTTGGATTGATAATGATTGTGAGGTACAAGCATGATTTACAGAGTGCTGATAACAATGTATAATGATCTAGGGAGTTGTACTAATCCTAGTGACAACTCTTTGTTATACATTTTATGTTTGTGCATTTTTTAATATTTGGGCCACATATTATAAATGAATAAAATAAAATGAGAAAGATCTAAAAATTATTAGATAGTAGCTAAGTACTTGGATAAATAATTAAAATATTTTGGAGTTTCATAATGTTCGCAATTTTATTGTTTTATATTTACTGAAAAATCTTACCTAGTATTCAATATATTACAGCAGGTAGTTGACATTAATAACTATAATGAATTTAAAAATAGATGTCAGTTAAGGTTTTTATAACCTTCATCCATAAAACAAATTGAAATTGTTTTTTTAAAGGCTCTCATAATAAATTGCCCAATAGTATTAAACGGAAAAGTAACGTTACAGAAATTTACTATAATTCACTGTATCAGGGAATTGAAAGGCAGAATTATAAAATACCTAACTCTAATCCTTATCACCATAACCATTAAATGTTTGTGAATCTAAAATCAGCTTTAAAATAATAAAATAGAACCCCAACCTGCACCGCTGAGTTGAGCCCAGCAGCGGAATCACTCCCCCTCCCTCAGACCCAGAGGGAGTGAGCACAAGCCCTGACCCTGTGCCTTGAACCTGGGCTGCAGCCGAGGTGAGCACAGCAGCAGCAGCAGGAGAACCGCATAGCTAGAGGTAGTCCTTCCCAGCTCCTTGGTCCTAGGGGGTGTCTGACCTGCTGAGGTGGGCTCAGCAGAACTGCAGGGCACTAGGGGCTAATTCTATGACCAGACAGTCTGGAATAGGAACCAAGGTGGTTTAACATAAACACCACCACATCTAATGTCAAGCAAAGACAATTCACCACCACAGCAGCAACCAGAGCCACTCCACAGCCAATCTCAGTGTAATAGAAGAAGCAAACCCTCCACCAAATGACCAAGCATCAGAGAAAAATTACTAGAATTACAAATAATCAAGAAGAAATGACACCACCAAAAGAATACAATAATGCTCTGGAATCTTTGAAATGTCTGAAAAAGAATTTTGAGCAATGATCTTAAGAAATAAATGATCTTAAGAAAACTTGAAGAAATAAAAGGAGACTCAATTACAGAACACAAAGAAACAAGAAAATATATCCAGCATATGAAGGAAGAAACCTACAAAGGGATTAATACCTTAAAAAAGAGTGTAGAAGAACTTCTAGAAATGAAAGATTCACTCAATGAAATAAAAAACACAGCTGAGAGCTTGAGCAGTAGAGGAGAAAAAGCAGAAGAAAGAATTTCAGAGCTTGAAGATGGTCTTTTTGAAATAACTCAGACAGACAAAAACAAGGAAACAAGAATTAAAAATAGTGAGGAAAATCTAAGAGAGACAGCAGACAACCTCAAGCTCTAATATCCAAATTGTGGGTATTCCTGAAGGGGAGGAGAAAGGAAAAGGTATTGAAAACCTACTCAAGGAAATAGTAACGGTAAACTTCTCAGGTGTAGGGTGGGGTACAGGCTTTCAGATCCAGGAAGCTCAAAGGTCCCCAAACAGATTCAACCCCAAAAGATCCTCCCCAAGACACGTTATAGTTAAATTTGCAAAGTTCAAAGACAAAGAGAGAATTCTACAAGCAGCAAGAGAAAAGCATCAGGTCACTGATAGGGGAACCCCATCAAACTGACAGCAGACTTCTCAACTGAAACCCTACAGGCAAGAAGAAAGTGGAATGATATATTCAAAACACAAAAAGAAAAAAATTGCCAGCCAAAATTCTTTACCCAGAAAGGCTCTCCTTCATAAATGAGGAAGAAATAGTGTATTTCCCAGACAAACAAAAATTGTGGGAGTTCACCACCACATGACCAGCACTGCAAGAAATTCTCAGGGGAGTCATTCATCTGGAATCTGAATAATGATGACCACTATCACATATATGCAAGAAAGAGCAAAACCCACAGTTAAAACAAAAATGCCAAAAAGAAAGAGAAGGAAGCTAAATCATTCCACATTAAATTCCCAACTCACGTTGAAGAAGAGAAATAAAAGGGGAAATAGTGATCAAAAGATATTTAAACCACCTAAACAGGAAACAATTAAATGACAGGAATTAATCAACACTTCTCAATAACTACTCTAAATGTGAATGGACTAAACTCCCCATTCAAAAGACACAGACTAACTGACTGGATTAAAAGGTAGACCCGAGTATATGCTGCCTTTGAGAGACCCACCTCACCTGTAGAGACACACATAGACTAAAAGTGAAGGGATGGAAAAAGATATACTATGCAAATGGAAACCAAAAACAAGCAGGAGTAGCTATTCTTATATTGGACAAAATAGACTTTAAACCAAAAACCATAAAAAAAGACAAAGAAGGCCACTATATAATGATAAAGTGATCTTTCCAGCTAGAAGACAAAACAATCACAAACATGTATTCACCTAATACTGGAGCACCCAGATATATAAAGCAAACACTCTTAGACCTAAAGAAAGAAATAGGACCTAATACACTAATAATGGGTGATCTGAACACCCCTCTCAGTATGGGACAGGTCTTCCAGGCAAGACATCAACAAGGAGACACAGGATTTAATCTACACCCTAGACCAACTGGACCTGACAGATATATGCAGAACATTTTACCCAACAACTAAAGAATACACTTTCTTCTCATCAGCTCATGGTACATTCTCCAGGATAGACCACATATTAGGCCACAAATCTAGTCTCACAAATTTAAAAAAATAGAAATCATTACAACTGTCTTTTCAAACCACAATGGCCTAAAATTGGAAATAAACAATAAGCAAAACACTGGAAGCTATACAAATACATTGAAAATAAATAATAGGCTCCTGAATGACCTATAGGTCCAAGAAGAAATTAAACAAGAAATCAAAAAATTTCTAGAAACTAGTGAAAATAAAGACACATAATATCAAAACTGTGGAATACTGCAAAAGCAGTACTAAGAGGCAAGTTTATTGCAGTAAATGCTTATATGAAATGAATGGAAAGACTTCAAATAAATGACCTAACATTACACCTCAAAGAACTTGAAAACCAAGAACAATCCAAACCTAAAGGTAGCAGATGGAAAGAAATAATTAAGATCAGAGCAGAACTAAATGAAATAGAGACCCCCAAAATATTAGAAAAGATCGACAAAACAAAGAGTTGGTTTTTTGAGAAGATAAGTAAAATAGATAAACCATTTGCTAGGTTAACAAAAAAAAAAAAAAAGAAGAAGAAGAGGGAAGACCCAAATAAGAAAAATCAGAGATTTTTGGAAAGGGAGACATAACAACTGATACCACAGAAATATAAGGAATCATTAGAGACTATTGTAAAAAATATATGACAACAAATATGAAAATCTGGAAGATATGGATAAATTTCTAGACACATATAAACTACTAAGACTGAACCAAGAAGAGATAGAAAACCTGAATAGACCAATAACAAGCAAAGAGATTTAAGTGGTAATTAGCAATCTTCCAACAAGAAAAAGTCTGGGTCCAGATGGTTTTACAGCTGAATTCTATCAAACATTTAAGAAGGAGTTAATACCAATTCTCCTCCAACTCTTCCAAACAATTGAAACAGACACTGCTCTCCCAAACTCATTCTATGAGGCCACAATAACACTGAAACCAAAACCAGAAAAAGACACAACAAAAAAAGAAAATTATAGGCCAATATGCTTGAGGAACCCGGATGCTAAAATTCTCAACAAAATATTAGTAATCAGAATACAGCAACATATTAAAAAATTTATACACTATGATCAAGTGGGATTCATCCAAGGGATGCAAGGATGGTTTAACTTACAAAAGTAAATAAATGTGATACATCACATCAACAAGCTCAAGGACAAAGACCATATGATTATCTCAATAGATGCTGAAAAGCATTTGACAAAATTCAATATCCCTTCATGATAAAAACTCTCAGCAAATTAGGTATAAAAGGAAAATATCTCAACACAATAAAAGCCATTTATGACAAGCCCACTGCCAGTATCATTCTGAATGGGGAAAAAATGAGGGCCTTTCCGTTAAGGACAGGAATAAGACAAGTATGCCCACTCTCACCACTTCTATTTAACATAGTACTAGAGGTTCTAGCCTGTGCAACCAGGCAAGAGAAAGAAATAAAGGGAATCCAGACTGGAAAAGATGAAGTCAAACTTTCTCTATTTGCAGATGACATGATACCATATATAGAAAAACCTAAAGACTCTATCAAAAAAATCCAAGAGCTGGTTAATAATTTTGCAGGATACAAAATAAATGTGCCCAAATCAGTAGCATTTATATACTCAAATAATGAATTAACAGAAAGAGAAATAAAGGAAGTAAGCCCGTTTATAATTGCCATGAAAAAAAAAAATGATACCTAGGGATCATCTTAACCAAGGAGGTAAAAGACCTCTACAGTGAGAACTACAAACCACTTCTGAAAGAAATTAAAGAAGACATAAAAGATGGAGAGATATTACATGCTCTTGGATTAGAAGAATTAACATTGTGAAAATGTCTATACTACCCAAAGTGATCTACCAATTCAGTGCAATCCCCATCAAAATACCAATGACATTCTTCACAGAAATAGAAAAATACAATCTTACCTTTCATATAGGCAAACAAAAGACCCTGAATAGCCAAAGCAATCCTGAGCAATAAATAAATAAATAGATAAATAAATAAATAAATGAACGAATAAATAAATAAATAAATAAAGCCATAGGCATAACACTACTTGACTTCAAATTATACTACAAAGCTATTGTAACCAAAACAGCATGGTACTGGTATAAAAACAGACATTCAGATCAGTGGAATAGAATTGAGAAGCCAGAAATCACTCCTCAGGCTTATAGCCATCTGATATTGGAAAAAGGCAACAAAAATCTACACTCGGGAAAAGATTGACTCTTCAACAAGTGGTGCTGGGAAAACTGGATATCCATACACAGAAGAATGAAACTAGATATGTATCTCTCACCATACACTAAAATCAACTCAAAATGAATTAAAGACTTAAGCATAAGACCCAAGACTGTAAAATTACTAATGGAAAATATAGGTGAAACACTTCAGCAATCAGGTATGGAAACAGGCTTTATGAACATGAGCCCAAAAGCACAAGCAGCAAAAGAAAAATATAAACAAATGGAACTGTATCAAACTAAAAATTCCTGCACAGCAAAGGAAACAATCTAAAGAGTGAAAAGACAACCTACAGAGTGGAAGAAAATTTTTGCTAATTGTGCATCCAACCAGGGATTAATATCCAGAATATGCAAAGAATTCAAGCAATTATACAGTAAAAAAAAAAAAAGACCCAATTAAAAAATGGGCAAAGGATCTGAATAGACATTTTTCAAAGGAAGACATACAAATGGCCAACACATACGTGAAAAAAAAATGCTCAATATCACTAGTCATCAGGGAAATGCAAATTAAAACCACATTGAGATACCAGCTTACTCTAGTTAGACAGGCTATAATCAAAAAGATGGTGAATAACAAATGCTGGCGAGGGTGTGGTGAGAAGGGAACGCTACTGCACTGTTGGTGGGACTGTAAATTAGTACAACCACTGTGGAAGACAGTATGGAGGTTTCTCAAACAGCTACAGATAGAACTGCCATACAATCCAGAAATCTCTCTTCTGGGTATATACGCAGAGGAATGGAAATCGTCATGTCTAAGAGATACCTGCACTCCCATGTTCATCTCTGTTTACAACAGCCAAGATATGGAACCAACCTAAATGTCCATCGATGAATGATTGGATAAGGAAATTGTGGTATATATACACCATGGAATACTACTCTGCCACAAAAAAACAATGAAATACTCCCATTTGCAACAACATGGATGAACCTGGAGAAACTTATGTTGAGTGAAATAAGCAAAGCACAGAGGGATAAATACCACATGTGCTTGCTCATATGTGGGAGCTAAGAGAGAAAGGAAGGAGGGAAAGAAAGACCACAATAGTGCTGAGGTCTTACAAAAGGAGGGAACATTCCTAGGGCTACAAAGTGGAGTTGAGGGGAGAGGGGGAGGGGGAGGGGAGGGAGGTTGGAGGATAATTGAGTGGGGACACAGGGTACAAAAGTAATTTCTGGTAATGTGTATGCCGCCGGTATAAATCTGGCCCTCACATCATGGGCAGGAGGGGTGACAATTAGCTTTGTATCTCATGAATATTTGTAATAAATAAATAAATATAGGTTAACACATTTCTTTCAAAAATACATAAAAATTATATGCATATAAAAATAATAAAATGTGTGTACATATTTAGTTTTATCTAATTGAGAATAATTAACAAAAGAACAAAAGAGAATATGTAAAATAAAACAACTTAAAATAATAAAGTATTCTATCGAACATTTCTTTTGGTGGTAATATAAAAAGCTATTTTTGTTTTCTACAATAGTAGGAAAAAAATGTCAATGTTTTTCTCTTTATTTTTAAAAAAAGCTTTTATGATAATAGCCAACATTTTCCGGGGAAGCACATTCTATATCTTCTTCTTTAACAATTTGTATTTCATTGCTTTATTCAAGTAAACCATCAGTTCTACAGTACTCACTCATATGTGGGAGCTAAGGGAGGAAGGAAGGAAGGAAAGAAAGACCACAGTGGTGCATTGGACTTGCAGACGGAGGGAACATTCCTAGGGCTGCAAAGCAGGGGGGGTGGGTAGGGGGAGGGAGGTTAAGGAGTAATTGGGTGGAAAATTGGACAATTCTACAATTCTATATATCTACAGTTATATATTTCTATTTTGCCATTTCACAGATGAGAAACATTAAGCTTGTAGAATTATAATAAAAGCATTTTACCAGGTCCTACTCTTAGTAATTGTGGAGCGTGAATTTTAACGTGAGTACCACAGCTTCAAAATCTGTGCATCTAATTGCTATTATACGCTGGTTTATTTCTTTTGAAATTTATTGTCCAAATTTCATACAATCAGATAAAAAATAACAATTGCTATTTAAGAAATAAATTTCCCATGTAAGAAGTGTCATCTGCTGAATATCCTTTCCTATATAGTAAAACATAAAGATTGATGGCTCTTGTGCCATTTATCTCATTATCAAATAAAATTAAATAATAATAAGCATTGCTTTAGGCAGGTAATTTTTTTTGTCTTTCTATTGAAAATAACATTAGAAACCATATTGTCAGCATCATTGCTCAATCTAGATACTTCTCAAACTTGTATTTTTGAAGACAATTTCTAAATTTAATATTTTCTAAATTTAAATTTTAAATTAAAAAATCAAAATGTTAAGTAATTTAAAAACTTAAATTTAAACATTTTAAATAATTTAAAAATTAAATTAAATTTAAAATTAATTTATAAATTAATTTTAATGCAATTTGATTTTAGAAAACCTTATGTATCTTTTATAAAATATTTTAAAAATTATATTATGAACATATTTTATGATGTAGAAACTGAATAGTTATCAATTAAGTAAAAAGTTATGTGTTACTTTTTATGCATACAGCCAATAATATATTTTACATGTAGGTAAAAAAATGAAATTAAAGAAAATTATTTTAGAGTTTAGAAAATTGGAGATTTATTACTCACTTCATTATTAACTTTTGTGTGACCTTGGACAACTCACTTATGCTTTTTTGAGCCTCAGTTTTCCTACATGTCAAATGAAGATATTCTACGTATTTATGAGGGTACTTCAAAAAGTTTGTGGAAAATAAAATTAAAAGACAATATTAATCTTTCCACGAACCTTTTGAAGAACCCTAGTGTGTGTGTATAATATGTTGTACATATTATAATAATTATAATAGTGTAATTTAAGCTCATTGTGTGTATTACTTCTTTTAATCATTGCAAGAAGCTAAGGGAAACAACCTACAAAGATTGTAAGTAATCTGCCTAATGAAAGGTAAAACTTGCCTAAGACCCATCTTTCTAGAAGGGACCTAGCAGTCTACAAGTTCAGTGGAAATTAAATTAAGTTTAATTCTTAAAATGGTTATTCTTGGTCAACTACAAGGACTGGACAACTTGCAAGAATTGCACCGCATCACGTCTTCAACATTTGCTTACACCAAGGGGTCAACCTGGTGCACTCAAGAATACCAAAGTGGCCAATCCTGCTAGTAGTTAGTCATACTGTAAAGACAAAGCTGCAATTGCAAGGACTACACTCAGTGGTCATGTTTGGGGAGGGCCTGTTTAATCAGCAACTGTGGCAGGATAAGCTGGCATCTAGGTGTAAGACCTGGTGCTTCTGTATTCATGCAGCTTATTCTCCAACAACTCAAAAGTCAGTGTTTTAATTCCTGAACAGAGACCCATGGAGAATAAGATTTCTTGGTTTTTATTAGCAGTAAGATTAACCAAGGAAAAGGCAGACTCTTCTGAGAGAAGATATTAATCTATTTCCTCATAAAATTTTGTGCACAAAGAGCAGAATCATGGGGTACCCTCTCCTGCTACAACTGAATAATTTTCCCCATACGACTGGTGTCTTTGTCCCGCGCTACCGTCTCGCCAGCAAGAACGACGCGGCACACAAAGGATCCTTCTGCAGATCAGCTTTAATGCATCTTGAGAGGGAGAGCATAAGCTTGCCAAAAATGGAGACCCCGAGCGAGGGAACCCGCGCCCTTTATATAGAGACTGCTCCTCGCCTAGGACGTGCTCCTACCTTATTGGTGGCTGCCTAATCGGCCCAGGCGTGTTACCGAGCAGCCCTGCCCTCCACCGGAAATCAGCGCCATCTTGTAATGGCGATTTCGGGCAGCTCCTCACATCTCCCCCTTTTTTATCATTTAAAGCGGCTGGTACAAGCTCGGCGGTCGCGGACAAATTAGCCAGCGCTCCTGTCCTAGGTCGTCCCTCCACAGACTTTGACCTTACCCGTCATAGGTTGACCCTATCGCCACCGGGCACCATGTCTTAGGTTGGTTCAAGTCTGGGGGAAGTTGCCCGTCTCTGGACACACTGGAGCCTGTTGTTACACATAGACCTGTTTGAGCAAGGGCGAACTCCTCTGAACAAGCTTCAGGGAGGCCAGCCAACAGGAAGGGGGAAGGGGAGTCAGAGCAGGCTAATCCTTAAGCATGGACAGCCAAACGTCAGGGTTGGCCCCCTGTTCCAGGGCTAGAAATGCCTGGGCGATGACTACCCTGTCTCTCTGGGTCTGGGCTTTTAATCTGCAGACCAACCATAGTAGGAGCACAGTTCCCCCACATAAGAACATGCCAACCCCAATCACTCCTGCCCACTCCTTGAAGTGGGACACGGCCGTTTTAATCCATGAGGACAGTCCGGCTGCGAAGGAGACATCCACTCTTGTTGAATTCACGGACACAATGGCCATGCGCAGCTGGTTTATCAGGTTGTCAAATTCTCTCGTCCAACCTGTTGAAAGATGCTGGGATAATTGTTTAGACAAATTTGCAGCTTTGGTATACTTTTTATATTGGATACTGGTGACACATAACCCTGAATATTTCCATTGACACCCCAATTGAGCAATTTGCCATAAAACGTCTATTTGTTCCTGCACAAGATCCACCCGCTGGTTAACCACCATTAATCCTCCCTTCAGCTGAGCGTTTAGCGCAGTCTGTGTTTCTAGGGCCTGTGTTACCGCGGAGGACAAATTATTCAACGTGGTGGCAGTCTGTACCGTGGTAGTCAAGGAGACGGCAGCAGCTGTGGCTGCACCCGCCGCCAGGGATACGGCGGCGACTATTGCCGCAGTGAGACCAAAATCCCTCCTCTGCCTGAACAAGACCATAGTATTGGGAGCATGAAAGGAGGATAAAGGCAAACTGGTGTTGGCGGGACAGAGTAATTTGTTCCAAGCTGTTTTATGGACACAGTGGATTCAAAGGACTCAGTCACATTCCACTCAAAAGAGGCATTTCCCCAACCACCGCCTTTTGAAAAGGCAAACGGTGAAAGGTCCGTGCAGCTGCCATTTACCCCACACAACAGCCAAACATCAAATGGGTTGGAACGGATCGCCATCGTGGGGTTTTGATATGTCCAATTTAGGCCTGAAGAGGTAGCATTATACTGGGTACCCATATAAGGCGAAAAGGTAAAGTAATTTTTTAGTGCCCACCCCGCCTTTTTAGACTGGCAGCCCGTCCAGGGCGGGGTATCTCACTCCCTTCTGGGGCTCAGGCAATCCTTTTTTAAATGTCCCGGTTGACCGCATTTAAAACAAACTCTCTGGTTCCGCCCCTGTCTTGGCTGTCCCTGTCTAGGCAGTCTCTGCGACTGGAGGATGGCAGCTGCCAGCCCTGCATTGGTCAGGGGTCCCCCGAGTTCTCGACAAACTCTGAGCCAATCCTGTACACCTTTACCTTTTCTGGGCGCTATGGCCGCGCGGCATTCCTGGGTCGCCTGCTCAAAAATCAGTTGTTCAACAAGAGGCGCAGCCTGATCAGGGTCCCCAAAGATGCGCCCCGCTGCTTCTGTCATTCGAGCCACAAAATCTGAGAATGGTTCCTGAGGTCCCTGAATGATCTTAGTAAGTTGTCCAGAAGCTTCCCCTTTTTTGGGGAGTGCCTTCCAAGCCTTAATGGCAGTGCTAGAAACTTGAACATAAGCACCCCATGGGAAAGCCGTCTGATCAGCGGCAAATGGGCCCTGGCCTGTTAACATATCAAAGGTCCAATCTCGCTGCTCGGGGGTCAGTGCAGCAGCGTTTGCCCTGGCTTGAGCTTGTGCAGCCTCATGCCATAGCGCCTTCCATTCCATGTATTGACCCATGGTAGGGAGCGCTGCCTTAGCCAACATTTGCCAGTCAGCGGGTGTCATAGCCACACCAGCAAACCTTTCTAGCATTACTAGAGTAAAATTGGCATTTACACCATATTTTCTAACCGCCTCTGCTAGATACTTAATTTGGGTGTACTCGACGGGGGCATGAACTCTCCCTCCGCCCTCAACCTCAAAAACTGGGAAGGCAGCTTGAACCTTTTTCCTCACTTTATCAGAGAGGAATGAGAAGGGATTAGAAGACTGCACGTAAGGAGGAGGCGCCGAAGGCGCAGGCCGTGCGGGGGCCACTGGGGGCAGCCGGCATTTCCACTCCCCGAGTGGTCTCCGCCGCCTGTCGGGATGATATCTCTCCTCCTCGTACCTGGCAGCTTCCTCCTCCAAATCGGATTCCTCACTAGGGCTGAGGGGATCGGAGTCGGACTCATCCAGATTTAAATCTTCTAATTCTTGTTTTAAGGCCCCCAGCTCTTGCATAGGGTAGAGGCCTCCTTCTTTCCCTTCCAACTTTTGTCTGGGTTTTGAAATCCCTCCTTTACCGGCAGATGTGCCGGGAGTGTCACTTTGTTGTTTTAGAATCTCTCCCTCGTCCGTAGACTTACCGGGAGGGCCCTTTTTCTTATGGGAGACGTCTCTCCTCCTGCGGGTACCCATCCTCTCACTCCGTTCAGTTTCTGACATGCTGTCTTGGACCTCCTCTAATGTATTTTGCCCTACTATCACTACCGGTTTACAGCCCTCATCTTCTAAGCAATTTTTAATAAACTTCCAAATGGTCTTGGTGCCCTGATGGAGGTCTCCCTCCGCGTACTTGCGGTCAAGGTCTCTGCCTAGTTTGTTCCAAGAGCTCAAAGTCAAGGAGCCGGAACAAGCAAACCACGGCGCTACACGATCTACCTCTTTTACAAAATTTTTGAGCACACGGCCCCCTACCTTTATATCACGTTGTCTCAGCACGGCCTCTAACGCGGTAACCATGGACTGAGTGGAACCCATAACGCGCCCCACTCCGTGGGAGGCGCTGTGAGACGCGCCGTTCCCTTACGTACTAGAGGCTCACACAGGTCTCTGGTGCAGCTGCTTATCTACGTCAGTCTGACCACACCAACGGGCGATTTCAAAACCTTTTAAACCAACCGGATTAACCCCAGACCAAGAACAGGCATACCTCTCCGAACTTACCCTCCTGCAGTTCTGAATCCTCCCTGTCTCCAGGGGGTCTCCGAAGGTGCTGACGATGACACAAGTTCCCGGGTTTCGGCACCAAATGTCCCGCGCTACCGTCTCGCCAGCAAGAACGACGCGGCACACAAAGGATCCTTCTGCAGATCAGCTTTAATGCATCTTGAGAGGGAGAGCATAAGCTTGCCAAAAATGGAGACCCCGAGCTAGGGAACCCGCGCCCTTTATATAGAGACTGCTCCTCGCCTAGGACGTGCTCCTACCTTATTGGTGGCTGCCTAATCGGCCCAGGCATGTTACCGAGCAGCCCTGCCCTCCACCGGAAATCAGCGCCATCTTGTAATGGCGATTTCGGGCAGCTCCTCACATGTCTTAACAGTAAGTATAGAAAGTATAATAGGAAAGGGCACAGATCAACCATAAGAGGAAAATAAGAACCTCAAATTTTCACACACACGCCCCCCCTTATGTGTTTAGAATAATGGAAGTGTCATTGATGTAGGTGGTCTCCAGAGATTTGCTGGTGGTATACTCCCTGAAATCACAGAGTCATCTCGTGATTCAGATAGGAGACTCAGGATTTATTCAGTCTTATATTGGAACACCTTTAACAGCTCAGGAACGAACATCAGGCTGGCCTGTACATGATACTGCGGGAATCCATTTCCGTCTACTTCAGCAATTCTGCTGTGTGACCATGACCATGTCAGTGACTAGCCTCACAACCCATACAGGTTTAAAGGGTACAGTTTACTGCAGGTGTGGTGTGTGATGCTCATTGGTCACATTGGGGATCAGGTACGTGAACCGAGAAGTAAGTGTCAGTTTGTCCAAGACAGATTCCTTACAATCTACTCTTCCAGAAAAGGGCCTGGCCTTCTGCAGTGCACAAAGGAAATTTTCTATGGCCCAATACTTTAGAAAACAAATTTTGGTCATCATTAAGGCTTCTCTCTATTCCACGGCTTCTCTATGCAGGAGAATGACTGGTGCTTCTCCAGCCATAAACAAACGCTGTTGTGGAGAATGCCCATAACTAGCTTGTTACATCGTATGCACAAGGCCTGCTCACCAGCCCTCTGATCATGTCAGGGGAGGGACTAAGGATCACCCAAACAATGAATACTGAGAGGGCAGGAGAATCCTGGAGCCGTGGTTTTACCACTTGTATCATATTGTATCTTAACCACAGATTATTCAGTTTAAAATCCCTGTGTTGGATATCTGGCCCTGCTCAAGATCTTAATTCTTCCTTAGAGTGCATAGGTAACTGGGGTCTTACAAACTGGCTACTGATTTTGTCACCATGAGTTTTCTGAAATGAATATCAGACTTGATATGTGTAATGCACAGTCAGTTTCTGTTTATCTTTAGTATTCAGAGTTACCTAGAGGGGGAGTGGCAGAACCTGTGAATTGCCTACCCCATCTCCATTTCCCCTTTTTCCTTATTAATAGAAGTCTTCTTCTGTTGGGGCAACAATGTGTACAGCCAAAATTTTATAATTATATTACCCATATGACAGATAGAGGTAACTATAAGACATAGGTCTGGCCAACGCAATATAAAAGAAGAATCACTGGGTAAGATTCCTGAGAGGCAGACTAAGATGGCACCCTGTCTGTGATCTTTGCTTTTCTCCTTTCTTGCTGCCTGGGTATGGCTGTGCTTGAAGGAGTTCTGGCAGGTATCTTGAGAGTGCAGGATGCATTCATATTCTAGTAGTGGAATGGAAGGCTAGGACACTGGATCTATGGGGAAAACATATCACATAGACTTTTTGATTTTTTAATATATAAAAAAAATTCTTTGTTTGATTCATGATTTTTTTTTGACTTTCTGGCGTATCTAACTGAACTTGATCCTAAAATATAGCACAATGAATGTAAGATGTAAATCCAGGTAATGTGGCTTCTTCATCTATAATTTTAACCACCTGGTTATACATCCACAAGGGATATCCTGACATTAAAATAAATAAATACATGTGAAATTCTAAAATGTTATGTAAGTGTGTAGCATTAAGCTTTTCATGTTTAACTTATGAAAATAAAATTATAAGGTGCCAATAGACACAAGTAAAAACTTCCATTTCACTTTTAAATCACATTATATATCATACAAGAGCAATGCAATTCTGTTAGGATGTCTACAAATTCTCTAAAAAAATAAACCAGAGTCTTAATTTTAACAATCTCACAAATAGATTAGAATATTTCCTCATAACCTCACTTTTTTTGGTCACTGTAGATTTTACCAAAAACTTTAGTAAATATAATAGTGAATGATGCATATAATGTATTTTCCTAATACCAAATAATTTTGTTTATTCCTCCCATTAAATATTACAAACCTTTCCTGGCTAAAAAAAAAAAATCATAAAGAATATTTAATAGATATAAATCACATAGTTCATATTCTCAGGTGCACCAACGTAGAATGGAAAGAGAAAATAACATATAATTAGATTACTCTAGCTTTGTGCCTCGCTAGAGGAACTATCCTGACACCAAAATCACCAGTTTCTCATCTGAAAACTAAGGATAAATGCTGCCAAGAGGGGTAAAACACAGTGTTTAGCATTTGGTAAGTGGATTCTAACAGTGATTATTGTTGCAAATACGGTATTATTACATGAAAATATATGAAAACAAATGAATGTATAAATATCTCAAGTAATTTATATTTTAAATAAAAATAACACCTAGAGTAGGTGAGGAAATCTAAAGTTCCTGACTCAATCACAGTGTTTTAACATGAAAAACTTCCTCTCAAATATTTCAGTATAGTACTTCAGTTAATGGACTGAAAAGTCATTATAAACCCAATTGCAAATCTAATTTCAAATATGAGTTTTAAGAAAAATTAATGTGAAAGAATTTCTAATGTGATTGGATTGGAGCAATATCTCAACTCATTTATCTTTTTACTACATCAGTAATTTAAAAGAAACATTCTCACCTTATGCATTTGGTTTGAAATTAACAATAATTATTTGTTTACCATATTGTACATAGCAGATAACTTTATACATTCTCTGTTATCATAGTGTTTAGCACTTATTATTCCAGATATTAATCCTCAATGGCAGGAAAGCTATTATTTATTGTTGTATTGTTGCTGCCTAGTAAAATGCCTGAAACGTAGTCAGTTTTTAATAGTTTTTGTTGTTGTTGTTTTGTTTTGTTTGCATTTTATAAAACATTGGTACCCTCATTTTGTTAAAATGTTATAGTGAACACCAATAACTTATTTGGTATAATGTTTTTCTATGCCTTTGTTTCCAAAACAGTGTAAAGAACAGTAAGAAATGCTAGCATTGTTACTAGTGAAGAGAAAAGTTATAAACACTTTAAATCACACAAAAGTTCAAGTTTTACAATAATATTTAATGGGATAACTTATTTAATATATGGTTAAGTTCATCACATTTGTTTTCAAATTATGTAATTAACACAGGATAGTTTGTCATCTATATTCCTGATATATTTTAAATATTAAATATCATAGGGTTAAAACTAGTCTTCCTAATTCACATGTATCTGTACTTTGGTGTTAATGGTATATACTGCATTAAAATTCTTTAATACATACCTTAAGAAACATATAATTTGAAAGGAATGAAAGTTTTCTTTATCATTCTTTCATGAACAACAAAATTACCTTTTTTAAATTAAACTTTTTTATTTTGAGATAATTGTAGATGCACTTGCAGTTATAAGTAAAAATACAGAGATTCCATGTACCCTTTAATTTCTTGCAGAATTGCAGTACAATATCACAACAAGGATACTGACCTTGAAGATGCAGAATATTTACATCATCACAGGGTCCCTCATGTTGCTCTGCTACAGCCACATCCACTTCCTTCCCAGTCCACATCCTCACTCTCTGGCAACCACTGATCTGCTCTCTGCTCCTATAATTTTGTCATTTCATAAACTTTATACAAATGGAATTATCCAGTATACAATCTTTTGAGACTGACTTTTTTGACTAAGCATAATTCTTTGGAGATTCATCCAGGTTACTACATGTATCAATGCCTTGTTCCTTTTTACTGCTGTGTAGTAGTCTGTGGTAAGAACACAGCTTGCTTACTCGTTTTCCATTGAAGAACATCTCAGTGTTTCTAGTTTTTGGTTATTACAAGTAAAGTTACTTTAAATATCTATATAGGGATTTTTGTATGAAAGTAACTCTCTCTCAGATAAATGCCAAAGAGTGTGATTGCTAATACAATAAAGAAGAAAATCATATTTAAATAAAACAATATATAACACTAAATAGCCTTATATTATTATTTTCTGAGAAAAAGAAAGCTAATTTTCCTTTATTGGCCACTGGCATTGTCCATCCTTTTACCTATATTTAATATATTCCAAGGATTTGTCCCTCACATTATAATAATTAGAATAAAGTATTCGTTTGGTTACACCAAAAGGAGATATAATTTACTATTACATCTGAATTTAAATAAAACAATTTTCTCCATTTGATTAAATAATACTGTACTTGACACCCAAAACATGGTTCAATATCATATCATTTCTCAATATATCTATTAATTAATAGATTTCGACTCTATGTAAAGAACGTCAGTTAAATAACTGTCATTTTAGGTGCAACTTTAATATTTTATTTTATGATCTACTTTTATCTTAGACAAAAATGTATACCTAATATGTAATTTCAAGTTGAGTTGTTAGCACTGTCTTTCCTTTAAAGACTCACAGTTACATATATGATGTCCTTTGTTATTATACACATGATGTAGTTAGACTTATTGGTACATCTTTCAAAAATAAATAAACTTGTTTCAGGTCATATATTATGAATTGAGAAAGACCTGGGGGTGTTATTAAAATTTTGTGGTAAAAATAATGGGAAAGAACAGGATGAAGAGAGAAAATAGGAACAAGGGAAAAGCTCCTTTTAACCTTGTTATGAATAGTGACAGCTGACTTTGTTTCAGTCTGTATGACTTTGTTTCTGTATGTATACTACCCTGGCATTTCCAAGTGAGGTTATAGTATAATATGGAACAGGCAAAGCAAAAGAACATGGTCATGTATGTGTTATGTGTAATACATGAGACGTGTGCTGCACTGTGATCATGTAGAAGAGGTACTTGTTTCGGGCTGGGCAGTGTGAGACAGGACAGAGTTACCGAAAAAGGCTCCTTTGAACTGGAAACAGCTGAGATGAATGTAGAAAGATAAGGATGAGAGAGCACAGTGAAGAAATCAAATGCTGTCCTGAAAGAGGGTGCAATAGGAAAAACAAATTGTGGCAAAGAAAAGGATGTGTGTGTTGAAGACTTCAGTAGTTTGGCAATATCAGGGTAAAAAAATGCGTGTGAGAGGGGTGTGAGATATTGGTGGAGAGATAGGATAGGGCTTGTGTCTTGTGCTAAAAGGCTTGTGCCATGCCCTATGAAGATTTTATTAAAAATGATGATAATGATGATACATGTAGTCAAAGTGTGGAGGTCAGATATGAGGTAAGCAAAACTAAAGACCAGAAGTTCCATTGTGTGTTGATGATAATAATCAAATTAAAAACCTATGAATATAATACAAGCTAAGACATACATTGAGACAGAGTGACATCGGGCTTAATAAATAAACAATGGATTGGAGGAAGATTTAAAAGATGAATTTAGCCATACCTAATGCTAAGGGAAAGAAATTTTAGATGACTGAATGACTTGAGTTTATGACTTGAGTGAATGGGCAGAGAATGGTGAAGTTTTGAATTCAGGAGAACAAGCAGGGTTGAATTAAAGGAAGAAGTGGATCTGGTCACACAAGGTTGGAGTTATTTTCCTGGTGTTTCTGAAGCTCCAACAAAATAATGCCTTAGAGGACATTACCATTGTGAAACTACTCAGAAGTTGCCTTCATTTTCATGAGCCACTACATTCAAGAAGCTTTTTCTAACTAGATGTTACGAATAAGTAAACCAAGAACTCATTGCATCAAGTGTTTCTGGATAGAGAAATAATTATGCTAGGTCAGTAGTATGTTTTTAAAATTATGTCTTCCAAATTCACCTAAAAGTATTTCTAAAGAGTATAGCTATTAAATCTGGGTGTCTATTGACATCCTGAAATATCCTATATGTAGTTAATTGAACTATTTCATATGGGCAGTACTTATATAACAGAAGTATAGTCTGCTAATATCTCTTAATAAAATGTGTTAATAAACCAGGGATAAAAGTTAATGTTTTATTGTGATAAAGCACATCTATCTGAAACAAGGAGAAAGGGCCATTAAAATAAAGCACAATTCTATAGTCACTATAGGAATGAGAAAAGCCTAAAGAACCAATTAGAATATTAGAATTAATTCAATATATAATATCTGAAAAGAAACCTATGAGATTTTTCAGATGAATAGATGTAGCACATTCATGATTAAGAAGAAAATATTATAAAAAAAAAGTCTACACTTAGAAATGAAATTTTATTCCCAACAAAACCAAGGAAAATTCCCAACATACACAAATGAATCTAGTACTCACCAGTGACATTGTCAGGACCCAGGACTGTCACCCACCTTCCCACTGTGCGTTTTGGTCCACCCCATGGTGGCTGCTGCCACCTGTAGCACAGCTCCAGCTGCTGCTGCTGCCAGTAGCTGTCTACACTCGTGCTTCAGTGAGGACTAGATCATCTGTGTACAAGATCCCTGCCCACATGGCTGCATCAGTCAGCCCAGCCATGCGCAGGACCTCTGCCACAACTGCCTGCAGTGCAGCAGCCACAGCTGGCAGCCATCCATACTGCTGCACCAGCCAGACCACTCACATGTGGGACTCCCACCAAGCTGCCTCACCAGCTACCCCTGCTACACATGGGACCCCCCACTGTACTTGTGGACAGTACATGTACTGCCACCATAGCCATTGCACCAGCCAGATCAGCTAGATGCATGACCTCAGCTGCTACCAACTGTACCACTGCTCCCTCTGCCATCACTACCGGCAGCCATATACACCACTACCACTGCCACTGCACCAGCCAGACTGGATGTGGGCAGGACCCACTGCTGCCACCATGCATTGAAACAAGATAGGTCACAAATGGAGCCACCAGAAAGAGGGAAGCCAGCACAAACCTACACCCCAGTGACTCAATTCACCTAACCAAGGGAAGCAAGGACCCAGGAGAAGCCTTGGCATATAGGAATGAGGAAAGGGAAATCTGGCCAACAGTCAAAAAGTGACAAGGAACCCAGGCACTTCAACCAAGACCTTGAGAGCCAGTCTATATCCTTGACATTGCATCTAACTTCAGCAAGAAATCACTAAGTGTCCCAGTGCCTACATCATGGAGGCAATAACATACAACTCCAATGGTGAATACAGTAGAAGTACCCACATGAAGCTATACTACTGAGTCTGCCTGGAACCAATACTAAACACCTTACTCAAGAAACAATATAAAACATATCAACAGAAGGAATACTCTTCTCAAAGCCCACTCCATGGTAACACAAGAGGCAACTGCTCTACTGGACGACTAGAAATCAACATAGAGAGACTAGAAATATATATATATATATATATATATATATATATATATATATATATATATATATATATATATAAAATACAAGAAATTATGACACCACCAAAGGAATATAATAATTCTAAAGGACCAGACCCCATAGAGCAGGAAATCCTTGGAATGTCTAAAAAGAGATTTTGAGTAACAATCTTAAACAAATTCAGTGAGATACAAGAAGATTCAGTTAGACAACACTATGAAACAAGAAAAACAATCCAGGACTTGAAGGAGGAAATTTATAAAGATAAAAATTTCATGAAAATGAATGTAGCAGAACTCCTGAAACTGAAAGACTCATTCAATGAAATAAAAACTACAATTGAGAGTGTTAGCAGCAGGCTAGCGCAAATGGAAGAAAGAAATTCTGATCTTTAAAACAGTCTTTTTGAAATAACCCAAGCAACAACCAAAAGAAGAAATAATTTATGAAGAAAATCTAAGAGATCTTGCAAAACACATTTAACACATGAACATTCAAATCATGAGTGTTCCTGAGGAGGGGAGGAGAAAGGAAAATGCATTGAAAACATATTCAATGAAGTGATAGTAGAAAAATTCTCAGATATTGTTAGAGATACAGACTTCCAGATCGTAGAGGCTGTAAGGTCCCCAAACTGATTCAATCTAAAAAGATCCTCTACAAGACACATTATAGTCAAGCTGTCAGATATCAAAGACAAAAAGAGAATCCTAAAAATAGCAAGAGAGAAGAATCATGTCAACTATAAGGGAATCCCAGTCAGACTAAGAGCAGACATTTCAACAAAACCTCTACCGGCCAGAAGAGATTAAGATGATGCATTCAAAGTAATAAAAGAAAAAGACTCCCAGCCAAGAAGACTTTTTCCAGCTAGGCTATCCTTCAGAGGTAAAGAGGAATTATTGCAGTTCTCAGACAAACAAAAGCTGCAGGAGTTCACTATCACTCAACCAGCAATACAAGAAATCCATAAAGGAGGCCTGCAGCTGGAACACAAAAAACAATAATCACAACCATGAATACACTGCAAAGAACAAACACCAATGATAGAGAAGATATGCAAATGAGAATGAGAAAGACAGTATACCATACCACCTCAAAAAAACAATGAAAACCAAAGACAAACAAAAGAAGGGGAAGAAAAGGACAAAAGATATTTAATTCAACTATAGGAAAAGCAATTAAATGTCAGGAGTAAGACAATACCTTTCAATAACAACCCTAACTGTAAATGGATTAAATTCCCCACTCAAAAGACATAGACTGACTGATTGAATTGAAAAGCTGTACACAACTATATGATGCCTTTGGGAGAATCATATCACCTGTAAAGACACACACAGACTGGTAGTAAAGGGATGGAAGAACAAATATCATGCAGATAGAGACCAGGAAAGAGTAGGAGTAGCTATTCTTATATCAGATAAAACAGACTTTAAAACAAAAACTATGAAAAGAGACAAAGAAAGCCATTATATAATGATAAAGGAATTGATTCAGCAAGAAGATATAACAATAATAAATATATATGCACCCAATACCACAGCATCCAGATATATAAAGCAAACAGTATTAGACCTAAAGAAAGAGATAGACCCCAATATAATAGACAGGGACATGAATGCCCCTTTCTCAGTGTTGGATAGATCATCTAGGCAACAAGTTGACAGAAAAACAGAGGACATAAACTACACTTTAGACTAACTGGACTTGACAGATATCTACAGATCATTTAATCCAACAACTGCAAAATATACATTCTTTTCATTAGCACATGGAACATTCTCCAGGATAGATCATAAGTTAGGTCACAATTCAAGTCTCAAAAAATTTCAAAAAATTGAAATCCTTTCAAGTATCTTTTCAGACCACAATGGATTAAAACTAGAAATCAATAACAAGTGAACTCTGGAAATTACACAAACACATAGAAATTGAACGACATGATCCAGAACAATCCGTGGTCCTAAGGAGAAATTAAACAGAATTTAAAACTATTGAAAATAAAGACACATCATACCAAAATCTGTTAAGACACAGTAAAAGCCGTATGAAGAGGGGAATTTATTGCAATAAATGCTTATATCAAAAGACTAGAAAGATTCAAATAAACAACCTAACAGTACACCTCAAAGAACAAGAAAAACAAGAACAACCCAATCCTCAAATTAGTAGATGTAAAGAGATATTTACGATGAGAACAGAGTTAAATGAATTTGGGACTCAAAAAATGATACAAAGATCAATGAAACAAAAAAGTTGTTTTTTTTGAGAAGATAAACAAAATAGATAAGCCATTAGCAAGACTAACTAAAAAAAGAAGAGAAAAGACCGAAATAACAAAATCAGAAATGAAAAAGGAGACATTACAACTAATACCACAGAAATACAAAGAATCACTAGAGACTATCATAAATAAACATATGCCAACAAATTTGAAAACCTGGAAGGAACAAATAAATTTCTGGACACATACACATTACCAAGACTGAACCGAGAAGACATAGATAACCTGAGCAGAGAAATAACAAACAATGAGATTGAAGCAGTAATCAGCAGTATCCCAACAAAAAAAGCACAGAAATAGATGGCTTTACTGTTGAATTCTATGAAATATTTAAAGAGGAATTAATACCAATTTTCTTCAAACTAGTCCAAAAAAATTAAACAGAGGCCATTCTCCCAAACTCATTCTATGAGGCCAGCATCACCCTAATACCAAAACCAAAGACACAACATAAAAAGAAAACTGCTCATAAATACCTTTGATGAACATAGATACAAAAATCCTGAAAAAAATATTAGCAATCAGAATACAGCAACACAGCAAAAAGTTTATACACCATGAGCAAGTGGGATTCATCCCAGGGATGCAAGGACGGGTCAGCATAAACGATTCAATACATGTGATACACCACATCAACAAAACCAAGGACAAAAAACATATGATTATCTCAATAGATGCAGAAAATAGCATTTGACAAAATTCAACATCCTTCATGATAAAGACATAGCAAATTAGGTATAGAAGGACTGTATCTCAACACAAGCCATATATGTCAAACCTGCTGCCAACGTTATCCTGAACAAGAACAAGAACAGGAACAAGACAAGGATGCACACTCTACAACTCCTGTTTAGCATTGTGTTGGAAGTGCTAGCCAGAGCAATCAGGCAAGGGAAAGAAATAAAGTATATCCAGATTGAAAAAGACAAAGTCAAACTGTCTGTGTTTGCAGATGACATCATCCTATGTATAGAAAAACCTAAAGAGCCTATCAGAAAACTCTTAGAGCTGATAAATAATTTCAGTAGAGTTGCAGGATATAAAATCTACATGAAAAAATCAGTGGCATTTTTATACCCCAATAATGAGCTAGCAGAAAATGATAACAAGAAAGCAAGCTTATTTACAAGAGTCACCAAAAAGAATGAAATACTTTAGTAATCAATTGAACCAAGGAGGTGAAAGATCTCTACACAAGAACTAAAAATCACTGCTGAAAGAAATTAAAGAGGACACAATAAGGTGGAAAGAATTAACATTGTGAAAAGATCCATATTACCCAAAGTGATCTACAGCGATCCCATCAAAATATCAGTGACATTCTTCACAGAAATAGAATAAACAATCCAACATCCATATGGAACAACAGAAGATCCCAAACAGCCAAAGCAGTTCTGAACAACAACAACAACAACAACAAAAAAACGAAAACAAAAACAAAGCTGATGGCATAACATTTCCTGACTTCAAACTATACTATGAAGCTATCCAAACCAAAATAGCATGGTACTGGCATAAAAACAGACACTCCAGCCAATGGAACAGAATAGAGAATGCAGAAATCAACTCACACACTTACAGCCAATTGATCTTTGATAAAGGCATCAAGAACATACATTGGGGAAAAGACTATCTCTTCAATAAATGGTACTGGGAAAACTGGACATCCATATGTAGAAGAATGAAACTAAACTCACACCGCTCCCCATATACCAAAATCAACTCAGAATGGATTGAAGACTTAAATATAAGACCTGAAATGATAAAAATCCAAAAAGAATACATAGGGACACACTTAAGGATGTAGGACTGGGCAAAGACTTTATGAATAAGTCCCCAATAGTACAAGCAACAAAAGAAAAAATAAACAAATAGGATTATATCAATCTAAAAAGCTTCTGCACAACAAAAGAAACAATTAACAGAGTGAAAAGACAACCTACAGAATGGGAGAAAATATTGGCAAACTATGCATCTGAGAAGGGATTAATACCCAGAATATACAAAGAACTGAAACAACTATACGGTAAGAAAACACGTAACACAATTGCAACATGGGCAAAAGAGCTGCATAGACATCTCTCAGAGGAAGATACACAAATGGCCAACAGGTACATGAAAAAATGCTCAACATCACTCAGCATCAGGGAAATGCAAATCAAAACTACACTGAGATATCATCTCCCTCCAGTTAGACTGGCAATTACCAAAAACTGAGAATAACAAATGCTGATGAGGATGTGGAGAAAGGGGAACCTCCTACACCATTGGTGGGACTGTAAATCAGTGCAGCCACTATGGGAAACAGTATGCAGGGTCCTCAAACTACTGCAGAGAGAACTGCCATATGTTCCAGCAATCTGCTGGGTATATACTGAAAAGAATGGAAATCATTATGTTGAAAGGATACCTGCACTCCCATGTTTATTGCAGCTCTATTTACAACAGCAAAGAGTTTGAACCAACCTAAATGTCCATTGACGGATGACCAGATAAGGCAAATGTGGTATGTATATACTCACTGAAATACTACTCTGCCATAAAAAAAAAAAAAAAAAAAACATGGAATTCTGCCATTTGCCGTAACATGGGTGAACTTAGAGAAAATTATATTAAGTGAATTGAGCCAGGCATAGAAAAAGATTACCATGTCTTTACTTATCAGTGGGAACTGAAAGAAAGAAACAAAACATCAAACTTTCAAAAAAAATGAGAACAGAACTGTGGTTATTAGAGATGGAAAAGGGGGAAAGGCAGGCGGGTTAGTAAGAAATTAAGGGTCAGAATGATTGATTAAGTTTTGTAAACATGAATATACTCATTATCCAAATTTGATCACCACATTTTGTACACATATATTGGGATTCAAATCTGCACCCTACAAATACATATATAATCAATTATGTTTCAACTAAATATATATATATAATATATACATATATGTGTATACATACACATACATATATATACATATACACACATATATTATATATATATATACACACACACACACACAAAAAAAGGAAAACAAATGAACCTAAATTTTATTTAGAAGAATATTTTGGTAAGATTAAATTAAATCTTTGTAAAATATGTAGATTTTAACACATTCAAGTTTTTTCACCATTGCAAATATCATTTCAGTGGCATCATTTGTATGCATGCTTATCCATGATATTGTGTCATTAAAGCACACAAAATATGAGGCACAAATTGTGAGATAAATCATGTGATACTTACATACCTGTACATATGTGTATACACATACACACACATTTTAACTCTGCTTATACATGAATGAAAACATCTATTGTATATCAGGCTATAAAAATTGTTTATTTCTATATAAAAGTAGAATAAAGATAAAATCTAAGGAGAAAAATGATTAATAAAGGCTGGCAAAAAAAGTCTATCAGATTCAATTCTTATTAATTTCTGAATGCTATTTAAAAATATAAAATTATCTTATACCGCAGTACATGTCAAGAATTTTAAGTATTTTTGCACATAAAAAATAAACATAATTTCTTAGACAAAAACAACATGTTTACAAGCAAAGGAAAATGTTTTAGTTGATTAATTTTGTATTACAACAAATGTAGCTGACTGCTGATATTAGGGATAAACATAAAGTCATGGCTGAAACTTTTTCCCGCTTTGAATAGCAGCTTTATTTTAGTTGAATCCTGTTAGGCGCAAGCTCACACAAATTATGAGGGATCACAACGTATTATTTTTCAGGAGTTATATAATTTAAAATGATCATTTTTGTAAAAATTATAAAATCACATAAATAATTATGTGAAATATAATAAGTATTATGGAAAAGAATACCTGCCATCTTTCTACTAGATTTTACCTTACCAGATGTTTTTCTAAAATGTTCATGATTCAAATTTATTTTTCAAAGTCTTACCTGAGAGCATCTCTCTTATGATTTTAAATATAAAGAAAATATGGATATACTAAAAAGATATTTATATTTACAAAGCATTTAGTATTATTCTCAGCTTTCAGAAGCCTGTACTTTATCTGAAGTCTCTTCTGGTGGTAGATCCTCTGTCACCTAAATCTTTATCTCCAAGGGTATTGAGAAAGTCCCCTGAACAGCAGAAAATAAAGCTACTTTTCACTCAGATAAATGCTAGCTTTAGCTATGCTTTCCCAGTAGGGTTTTGGCCAATGGTAAAACTAGGTGAGGTGATTGAGTTGTTGATTACCTTTCCTTTGGAAATCACTACCAAAGTGCTTTACCAAGTTACATTGCCAAAGCTAAAAATCCTTCCAATGTATTTGCATTTCATCTTGGTAAATTTGCTTTATCCTAACAAATCTTTCTCTAAACGCTTTGCCCATTAGCTCACAGACATCAGTTAGGGTACGTTAAGCAAATATTCCAATTAATAATTAATAACACCTAAATTTAGTGAGAGTATAATCCATTGAAAATATTGGTGAGTTTCTAATTGGCCACTAAGAGACTTGTAATGAATTGTATCTATGTGTGTTATAAAACCACCAAAGTTTTGGAGGGAAAATATCCTTTACTATTGTAATTCATTTCCTCTGCACAACTTACATTAAATACAAAATATCTTTAAATAGGTAATTTCATATATCTTTGTCTTTCAAAGTAAAGCTAAAAGGCATAACATGGCATTTTATAATTTGAAATGAAGAAATGGCATGAGGCTATCATAGGGAATGTTAGTAAGCATGAAGATTTATTTTTATGTTTAGTATACCACATCATTAGTGCTGTAGCAGACAATATCCAGTGGATGAGGCATTACCACACTATCCTGAGCTTCTTGCAGGACAGCTACAACCAGGCAGGGTCTAGCTGTAATCCCCAAGTGCACCACTAATTGCAAGCACTTTGAGTGCTGTACTACCCTGAGATGGGTTAATAAAATGCTTGAGCACCTGAATCGACTACCACATCCATTTGGGGAGCACACACATTGTGCACCAGGGAGCTACTGGAGAAGAGCTATCGGAGCTCACATATATTGGACTGTCTGATCATTGCAGCTTAGCTGCATTTTAGTGCTGTCCAAACTAGCAAAAACTCTACTACCCATCCATGTATCTTCTGTGTATTAATTCATCATTTTTTTGAAATAGAAACATGGCAACATTTGATTAAATTCTAGATCTATTTTCATGGTCACAAAAATCTTACCATTAAATTTTTTTAATAAAGAAAAGGTAGAGTGGTTAGATTCTTTAAACATAAGTTCCACCTTCATACCTACTTGATAATAATTTTTTAAATTATCTACTTTTATGAACAAAATTTGTTATTAATGATGAATGTAGTGGATCATGAGAACTTGGCCCAGATCACTGCTGGCTGAAAGCTCACAGCTATGTTTCTCTTAGGAAATTGCCCTCTGCTGTTGGGAATTGCCTTGCACAAAAGCCTGCATTCTCTTAGGAAGTACCTGGCTGTCAATTACTTGCTGATGAATGGGAACAAAGGCCCAGTCTTCTGGCCTCAGTTTGGAATATTCTGAAGTTTCTTTCAAGCTCCAGAGTTCCCTGTAAGATTATCAGAGACTTTCAACTGCTACCACACTGTGGGTCAGATTATTTTTCTGCACAATCCTGCTTTCTTCATTGCTTGCTCCTTATAGGATTCGATTCCCCAATAAAACTTCCCAATGAAACTTCTGCTTGCAATTTCTTATCTCACTATCTGTTTCCAGGATCACAACTATCCAAGAGTGACTGTCAATAATTTGAAGAGCAGAATAAATAAATCTTGAGCAGAATAACGTGTGTACCTTACTCTAACACACAAATATTTTAAAGAATTCCTACGGATGCCATAATGAAAAAAGGATATCACTCTAGTGGTATGGCTTTCTACCTTCTCATTACTCTTGCTTGTTTTAGAGTAATTTCTAGCATTATAGGCCCACCCTCTCAAAAACAGAATCCAGAAAACGTGGTTTCCCAACTTTTTAGCAGCCAAGTTACCTGCTAGGAACTTGTATCCACCAATTGAATTTACCTGTGTAAAGATTTATGTTAGAATAAAGAACTTGAGAAAGAAGGAAGCTTGTATTAGAATCCACTTCATCGACAGAGTTTTAGAGATCGTTGAAGTTAGCAGGTAGAAATCCTGGAGGGCCAGGAGCGGGGCTGGAGGAGAACATTCCTGTACAGCAGTAGTAGTGTTTTTCTTTGTTTTTGTCCACTGTTTTGAGGTATGTCTGACATATAAACAGCTGTATGCATTTAATGGATTGATATCTATGCATTTTGGGGCTTACAGTTGTAAAACTATCACCATCATCTAGGCTACAAACATATCCATCACCTCCCACTTTTCTTATCAGGACAAATCTGCGCATAATTTGGGGCATTGTAATTGAACCGGAGTCATGAGCCTCCTTCATGTCTACCCACATTTCTGCAGCTACACAACATCCTTTTAACAAATTTTTCCTGTTTTATTAGCACAAGTTACGTTCTATTTCTTACAACTATGGTTTTTACAAATGCCATCTTCATTACATTATAAAATGTCCTGTAGGTAGAAATGTTACCATTCCCATTGTGTGAACAGGACATAATTTCTTATGAGTGAATTACTTTTTCTAACTAAGAAATAGTATGTCTTTGAATTATTAGACTAAATTTAATCAGTGGTAATTTATTTTGTGGCAATTCTGAATGCAGTTATATATAAAATTAAGCTATAAGAGCTATAGGCATGCATGCCCTGTGCGATTCAATACTCTCCAAATGCTCAATAGTGTATAGGAACGCATAAAATTCCAAATATGTGACAGAAAAGAGTTTATCCCTGTGTTGCAAACACCTGTTAAGGATAACTAGGGACCTTGGTAAGATATCTGCATATCCATGATTTTTTTAATGTAAAAAATTGTCCAGATGCCACCTCATCATAATTTACTTTGTCCATATTGTAGACTACATAAAAAGACAAATTTTATTTTTAAATCAAACATATAAAACACTAATAAAAAATACAGGTATTGATGCTTACAAAACCTTAACCGTATGTCTTGGAAGACAAACTTTCACAGTTGCCACATTCTAAATTACCACCTATTCCTTCTTTCGAAAACCATGTAATGAGTGACTACTGAATACCAAGCACCACTCTAGTCATTGAGGATACAACAATGAACAACAGGGTTTAGATCTCTTACAGGACTCATACTATAATGAACTGAGGAAGATAATACAAAACAAATTATATAATATAGATAGCAGTGGTGATAATGCATACCTAGTATAATCAGTCTGAATGGTAAAGAACAGGTGTTAGGAAAACACTTTCTCTAAACGTGAGCTTTAAATAGAGAGATGAATGAAATAAGAGGTTGAGTGATATGAAGATCTAGGGAAAGAGCATTAAATAAGCTGAGAACACAGGATGTTCAAAGGTCCTGAGTCAGAGGAAAGACGAGTGTGTGTGAGGAAAGGACGGTCAGTGTGATGAAACAGTGGATAGCAGATGTGGGAAGACACAGAGGACCTGAATGCCTAGGACCTTGTGGGCCGTGGTTAGGGTTCCAAATTTTACTTTGACTATTGACCAAGTCATTGAATGATTTCTGGTTCTCTAAATTTTTCCTGTAATGGCCACAATGAGATGCTTTATTTCACGGGTCTTTCTACTCATGTATCATTCTTGCTTAAGTCCCATCAAGAATATATAAGAGTTTCAGTAGTTACACATTTAATATTTTAGTCATTGTAATTTCAGTCATTAGTCATCCTCTTGGGAGGGGGATGGTGTGCCATGTGGTTTTCATTCATACTTCCCTGATGACTAATGAGCTTTTCATTACATACTGGCTATTTGTATATCTTCATTGTGAAGTGCCTTGTCTTCATGTTATTGTGATCTATTATATTATTATTTATCAGTAAAGGTTAATTACATATTCTAGATGTATGTCTGTCACATATATGTGTCTATATACACGCATACAAATATATAGGAATTTAGTTAAATTCCACTTTTTAATTTTTAATGTTCAATACTTTCATGTGATCTTCATAAAATCTTTGCCTACTTTTAGATTGCAAAGATATTACCATGCATCACTAGAATAGTTTCAGTATACTTGGGCATATATTGAATTAATTTTTGTGAATAGTGTACGATAGAGGTTGCAATGCATTTTTTTATGTACTTATCCAGTTATTTGAGCTCTATTTGTAGCAAAACCTTCTTTTCTGTATTGAATAGTCCTCGCATCTTTGTAAAAATCATTTGACCATCAGTATGTGGGCCTTTTTCTGGAAAGCCTATTCTCTTTTATAGATTCATGTTTCTATCTTTCAACAATAATATATCATTTTGATTACTGAAGTTTTCTGTAATACTTGAAAACTGGGTGCTTCTCCACCCGCCCCAGACTCGTTGGCTATTCGAGGTTACTTGCTGTATTATTTAAATATTAGAATATACTTGTTTGTTCCTATTTTAGAAAAAAAGCTTACTGGGATTTATTAGCTTTGCATTGGGTTTATAGGTCAATTTTAAGAGCATTGACATATTAACACTTTTATTCTTCCAGTCCATAAACTTGGCATAACTCTCCACTTAATCAGATGTTATTTAATTTCTCTCTGCAAACTTTTCTAGTTTTCAGTGAAGAGGTCTTGCTTGTTTTTTCTAAAGTTTTATCCCAAGCGTTTTTAGTGTTGTTATAAATTAAATTGTTTGTTCCTTTTGAAATGAAAATCAGTAGCTTACTTTAAGCCTCAAGACTGTAGATTTTCACTTCCACTTCATTGTTAAGACCATGTCTCACATTGCCACCTCTAGAGATAGGAATACTACAGTAAGTTTTGTTTTGTTTTTCCCAGCATGCTTGCTCTGAACCCAAATGTGATTTTTTACCCTAAGGAATATGAGATTAATTTGTGCTAGGTAGATGACTTTCAAAATGTGGCATACCATTTCTCAAGGTCATCCTCAACTACTTTTTAACCAAGACCATCCAATTAGAGTTAATTTTCCACCACTCTCCCACTCCTCTGACACTATCATAACACCTAAATTTTACTTTTGCAGAAACATTTTTTTAACTCTTTCAAGAAAATGTGTCTTAAAGTAAATATCCTAATTCACACATCTACTGTAACATTTATCACTTAATAAGTATTTATGAATACGTGTGGAATTAATCTAGACAATTATGTCCATTAACATTAGTATCTGTACATTATAATTATTCTGAGCATATGGTGCAAGTAAGTAATTTATTCTTTATTAACTTGTATCAGAGCTATATCATCCTGGCTAGGACTCTATGTTCAGGCACTTTATGTCCTACATTTTTAACTGAAAAAGTGCATTTTCTAACCAAATTATGATGACTGTATTTATCTCTGCCCTTTGGTAATGCCTTTCCATATTGATGCTGGGCTTGACCATGTGACTTGTTTTGGACAATGAATGGGACAAGAATACAATTAATTTAAGTAGAAGCTTAAAAAAGCACTTGCACACTTTCATCTCTTCTCATTTCTCTGCTTTTGTTAGGAGAATATGCACAGGCTAGTCTGCTGGGCATATATGAGAAGCATTAGAAGAGTCAAGTTTTCCTGATTGAGGATATCATGGATCTCCCAGGCCTTAGCCATCCTTACAATTTATAGCAAATGCTTGGGCAAGTTCCAAAAAGATCAACCAAACCTGATCAACCAAAACTATATTCATCTAGTCTGATGATCTAGTAGATCTAGTAGATCATCAGACTATGTAAATGACTGGTGGTTGGCTTCAGTCATTTGCTTTTGGAATGATCTACCATACAACATTAATAGTGGGACAGATAACTGTTATGAATTAGCATCAAATGATACGTGAACTGGCTTTGGTTCACGTTGGGTCCGCCGCCAGCCTACCCGAACAGCCCTAACCTCGTTCCTTTCGGTGGGTGAGCGAATGGCCCGGGTTCCTCTTTCCCTCCTGTCCCCTATGGAAGGAGACGGGGGAAGAGAGCCGTGAAGAGAGGTGAGCACAGCCGCTGGCTCCAACCAGCCCAGTTAAAGGACACTCAGACACAGCGGGGGTTCTGTCGAGCAGTTCCGTTTATTATCACACAAGCACTTGCTTTTAAAGGCAAATGGGGAAGGGAGGTTTTAACATAATCCAATCAGCTTAAACGTCAAGGGCATGCATCCTGTCTCAATGCCTAGCTACTGCAATCATGCAGTGTTCACGGGTGCAGAAGCACGTGTTTGGCCAATAAGGGCTAAGGCAAGGTTCCCACAGACACTCCCACCCTACTTCCTCCCGGCGCCCGTCTTAGGCTGCCACATTAATACGCCCTTGTGGGCCCATAATGGCGCCGCTTGTAATGTCACTTAAGGTGGCGTTAGTTTTTAAGGCCCAACAGGTTCATGGATCACATGTTGAATAGCACTGCCTCAAATGATCCAAATATGTTGTTTTTCTTTGAACATTCCAAGAAAACTACCTCCACTATTTTTTATGTATAGCATTTATTTAAATCTCCTAACAGTCTATAATTATTTTCATAGTTTTTTTTCTAACTCCCCAGTCCAAGTTTATATATAAATTGCATGAGGGAGAGTCTTTATGATGCTCATTAATTTATCCCAACACATAAAACACAACCAAGCACAAAGTAATGCTCAAAAAATATTTGTTGAACTAAAACATATCTACTTAAAATGTCTACATGAAGAATGTAAGATGAGCAAATGATGTTCAGGATGTGAGAACGTATAGAATCTTTAGCTGTAATAAGGTTTTCATGACAAAATATTATGACTAAAGCAGGAATTCGCAAATCCTTGATACTCTATAGGTGAATATCTTCTGTTAAAGACATATCACCGAGTAAAAAAACATCTACAGTTAATAAGTTTGATCTCTTTACTGACACACTCCCTAATATTTCACAAAATTTTGAGGGCAAACGAAGGAAATTAAATTATATATGCCTAAAACTTTGTATGTATATGTACGTGTGTGTGCCTTTGTGTGTATGTACATGTGTGTATACACATAAATATATTTTTAAATAGTTTTTAAAGTAAATTTATTGTATATTTTTAAGGTCTGCAATATGATGTTATAAGAAACATATATGTAGGAAAATAGTTACTATAGTGAACCAAGTAACATATTCCCCATCTCATGAAGCTACCCATATTTTCTCCTTTGGAGAGAGCAGGTGTAATCTACTCATTTTGCAGAACTTCTGAATATAATACATAATTATTATCTATAGTCCTCATGTGTGCGTTAGATCTTTAGACTTGTTCATCCTAGGTATCTGCTACTTTGTATCCTTTCACATCTCCCCATTTCATCCCCCAGCTCTCACCCTGGTAACAACTGTTTTTTTTTTTTTCCAGTCTCTGTATATTTGTCTTTTTAATAAAAAAATTTTGTTTGCCAAATTATCCTTTCTAAATATAAAGCTAACAACAGAACATAGAGATAAACTATTATTTTGTAAGAATAAAGTATATTAAATATGAATACACACCATTATAAAAACAAATAACATCTGTGTTCAAGCAAGCATGAGGTCTTTGATGTACTTAATTAAAAATATATGTACTACGAACTAGAGGCAGATTTTTTTTTTTTTAATTTGTGTAGCTACTAGGGACTATTTGAACATTTTCCTGGGTTTTATGACTTTAAAAGTGAATAATTCATGTAAGCTAATGTTAATTAACATCAGAAAGCTCGGTAGCAGCTTTGTGGTTTTAATGACTAAATTCTCAATTTCAAAAGCAAGATTAAGAAAAACACTAACTCTGTTCTAAAATTTTATCTATTTAAAAATTTTAAATATATAAATGCACAATTTCTGCAATTTTTTTTTTTTTTTTTTTGAGGAGGGGACAGGTAGATAACAAACTTTAAACCCAAAACACTTTTTGAAAATGAAAGGAAAACTTTATTTCTGACATGACTAGAATATACAAATACTACCTGTGAAAATAAACATCAATGATATAAAAAAGGACATAATGGGAATATACCACTTCATATACACACATGTAGATATACACATAAATTTAGATATAGTGCATATATACATAGAAATAGATAAGCTGACAGGAAATAAGATATATTGGTAAAAAATACAGATGTTTATAGCTATTGATATATCATTTTAAAAATCATCATTAAGGCTAAAACAACTTAAAATAATAAAAGTTTAAATGATATTAATGGTTTTTATTAAATATGGCTTTTCAAAATTACTCAAAACAATAACATATATAAAAAAGGAATAATTTAAAAAATTAAAAATCAAATCAGAATCAACTTTCCACTACGATGACTCCAAATGATGCAAGCCCACCTGGTTGTATTGGTGTTATCAAACCTAAAGCAATTGAAAGTTCCTAATATTATACACACAGTCTATAAGACACAAAAATAGGAAAAGCTAAAGGACATTTTTACAAGGCAAATGAAACCATTATTCCCAAATTAGAAAAGAATATTAAAATAATACTCACTTATGAATATAGATATATGTGAATATAGATAAATAAATCCTTAACTAAGCTACGTGAAGGCTGAATTCACCAATGTGTGCATGTTTATGTACAGACAGAGAATCAAATAATGAAAGGATGGCTTCATATACTATATGAGGGTACTTTAAAAAGTTCATGGAAAAATAGAATTGAAAGATAATGTGAATCTTTTCACAAACTTTTTGAAATACCCTCCTATAATAGAAAAAAGGAGAAAATAATATGCTTGTTTCAATAGATAAAGATGGATATATTCAACAAGTTGCCTCAATTTTTGATTGTCTGAGAAAGTTTTTATTTCTCTACCACTTTTTTTGTGCATTTCTAAGATTGTATATATGCTTTTTAATTTTAATTTTTTTATTTTTAATTGACAAACAACAATTGTATATATTTATGGGATACCGTGTGATGTTTCAGTACATGCATACAACATATAGCATGGAGATTCCTCAAAAAATTAATAACGGAACTGCCATATGATCCAACAATTCTACTACTGGCATATATCCAAAGGACATGAAATCAGATGTTGAAGGAACATCTGCACGCCCGTTTGTTGCAGCCCTATTCACAGTAGCCAAGATTTGGAATCAATCTAAAAGTTCATCAACAGATGAATGGATAGAGAAAATGTGGTATAGAAGTATTTACACAATGGAATGCTATTCAGCCATAAAAAAGAAGGAAATCCTGTCATTTGCAGCAACCTAGATTGAACTGGAGATCATTATGTTAAGTGAAATAACCCAGACATAGAAAGATGAAGACCAAATGATCTCATTCATTTGTGGAATCTCCTTCACTTTCAAAAGTAATTTCACAGAGTACAGAATTCTAGGTGGGTTTTTGTTAGTGGCAGTGGTGGTGTTTTTACTTATTTCTTTCCCAACACTTTAAAGTTCTGCTCTACTCTCTTCTTGCTTGCATGGTTTCTGAAGAGAAGTAGGATACAATTCTTATCTTTGCTCCTTTGGAAGTAAATTCCCCCTCCCCAAGCTTCTTTCATTATTTTTTAATTACCTTTGATTCTCTGCAATTAGAGTATAATATGCCTTTGTTTTAGTCCGTTTTGTGTTGCTATAACAGAAACACCTGAGACTGGGTAATTTATAAGGAAAAGAGGTTTATTTGGCTTACGATTCTGAGACAGCTGCATATGGCACGGGCCTCAGGCTGCTTCTACTCATGGTGGAAAGTGGCAGCAGCCGGCGGGTACAAGCAGATCACATGGCGAGAGGAAGCAAGAGAGAGAGAGAGGAGGTGCCAGGATCTTTTTAAGCAATGAGCTCTTGTGGGAACTAATAGAGCGAGAACTCACTCATTAATCCCCCCTACCCCAGGGAGAGCATTAATCCATTCATGATGGATCTGCCCCCATGACTCAATCAATTTCCAACACTGCCAGATCAGAGATCAAATACTCACATGAGTTTTGGAGGGGACAACACATCCAAACTCCATCATTCCGTCCCTGGCCCCCCAAAACTCATGTCACTCTTATATACAAAATACAATCATTCCTATCCCAACACTCCAAAAAATCTTAGCTTGCTCCAGAACGACATAAAAGTCCAAAGTCCAAAGTCTCATCTGAGACCAAAAGCAAAAGTCCTTCCAGCTTTTAATCTGTAAAAGTCAAAACCAAATTTATCTACTGCCAAGATACAATGGTGGAACAGGCATTGGGTACACATTCCCATTCCAAAAGGGGTGAATAGGCCAGAAGAAAGGAAAAACAGGCCCCAAACAAGTCTGAAGCCCAGCGGGGCAGACATTATGTATTAAAGCTCCAAAATAATGTTCTTTGACACCAAGTCCTGTATCCTGGGCACCATTGGGCATCTGGGTCCCCAAAGCATCAGGCAGCCTTGTTCCCACAGCTCTGCCAGGCAGAGCCCAGAGGACCACACTGGTGTCTGTGGCTTTTCCTGGCCTGCATTGCACATTACCTGTGACCCCGAAGATCTGGGGTCTTGGCAGCAGCCCTGCTGCATTGGCTCTACTAGACAGTTCCCTGGTGGGGGCTCTCTGTGGGGGCTCTGACCCCACTTTCTGTCTTGGCATTGCTCTAGGAGATGGCCTCTGCAGTGGCTCCACTCCTGCGGCAGGTCTCTGCCTGGACCCCCAGCTTTTCCATACATCCTCTGGAATCTGAGTGGAGGCTGCTCGTATGTCCTGCTGGCCTTCAGACTTAACACAGCTTAGTCGCCACCAAGGTTTCAGGTCTCTACTCTCCAGGGCTGCTGCATGAACCACACTTGGGGCCACTCCAGTTGGAGCAGCTGGGATGCTGGGAGCAGGATTCCGGGGGAAGCTGTGCCCTAGGTCTGTCCTCCAGGATAACTCAGTCCTTCTAGGCCTCAGGGTCTGTGATGGGTGGGGTACCCTTCCAGAATTCTGAAATGCCTGCGGGGCTTTCCTATCATTTTCTCTGCTATTAGCATCTGGCTGCTTCACTGCCAAGATAATATCTTTAGCAACCAGTTTATCTGCTTCACCCTTCCACTGTTTGCCCGCTCTCCGCTTATTTACCATATAACCAGGCTGCAGATTTTCCAAACCTTTATGCTCTGCTTCCCTTTTACATTCCAGCTTTACATAATGATTTTGTTGCCATAACTCAAGGTAGGCTCGTAAAAGCAACCATGCAGCTTCCTTACTGCTTTGCTGCTTAGAAATTTCTTTGGCCAAATGCTCTGGTTCATAACTCTTAAGTTCCAGCTTCCACAAAGTCCAAGGGTATGGACACAATGCAGCAAGGTTCCTTGCTATGGTGTAGCAAGGGTCATCTTTTGTCCAATTCCCAGTAAGTTCCTCATTTCTATCTGAGACCTCATCATCCACATGACCTTTACTGTCCACATTTCTATCAGCATTCTGCTCTCCACCACATAAGTCTCTAAGACATTCCAAACTTTCCCTCATCTTTTTCTCTTCCTCTAAGTCCTCCAAACTGCTCCAACCTTTACCTTTTACCCAGCTCCAAAGATGCATCCACATTTTCAGGTATCTGTACAGCAACACCCCACTCCTGGTACCAATTTTCTGTTTTGGCCCATTTTGTGCTGCTATAACAGAAATACCTGAGACTGGGGAATTTATGAACAGAGGTTTATTTGGCTTATGATTCTGGGACAGCTGCATCTGGCATTGGGCTCAGGCTGCTTCTACTTATGGCGGAAAGTAGCAGGCAGCTGGAGGGTACAAACAGATCACATGGTGAGAGGAAGCAAGAGAGAAAGAGAAGGTGCCAGGGTCTTTTTAAGCAATGAGCTCTCATGGGAACTAATAGAGTGAAAACTCACTCATTAATCCCCCCTCCCCCAGGAAGAGCATGAATCCCTTCATGAGGGATTCACCCCATGACTCAATCAGTTTCCAACACTGCCACACTGGAGATCAAATTTCCACATGAGTTTTGGAGGGGACAACACATCCAAACTCCATCATTCTTGGTGTATGTTTTTTGGCTTTTATACTGCTTGGCGTTCTCTGAGCTTCCTGGATCTGTGGTTTGGTTGCTGACATTAATTTGGAGAAATTCCCTGTCATTATTGCTTCAAATATTGCTTTTTCTCTTTCTTTTTTACTTCTCTTTCTGGTATTACCATTACAAGTATGTTACACCTTTTGTAGTTGTCCCACAGTTCTTAGATATTCTGAGGTGTTTTATTTTTTCAGTCTTTTTTGCTTTGCTCAAAATCATAGATTCTTTTCTCAGCCAAGTCAAGTCTACTAACAAACCTATCAAAGGCATTCTTCATTTGTTACAGTAATTTTTATCTTTTATTTTTTTATCTCTAGCATTCCATTTTGATTTTTCTTAGAATTTCTATCTCTCTGCTGACAATACCCATCTGTTCTTTCATGCTGTTTATTTTTTAAAGCCTTCAGCATATTAATCATAGTTTTAAATGAAGTACCAGTCATAATTTCAATATCCCTGCCATATTAGAGTCTGGTTCTGATGCTTGCTCTGTCTCTTCCAAGTTTGTTTTTTGACTTTGTTTTTTGACATCGTTCTAACTAAATATTTTTTTCTCTTTTTACTATTTTATTTTTTAACTGACAGATAAAATTGCATGCATTTGTCATGTATGATGTGATGTTTCGAAGTATATATAAGTTGTAGAATGACTAAATCTAGCTCTCTGTGATACAACATGGTGACTTTAGTTAATGACAGTGTGTTGTGTTCTTGATTAAATATTATACTAGAGGTGTAGCTAATACATTGACACAAAATAAATAAATGGATGAAACAGTGATATATAAGTTGATAAGGAAGAGTCTATCTTGTCCTTATTTGTAGATGTAGAATACTGTCATAAAAATATAAGTTAATCTACAGATAGAGTTTAGTAATTAGTAAGACAAATTTTCATGATTACTTGGTTAAAGATCAGCATAAAAAAATACATGGTGTTATCCATCAGCAATCAAACATTAATCACAATCACAATAGCAAAAGAAATGATAACCAAACACAATATTCTGACTGAGCACTGATCCATCAGAATTGACACCAGTCTTATCACAGTAGAAGGGTCTTTGGTTCCTTTATTTGCTTCATGTGGGGACACTTGGGACAAAGAGGTTTTTAGAGATTAAAGTGATGGTGGTGTATTTACAAGTTCAGCATAGAATCTTATTTTAAACCACTCTGGAAACAGTTTATTTCATTAAAGCTAGCATTAATATATCAGTTTCCACCATCTGAATATCAATGCAGACCTACAACAGTTAATAATTGTTTAGCACTTGCTATGTGGTAATATTGTGAGCAACTTATATTTATTAACTCATTTAATCATCACAGCAAGCTCATGAGTAGATATAGTTATTATTTCTATTTAATAAATAAGGAATCTATTGTTCAGCAATTTTACATTTTCTAAGATTAAACATAATGTGCTGAAATTAGGATTAGAACACAGACATTTCATGTTTCCATAGCCTTTACTTTTGACTTACCATCTCAGTATAAACCTAAGACAAAAAAAGTTGGCAAAAACTGTGGGGAAAACATATAACTTTATTAAAAGATATTGTTTAAAAATGCATAAAAAAGAGGTGAATCATTAATATAGAATAGAATACTTAGTATTTTAAGATTTAATTAAACATTTAATAAATTATCAAACTAAATAAAATTTTATGCATCTTTTAAAAGACTCATGAAAGAACTGTGAAACAATATAGTCAAGATAATTTTTAGGGTGGAGAAAAAGATGGTGGAATTAGATCCATCAAGAAGAGTGTAAAGTTATAACATTTAAGTCTAATAATTCTAACACAAGGATACATACATCAACTATTGGAACAAAATTAAGTACTCTGAAATAGATTTACACTTATATAAAACTTGATTCACTTCCAAAGCAGCATTACTAATTATAAATTAGTGGGCGAGTTTTGACTCTTCATTAAATCATTCAATCATGCTGAGATAACCGCTTGTCCATATAAAAAAATTGAGTTTCCCACTTCACAGAAAACCCAGGACTAAAAAGAAAAAACAAAAATTAGAAGAAAATATACAAAAATATCTTTTTGATTTTGGGATAGGCAAGGATTTCTTTGGCACATCATAAAGAATCCCAATCCCAATTAAAAAAAAAAAAATATATATATTTTTTTTATTGAAATATAATTGAGTGCATATATCTGTGGGGTACGGCATTAGAAATCAATACCTGAGTTCAATATGTGATGATCAAAACAGAATAATTACTATATTCATAATTACAGAATGTAATCATTTTTTTGTGTCCCTTCACCAATTTCTCACTAACCCCACTTCTCCCCTTCCCCACTCCGGTGGCCTCAGCTCCTTTTGAAAGTTCAACAAATTATTACAATTGTTGTATCTCTTTTTTATTTTTTATTTGTTTTTGGGGTTTTTTCCTTTTTTTTTTTTTTTTTTTTTTTTTTTAGCTCTCACTTATGAGCGAGGCCATGCTGTTTCTCTTTCTGTGCCTGGCTTATTTCACTTAACATAATTTTCTCCAAGTTCCTCTATGTTGCTGCAAATGGCAAAATTTCATTCTTTTTATGGCAGAGTATATATATATACACAGCATTTTCCTTACCTAGTTGTCCATCTATGGACATTGAAGTTGGTTCCAACTCTTAATTATTGTAAATAGAGCTGAGATAAATATGAAAGGGCAGGTATCCCTTCGACATGAAGAATCCTAATTTAAAAATCGTTATGTTTATATTTACAAAAATTAAATTATTAAATTATTCTGTATAACTAAAGGTGCTGTAAAAATATAACAAATATATACTATGTTATCTAGTCAGTGAAAAGAAAATATAAAACAGGAATTGGGAGATAGAGTATAATGAAGACTTCGGAAAACGGTGTGCAGAGAAGGCCTTTTTGGTAAGATCACATTTACATAAGTGACATTTCCATAAGTGGAAGAGCAGGTTTGGGGAAGTTGGTTTAGATAAAGAAAATAGGAACTTCAATGGTCTGAGGAGAATATGTGTGGAATGTTCAAGAAACAGGAATTCAAAAGAGGCCAGTGTGGCCGAAATGATTACATGCCACATATTAGAAACTATACCCCAAATGTAAAAACATCATTATTAACGAACAAGCGCATTTTAATTTCTGTAGAAAATAAACAGTATAATCATAAAACACACAGCTTATTTTAACCACAAGGAGTTTTATTTTGTGAAGTAATTTGGTATTTTATTTTCCTCAAAACTAAATGTGTTTAAATGTGTATTCAGTGTGTTTTTATGTGATATATGTTGGCAAAATCTTTCCCCCAAAAATGTACTGCTTAAATTTAGTATAATTAGGAATCTCTCCAATTTTTTCTGTATAAAATACATTCTGAAGTTAATACATTCTGAAAACTCTAGTGAAAATTCATCAAAAATCAGTTTGTGTGCATGTATTTAAGTGAACTGAAGTAGTGCTGAATTTTGATTTTATTTTCCATGTGTATTCTAACTCATGCTTGTGCTGAAGGATATGAAGTTTGCATCAAGAATGGTGTGCAAGACAGACTGATATTGAGATGGAAACAAACACTGTCCTCTTTTGATCTCATGGGGATCTGAAGAGCTGCAAGTTTTAAGGCAAGTCGGAACAATAATTTGGACATTGAGAAACAATGATGTCTTGAGTAGAATAAAACAAAAGGTTGAAATCCTAAAGGGACACGACAATAACGACAGCAGAACATCAGAATGTGTTACTGATAAGGCCAAATTAGTATGAAGCTAATGCAGACAAATGTATTGGCCTTAACTATTTATTCTTTACAAAAAAAAATAAATGAGAACTTGATGGAGCTGTTCGTTAGATGCATTTCTAAAAAATGCATTAAAATGCCATATCTGTCTATCTACCTGTTCATCTATCTAAAGAGAAAGCGATATACCTCTATCTATCCATCGTGCAATTTGTCTAAACAGCATTTGTCCCTGTTATCTACATCCTTTCTCCTTTGACTGATGAATTATGAAACAGTGTTTTTGATGTTATACAGACCTGTATTTGACTTTTGACTCTATTTTAATTTAAAATATTTAATTGCAATGCATTTTATTCCTCTGGCTTTTATACAAATTACCACAAATATAAATGCACTTTCTCATAGGTTCAGAGGGCAGATGTCTGAAATTCTTATCACTGGACCCAAATCAAGGTGTCTGTCATGTCTCACTCCCTCTGAAGGCTCTGTGGAAGGATTCATTCCTTGCCTCTTCCAGCTGTTACTGGCAATTTTGGTAATTCCTCGGTCCTTTATGCTAACACAGTAAAGAATTACATATCAGCGAAATGAAAGTAAAGCAAAGCAAAGTATTTTGAAATAGATTCCGAGGGAGGAATGGGCCAAGTCAGGGGAGACAATGGTGCCCAACAATGTTGGGCTTAGGTATTTATTGGATTAAAACTTGAGGCAGTGGTAAAACATGTTATCATGACGGGTATGTTTACATCACTTGATTGGCACTTGTATTTATTAAAAATCATTTGTACTATAATGGTTATGATGATTGTCTTTGGGTAGATGGGATAATATGTGCTTTATATTCTTTCCTGATTATTTTTGCTTCGATCTATTTGTAAAATAGCATTGCTTCTTTGATTTAAAAAATTACTTCATTAACTCTGTCTATTTTTCCTTTCTAATTTTTACCTAAAATTTTATCTGATAAGGAAGGTAAGAAAGATATTGAAAATATGTTAAAATTATCAATATACTTACCCAAAGTATAATTCCTTATCAAAAGGTAAGGAAATACTGAAAGTATATTAAAAGTATCAATGCCTGGCAGAATAAAGAGTCAATAGATAATAATTTAGCTGCTGATGATGATTATGATGACAGTTACCTAGATTATCTGTCACATGTGTCAAATAAATAGTTTTGAAATGACCAAATAAGAATTTTCTGTGTGGGTCTTCTAGTAACTTGGGGTCTTCTAGTAACGTGCTGCCTAAAAATCATATGCTTTGTTACTAAAATATCTAATTGTACTGTTCCTATATAAAACACCATATTTGGACAAAATAGTCAATCAGAACTAAATCAAGTGGATATCAATTAGATTCTTACAAGGTAAAAGGCTAGAAGACAACTATGAAATGACACAGCATAGCTTTCCCTGCCCTTTTTATATTAACGTGTACACCTCCATAGGCTAAATATACCACCAAAAGGAATTAAAATTAGACATACATTAATAAAAATAACTTCAATTTATTGAATACCTAGTAAGATACAGATACTTACAACATCACTCATAATAGTCATAAAGCCTTGAAAAATTAGCATAGTTCTCCAAAATTTACAGGAAAAAAAATGGTTTCAAATATAAATGACTATGTTCAAGTAAATCCAAGTAAAATTTAAACTCCAGTTGTCTGATTTAAATGTGCATGCTTTTAGTAAATTAATATGCTACTTTTAGATATTCCTCAACTGTAAAAGGTAAAAAATGCAAGAGTTTATACTTGTTTTGATTTCTTTAAAATAAAAAAATAATGAGAATCTGACATGCATTATGAGAAGTCTGTTAGATTCATTGCACTGATGATTCCAATTAATTGTCTTTCTGTATCCATATGCACTGCTCAGAACTGCTTGGTCCCTGTCCATTCTGATTCTGAGCAGATCTTACAACTTAATTTGGCCAACAGAATGCCACAGAAGTGATGCTATGCTAATTTTAAGTCTAGACTTCAAGATGTTTTGTGTTCTTCTGCTTGCACTCTTACTCACTCTCTTGATAAAACTTGGTTCTGCCATGAGAACAAGCTTGGAGAAGAGCCAAAGCCTCTCAGCAAATCCCAGCCAATCCCACGTAGCAGAGCTGCCTAATCTACCTCTCACAGCTGACCACAGATATGAGGAAGCTTTGTGTCAAAACCAGACGAATAGTCCAACTGAATTCAAGCGAAGCTACAAACCTGAGGATTGTGAGCTAAATAAACAATTTGAAGTCACTAACTTTTGAGGAGGATATTATTATTGGGGAGGATGTATTGTAAATCCTGGGGATTAATTGCTCTTTTACTAAAAATGACCAAGATTATTCCACATTCTTTTAGGAAGTGGTCATAACTTCAAAGTCTTTATCTTTACAAATTCTTTTATTTTTAAAATTCTAATAATATATTCCACTTTTTGAATTTATGTAGGCTCTATCAGGGGACATAAAAGTCTCGGGGCTGTCTCAGTGTGTGTGTGTGTGTGTGTGTGTGTTTGTGTGTGTGTGCATGCGTGCGCACGCACATGTGTGTTTAGAATGCACTTTTATTTAAAAATATAAGATATTTCTTAATTAAATATGGCCATGGCATAGAGGTAGGATATGACATAAAATCTTCTCAGTCTTTTGGGGATTTCATATAATGTAATTTTTATTTAGTTTATTTCCCAAAAGCTACATTTTAAACAAAGGAGTTACTCATGGATATTAAATATATAAACTTTAAGGAATGCTATTTTTATTAAAAATAGAGTCTCACATATTTTAATTACCTAAGTCTGGAATATATGCAAGTACACAAAAATATCTATTTTGCTTTGTATTCTGACTCTAGCATATATTTTTTCTTATTGTTATTTTCTTGGTCAAACTTGCTGCTTTTTACCTTGGGCCTACCCTACAACTGCCATGCGAAATGCTTGTTTTGAAATGTACCTTCAAACCACCCACGGATGCACAGCTGAGGTCAGCTGATCTGAGTACAGCCAGTATTACCTGACTCCTGCCTGCCTCAATATTTATGAACCTATTATGGTAAATTTTTAGAAAATATTATTTTAAGCCACTAAATTTGGGATTTTTTAAAAAAGTAAAATAGCTAACTGATGCTCACTTGGTAGACTTAACACTAAGAGTTATAGGTAAAGATTTCATTACAAACTTTCCCCTTTAAAACAATTTCCCTAGTCTCTACAATCTCAGTTAACATAACCATCATCCACTGAGACATTCTTTACCTGTTATTCACTTTCCTGCCCTATAACTATCATACTTACAAGTCCTGTTTGTTCTATGTCCCATACGTGTGCCAGACAATTTTAACTATTAGTATCTTCAATGCTGCCATATGTCATATCTAATCTTTTGGAAATCTAGTCAATCTTTTCTTCAAAATATGTGTACAACCTAAACTTCTGTTCACTCTCAATACTAACACACTATTCAAGCTACTGTCATACTGGTTTTTCATGTTTCTAAAATTTACACCCTGTATTCTATTCATAGCACAACAGCCAAAATGATATCTTTATACCATAGATTAGATTATGTCTGCTTCTCAAAACACTCCATGGTTTCCCATATCATGTGCAGCAGACAGCAATTAGAGATAACAATAGAAGCATATTCATTACAACAAAGAGGAATGATAGCTCTGTAGTTAATAAGCTAAATCTAAACTATATTTATAGCTAGATGCACAGATATACATATCAATATAGTTATAGATATTTTTTTCTCTCTATAATCAGAGAACTTCCTAGGTTTGTAATGAAATATCAGAGTGATTGGCTGGCTCACCCACACATAGTAATTGAGATATCAGTGGCAAACTCACATATAATTTTTTTGTGTGTGTAGTACATATGTACATACTGAATATACAATTCTCTTTTTATATGGAAATACTATAAGTAAATAAGATCCAAACAGATCAACCACGTAGTCTGACTGGTAGGAGGGAATGGTATTGGGAGGGCAGAAAATCCTCCTTCCTCTCATTTACCAGAAGCTTCTGATACAAGTCCATGGAGCCCTGAAGTTTCTGAAAAACACTTTTAGAAATCCACTGTAAGGATTTTTGCATCTATATTCATCAAGGATATCGGCCTGTAGTTTTCTTTTTTGGTTATATCTTTACCTGGTTTTGGTATCAGGATGATGTTTGCTTCATAGAATGAGTTTGGGAGATTTGCGTCCATTTCAATCTTTTGGAACCCACTGCCAATATCATCCTGAATGGGGAAAGGCTGAAAGCTTTTCCTTTAAGAACAGGCACCAGACAAGGATGCCCACTCTCACCACTCCTATTCAACATAGTGTTGGAAGTACTAGCCAGAGCAATCAGAGAAGAGAAGGAAATAAAGGGCATCCAGATTGGAAAAGATGAAGTCAAACTGTCCCTGTTTGCAGATGACATGATCCTATATATCGAACAGCCTAAAACCTCTACAAAAAAACTCTTGGAATTGATAAATGATTTCAGCACAGTAGCAGGATACAAAATCAACACACAAAAATCAGTAGCATTTCTTTTCTCCAATAGTGAACATGCAGAAGGAGAAATCAAGAAAGCCTGCCCATTTACAATAGCCACCAAAAAAATAAAATACTTAGGAATTGAGTTAACCAAGGAGGTGAAAAATCTCTATAATGAGAACTACAAACCACTGCTGAGAGAAATTAGAGAGGATACAAGAAGATGGAAAGATATTCCATGCTCTTGGATTGGAAGAATCAACATAGTGAAAATGTCCATACTACCCAAAGTGATATACAAATTCAATGCAATCCCCGTCAAAATTCCAAAGACATTTTTCTCAGAAATGGAAAAAACTATTCAGACATTTATATGGAACAATAAAAGACCACGAATAGCCAAAGCAATGCTGAGCAAAAAAAATAAAGCTGGAGGCATAACACTACCTGACTTTAAGCTATACTACAAAGCTATAATAACCAAAACAGTATGGTACAGGCATAAAAACAGACACACTGACCAATGGAATATAATAGAGAATCCAGAAATCAACCCACACACTTACTGCCATCTGATCTTTGACAAAGGCACCAAGCCTATTCACTGGGGAAGGGACTGCCTCTTCAGCAAGTGGTGCTGGGATAACTGGATATCGATATGCAGGAGAATGAAACTAGATCCATACCTCTCACCGTATACTAAAATCAACTCAAAATGGATTAAGGATTTAAATATACACCCTGAGACAATAAAACTTCTTAAAGAAAACATAGGGGAAACACTTCAGGAAATAGGACTGGGCACAGACTTCATGAATACGACCCCAAAAGCACGGGCAACCAAAGGAAAAATAAACAAATGGGATTATATCAAACTAAAAAGCTTCTGCACAGCAAAAGAAACAATTAAAAGAGTTAAAAGACAACCAACAGAGTGGGAGAAAATATTTGCAAAATATACATCTGACAAAGGATTAATATCCAGAATATATAAGGAACTCAAACAACTTTACAAGAAGAAAACAAGCAACCCAATTAAAAAATGGGCAAAAGAGCTAAGTAGGCATTTCTCTAAGGAAGATATCCAAATGGCCAACAGACATATGAAAAAATGCTCAACATCACTCAGCATCCGGGAAATGCAAATCAAAACCACATTGAGATACCATCTAACACCAGTTAGGATGGCTAAAATCCAAAAGACTATGAACGATAAATGCTGGCGAGGCTGCGGAGAAAAAGGAACTCTCATACATTGTTGGTGGGACTGCAAAATGGTGCAGCCTCTATGGAAAATGGTATGGAGGTTCCTTAAACAATTGCAAATAGATCTACCATACGACCCAGCCATCCCAGTGTTGGGAATATACCCAGAGGAATGGAAATCATCAAGTCGAAGGTATACCTGTTCCCCAATGTTCATCGCAGCACTCTTTACAATAGCCAAGAGTTGGAACCAGCCCAAATGCCCATCATCAGATGAGTGGATACGGAAAATGTGGTACATCTACACAATGGAATACTACTCAGCTATAAAAACGAATGAAATACTGCCATTTGCAACAACATGGATGGACCTCGAGAGAATTATATTAAGTGAAACAAGTCAGGCACAGAAAGAGAAATACCACATGTTCTCACTTATTGGTGGGAGCTAAAAATTAATATATAAATTCACACACACACATACACACATACACACACAAACGGGGGGGGGAAGAAGATATAACAACCACAATTATTTGAAGTTGATACAACAAACAAACAGAAAGGACATGGTTGGGGGGGAGGGGGGGAGGGAGAAGGGAGGGAGGTTTTGGTGATGGGGAGCATTAATCAGCTACAATGTATATCGACAAAATAAAAATTAAAAAAAAAAAAAAAAGAAATCCACTGTAATCTAAAGTACAGTGAATATACATAACATATGGTGGAATATATATAAAGTAGGAGATAAAATTATCTACTGTATCTGGTACTCAAAAGGAAATATCTCTGAGGTTCATTCAAATCCTAGTACCAGTCTATGCCTTACCTCTTTATCAACATTGGAGCTGGAACAATGCAGAATTATTTTAAAGAGTTTGCCTTTTAAATTATTCTCAAATTCAGAAATGCTTCACATATGTTTATCTAACTTAACTTTATAAATACATTGGATCAGCTGTGCAGGGAGAGAAGAATGGAGTCTAAAGGGAGGTATTTTTGGCTTCTATCTTTCTTAAGAATGGCTCTGGTTATTAATTTTTTATGATACTAAGACATTAAGAATATTTTTAAAGCTGCATTTTTACAGTCTCTTCCACACTGCTTTGCTGATAAACTCTTTTAGTATTAGGTTGAAAGGGGTACAATGTAACAAGGGTGGGAACATGCTTGAATTAGCCCTGTGGTGACAGTTCTCTGATCATTTGACAAATCCTGGCCCGGGGAGTTACAATTTAACAAGTGAAGTAGTAAATATGGAAGATTCCTTTGAAAAGTGAAATCCCCATAGAGCAAGATTTGTAAGAATCTGAAGGAAATTTACATTTCAACACATTGTTCATTTCTGCTTCCCACAGAGGACTGCCACAGAACAATTGCGCTTTTCAGAGTTTTTTGCTGTAGTTTGAGTCAGTGGCAAAATCCCTGCTGCTAAGCCACATTACTAGAAAAGAATATTTTGAAAGGACATTTACACAGACTAAAGTCACTTTGTTAAATAACACACTTTGCAATTTGGTACTGAGAGAAAAAAAAAATTAAAACTTGGTTTAGCAAATCACAGTTCAACAGCTTCATAGATTTCATTATTTTATGCAATTTATAGGGTCATTTGGGAACACCTTTCTTTTTTTCTTAATGTGAAATAGATAGGATCTTTGTATGTGCATACTAGCAGTTGTGTGTAAAAATGCCTGAGGAATTGCATATATGCAGATATTGTGAACCTTGTAAAAGGTACTCTTCATGGTTAAATTTTTGTCAATCTCTAACAATTTGACTGCGTTACTCATTGATGTTGAATACTCAACATTCGAAAATCATTGTATTTCCTATGGAAAAAGACGATTGAACATTGCAAAATTTATTCTCTGTGCAAAATCTTGTATTAGTTAATTTGTATGTATCAATCACCATTTTCCCCCAAACTCAATGATGTAAGTATAAATTTTCTCTCAGTATGGTTAACATACTCCTTACATTCTTTGACTATTTTTATGTCTCAATTTACTTGACTATAAAAACATGATTTGCATTAGAGAGATTTCCTGTTTTAAAATAGCAAGTAAATGTACTAAATGTACTATATCTACTAAATGTACTATAATATAATCATATCATTTTAGAATATTACAGCTGAAAGAGTACAATGACAGCAACTAGCCTAACTCTCTTCAGATGTTTTTTTCAGCTTGTATTTGAACCTTTTAAATGATGTAGATATAACTGGACCATGAGATATTTTATTGCATTTTTTGAATAACAGTAGTTATTCCTCAAGATCTTGCTTATCCTTACCCCCTCCCTTCCATTATAGAATCATGCAATCATCCCAAGTGTGATTTAAACCTGTGTCTACCAAAATAATTGTACAAGAATGGTTATGGTGACTTTATTCATAATAGGTAAATCGTAAAAACAACCAAAATGCTCACAAACAATATGTGGATAAACAATTTATGTAACATTCACACAATGAGATTCTATTCAGCAATAAAAATAAATGAACTGCTCATAAGGGGACCAACATGAATGAATTTAAAAAATATTAGGTTGAACAAAGAAACCAAACACAGGAATTCATAGTGTATGGTTTCATTTATGTGAAGTATAAGAACAGGTAATATATGGTAATAGAAATAAGAAAACTTTTGGCTCAGGACTAGGGAGAAAATGATTAGGGAAAGCACAAATAAAACACTTTCTGGGTTGTGAAATGTTGGATTTTGGGTACATGGGTGTATTCTACTGTCACAACTCATCAAAGCAAACATTTCAGATCATTACATTTTACTATATGTAAATTGTATCTCAATAAGAAAGACGAAAGTCTTGGAAGTGGTAATATTTTAAATATATTCATTATAATTCTCTTCTCTTTTTACAAGCATCAACACACGTTTTTGACATTTAGACCTAACACCATAGTAGCACCACATTGAACAGGGGTGGGCTCTCATCAGATTTGTGAATTCAGTATGACCCTTTCCCCAACACACAGACACACAAAAATTTACACACACTAGAGTTTAAGAGAAAAGCTATACGAATGGGCCAATTAAACTGCATTCCTGAATATATGGATAAAGTTGACTGAGTAATTGAGTTTGTCTGAATAATGGACTATATTGTAGAAGTTTATCCTTTAGCAGTAGCTGTTTTCTCCTTTGTGAATTGGATAGAAGTTATTGTATTAAAAAGAAATAAAGAAATAAAAGAAGAAATAGAGGCCCAAAGACACGTTATGTATGAGGAATAAGGAGGGAAGGTTGTTTAGGTTCCTTGCAGCTTTCTTGTAGTTTACTGTGTTGTTTAGATTAGAGGTTCAACATTCCAGCTTGTGAAATCTACGGTCTGTGTTTATATCATTTCCTCATCTCAACAAATAGTAAATCTGATCTCTCTATATTGATATATTTTACCCGTAAAATCATTATATAAAATACTAATATAACAGCTGCATAGGGTTTTTGGAGAATTAAGCAAGGCAATGCATTTGTAATGCTTTGGAGAGAGTGCTCAGTGTTACTTATTACGGGGTCATAAGTGTTTAAGAGAGCAATTATACATTTTACTGTCATTGTCTGTGGCTAGTTGAATTCTTTCAATAGTTGTTCATTGAAGCTACCATAGTAAAAGATGTGCTGGGTGATAAGAGGGAACACATATACGCTGTTTAATAAGAGTCCTACTTTAAAGACTTTGAAGAGTAGAAAACATTTTTGTTTATAACAATCAATAAAAATGATCTTGGCACATTTTCATTGACTTCTCATATTAAATATATAGATATAATTGAAAGGTTAACAAAAATATTAAGTATTAGCACCAAATTTTAATAAAATGTAATGAGGAATAAATGCTTAACAAGTTCTCAAAGACCATAGGTCTTTGAAGAAACATGCATCTGCCCATATTACATTATTCTTGAATCTCAGTCCGGACTACTTCATTTATTAACATAAACAAATAAAAAGAGTGAGATGAGAGATAAGTTTTCTAGAACAACAACACTTAGAATAATCAAATACATCCTGGTAACTGGTTTTCACAGCCTGAACTTGAAAAAGAATTCTGCATTCACATTAAAATAAAAATTTGTCTAATATGAACTCATATCCCTCCAAAATGAATATATTGGTCCTTTCAATATGGTTATTCATAAAATGGCTTGAATAGGTTGGTTTCTAATCAAAATTCAGCATTTAATTTTTGGAAAATGTCTAATTTAAGGAACATGCAAACACTGTAATTTGGAATTATTTGTAAAATACTTTATCCCATCTGTTAGGTACAACATTCTAGAATTGGAGAAAAAGATTTTGGGGTACAGTGGTTTTTTTCCAACATAAGTTTGAGCAATTGACAAAACTTAATGATTCTCTAAGGAGTTAATTTAAAATTTATGAAAAAAACCCCGAAAGAAATGATAGACAGGCAGCCTCCTCTTCTTCACACCGCAGTGTTGCTTGTGGCGAGGCAGTCTTGTAGCCTCTGCTGCAGGGTTCGATGTTCTTTCACACAGATTTGTTATCGAGATACATTTCCTTTCTAGTGATTATTAGTGACATCCACGTGGAAATCTATAGGGGGATGTGTGTTTGTGTATGTGCATACGGTACATGTTTAGTTGTGCTGGGGTTAGTGATTGTTTTAGCTTCAGTCAGATATCCCACTGTGTAAGGACTACAAATTGTTTGGAAAGTGTGGCTGCATTAAAGGGGTTATTTGTAAGCCACTAATATAGTGAGTATATAGTTTGCAAATATTTTCTCCCATTCCAGGTTGACTTTTCACTCTGCTGATTGTTTCCTTTGCAGTGCTGAAGCTTTTTAGTTTTGTACGATCCCACTTGTCTGTTTTTGCTTTTGTTCTCTGTGCTTTTAATGTCATATATGGGAAACCATTGTGCATGTTAATGTCAAGAGGCTCCTTTCCTATGTTTTCTTCTAGGAGTTCTACAGTTTTAGATCTTACATTTAATCCTTTAATCCATTTTAAGTTGATTTTGTGTACAGTGTAAGATAAAGGTCCAATTTTTTTCTTTTGCACGTGGATATCTAGTTTTCCCAGAAACATTTATTGAAGAGTGTCCATATCCTATTGCACATTGTTGGAACCCTTGTCAAAGATCAGACAACTGTATATGTGTTGAATTTATTTCTGGACTGTCTATTCTGTTCCATTGGTCTATACGACTGTCTTTGTGCCAGTACCATACTATTTTGAATACTCTCCAAATTATATATGGAACTCTTACAACTCAGTAAAAGAAAACAACAAATAAAAACCCTAATATCCTATTTTAAAAAATGGACTACAAACATGAAGATACATTTCTTCAAAGAAGAAATACAAATGGCCAACAAGTATATGTAAAACAAGCTCTACATCACTAATCATAAGCTAATCATCAAGGAAATGTAAATCAAAACCACAATGGGATATCACCTCATGCCTGTCAGGATGGCTATTATTTATTTATTTATTTTAGGTTTATCATTACACAATGTAAACATTTTTTTGTGGCCCTTTACCAATTTCTCTCTAACCCTTCCCCAACCCCTTTCCTATCTGTATGGCCTCAGTTCTATTCTCTCCATTTGAAAGTTCAAGGAATTATTGTACTTGTTGTATCTATCTTTTTTTTTTTGTTTCTTTGTTTATTTTATATTTGTATATATTTATTTTATATTTATATAAAATATTTTATAACAAGTATTTTATATTTATATATTTATTTTATATTTATATATGTTTATTTTATATTTGTATATTTTATATTTGTATATCTTCTATTAAAATGCCTGTTCAGTTCCTTTGCCCATTTTTAAATCAGATTACTTGTTTGTTCTTTCTTTCTTTCTTTTTTTTTTTTTTTACTGTTAAGTTGTTTGACTTCTTTGTATATTCTGGATATTAATCTCTTGTTAGATGCATAGTTTGTGAATGTTTTCTTCCATGCTGCGAGTTGTCTTTTCACTCTGTTAACTGTTACTTTTGCTGTGCAGAAACTTTTTAGTTTGATATAATCCCATTTGCTTATTTTTTCTTTTGTTGCCTGTGCTTTAGGGGTTTTGTTCATAAAGTCTTTGCCCAGTTCAACATCCTGAAGTGTTTCCCCTATGTTCTCTTTTAGTAGTTTTACAGTTTTGGGTCTGACACACAAGTCTATAATCCATTTTCAGTTGATTTTGATATATGGTGAGAGGTACTGGTCATTTCTTTCTTCTACATATGGATATCTGGTTTTTCCAGCACCACTTACTGAACAGGCAGTCCTTTCCCCAATGTATGCTCCTGTTGGCCTTGTCAAGTACAACATATACCTTGGCTGTATATATGTGGGTTGATTTCTGAGTTCTCTATTCTGTTCCATTGGTCTGAGTGTCTGTTTTTATGCCAGTACCATGCTTCTTTGGTTACTATAGCTTTGTAGTATAGTTTGAAGTCAGGTGGTGTAATGCCTCTGGCTTTATTTTTTTTTTTTGCTTAGGATTGCTTTGGCTATTTGGAGTCTTTTGTTACTCCATATGAATGTTAGGATTTTTTTTTTTTTCTATTTCTGTACAGAACTTCATTGGCATTCTAATGCAGATTGCTGTAGATCACTTTGGGTAGTATGGACATTTTCACAATGTTAAATCTCCTAGTCCAAGAGCATGGGAAACATCTTTCCATTTTTTGTGTCCTCTTTAATATACTTTTTAGCAGTGATTTGTTCTCATTGTAGGGCTCTTTTACCTCCTTGGTTAAATTGATTCCTAGTTATTTAACTTTTTTGGTAACTATTGTAAATGGACTTGCTTTCTTGATTTATTTTTCTGCTTGTTCATTATCAGAGTATAAAAATGCTACTGATTTTTGCATGGTGATTTTTTATCCTGCAACTTTATTGAAATCATTTATCAGCTCTAAGAGTTTTTTGGTGGAGTCCTTAGGTTTGTCTATATAAAGGATCATGTCATCTGAAAACAGGGACAGTTTTATTTTGTCCTTTCCAATGTAGATGCCTTTTATTTCTTTCTCTTGGCTGATTATTCTAGCTAGTACTTTTAATGCTATGTTAAATAGGAGTGTGGAGAGTGGGCATCCTTGTCTTGTTCCTGCCCTTAATGCAAAAGCTATCAACTTTTCCCCATTCATGATGATAGTCGAGGTGGGTTTGTCATTTATGGCTTGTATTGTGTTGAGATACTTTCCTTCTATACCTAATTTGCTGAGAGTCTTTATCATGAAGGGATGTTGAATTTTGCAATAGATGAAGAATGGCTATTATTAAAACAGTAAAGACTACAACTGTTGAGAAGGTTGTGGAGAAATAGAAACCCTTGCACACTGTTCGTGGAAATACAAAATGTTGCAGCCACTATGGCAAACAACATGAAGGTTCATTCAACAGTTAAAAATAGAACTACTATATGACCCAGCAATCTCACTTCTGGGTATTTATCCAAAAAATAAAAAGAAAATAAAATCAGAATCTTGGAGAGAGATTAGCATTCCTATATTCTTTGAAGAATTATTCACAATAGCTAGGATATAGAAATAACCTAAATGTCCATCAAAGGATGAATGGATAAAGAAAATGTGGTACATACATGCAATGAAATAATTTTTAGCCTTAATAAAGAAGAAAATTCTGGAATATTCAACAACATGGATGAACTTTGAGAACATTATTCAAAGTAAAATAAGCCAGTCATAGAAAGACAAATGGTGCATGATTCCTCTAATATTAGGTATCTAAAAATAGTTGAATTTATTGAATTAAAGTGTGGAATGGTGGTTGTCAGGTTTATAGAAAGTGGGAAATAGGGAATTATAATTTCAATGGTATAAAGTTTCAGTTAAGCAAGATGAATAAGTTCTAGAGATCTGTATCTTCTGTATCTGTAACATTGTATCAATCATCATCAATATTGTATTGTATACTTAAAAATTTAAGAGGGTTGATTGCAGGTTAAGTGTTCTTACCAAAATAAAATAAAAATTAAAAAATATGATGAGTATATTTTTGTTAGTTCAAGAGGAACAATTAAAAGTACTAAAACTGATCATTTAGTTATAAACTGAATATATTTCTAATATATTTTCACTGTGTGACTGTGGTTAAAATTAAGACCTTAGGTGAAGTTTAAAATGTTTTTCTTTAAAAAAGGCCATTAGGAAAATATAATAATTCATGTGAACCAATCTATTGATGACCTTTTAAAAAAATTGCATATGAAAATTTGGAAAGATAATAAGCAAAGGAACGAGCAGCATGAGAGTAAACCATGGTGCTGTCATGAATTGCGTGTTAATCATGCTTGCAAATTATACTGTATTATATGCCTGGAATTTCTATGGTAATTGAAATATTACCAAGAGTATTCTCCTAAATGTTATTATAACTTCACATGATGGGTGACAGAAGGCCAGTAGAAGACCTTCACAGTGTGGCTGTTTAGTTCATGCCTCCTGGATTAGATCAGGATTTTTCAGAATGCCAAGGCGGATCTTTCACATTGCCATTCATTCTAGATTTGCTATAGATACCTGTTTGTTACACTGAAGCACCTCTACATCATCCAATTGTTCATAATCTGAGTCAAAATTTCTAAGCAGGAAATTGAGGAGCAGTAATAGGAAAGAAGAGACATGAAAATATGCTCTGAACAGCTTACAAAATGAACTGAATAAAAGGTAGCAGCTAATAGAAAAAAACATGCCTACTCTTTGAGTGCAAAAATGAATTGTTTAGACAACTTATGGTATAATAGACTAAATACTATTCCAAACAACAAAGAGATTTTTAAAATATGAATTTTAATGTCGATAATAGATGAAATGTATTTTTAAAATTTTCAGAGAAATTAATATAAAATTATGTATGTAAGTTGAGCACGTTTAAGTATTTTTAAAAGCTTCAGTGCTGTTGAAGAACAGGACGTCTTGCCTCCACGTAGTCCGCAGTTCCCTCATTAAACCTCCATTTCTCATTCCCCTCTCTGCTCACACTTCCTTTAGCACCCTAAGTTATTCTGTATCTTGGTTTGACAGATTACTTACATGTCAGGTTATGAGGCCATTTATGAAGTAGTAGCTGGATATTAGCTATGCTTTTCAAGAAAACATGCAGAAGGAGAAAATTTCCATACAAGTGTATTAAACCCAGTGCATCATGTATTAAGCATGTGCATATTTGATATTTTTAATAGCTTTACTGGGATATAATTGATATACAAAAAACTGCGCATATTGAATGTGTACTATTTGATGAATTTGGACATATACAAGCACTGATGATACCTTCACCACAATCAACGAAATAGACATATCCAACACCACTCAGTTTCCCTGTGTTCCTTTTTGTGTGTTTCTGTGTGCGTGGTAAGAACACTTAACATGAGATCTACCCTCTTAACAATTTTGAAGTACTCAATACCATGTTGTTAACTACAGACACTAGATTGTACAGCAGATCCCTAGAAATCATTTAATTAGCACGACCGAAACCTTATATCCATTGAAAAACAACTCACCATTTCCTTCACTTTCCAGCCCTTGGCAATTACTATTGTGTTCTCTGTTTCTATTGGTTTAACTATTGCAGGTACCTCTTATGAAGAGGAATCATGTAGGATTTGTATTTCTGTGACTGGCTTATTTCACTGAACATAGTGTCTTCCAGGTTCCTCCATGTTGTCACAAATGGCAGGATTTTTGTATTTTTTACATCTGAATAATCTTCCATTATGTGTTCTCATAGAATGCATAGGCCACATTTTCTTCTGTTGATGGACTGTTGTGAAAAATGGTGCAATGAACATGGGAGTGCAGATATCTCTTTCAGACCCTGACTTGACTTCCTTTGTTTTTATACCCAAAAGTAGAATTGCTGGATCATATGGTAGTTCATTTTTAATTTTTGAGGAACCACTATAAGGTAATGTTTCCCATAGTGGCTGCATCATTTTATATTCCCACTAGCAGTATAAATTTCCCCAGATCCTCACCAACATTTGTTTTTGCTTTTTTTTTTATTAATACCCATACTAATAGGTGTGAAGTAATATCTCATTGTATTTGATTTGCATTTCCCTGATAATTAATGATGGTGAACATCTTTTTACATACCTGTTGACCATTTGTATGTCCTATTTGGAGAAAGTCTAAGTCCTTTGGTCATTCTTTAAATTGGGTTATGAGGTGTGTTGTTGTTGTTTTTTTGCTTGTTGTTGTTGCTATTGAGTTATAGGAGTTTTTTAAATATATTTTTCAAATTAACAACTTACCAGATATACGATTTTCAATATTTTCTCCCATTTGTTGATTGTTTTCTTTGCTGTGCAGAAGCTTTTTAGTCTGATGTAGTCCCACTTGACTATTTTTGCTTCTATTGCCTGGGCTATTGGTGATACAGCTAAGAAATCATTGCCAAGGCCAATGACAAGAAGCTTTCCTCTGAGAGTTTTGCAGTTTTAGGTCTTTAATTTATTTTGAGTCAATTTTGTGTATGGCATAGGGTATTCCTTTTATTTTATTCCCCGCCCCCTTTTTTTTGCATGTGCATTTTTAGTTTTTTTCATACTCTTTGTTGCAGACTGTCCTTTCCCAATTGTGCATTCTTGGCATCCTTTTCAAAGGATGACTGTATAAGAATGAGTTTACTTTTGAGCTCTCTATTCTATTCGTCTATGAATTACCAGTATTTATGGAGAAGAGACACACTGGAGATAATGTGGTATTTTAAGTATGTACATTTAACCTATCCATAAACATCATTGGCTACTTTCCTTGCATTCTATGTGTTTTTTTTTTTCTTTAACCCTGTTTCTTTAAAAAAATTAAAATGATGTTTCATAGTAGGTAAGACACAGAATCAAGGTAGGCTTTGCACTCCCAGGTTGTTTTATGCCTTTGGAGAGAAAAATGGATCACACTGTATCAATGTTAGCAACGTTCTCAGGTAAGTGACAATTAAAATCTGATAGCTCTCCATTAACTAAAAAAGACTAGATAATTAGAAGAAGGGTTGGTCAGATGTGGATGCTTAGAGGTAAATGTCACATTGACCATCCAAGCACAGGCTGAGTCAGAGGGAGTCTCAGCCGATGGGTGGGTATTGCAGTTTCACTGGCATTAATAACTCTGTTATGGAGATGAGTATAGCGTGGATTAGCTTGATACAGTTCAACATCCAAAAATTGTAATGAGTCCACACTCATCCATCCATCTTTTGCTTATTATTTGACTTCCCACAGTTTCTGACTTTAAAAGACTATGCAATGATACTGCTTAGTTTTCCAGTCTGTTGAAATGATTATATTTCTCAAGACAAAGAAATACATTGATATGAGAATTTAATACATCAGTATTCTGAGCTTGCATAAAATGAGAACCCTTTTGAGAAACAGGTTCTCTCTTGTGCACTAGGGATGGTATAATGATAAAATCACTAAGATAATGTCCCTTCATAAACTCTTTAGAAATGACCAATTTAACTTTTCACAGTATCAGCTGTCTACATTACTAATCTTGCCTTGCACTATACTTCGTATTTCAGTATATTATTGAAATGTAGAAAAATCTGTAATTTTCTCTTTCAATTGACATTATACTAAACCATAATGGTTTTTGAAGTAATCCATTCATTAATAAGCATTTATTAAATGTGTACTATGTATGAAATGTGTAGTGAATAAGAGAGCAGTGAACAAATTAGACGTAGTCTTTACCCACAAGAAACTTCCACTCTACTGGCTAGAGATGCAGATTATACTGTAATGTTATAACACATGAGGTATGTGTGACAGAGGCAGGGAGATAATAAAGAAAGACTTCCTAGATTTGTCGGGGGGAGGTCAGGGAACTGTGTCTTTGCAAAGAGATTAATATAAGAACAACTAGGAAGGATATATGAATGGATAAATAAATCCAAGGACACTTTCAAAACTATAATATTTTGGAGCCATTAAAAGTGCTTTAGTTTGTCTCTTTAAAAGTGAACATAGGAACTGAAATACATTTGGTACAATTAAGAAAGGTCAAGTGTGTGAAAGGCTTTGTGTACCATGCTGCATAGTAGATATCATCTTAGTGGGCAATTTTGTCTATAGTAATAACAAAATATTAGGGCAACATTGTGGAGAAAGAATTGGAGTCTAAATGATTATTAAAAGAGTAAAGACTTTAAAAATGGGTTAAATAGTAACTCTTGATAATAATTGTGCACATTTTTTCTTTACAGCTAGAGTATATTGTATCCATATATTATTCTTATATTTATTTTTTTTCTCCCAAGTGTCCAATATAAGTTTTTAGCAGAAAAAGCTCTTTGTATGCTTTGACTTTGATATTGTTAATTGGTGGGACTGAAAGTTAGTACAGCCACTATGGAAAACAGTATGGAGGTTTCTCAGACAACTACAGATGGATCTTCCATACGATCCAGCAATCCCACTTCTGGGTATCTATCCAGAGGAATGGAAATCATCATATTGAAGGGACACCTACACTCCCAAGTTCATCACAGCTCTGTTTACAATAGCCAAGACATGGAACCAACCTAAATGTTCATCGAGGGATTATTGGATAAGGAAACTGTGGTATGTGTATATATCATGGAATACTACTCTGCCATAAAAAGAATGAAATTCTTCCATTTGCAACAACATGGATGAGCCAGGAGAAACTTATGTTGAGTGAAATGAGCAAAGCACAGAGGGATAAATACTGCATGTGCCCTCTCATATGTGGGAGCTAAGAGAGAAAGAAGGAAGGAAAGAAAAACCACAGTGGTGCGTTGAACTTGCAGAGGGAGAGAGCATACTCTGGGCCACAAAATGGAGTGGGGGTGATGGGGGAGGGGGTGGGAGGATGTGGATAATTGGGTGGGGGACATGAGGTCCATATGCAATTTGTGGTAATGGGTATGCTGCCAGTATGAATCTGGCCTTCACATCTTGGGCTCGAGGGGTGACAATCAGCTTTGTATCTCAGGAATATTCATAACCAATAATAAAAAAGGAACAATACACTGTACCCCACAAATATGAATAATTAAAAAAATCAAACTAAAATAAATAAATAAATAAATAATGATTTAAATATTCCAACTCTGTGGAAGCACAGATAGATCACAAAAATTAAACCTTTCTCTTCTTTTTCTTCCCATGGATATCGTCTTAATATGTTCAAGATGCTAAAACAAAATTCCACAAACTGGTTTATAAACAATAAACACTTCTCACAATTCTGGTGGCTGGGAAGTTCAAGCTCAAGGTGCCAGCAGTTTCAGAGTTCAGTGAGGGTCTACTTCCTCCTGGATGGAGCCTTATCTCTCTGCTCACGTGGTACAAGGGGAGAAGCTCTCCTATACCTTTTATAAGGGCACAAATTCCATTTATGGGGGCCTTGCCCTTATGACGTAATCCCCTCCCAGAGCCCCCACTTCCTAATATTATCACCTTGGGGATGAGAATTCAGCATATTAATTTTGGAGGGACAAAAACATTCATGCCATAGCAAAGATTTTTCCAGACCTTCCTTATTGCACTCAGTATATGATCTGATTAATGCAATTTAATGTTTATAAACACAGTAAAAAATACAGTTCTGTGTAAAGTAAAATGTCTGTTTCATCATTGACTACATATCATTAACATTGAAAATTAAGGATTAATGACACAATAAGCATAACCCAAATATAGTACTGTAGATATTTGTAATTGAAACATTGTTTGGTAAAATCACGTACAAATTAAACTACAGAAGAAAGGAAACACGGTTTTAAATAGACAGATGTATAATAGATAGGTAAATAGAAGGATGGATATATAGACAGAGAATTATAATTCTGGTAAGGAGTGTGTGTTAATTATATTCTCTTCTACAAATTCCCATCTTGCCTTTCAAGACAAAGAAAGAAGGAGAAAGTGATCTATTACAGATCAAAAGTTCTACATAGGTCCCTTATTCTAGGCTCATTCTTATTAGTCAAAACCAAATTTGCTGATTAGATGCTCAGATAATGAATTTGAATGATACTGTCAGACTCACATTTCTGTACCAGTTGATGGAACACCTAGCTATTGCGTATCTTAGATCATCATTATTACCTAATTAACTGATGTGGTAGAACTGTTAATACATCATGTTTGAAAAGTTGGTGTTTGTCTTGACTATTGCATATAGTTTCCTGTGGAGGTTTTTAACCTATGTTCATAGTATCTTCCCAGCAGACAAATACATTTTGATAAAATATTTGATATTACAATGACATTTTTCTGTATAGAAATCATGAAGTCCTTGAATATTTACAGTTTCAAAAACTACAAAGTACACCAAAGAGCTGTAGGATATCATCCATTCAGTCAAAAAAAGGCTATTTGAGAAATCTTCGAACTGCCTCATTGAGAACTGTAATGTAGAAGGTGCTCTACCCATAATATTGGTGATATCAAATTACCATTTCTCAAGACATTTTTAGGCAACAAAATCTACATTAATGTACACTTTTCCCTAGAAACAAATTGCTGATATGGCACAGTTTGCACTCAGTACTAATTTGAAAACCCATTTTATTTTAATGTATAATTTTCTTATTTACTATCTTAGTTTTAGGTTTAAAGAATGGATTTAACTCTGATTCTCTTTAAACAATGCAGAATACCCTCTCATAAATATTCTCCATGAATAAATCAGCAACTAGGAAAACTGTTTCGATCAGGTTGACCTTTTGTTGAAGTAACATTTTCCATTCTGCTAAAGTTCAAATGATGTTGACTTCACTGTGCGGCTGTTGGGAAATCGCCCTAGGAGCTTTATTTGGAACTGCTACCGTCTTAGTAATGAAATGCTGTGCTGTGAAAGTCACGCTCAGAGTGTTGATTCTGTTCCTAAGTGACACTGTTGAAGCATAACATACATTGAGTTACCTGCCTGACAAGTTGACTATTTAACAGAGAAAAAATGATCTGACTATGATTGATGGCACAGCTGCCCCTTCTTGGTGATGGTAAAAATAAAGGGGAGTCAAAACAGATCTGGTTACACCAGGGCGAGTCTGTCTGCAGTGTCGTTTCCTCATTTCTCTTCATTTGAGTAAGAAGGTTTCCCTGTAAGCATGTATTCCCACAGTCTCCAATCTACCAACCACTGTGCTCATTGCTTCTTTTCACTTTGAAATTACTTTGGAGGCATTATTCTCCTCTGGTAGGCATTAGAGCAAAACTTTTCATACGTTTTTAGCTACATGCTTCTAGGTCAAGGACAACAGTGCTAGCAATTAGAGTCCTCGGTAAGGAGTGCTTAGTGAATTATTTACTTTTTGGCTACAAGTTTCCTCTGATCTCCGACACTCTGACATGGGCTCTTTTCTTTTCTGTGTCACTGAAGTAAATGTTCCTTTAGAAACCTGCCTTACAATTGTTGCAACATACAGCAAAATTGGAATACCTAGGGATGTAAAAACTTGTCCTAAAGCCAAGGTTCAAGCTTCAAAAACTAATATGTTTGACCATGTTGTCCCCTTTGCTTAGAATCTTTTTCTTTCTTTCTTTCTTTTTTTCCTGTTAGGGTAGATAGGTCAGTATGTCCTTCAGTGGCAGAGACAAAAAGAAAAAAATATAGTAAAAACCAAAGCCAATCAGTGCACTTACACTTCTTCCTCACGGAGGACAATGTACAGGGGACAAGTGTCACTATGGCAATGAAAACAACTGATTTGAGGGGATTTGAAAAATATAATCCAAATAGCCGCCAAGATGGTAAATACCAGATATTACAATAAGCGCTGGTTGGTAAAAGAGGAAAATTTATACTGAAAAAAAATTATATATATCATAATCCTGTTTCTTTTTTAATTTAATTCATTTAAACTCAAGTGCAACCATCAGAAGACCTGGGATTTATATCAGAATTCACGGTAGTGTACACTGTATTCAAGCACACACACGCATAAGACTAGTCTGTGAGGAGTCTGGTGAAGTAAAATGAAAGGTATAAAAACATACAGATAATGTGAAAATAATTTTGAAAATAATTGTGAAGTTATAATACTGAAAAAAATCAGAAAATAAAAAGAAAAATTAGAAAAGACAAACTAAGACAATGAATGTATTGTTCTGTATCTCGCTTGGAATCCATGGACTATACCAAAGGAAAATCTAGCAAGGAATATTTTGCAAAAATATCCACATTTGCAAAAATCACAAGCAAAATCAACATGCATGTATTTTTGTGAAACTTATCAAACCAGAATCTGTAAACATAGTTTCGAAATTATGAGTTAATTATGTTATTTGTTTACAAGTGAGAGACAAATATAGAAAAAAAGTTCCTTCTGTTTTCTTTCATAGCTGACATAAGATCTTTCCACAAGCAGTAATCTCTGTAAATGAACAAACAAACAAACAAAAGTAAGAAGAATTACTAAGTGGCAAATGCCTTTGATTTGTCCCAAGCTATGTTGCCATAAAAGTAAATTTATTTCTCACCCAAATGGAAACCCTTTTTTCCCCCTGGTTTCCTTCACTCAGGGTGTACATATCCTACTGGATCATTTTCATCTTTTATTGGTGTGGATGTGGAAAATAGGGTGGCAATTACATTTTTTACTCATGTGTTTTTTTCAGTTGACATATATGTATTCAGTGCACATTTGTTCTAGGTGATGCCAACACATAAATGAGAAACAAAATTAAGGGTTTTCTTATCCTTGAGGTGCATATTTTAGATGAGGGAGACATATAACAAACATGGATAAATGAATATGTACTTTGTCATATGATAATGTTATCATGAGAAAAGTGTGATAATAGGGAAAGAAGTATTAAGGTATAATAGTGATTTGTGTAGTAATAGCACACTTGTATAAAGTGATTGAGTATGTTATTAGAAAGAATATTTTTTTGAATAAGTTGGTATTTAAAGAGAAAATGAAGAAGTAAGCCATATTTATATAGAGCGGATATTATACTAGGCAGAGAAATAGGATATTGAAAGGCCTTGAGATAGAAGAATTCTTGTTATGTTTGAAAAACAATGAAGAAGCATGGCAAAGGAATTCCAGAATCTCATTACTACTGAAGAACTGATCCTCCCTGATAAATGCTTATGGTATTGATTGGAAGACACAAGATGCTGGCTGGACACACTATGCAAAAGTTCTGTCTTTTTTCCGGATTCTAACACAATGAAACAATTTCTCGTATATGGGTCAAGGGCCTAAAGTGATAATAAAAGACATGTAATTAAACTATGATTCTGGAAGTACTGAGTTACACATAAATGAAACTCTTCTACATGCAGCCTTGTTTTGGATCACTTCTGTTCATTGCTGGTGATGTTTTTTTAGATGACAAGCTGCCACCCTGCTTGGGAGGACTTGCCTGACTCAGGACGTACTAAAAGTCCTGGAACCAACAGGAACAGAATTAGTTACATTAGTGTGGGCAGCTTATACGAATTTTAAATTAAGACTTTGGGGGAAAAAAAAGTCTTTCTTTAATTCAGTTGTTTCTACCACACTTCCTGTTACGAATTGGATTGTTAAAATACAATGTACTAAGCTTATAGTATGGGCTGAAAGAAAGGGGCCTTTGTTGAGTATAGACTTTAATGAAAGGACACCCAACACCCTGTGGATTAGTATTTTTTAAGCCATTCCTTTTTACTGTAAACATTTGTATTTTGAAATTTAATCATTTATTCATTCACTCAACCAAACTTTCATAGAACATTTTTTGAATACTCACCATGTGTCACTTCAGAGAGTGGAGGGTTGAAGGAGTTAAAATAATATGATAGTTTAAAAACAGGGCTTATTATGAGATGATCATATTTATCTATTTATTCTACAGAAGTGGAGATTTACAAGAGATAAATGGATAAACTGAAAATCAATGACATTTCTTAGACCATTTAGAGACCTGAGGTTGCAGGGCACATTACAATCCTGAAAGAGTAACAATGAAGATTGTCTTACCTGGAGAAAAAGCTACTGGAGCCATACACGAACGGGAAGATGTAAATGGCCATTTAAACAAATTCCGGGAGGTTAAGTGCATACTACTATGAAAACAAGAATTTCCTGAGTGCGACCGTCTTAGGGAAGGAAATCACTTTGTAGACATTAGTTCCAGAAACGCCATCAGGTTTTAGTTGGAAGAAGAAAACTCTCCTACTAGCCTTCCTCCAGCCTTCCTGTATCATCTAAAGGAGGGTAAGTAACCAGGAAGAATCAGGTCTTCAGGTAAGTATTTTTGGAGCATGTCTGCCAGGGGAGGGTGAGGGGGTTAAGAACTGAAAAACAGCAGCAGCAGCAACAACTATGATACTGGAGAAACATTTAAAAAATTTTTATACTTTACATTTTAGGGCAGTTTTAAGTTTTGGGCAGAGTTGAGTAGAAAGTACAAAGAGTTTCCGTATACTCCCTGTGCCCACACATGCGCAACCTCCCCCACTATTAGCATCGTGCACCCCAATGGTATGTTGGTTACACTTAATAAACCTCTATTAATATATAGGCATCACCCAGAGTCTATCATTTACATCAGGGCTCACCTTTGGTTGTACAGTTTATGAGTCTTGATATATGTATAATGACATGTATCCAGCATTGTATAGTGTAGAATAGTTTCACCACTCTAAAAATCCTAGGAACACTATTGAAGATCACCGGACCAAGACGCAGACCCACCAAAAGATGGAATTTTAATTGAAAAATGACAGAATGTGCTCATTCCTCCACACTTTACCATCACATAAAAAAGGGCCCCAATAGAATAACAGAGTATAGTGGACAGACCTGCAATATCTGGGTCATTCCAAAGAGGTGTTCTTAGTGAAGTCCAAAGTCAAAAGGGGAAACACGAACAAAAACAGAGAAATTTGAAGCCTCTGACACCTTCAGCTATAGGAAAGACTAAACACAGACCAACTGAAAGCCAAATTAGCATAAATCCATACATAATAGGTCTGTCTCAATTCCTGTTATCACATGCAGCATGTCCAGTTTTCAATAAGAAATTACAAGGCATGCCAAAAGGCATGAAGAAAACATTGTGGAGAATCTTACCAAGCACCAAAGTCAGAGTCAGAGGTAAGACACAATTTGGAATTAAAAAGTAAATTTAAAGTAACTGTGATTCATATGTTAATAGTTCTAATGGAAAAGTAAATAACATATAAGAACATATGGTTAATGCAAGCAGAGAGCAGGAAATTCTTAGAAGAAATCAAAAAGAAGTACTAGAAATCAAAACACTGTAACAGAAATGAAGAATACCTTTGCTATGACGATTAGTAGATTCAACACAGCTGATGAGAAAATCAGTGAGCTTGAAGACAGAAATTTCCCAAAATTAAATGTAGACGAAAAAAAGGATAGGGTGGGGGGGGGGAGAACAGAACATACAAGAACTATGGAGTAATTCCAAAAGGCGTAACTAATATACACATAATTGGAATGCCAGAAGGAGAAGAGAGGAATAATCAGAACCAATATTTGAAGTAATAATGTCTAAAAATTATTCAAAGTTAATGACAGATACAGGAAACTATCTAAAACAATACAGATAAATAGTAAAATGAACAAATAAGCAAGTGAACAAAACAAAAGAAAACTACCAAACATTTAGACTAGGCATATGTACTAGTTTATTAGGGCTGCCATTACAAAGTACCACAAATTGTGTAGCTTAAACAATAGAAATGTATTTTCTCACAGTTCTAGAGGCTAGAAGTATGAAAGAAGGGTGTTGGTATGATTGGTTCTTCCTCATGGCCATGATGGAAAGAACTGTTTCAAGTCTTTCTCCTTGGCTTATACATGGCTTTCTTCACTTTGTATTGTCACATCATTCTCCCATTACTGAATTCCGTGTTCAAATTCCCCCTTTTATTAAGGCACTGGTCATACTGGATTAGGACCCACCCTAATAACCTCATATGAAGTTGATTAGCTCTCTAAAGATTCCTTCTCCAAATAAAGTCACACCCAGAAGTACTTGGGGTTAGTGCTTCAATGTATAAATTTGGGGGCAGGGGATACAATTTAACCCACATCTACATACCATATTCAAACTGTAGAAAACCAAAGATGAAGAGAAAATGAACCCAGGGATGAGGGAAAAAACCTTACTGTAAAATAATAAGAATGAGAAATGCAGCATACTTCTTGTCAAAAGCCATGCAAACAGGAAGAAAATGAAACATGTATTTAATATTTTGAAAAAATTGCCAACCTAGAATTCTATACTTAACAAATTTAATCTTCAAAACTGAAGGAGAAATGAAGGCTTTCTCAGATAGACAAAAATTGAGGGACTTTATCATTAGCAGACCTGCTACACAAGAAATGTTTAAATGAGTTCTCCAGCTGAAGGAAATAGTCAAAAATAAATCCACGTTTAGAATTGCAGAGCATCAAGTTGGAATAAATGAAGGTAAAGTAAATATTTTTCTTGGTATTAATTAAACTAATGATAACTGCTAAAGCAATAATAGCAACAATGTATGGGAAGATTTCATCATATGGATACATGAAATGAATAATGGCAATTTTACAAGAGACAAGAAGGAGGAATTTGGGAATACAGTAGTTCCCCCTTATCCACACGGATATATTCCACAACCTCCAGTAGATGCCTGAAACTTTGGATAGTATCAAAACCTATACACACTATTTATTTTTACTTGTAATATGTATGATAAAGTTTAACTTATAAAGTAGGCACAGTAAGAGATTAACAACAATAACTAACAATAAAATAAAACAATTATACTGTAATAGAAGTTATGTGAACATTAATTTGTGGAATTTTCCATTTAATATTTTTGGACCACGCTTGACTGTGGGAATCTGAAGCCTCAGAAAGATACCTATACTACATGTGATGTGATACAGTGTTATTTAAATGTAGATTTGGGTTATTTAAATAAACGTATATTGTAAACTCTAAGGCAACCACTACAAAACCTTTAAAGGAAAGTAAAATCGATAAGCTAGGAAAGAATATAAATTGAAGTCATATAAAATGCTTAATTAAAACCCATGAAAGTCAAAAAAGAAGAGGAAAAATTAAGAAGCAAAGAACAAAGGCAAATAATAGTAGACAGTTACAGACATGTTAATTATGAATTTAACTATATCAACAGTCACTTTGAATGTGTATTGTCTAAGTACATCAGCTAGAATACAGATTGCAATTGTGTATGAAAAATACATATGTTGTCTAAAATAAATCAGTTTTAAATATAAACACTCAGATAGGTTTAAACAAATGGGATAGTGAAAGATAAACCATGCTAACACTAATTAAAAAAAGAAAACTGGAATAGCTATATTAATTTCAGGAAAAAAAAGGGGAATCACATAATAATTAAAGGTTCATTATGCAATAAGACATAACAATGCTAAAAATATATGCATCTAACATCATAACATGACAATATATGAGGGAAAAACTAGTAGAGTTGAAAGGAGAAAAGATGTCTCCACTATTACAGTGAGCAACTTCAACATTCTCTGTCAGTAATTGATAGATCAAACAGGCAGAAATTTAATAAAGTTATTCTGCATAAAGGCAAGCTTGAGAAATAAAATCCTCAAAGTGAGTGATATTGAACCATCATAAGTGAACATTTTATTCTCATTAATATTAAAATAAGTATAGCATAATTATATAGCATCATCTATTTGTTATAGACGAATAACTGAATAAATTGTGGTTCTTCTGTATCATTTTATATAGTCAATAGAAGAGTAAGAGCTTTGGGATGTCTTGTTCTGTTTTAAGAAAAATAAAATTCAGAAAAGTATACGTAAAAAGTAAAAATAAGGCAGAACATCTTTATATATCAAACTATGATTTTCCTACAAATTTATTGAAATTTAATATTTCCAGATTTTATAAATTTATATATCTTATCCGAGTATTAACAAGAAATTTTACTGTTAATTTAGTAGCACATTTCAATGATTTTAACTCTAACATTAAAATTGTCTGTTTCATTTGTTAGATGAACCATCTTTGTTTTCAATTACTGAATAAGAAATGGTTTAATAATTACAGTTATTTTCCCAAAAGGGCTACTATAATTAAAAAACTGTGTTATATTATGAATGGGCTTGGAAAGTGGAAGCTGAGAAAATATCAAATTCAGGTACCTGTAACTCTATGTCAAAGAACTTATTTTTTCTTTGATACTGCTTCAAAAGTCTTTTATCCTTATACTTTCACCGACACTTAAAACGATGTCATAGTGTAAGTAGAAATGTAAGTGAAAGGTCTAGTAAATTAGCAATACTCTTCTCACTGCACTACCCCTCATTTTTGGCTGTGAAATTTTACTTTAAAAGAAATTTTACTTCTTATTAAAACTTGTATTCTTCAAAATGGAGTGGGAGTCACAGATCTTCTCTGAGTTTTATCTGCTTTATAGAAAAGCTGTGCCCCAAATTCTACAACTGAAAAAATATCACTGGCCTTTCTCTTGGAGTAGCGTAGAGCTTTTCAACATTTCAGGGAGGCTGGGTCAAGTCTCTAAAGTCTCTAATTGTTAAATAAATTGCCTTTCAAACACGATAGTCACAATGGTCTGGATCACCGTAGGATGAAAGTCCTTTTGACAAAGAGTGAGTTTTGTGCACAACTTTCACTTCTTAAAATTTTAATTACCCATAATGGAAGATAAACTAAAAAATACACTAAAAATTCACACGAGGCAATGATGTTGTAGTATCTATATCTTCAGATAAATGGTTTAGTGTAGTATTTTCAAACTGGGTCTTACAAAATCTGTTTAGTGGGCTTCAACTAGCATTAGAAAGTGAAATAGAATAGGACAGAAAAGAACTGTATGAAATAGAAGAAAACTGAAATTAGAGTGTATCGTGTAATAACATCTCTTAAAATTTGTCTTTGTTTGCATATGCTTATATATGTATAATGCTGTGTACATTTCTTACTATGAATTAGAAACAGAAATATGTGAAGCCATTATACCATGCACTGTAACTCTAGCCTTTGCCCAGTAGGCCTAAAATAAATCAGAAAGGGCGTCCCGCTCCAGACAAGAGATATTAAAACAATACATATGATGCTAAATTTCTTTATCAATTTTGTATATTCTGTAACCCCCTTTTGTGTAATATGATAGGAGAAGCAAAGATAATTTTTCAAATAACATTACCCATAAGGCACACGGCAGCCTAGTAAACCCTTATGTGCATAGCATGAGATGGTACAGATAAAGTTTTTATTTATATAATATTTCATAAGAATACATTCATCTTTCTGAATTTGAATATGTAAAACAGTCTGTGGAACTAGTCTGCTCTTGCTTGCTGCATGAGAAACTCATCAGGTATTCAAAATAACAATATTGACTTACACTGCATAAAACTTTAAAATAAGTATATCTTACTATGTACATATGCATATGCACACATAATTTATTGAGTAGGAACCATTCTAATTAATGTATAACATCTTTTGGTATACATCTTCTTAATGGTTAATTATATTGTCTAGAAAGGCAGGTGATTCCTTTACCAAGCATATATATCTTTCTGTCAAAATAAGCCGAACTCTGAACTATTGCTGAGATGAAGTCTGTTTAAACCACTGGAATGAAACTGAAAAAACTATGTGCAATTCTTCAATCGAAGGAAATCATTCAAACAAGTGGAGATATGAGGAAGAGCTACGTTTTATTCAAATGGTGAAAACCCTGTTTAAATCATAACAAAATTTAAGCATAAAGGTGTATGATTCATCAAATGAATGCCTAATTAAAAATATTAGTAAAATAACTACTTTTGTGAATATATAATGTTAAGTTAGCTAAGCTGCAAAAAAAGCAGCATTTTAGGAGAAGTTTTGGCTATTATTATCACTATTAATATTATATATATATATATGTGACACATGGAATACATGTAAGTATATATATATGGAAACATCTTCTTCGCTGAAGAAGAGTTTTTACTAAATAGAGTAAATGAAATGGATTGGATGAACTGGATGTTAGTAAAATAGAGCATTAAAATGACTATTTAAACAGAGATCCCGGTGCCCTTCTGAAGGACAGTCCTATTCTTTCTTCTTCTTCTTCTTCTTTTTTTTTCTATTTTATGAATCATCCCTGTATTCTAAAAGTAAATTCCACCTTCAACTTGTTCGAATTTGATTTTGTTTTGCAAACCAAATAGAATGCACAAGGTCAAAGTCCTCTTTATACTCCAATCTAGAAGTTGACAAACTTTGTATGTAAAAGTAGAGGTAGCAAACATCTTATACTTTCAGACCATACGATCTCTCACAGCTATTCAGTTCTGACATTGTGGCACAAACGTAGCCATAGAGGACACTTAAATAAATGAGTGTGGCTGTGTTCCAATAAAGCTTAATTTGTGGATACTGCTGTGACTTTCACGTAGCTTTTACATGTCATAAAGTATTATTATTTCTTTGCTTTTTCTCTGATCATTAAAAAATGTAAAAACAAAAACACTAAATACGTGAACAATATAAAAATAGGTGGCAGTCTAAGTAGTAGATGTGGCAAGTAAGAGAACAGCACTGAAATTTGTACCAGACAAAAGTGAAAAGCCTCCCAATCGCTTCCTTCTGCAGGTACCAGACTATTAACAGTCATCATTCTTTTTCTACTATAAACAAATATTCCAGGTTATGGCAAGATAATTTATGTATTTTGTTTTAAACAACTCTTCTTAATTAACTGAATTTTAGCTTATAAATGAGACCATGCATTTTCTTTTCTTCCAACATTTAGAAGACTATGATTTGTATTTTAAGAAAGGTATTGGAAAAGACCACAATAATAACATAAAACAAAAAATCACATTAAAAGCATCTGGAAACAAAAGATAGCTCTTAAAACCAGCAAAGCTATTCACTAGTTAAAATATCAAATATACACAAAAATATAAAATTGCAATATAATTTGGATTTTTCCCATTATCAACCTACTCAAAAATCATCATAAAATGAGATTATAAATGCTACTATAGCACTAGTATAAAAGAGACAAAAATTATAACATATGTATATCAATATATTTATCATTTCTAATTACATGAAAATAAAAATCCTTTAACACAGTTCTGTAGTGTGACAAAAATAAAACTGTCAACTATATTTGATGAAATAAATAGCCTATTGGAAATATTATGTCAGGCACTAATGGTGTCAATGTAAACCTGTTAAGAATCACAGCAGTATTTGAAGTCATTGTGTTTTAAATTTAGTTTAGTCCAGCAGGACATTCAGGAGGTGTAGAAAGAGATTAGGGCAATTATATGCCAAGTACATAAATGCCAACAGCAATTTAGAACAATAGTAGACCGGGAGAATGTCTCCAGTTCAATATTTTACTCTGAAGGCAAATAATCACCATGAGATTTTTGTAGCAGGGAGCTAACAGAAAACATGCTGAGGAGAAAGACAAATAATCATATTTAATGGTGAGGTTTTAGAATAATGACATTTCATTGGTTATTTTTTTTTTTTTTTTTACAGATAATTCCCACCAGGTTTTGTGAATTTTGTTTTCCTAGAAGGTTGCACACTTGACGAGACTTGTTTTCCTGTGTCCTTAACAATGGCTTTCAGTGATGTGGGTTCCTCTCAGGTGTTCTGTCACTCTCACCACTGTGTATAGTTTTTATTTTGAAATTTAGGCAGGAGGTTTACTGGGTGCCGCTCTACAGCCTACCACAATGTCCTGAGTATAGAATTACCAAGCTAAATGCCACACACAAAACTTATAATGGAAGATTTTTGACGAAAGTTACAATCATCATTATGTTCTCAAAACCTACTAGAATGCTGGGCAGACACATAGTCAGTACCTGGTTAATATCTGTTGAATCAGCAGAGCTGTACCTGACAATACTTACTTGAACTGTGAAAGTCATTGAAAAGCCAGTTCAAAGAGTTATGGCAATAAAAGTGTGAGAATAACTCCTTTGTGAAACTATTTCATCATACTAAAATGGGTAAAATGGGTCACAACAAGTACTTTATGAATAAAACATACTTTCCCACTACCCACTTATTTTTCCTATCTCCCTATCTATCAATCTATCACCATCATTATCTACATATCCGTACCTTTAAGTCCTAGTGTGTTATATTAGAATTAAGGGAAAGGTAATGCCACCCACCTGACATCTCTGTAGACTTAAAGTTCAGCTTGTCTTTCAACTGAGATAGAGAAAGAACTATACAAAAGACCTAATTCCATAGGCAATCTGACAGAATTACAACACAAAAGTCGTTTTGAGGGGCATGCAATTATCACAAATTATTTGGTTGAAGCCTCATTCACTGGACTTTTTTTTAAGTAATTAATTATTTTTGTATTTAATTCTTTTTTACAGGAAATAATAAAATGAATTTAAGTAACCAAGTATTATGGGCATTGTAATTAAATGGTATAAAAATTATATTTTTCCTAAAAAGTCACAAATTAATTTATTTTTAATCTATCCCTCTATAAGACTGCATTTAATGCATATTAGACAAATTAAATATATTTTTATCTCTATAAGACTTTATATTTAAGTTTTTTGGTAAAAATTTTAGAACAAATATAGTGGTTATCATCAATACAATGAAGTTAGACACTGAGCATTAGGCTGAGTGTTTATGGTTGCATAGTAAGGAGCAATGCCCAGGGACAGTTTTCTCTTCCTTTTATTTGTTTTTTTTTGTTTGTTTTAGATTGAAGATATTGATGTTTTCCTTAGAAATCTTGAAATATTATCTTATAAACCAAGGAACGCTTGGTTCTGAGTGGAGCTGTCTTAGTTTGCTATTGCTGCTGTAACACATTACTACAAACTTTGTGGTTTTAAACAACTCAAATTTATTATCTTACATTTATGGAGGTGAGAAGTCAAAAATGTTGTCTCACTGAACTAAATCCAAGTTATTGGCAGGGTTGCATTTACTCCAGAGTCTGTAGGGGAGAATTTATTTTCCTGCCTTTTCCAGCTTCCGGAGGCTGCCAATATTTCTTTGTTCAATCCAACCTCTGCTCCCATCACTGCATCTTCTTTTGTGACTCTGTTTTCTCAGTCATTTCACTTACAAGAATCCTTGTGATTTCATTGACCCAATCCAGATAATCCAGTATAATCTCCCCATTTTAGGATCCCTAATCACATTTTTCGATGTATATTTATGCTTGTATATGCAAGTTTCAGGAATTAGAATGTGAACATCTTTGAGGAGCCAATATTCTGCCTAACATGGGGAGCTAATAAGGGGATTCTCAAATAGAATTTAGTTTGATCTTAATGAGGTAGAGAGTAAATCTATTGAGGTTTATTATTCAGAAAGAACTGGAGAAAATAGTTCTAAAATTAGATATACTTTTCAGCCTGCCTATTAAGATACAGCTGCATGGAATTAGAAATATTGATCTTTTCTTTTATGCTGGGTTTTTGTATTAAGATTGTTCTTGGCTCTATAGTGAATTGAGAAGTATTTCTTTTTCTTCTATTTTCTGAAAATGTGTGTATAAGTTTGAGGAATGTTTTACAGAATTTGCCAATGAAACTATTTGTACCTTAAAGTCTCTTTGTGGAAAAGTTTTTGTATTATCCTAAATGAAACTTAAATTTTGCACATCATTTATGACTATTCAGATTTTTTTTGTTTGTTTTTTTTTACTTTTTAAATCAATTTTGGTACAAGTATGTCTATTTCTTGCAACTGACAAATATAATGGCATAACATTGTTTATAATATATCATTATTCACGTGTTTTGGATCAGGCGTGTTTTCTTCTCTTTCTTTACTGATATTAGAAGTCTTTGTTATCTATTTTTTTATTGAAAAATCTAGCGAGATATTGGTCATATTTACTTGTTTTGGGGAAAAAGTATTTTGTTTCATTGATGGTCTCTATTATTTGTCCACTTTATATTCCATTTATTTCTGCTATCTTTATTATCTCTTGAATTCTACTAATTTTGGATTAGATTTGTTTTTCTTTTTCCAACTTGTTAAAGAGAATGCTTTAATCATTGATTGTGGACCTTGCTTCATTTTTAATATAAGCATTTTATCTACACATTTCTCCCTAAACATTGCTTAGAAAGCAGTTTTTAATATAAAGAGTTCACTTCAAAATGTTTTATAATTTTTAATGTCATTTCTACATTAACATACAAAATAATTAGTAGTGTTGTGTGTTGTTTAATTTCCAAGCATCTGGGTTTACCCAGACATTTTTATGTTATCAGTTCTAGTTAAATTCTGCTGTGATCACAGAATATAATTCGTATGATTTCAATCATTTTAAATTTATTGAGACTTTTTAAAAGACTCCAGGAAACGATCTACCTTGGTAAAGTTTTATGTGCATTTGAAGATAATGTGATCGATAGTTTGCTCTGTAAAAATCAATTAGGACAGCGTTGGGAACACATCCCAAAGGTTGTAGAAAACTGTCTTCCCTGTCTCCCTTCTCTTGCTTCTTCATCTTTTTTTTTAAGAGAGAAAGTTGGGTCTTTACCATGGCTGAAAGAAAATTCCATTGAATAATTTTCACTTTTGAAAATTTCTTAAATTTGCTTTATGGATCACATATTATCAATTTTGGTAAACATTTTGTGTTACTAGAAAAACAATGCATTAGTATCAAATTGTTGCTGTTGTTGCTTTATATGCCAAGGCTTATTTTGGATATAGAGACTACATCAAGTTTTTATGTATTGTTCTAAATTATCTCTCCCTGAAAATCCTGTGAATTTTATTTTAATTACTAAGAGTGGACTATTTTATAGTTATCCTTTCTAACACAGTATATCCCATCAAGCATTCTAGATGATTGCGAGGATGTCAGCAGCATGTCTGACCTCACTAAGGCCAAAGTCTAGACTCTTGTCTCTGTATGTAAAAAATTTAGTTGTTCTTCGTTTATCTTGTTCCTTACTGTTCCTGTAAATTTCAACCCCTTTGTCATGAGCTCTGCTATGAATTTAAAAGTAACCCTTGCTACTACAGTCAAAGGGTTCCACAAGTTAGGGTAAGATTTCACTACCACCCTGAAAAAGAAATGGCATTTTATGCTAATGTCAACAAAGGAATTATATTTTAATAAAATTATTTAAAACATAATAAATTATATTTATCTGCTGCAATTAAGATAATCAAATATTACAGATGCATTTGACGGAAACTACTGCGTTTTTCTAGCAACATTAATAGCTTTTTTATTGTTCTTTAAGATTATAGCTATAAATGTTTAGGTTCCATTGTTTTTAGGTGTGATTCAGAGAAAGTATTTGTGTATGAGAATGCCCAAATTTGAAACAAGATTTTGATATTTACTAATTATCTGTCCCTGGGCAATTCACTTAATTTTTTGAACCTTGGTTTTTCATAATTGTATATAAAATATGAATTAAATCTTCTCTTTCTCAGTATTGTTATGAGAAAATAACGCAAACATGCATGTGAAGTAGCTAATAGACTACTTGGTCAATGTATTATTATTGAATATACATGCCATTCCTTTCTTGGCGGGGAGGGTGTATTTAAACATTGACAAATGCTTTGATGCTAACTCCTTGCACTTCAAAAATGAAACCTGGAGTTGAGATCATGAGAGTATGAGTGAACATAATTGACTGGAATGTAGCCATATTTTTCATTGTATAGGCATGATTAAATACCAATTCACTCTCACATCGGTCCCATCTGAAGTCCATTAATTCTCAATATTTAGGTTAACATTTTAGTTACAGGTACTTGGTAAGTATTCAATTCAATTAAGAATATTTAGGACAGTGAAAATAACCTTGTAAATCAACGTTAGGCTTCTATATAAAAAATAAAGCACAGAAAAACAGTAAAATCTTCCCATTTATCTTAGTGGCTATTAAATATACAGTGTAAATCTGTCCTCGTTGTGAAAAATATTACCTTTGCCAAGTTATTTGTCAAAAAAAAAATGCATGAAAAGGAGCAAATAATTTTCAAGTATTTTATTTATCTGACTAGCAAGAATTTCAAAGTGAATATAGTATATAGCATTCTTTTAATGGGAATAGACACAGTATAAGGATGTGGTATAAAAATGTAAGAAAATTCAAATAGACCTACAGATATTTCCCAGTATCTTGCATTTAAGTAACTAAAATCTCTTTTGTTTTCAGGTTAATTCTTAATTTGACTTGTTCTTTGAGTATTAAAAATGAATCTCTCGTTGGTACATAAAGTTTCTCAAAATAGCACATTCATAAAATGTGTTTTAAAAGTGTCCTATACATTTAAATAAGTGAAACATACATATAAATAAATAAAAACGTATCAAGTTATGGTAAAATAAACCTTATGGATGCAGCTATTCCAGATTATGTAGGAGTCTATTCCTGTGGATTTGTGAATCACAAAACATTATTCACTAAAACCTTCAATAATGAGGCAGAACTGGACTTGGCAGATGTTGAAATTGTGTTCTGGTCGACTTAGCACTGAGTCATTGGAAATCTTGGTAAGTGGCCTCAGATACTAGCTTTATTCAGTGTGTTGATGCTTTATTGAAGAAAGGACAGCAACATTTTTAAACCCATGTAGTTCTGTCACAACGGATAAGGTGTTGACTCTGTTTCATGGTTTCCACCTATATGGAAGAAAAATACAGAAAGAATTCTGCCAGTTTCCACTGAAAGAGGTCTTGAATTTGAGGCTTGGAGAGTAGGTGGACTTTTGTCCCATACTAGAGGGGAGGAAACATAGAAAGGCACAGACCTAAGCTTCTGTTTCTTTGCAAAGTCTGGTAAATCAAAAGGCTTCCTTCAAATCCTTGAGGCACAGCAATAAAATTCACTTTCTACGATATACTAATTGGCTTGATGTATTATTCCCTGCTAACAAATGTTGTTTTTGAGAATAAAATACAATTTTTTAGACTCTTTTCTTTAATATAGATATTAAAATGTGAATGAATATAGATATAATTACTCTCTCTACCAGATGTTCTCTCTCCATTTTTAAATTTATATGTGTGAAAACATTTTCTGTTATTCTTTATAAAATACATATTTTCATACCAAGCGGAGTCCTATACTTTATATGCAAATCAGTAAGATTTTCTAATACAATACATACCCAATCCTTTGCCTAATCCTTAAAAGAACTTTGATTTTTCATCCTTACTCATTAAAATTTGTGAATGTAAAATTTTTAACAGCTTCCACTAAAAAGCATTTGACTCTGAATGTAATCTAGACATAAGGTGTGAAAATGGGTGTATGAATATTCCAAATGTATATTGTGCTCAAATAACCATCCGATAATCCAAATATGGAAAATACATAATATACATTGAAAGGTAGAATAAAAGTTCGATCTTGGCCAAAAAGCAGAGGCCTATTACAATATAAACTTAATTTTTACTGAAATACTCAAGGATGCCTAAGCCTAGTCATGTGAAAGTACTAGGTGCACACAGTGTAAAGAATTATTACAGTTTGCAATTATCAATGTAAGAAGATTAAATGTCTCAGTTCCTTTCTTCCTTTTTTACAAACTGAGTTTATCTTCCTTCACAGAACTATCACAAAATAGTACTGACAAACTTCAAAGACAAATGTAACCAGGTTTTAGTCTTTCACTTTTGAGCATTATTTTACAAAATTATGATGACAGTTCTTCCTGCCAAATATAGTATGAAAATTTAGGTGAAAATTGAATTAAAAGACTGGAATAAAATGTAGATCAATATGCCATTTATTATTCTGTTATTAAAAGTAGATTTGGGGAAAATTATAAAGCTATTCACAATTTGGCAAGGTAAAGAATTTCACTGGATACAGGACACTAAATATTACTGAACATAATGGTATTTGTCACCTCTTGTGAAGGGGCAAATGCTCTTGCTTCTCAACTGGTCTCACTGGTGTGTATTTTCCTACTGCAATGTATTCATACACCACTGTCAGAGTAATTGTCTTAAACAACGGCATTGATTATTTCATATCTCCGGTCAAATGCTTCAGTGGGTTTCCAAGAGCCTACATAAAAACAAGATAAACTTATTTGCGTGAAATTAAATGTCTTCTCCAATGTGGTCTCAACTTCTAGACCACATTCACTTTCTATCTAAATTGGCTCTTTTCCCCAGGGAAGCTGAAACAGTCACTGATCCCTAAACTCCCATCCTCTTCTAATATCATACATCTCCTCATCCACTTCTACTCACTGGAACTGCCATCTCTTGTGTCTTTATTTTAAAAATTCTATTAATATTCAAATTTACAAGAATAATTTATATTCATTCAAATTATTCAAAAAATAATGAAATGCATATTTTATAAAGGTTGCTAATCCCACCCTCTCTTCTTAAATTGACTGCAATCAAGTTACAAGTCTAGTCTGAATCCTTCACAACATTTCTCTCTGTCCCTCTAAAGACACAGTATGCACTAAATAAATATTGCTTATTATTACTACATTTTATGTCATATTCTTGCAAATATGTTTCCCCACTCTCTTATTAATATGAGTGTGTCTGTGAGTGTATGCCTACATAGAAAAAGTACCCACACAGAAACACACATTCTTTGTTTACAAGAATTGTCACTTTTGTCACCCAGTTTTAATGTGAATTTTTGTTACCCTTTTTTGTCCTTATTCTCTCACTCCTCAAAGCTATACGTTCATTCTATTTAATAGACTTATGATTGTATTGTGAATGTCAAGCTTTAATTAATCTGGTGTGCATGTATGTGCTGTGTGTGCGTGTGATGTGTAATATAAGAGCCTGACTTTATTTTCCTTGAGATGGTTACCTACCTGAGGAAGCAACATCTATGAAATGGATTAACATTTTTCTTTTGACATGCAAAGCCACTTTTTACATTTTTTCTTTATTTATTCAAATCTTACCCATCCTTACTTCAAAACAGCATATCTAACCTATTCTGTAAATCTGTCCTTATGACTCAAGCCAGAAATAATGACTCAATTCATAAAATCACTTAGTTAAATTTTATATTATTTGATTATATAACCATAAATATTTAAGCATAAAAATCAGTATGTAACATAATTTTCTTCATTAATTTTCCTACTTATGAGAGGTCTTCAAAAAGTCCAAGAGAATATTCATATTATCTTTGTTTTGTTTTGCTGACTGGTACATAATATTATCTATTAATTCCATTTCTCCATGAATTTTTTGAAGTGTCCTCATACTATAAAATGCAATTTGCATAGTAAGGTACCAGTAGGAGTCAATCTCATTATCTGCCTTCACTTCTCAATCTGGGCTGCCTTGCATTTCTTAAAATAACATTGCAAATAGAAAGACTGATGCCTTATCTACTTGGCTCCCTGCTGCTTCCTGCCAGTTTCTTATAAAACTTGGGGTAGTTTTCCCTCTCTAATCCTCAGAACCACTTTGCCAAACCTTTACTGTATATCAACACTTCCATACTCGTTCCACTTGTCTTTCACTGAAAATACTGACACCATCACTTTGTTTGAAAAATCTCCTGGCTCTATCACTATACACCTTTTCTGTACCACTGATACCTAAACTGTCTCAGAGGAAGAGCTCTTTCCCAAAGAAGGCTAATTCCTTCACTGTGCTCCACATACTTACAGCTTAGGACTTTACTCCATCGAGTAATCACCTTTTGCTTTACCTTTAACCTCCTTTCTTTCTCTCATTATATGTTTGCCGTAGACTGGGTGCCCGCCCCCACCCCCAGACTCACTGAAGCTTAATCCCTATTGTAACTGTTGAGGGTGGCAAATCTTATTACAGTAATCGAAAGGTGGGGCCTTGAAGAGGTGATTAGATTGCAGGACCATGCCACAGTGAATGGACTAATAATGGTGGTCAGGGGCGTGGTTCTGAGGGCTTTAAATGCAGAGTGAATGAGGAGGTTACTGTCTCTCTGCTCTGCCATTTTCACAATGCGATACCCCACCATCACTGCTGCACCCACCAAGAACATCACCAGCGGTGATTCCTGGACTCTGGACTTTTCAGCCTCAGCAACTGTAAACAATAAATTTCATTTTCTGTATAAATCACCCAGTTCTGGGTATTTTGTTATAAGCAACAGAAACAGACTAATAACAGAAAATTGGAACCAGAGAAGTGGGTTGTTGCTTCTAACAAATGCTTGAAAATGTGGAAGTGGCTTTGAAACTGGGTGTTAGATAAAGGCTGGAGGAGTTTGGAGGACTCAGAAGATAATAAGATGAGGGAAAGTTTGGAATGTCTTAGAGACTGTTTACATAGTGGGGACAAGAATGCTTATGGAAATATGGACTGTAAAGCAATTCCAAGGAGATCGCAGATAGAAGTAAGGAGGAATGTATTGGAAAGTGGGGCAAAGATCACCCTTGCTGTGAACTGGCAAGGAACTTGGCTGCACCGTGTCCACGCCCTAGGACTTTGTGGAAGTTGGAACTTTAGAGCTGTGACCCAGGGTATTTGGCAGAAGAAATGTCTAAGCAGCAAAGCATTGGTGAGCTACATGGCTATTTGTAACAACCTAGGCTGAGTTATGGAAGCAAAGACGTGACAGAAAGCCAGAATTCAAAAGGGAAATAGAGCATAAAGATTTAGAAAATTTGCAGCTTGGCTATGCGAGAGCCATGCTCTTGCAGAGAGCATTTTCAGGAGAAAAACTGAATGGTATGAAGAAGATTAGTACAAAAGAAAGGAATTATCAAGAGAAGGGGAAAAAATGCCCTGAAGGCATTGCAGAAGGTTCTGGGTCAACTCTGCCGTTTCAGGCCCAAATGCCTAGGGAGACAGAATGGTCTAAGGAAACAAGCCTGGGGCACCATCCGTGGGCTCACTGCCCAGGGCCACCTTGGAATGCTGGTCCCCGCAGCAGCACCCCAGCTACTTCAGCTGCTCCAGTCGTGTCTAAATCGGCCCCAAGTGAGGCTGGACTCGTAGCTTTGGAAAATACAAGCCAGAATCCTTGGTGGCATCCATGTCGTATAAGGTCTGAAGGCTCACAAAATGCCAGAGCCTCCACCCCAGTTTCAAAGGATGTATGGAAAATTCTGGGGGACCAGGAAGAAATCTGTCACAGCAGTGGAGTCACCACAGACAGCCTTCACTAGAGCAATGCCGAGTGGAAAGGTGGGACCAGAGTTGCAGCAGAAAAAACCCGGCAGTGTCGTAGCCATCCATGTCTGTTGCTTATAACAAAATATCTGAAACTGGATGATTTATAAAGAAAATAAAATTTATCGCTGAAAGTTTCTGAAGCTGGGAAGTCCACAGTCCATCTGCTGGTGGTGGCAGTCATCCAGGAGTCTCGCACTGCGAGGTGGTGGAAGCAGAGAGAGCAGAGAGAGAACAAGAGAGAGACTCTGCTCTTCTTTTAAAGCCTTCGGAACCACGCCCCTGACCACCATTATTAGTCCATTCGCTATGGCATGGTCTTACAATCCAATCATTTCTTCAAGGCTTCACCTTTCAACGATCATAATAGGGTTTCCCACCCTCTTAACAGTCACAGTGGGGGATAATACATAAAACTTGGGGGACAAAATTCAAGCTCCAATGAGTTTTGGGGGGACATAATTCAATCCACTACAAACACTATGCCTCCTAGTAGAGCCATGACAGCAGAAGTGCCACAAAGACCCCAGACTTGTGGAGCTACTGGCATAGAAGTCCAGCCTGGGAGAGCTGAAGTATGGCTTGAGACCTGGGAAACCATAGAAGCAGAGTTGCCTGAGGACTTGGGGACCCAACCCCCACATCAGAGTGTGGAGAATGGCACACATTGAGTCAAGGTACATGATTCATCTGCTGTGAGATTTAGTACCTACCCTGCCGGGTTTCAGACATGCTGAGGACCTGTTATCTCTTTATTTTGGCCTATTTCTCCCTTTTAGGATGGGAATATGTACCCTATGCTTGTCCCATCATTGTACCATGGAAGTAGATAACTTGTTTTTGATTTCACAGAAGAGACAGAACTTTGGACTTTTGAGTTGAAACAAGTTAAGGCTTTGGGGACGAAATAAAGGTATTTGTATGTGAAGAGGACATGAGTTTTGGGGGGGTCAGGGGCAGAATGCCATAGAATGGATGCCCCCCAAATTTATTGAAGCTTAATCCTCACTGTAACTGTTGAGGGTAGCAAATCTTATTATGGTAATAGAAAGGTGGGGCCTTAAAGACGTGATTAGATTCTATCTAGGGCCATGCCATAGTGAATGGATTAATGATGGTGGTCAGGGATGTGGTTCTGAGGGCTTTAAAAGGAGAGTGAATGAAGAGGTTAGTCTCTCGCTCTGCACTGCCATTTTTGCAATGTGATACTCTGTGATCACCAAGACCTTCACCAGCTGTGTTCCCTGGACTTTGGATTCCCAGCCTCAGATACCGTAAGCAATAAGTTTTGTCTACTTTATAAATTACCCCATTCCGTGTATATTGTTACAAGCAACAGAAACGGACTAATACAATACTCATATTTAAATTTCTCCAATCTTAAAATAATAGAAAAAAATCCACTTAAAATTATAAGCACCTTCTAACTCTCGTTTTATTTTATTTGATCTCCTGATATTCAATAGTCAACCACCATGAATGAGAAATCTACCTTTACTGTCTGCACTAAGTCACTTCATTTTTCACCTATTGATGTTTCACTTTCTCTACTGTCACTAAAGTAACATATTTTTTGTTGAGCTTAAAGTGATCATTTTTTATTATTCTAGAAGCTCCTTGAGATCAAGAGATTTATTTTACTACCTTTTTACTCCAAACATCTAGAATAGCTATATTATATATAGTTATATTACATACAGTTTATGGTAATAGATCATATTCATCAACAGTAAAAACTGTTGTATTTATTCCTGGGGATGGGGGAAGAGTCTTTTTCTTCTCAATGAAATTAAGGATTGTATTTAGGAAACTTGAACAAATTGATTTTCAACACATTCAGAATAGCCTAAGACTGCAAATATTATGATCTAACTTTTGACTGACTTTGAGCAAAGAAATAGACAAGGTGCATTTCTCTTTTACACAACTTTGCTCTTCCACTGATAAAGTCACAGATCATGTGGGAGGATAGAAAGGAACTTGTCATAACTTTTGAGCTCCCTCACACACGATAACGAAGTGGTTTGTTAATAAATGTTAGTTTTTGAATCTCCTTTAAAGTGCTTTTCCTAAAATTTTAAAATTAATGTTGGTTTCTATCTTCAATAAATAGCTAAAAACAACAAAAATAGCATACCATACAAACTTGCATTTGGTTGTAATTCAATAACATTGGACTAGAACAAACATTCTACCTAGAATGGTCAATACACTGATATTGAATGAATAAATTAATTGCCATTTTATAATCCTTATTTTTTCGTTAAGATTTTATTCCCTACCATTGAATATTTTTTTTCATGGAAACTTTGCTTTCTTAATTTCTTATCTAACATCTCTGTCTTTATTTTCTGGACTTTCTTCCAGCCATTCTTCAGATTTGACCTTTTCTAGGGTTCTGTTATTGATTCTCCTCTTTACTGTGCTCATTGCTCTTCATATTATTTTCTCTTCTTTTTGAAAGGGGCCTATTAAATGCCTAAGAACAAACTAGCACAATATCACTTTTTGCGCATTTTACCAGTCAATGCAAATCACAATCCAGTCCAGATTCAAGGTAAGGGTAAAAATAGACTCCACTTCTAGACAGAAAAGGTTTGCAGATACAGGCATGTGGAAAATGTTTTATGTCCATTTTCACATAAAATTCAACATTGTCCTTAATCTTCAGCAATTTTTACCCCCCTTTTATTCAAAATAAATCAACCTTCCCAAATCCAAGTCATATCCAATGACAGCATTGCTTTGAAGTCCAGGATTGTATCATGTACATGAAGATAATATATGAATGAAGCTCCCTCAGTTCAATACCCTAGTAGAGATAGGGAAACGAACATGTAATTTTTGATTTTTACACCTCCAACTTATTCTCCATGCAATGATTTCCCCCCAATGTTTAATATACTCTAGGTTCTATTGTATTTCTTTATTCCTCTCTTAAAATGCAATGCCTTATTATGGATAAAATGATCTCAGTGGGATTTGATTATGCTATGATGGGGTCATTTTGTAATCTTAATTTGCATTTTGGGGTGGGTAATCTAAGAAAATATTAGATTCACATGCTGCGATAAACTTTGGGTCTACACTGAATTTGTAGTTAAACTAAATTTTTAGGTTCTTTTGCATCACTTATTCATTTTCTTCTTGGGAATTCATTTATTAAAAAGAATAGAATAGATCCCACTGACACATTTCTCTTAAAAGAATAATGACTATTTATTCATTTGTTTATTTATCATAACCTCTATTTTGTTGACAACAGTGTGTTGGGGTTATATTAAATTTCTTGTTAAAACTAAAATATATTGTGTTAATTAATTCCATACATGCCCATTTTTAGCTTTTATACTGTTATTGTTAATAAATATAAGTAGATAAATTTATTCTTATTTACACCTTGTCTATCAGCTTAATGAAATAATTTGTAAGTGAGCTATATCTTATATGAAGAGTTCTTAGAAGGCATTTCTATGCTCTAGTCATCAAACTTTCTTTTCCATTAGATATATCTGTGTAGTAATCTACTTAAGAATTATAACCAACCACAATCTAAAGATTCCTAAATCAATCCTGTTTCTTTCATCTACTCTAGGCATAGTGATACCATATGGCTTTCATATAATTAGAAGGGCAAAGTTTATCTCTAATATATAGAGTATACTATAATCTATAATAATTTCAGGGTTATCTAGGTCACTAATACATAGTGATCTATAGTGTATATTATGTTCCAAGAGGTAACTCATGCTACATATAAAACAATCATTGACAGCAGCAAATTATTTTGACAAAATCCACTGCTTAATGTTCATATGGAATTACACTTTAAAACCATTGACTTTTGTTAGCGCAAAGGTATAAAAGCAAATATATATACAAATAATAAATTGGGCCACCTGGGGAAGGGAAACACTTACTGTAGGCATACTAGCTGGCCTGTAGATGGCTGAATCTTTGGGTAACCTAACATTTAGACATTGGGAATAGAAAGAGGATAAAAGAAGATAATGCACAGAGCAGCCAATGAAGTAAAAGAGAACCAGAGTATTATGGGATAGTGTGATAGTTTTATAAAAGAAATGATGAATTGCTTAAAATGGTACTAAGACTTTCAGTCAAATAAAGAGAAGGAGCTGAAAGTAACCTTGGAGAAGATAAGGTCACAGGTGGCTAACATAATACATTTCAATGGAATTAAGGGAAAGCCAGTGTAATCTGAGTTTTTTGTGGAGTGGAAGAAGAAAGTCAAGAAAATAATGACCAGAGTGATAGACAGATGACTTTTCAAAAAATTTTACTATAAACTTGAGCAAATAACTGAGGTTGTTTTGGGAAGGAGATGTAGCTTAAGTTTGTTCATTTGTTGATTGGTGGGCTTATTGGATGATTGTTTGTGTAGAAGGTTTTGGTAGTATAGTTTTAGCTGATGGAAATAATATTATAGAGTGAGGGAAATTAATGATGTGGAAGAGAGATATCATTACTGGAGGGAATCCCTTGGATCAGTTCACGTGGATTCAGTACATGTGGAGATGTCCTAGCCGTAGGAAGAAGCCAAAATAGTTTATCCATGTCAAAAGGATAATAGGCAGACTATATGAGACAGTGCAAACAGGTTAGCAGAGGTGGAATTATATTTATATTTAATAACATCTACATAAAGATATTCATATAGTATAAAATTCTCTTTTTATATCTCTTTTATATTTTTAATTTTATTTTATTTTCGAAGAGCAGCAATCTTTCAGTTTTTATTTAGCTTCCTTTTCTTCTTTAAATTCAAGTAAAATTAAATCAATAATTGTTTATTTAAAGACACTCAAATGAAATGCACAAAAGTAAAGATGTCCCAGACTTGTAGTTCCACAACAATCTGGGCTATCACAGAACCTTCTGCTGTTATAACAAACAGAATTTGCTGGATGAAACATCATCCAGCAGTGTGTAAAGGCACAGCTGATGTTTCAAAAGAAATGGGGCAATGCTTGGGGCTGGAAGTGAAGTTGGGCTTTACCTGGGCATGGGAACCTGTGGACAGTGAGGTGGCTCTCAGGTGGGAGAGGAGTCCAGTATAGTTAGCTATTCATCATTACAGTATGCAATCATTCTTTGTGTCCATCAATCAATTCCTCATTTATTTTAAATTGAATTTTTAATTGTCACATAATACTTATATATGTTTATGGGTACATTGTGATATGTTGATACATACAACCTGCTTTTTAAAAATGTACAATTCATGGGAGTACAGGTATCCCTTCGGCATGATGATTTCTATTCCTCTGGGTATATTCCCAGCAGTGGAATACCTGTACTTCCATGTTTATTGCTGCACTATTTACAATAGCCAAGAGTTGGAACCAGCCCAAATGTCCATCATCAGATGAGTGGATAGGGAAACTGATATATCTACACAAGAAATACTACTCTGCTATAAAAAAAGAATGAAATACTACCATTTACAACAACATGGATGGACTTAGATAAATTTATATTAAGTGAAACAAGTCAGGCACAGAAAGAGAAATACCACATGTTCTCACTTATTTGTGGGAGCTAAAAATAAATAAATAAATAAACATACAAACAAATAAACGGTGTGTGGGGGGAGAAGACACAACAATCACAATTCCTTGAACTAGTTAAGACAAGTGAACAGATATGATGTAATGGGGGGGATGGGGAAAGGGAAGGGGAAAGAGGAACGGGTAAAGGGACACAAAAATCAACTACAATGTATATTAAGAAGTTAAAATACAAAATAAAAGGTAAAAATGTACAATTCAGTGGTTGTTAGTATATACACAGAATTGTACAACAATCTCACTATCTAATTCTAGAACATTTTCATCACCCCTAAAGAAACCACGTATCCATTAGCAGTTAGTCTCTTTTTTCCCATCCCTAATATGCTTTCTGTTTCTATAGAACTGCCTTTTCTGGAGATTTCATATAAATGGAATCACACAATATGTGACCTTTTACAACTGGCTACTTTTATTAGTAATATTTTCAAGATTTTCCACATTGCAGCATGAACAGTATTCCATTTCTTTTTGTTTTTGAATAATATACATTTGTTATGAATAATGTTACTATGAATATACATGTATAAGTTTTTGTGTGGACATAAGTTTCATTGTGGGGGCTTTATATTTAGTAGTGAAATTGCTGGATCATGTGGAACTTTATGTTTAATGTTTGGAGAAATTGTCAAATTGTTTTCAAAAGTAACCAGTCCATTTTACAATCCCATCAACAGTATATGAGGTTCCAATTTCTCCATACTTTGGCCAAAACTTATTGTTTTTCTTTTTTGTTGTATTCATCCTAGTGTGCATAAAGTGGGATATTATTGTGGTTCTGATTTCCATTTTCCTAATGATGAGAATATTTTTTCTTGGGCTTATTGGTCATTCATATATTTTCCCTGAATAAATGTTAATTTAAAATCTTTGCCCAGTTTTAGACTGTGCTGTCTTTTTTGTTGGGTCATATTCTTTATATATTCTGCATAGAAATTCTGCATAGAAATCATGTATATGGTTTTCAAATGTTTTCTTCCACTTTGCTAATTTTATTTTCACTTTATTGATGGTGTCCTTTGAAGCACAAACATTTTATATTTGAAGTAGTCTGATATATTTTTTTTCCCTTTTGTTCTTTTCTTTTCTAAATACTATTTTTTAGACAGTTTTAGGTTCATAGCAATATTAAGCAGAAAATACAGTTTCCATATACCTATTGCCCTCACACATGTACAGCCTCTCCCATTATCAACATCCTCCACCACAGTGGCACGTTTGTTACAATCAGTGAACCAACATTGACACAGCATTACCACCCAAAGTTCATAGTTAAATTAGAGTTCACTGTTGGTGTTATACATTCTATGTATTTGAATAAATGTATAATGACATTACCTACTATTATAGTATCATGCAAAATAGCCTAAAAATCCTCTGTGCTCTGCCTTTTCACCCCTCTGAGCCCTGATAACCACTATCTTTTAACTCTGTCCATATTTTTGCCTTTTCCAAAATGTCACGTAGTTAGAATCATATAGTATGTAGTCTTTTCATATTGGCTTCTTTAACTTAGTAATATGCATTTAAGACTCCTCCATGTCTTTTCATGATTTGATAATCCATTGCATTTTAGCATTGAATGATATGAAATCAATCTAGTTGTCTATCTACAGGTGAATGGATAGAGAAAATTGTGCATATATGCATAATAGAATACTACTCAGTCATGAAAAAGAATGGAATCCTGTAATTTGTGGCAACATAGATGAATCTGGAAGACATTATGCTAAGTGAAATAAGTCAGGCACAGAAAGATAAATACCACACGTTCTCACTCATATATGAGAGCTAAAAAAAAAAAAAATACAAGTTGAATAAGTTCTTATGTTTTTTGTGTACTACCTAAATACTGTGGGTCAAATGTGTACCCCAAAATTTCATGTGTTGGAAACTTGATCTCCATTGTAACAATGTTAAGAGGGTGGGAAACCCAATCATGGTACTTGAAAGATAGGGACTTTAAGAGGTGATTAGATTGTAATGACCATGCCCTTGAGAATGGATTGATCCATTCATGGAGTAATGGGTGTGGTTCTGATGGCTTTATTATTTTTTTAATATTTATTTATTTATTTTTATTGAGCATGCATATTTATGGAGTAGAGAGCTGATCATCAGCACCTGTGCCCAGGATGTGATAATCAGATCAATAGCATCAGCAAGGGCAAGTGGATTCCATTCTCTGCTCTGGGACTGGCTTGCTCCCAGATGAGGCTCCTACTGCTCTCAAACTACGGCAGATCCCCACACCCAATCACTCCCTAGGCAGAAGCACATGGGTACCTAAACCTTGGACCAAGAGGTTCCCTCAAAGAAGCTGGAGAACCTTAGTAGTGAAATGATGGACATGAAGGATGGTTTGGGGGAGGCCACTTGGAGCTGGGCATGGGGGCTGGCAGTGGATCAGATGATCCCACTATCACAAATTGCAATTATAACTTATATGTACCCCATCCAACCTCTCCCAAACTCTCCTCCCTCTACCTCTTCCACCCACAGCAACCCTAGATCTGTTCTTTCCCTCTGCAAGTCCAACACACCATTGTGGCCTTCTTTCCTTCTTAGCTCCCATTTATGAGTGAGGACATGTGGTATTTTTCCCTCAGAGCCAGTTTCAATTAGTGCAATTTTCTAGAAGCTCATCCAAGTTGCTGCAAATGGCAGAATTTCAGTTTTTATTTTTTGTGGCAGAGTAGTATTTCATTATGTATATATATCATACTATCCTTATCCAGTCATCCGTTGATGGACATTTAGGTTAGTTCCATATCTTGGCCTTGTAAACAGAGCTGAAGTGAACATGGGAGTGCAAGAATACCTTCAACATGATGATTTCCATTCCTTTGAGTATATACCCAGAAGTGGGATTGCTGGATCATATGGTAGATCTATCTGTAGTTGTTTGATTAGCCTCCATACTGTTTTCCACAGTGACTGTACTAATTTACAGTCCTGCCAACAATGAAGAATTCCCATTTCACCACATCCTTGCCAGCATTTGTTATTCTAAGACTATTTGATTATAGTTAGTATAACTGGAGTGAGATGATATCTCAGTGTGGTTCTAATTTGTATTGCCCAGATGATTAGTGATTTTGAGTATTTTTTTCAAGTGCCTGTTGGCCATTTGTATGTCTTCCATCATAAAATGTATATTCAGTTCCTCTGCCCATTTTTTAATTGGGCTATTTGATTTATTTACTGTATAGTTGTTTGAGTTCCTTGTATATTCTGGATATTAATTCTTTGACAGATGTATGGTTTGCAAATATCTTCTCCCATTCTATAGATTGTCTCTTCACTCTGTTGATTGTTTCCTTTGCTGTACCGAAGCTCTTTAGTTTAATATCCCATTTATTTACTTTTTATTTTATTGCTTGTGCTTTGCTTTGCTCAGCTCTACATCCTGAAGTGCTTGCCTGATATTTTTTTAATAGCTTTATAGTTCCAGGTTTTATACTTAAGTCTTTAATAAACTGTGAGTTGATTTTGGTATATGGTGAGAGATGCAGGTCTAGCTTCATTCTTTTGCAGATGGATATCCAATTTACCCAGCGCCATTTATTGAAAAGGCACTCTTTTCCCTAGTGTGTGTTCTTGGTACCTTTCTCAAAGATCAGCTGTCTGTAGGTATGTAGATTGATTTCTGGGTACTCTATTTTGTTTCCTTAATTTGGACTATTTTTTGTGGTAGTGCCATGCTATTTTGGTCACTATAACTTTGGAGTATAATTTGAAGTCAGGTAGTAGTATGCCTCCAGCTTTATTTTTTATTTTTGCTCAGGATTGCTTTCACTATTCATGGTATTTTGTTGTTCCATATGAATGTTTGGATTTGTTTTTTTCTATTTCTGTGAAGAATGTCATTGGTATTTCAATGGGGATTGCACTGAATCTGTAGATAGCTTTGGGTAGTATGGACATTTTCACTATGTTGATTCTTCCAATGGTATGGGATGTCTTTCCACCTTCTTGTGTCATCTTTAATTGCTTTCAGTAGTGATTTGTAGATTTCGTTGTAGAGATCTTTCACCTCCTTGGTTAAATGGATTCATAGGTATTTTATTTTGGGGGGTGACTATTGTAAATGTGCTTGCTTTCTTGATTTCTTTTTCTTCTAGTTTGTTATTGGAGAATAAAAATGCTACTGATTTTAGTGTGTTGATTTTGTATACTTTACTAAAATTGTTTACCAGCTCTAATAGTTTTGTGGTAGATTTTTTGAGCCTTTATCATGAGGGATTTAAATATCGTCAAATGCTTTTTCTGCATCTATTGAGATAATAATATGGTTTTTGTCTTCAATTTTGCTGATGTGGTATACGGCATTTTTTGACTTGCATATGATGAACCATCCTTGCGTCCCTGGAATGAATTTCACTTGATTATGGTGTATAAATTTTTTATGTGTTGCTGTATTCTGATTGCTAGTATTTTGTTGAGGATATTTGCATCTACATTCACCAGATATATTGGCCTGTTGTTTTCTTTTTTTCTTGTATGTTTGTCTGGTTTTGGTATCAAGGTGATGCTGGACTCATAGAACGAGTTAGTGAGAACAGCCTCTGTTTCAATGTTTTGGAATAATTTGAAAAGAACTGGTGTTAATTCCTCTTCAGATGTTTTCTAGAATTCCACAGTAAAGCCATCCAGTTCTGGGCTTGCCTTTCTTTGTTGGGAGACTCCTAATTACTGCTTCAATTTTGTTGCTTGTTACTGTTCTGTTCAGGTTTTTTTATTTCTTCTTTGTTCAGATGTGGTTGTTTGTATGTGTCCAGAAATTTATTCATTTCCTCCAGGTTTTCAAATTTGTTGGTGTGTAGTTGTTTGTAAGAGTCTCTATTCTTTATATTTCTGTGGTATTGGTTGTAATGTCTCCTTTTTCATTTTTGAATGCTGTCATTTGGGTCTACTCACTTCTATATTTTGTTGTTTTTGTTGTTGTTAACTTAGCTAATAATTTCTCTATTTTGGGTGTCTTCTCAAAAAAACAACTTTTTGTTTCATTGATCTTTCATATTATTTTTTGGGTCTCTATAACATTTAGTCCTTCTCTGATCTTAAATTATTTCTTTTCATCTACCTACTTTGGGTTTGGATTGTTCTTATTTTTCTAATCCTCTGAGGTATAGCATTAGGTTGCTGACTTGAAATCATTCTATTTTTTTGATGCAAGCATTTATTGAAATAAACTTTCCTCTTAGTAGTGCTTTTGTGGTATCCGATTGGTTTTGATATGAGGTGTCTTTATTTTAATTGGTTTCAAAAAATGTTTTGATTTCCTGTTTAATTTCTTCTCAAACCCAGAAGTCATTCAGGAGTGTGTGGTTTAATTTCTATGTATTTGTATAGTTTCCTGAGTTATACTTCTCACTAATATCTTGTTTTAATCCATGTGGTCTGAAAAGATACTTGAAATGATTTTGATTTTTTATTGTTCAGACTTGATTTGTGACATAACATGTTGTCTATCCTGGATGATTTTCCTCATGCTGATGAGAAGAATGTGTATTCTCTAGTCATTGGATGAAATGTTCTGTAGATATGTGCCAAATCCAGTTGGTCTAAAGTGTAGTTTAAATTCTACGCTTCTCCATTGATTTTTTTAAAAGGTCAAAAATCAGCCCAGAATCACATTTCTATATCCAGAAGAAATTAGCCAAAAAATGCTATTGAATTATATAAATTGAGAAAGGACTAATATTGAGGTCTTGTACACAGATACTCTTCAACAGATGATTATATGAAAATGAGTAAAATTTGTAAGAATTTAAGTACATATTAAATAGTAGTCAAGTGAAAATTTGTGTGACATAATTTAAATGCTATAAGAACTTGTGAAAGAGGAATTGTAGGATGTCATATCTCCTTTTTTTTTTTTTTTTTAACCAAATAAAGTAGGAAATCCAGGAAAAAAGTAAAATGCCTATAACAGCAAAATGTTATTTTCAGATGAGTTACCTTTGGCCCTTATTTATTTATGTGTGGCCATCACCTTCATTCCATCTCTCACATTTCCACCATATCCACTACTTGGTCTGTGCATGAAATCTGCTCTCTTATCTCAACATTTCTGTCCTTGACATGTCTAATTTATGCACAAAAATATAAGTCTACAATCTGAATGAAAATAACTTTTTTTTTTTTTTTTTTGTCTTTTTGTGACTGGCTGTACCGCACTCAGCCAGTGAGCACACCGGCCTTCCTTATATAGGATCCGAACCCGCAGCGGGAGCAGTGCTGCACTCCCAGCGCTGCACTCTCCCGAGTGCGCCACGGGGTCGGCCCGAAAATAATTTTCAATAGACAGACTGATCAATCGGTCATGGCTAGCTAGAAAATCCAGTTGGGAACAATTCTCAGATAAAGCAGAAAAGAATGGATGGAGATTGCAAGAAGTATGTCCTTAGGTATAATTCCTCCTGTACAGTTTGACTCAGCTTGTTAATGTGCCCACTTTCTACCAGTTGACGACATTTACATCAGTGTAAACAATCACCAATCTTGCTCACCAGTTTTTGGTCTCGGAATCTTAAAAAGTAAGGCTGACTAAATTCCTATGCATCCCTGCCTTCAGGTTTCCAGCACTGACAGTCCCAGGCCATGATCAGACATGGAATTGGTAAGAAAGTAAAATGACATGGTCAGAGGGAGTTTTAGGAAAACAGAGGAATTATTATTACATATTTTATTAACTTGGCCATTTAAAATCAGTAGTTCTGTTATTTCCTCTACAATTACATAATCTAGTAGCAAGCTTGAAAAAAATGCCTTTGAAATAGGTTGATTTGTGAAATGGAGTTTAATGGCCTTGAATAAGCAAAATGTGAAGAAAAATTCTATTATTTATCTCTCAAACCTCCACAGTAGTATGAGAAATGATACATATGCAAAATACAATCTCATTAGAAAACATAAAGCATATTTAAAGTAATCAAGCTGAGAGATGGTGGCAGATAGGTGAAGTAGTAGTGTCTGATTTACATTTTTTAAAAAAAATAGCATGAAACAAAATTTTTTTTATATTAAAACTATATGTTCCTTAGACCAAAATCACTGAAATAAAATAAGTAAAATAAGTAAGTGGGGTTCTTCCATGGGAAATTTTGGGGGTGCACACATTTTTTCTGTGAAACAGAGTTCACAGTTTTAATCACAGCCTGAGGAGTCTGACTCCACAAATGATAAAATCCCCTGTACTATTTTAGACATATTGCTTCATATTATATATAGTGTTATATTACCTCAAACTCTAAAACCCTAATAAAGAAAAAAAGTTTGCCAAATATCTCATAGTAATTACATGATTAATTTCTACTAAATTTTTACTAAAACGTACATCAATGCTAAAATATTTTTTTCCACAAATTCTATTGGAATAATAATTTTTAAAACTCTCTATCTTGTCACATGAAATCATTTTTTCCCCAATTTAATTAAATATATGTAGAGTTTTATTAACTCTATTTTCTTGCTTTGTTTTCCCAAATAGAATCTGAATGGGTCTTTTAGTAAGAAAAATTTTTAAGATTGCTCACTTGGAGTGAAATCATATAAAAGAATGAACTCTTCCTGTACAGTATTTGGAATAGTGTTTAGAGCTTTAAGGTAGCAAAGGTCAGCTTTTTTTGTCTTGGATGAGACCACCTATACCTTAAGGTTAATTACTTACTGATAACAGGTACTATATTTTTTACAAGATAAAAGCCATAAAATTGAAAAATAATTCAGAATGTCTCTCAGTTCATCAGCAGGGAAAGGCTGTGGTCTTTCGTATATGTCATCTGTCATTGACTTGGATACTACCTTTGATTTAGACATTCCAAAAGTAATAATCACATCTTTGAAAGTATTAATCTGTAAGCCTCTTTGCCTTATATGTACTGTATTAGAAATCACAAATCTCTGACTTTTCTGTCATTTACCCATCTTTCAAATAGAATAATCACTATGTATTATACTTTCTATTTGATCAATTACAGTACCAAATCTTCCACAAGAATTAAGACATTTTACTGCTATTGGAAAAATTAGAATACCCACATAGCATCATTAGTACTTTTAAATGTGTTTTGTTATTCAGAATTTAGATCCAGATACATAATAGCATTTTGGTGTGTTTGAAGACTCGATATTTTCTTATAAAGTGGAGAAAAAAGATATTTGTCCATCAGTCCTCCAAATAATTCACTTTTTTTTTCTTAATTATATATTTTAGCTTAATTATATTTTCTTAATTATATATTTTAGCTAGGAAACAAAGAATCAAACACTATTTAAGTGCAAATATAAATTAGATGACTCAATCTTGCTGAATTTTTTCAGTAAAAAACCTTTTTAAAATACCTAAGTCATATAAGTTTCTCAGTCAGGTTAAAAAGAAAACTATAGACCATGTGAGGAAAGGATGCATTCACTGTTATTGACATTTCTTTATTTAAATAAATAGGAGCTTAATGAAACAAATCTGTTACTCTGCACAGTTTACTGTACGGTATACAACAAAAGTTCTCTGTACAATACAGAAGAAAGAAGAAAATGAGACAAAATGTAACCTAAATATATTTCCCCCAAACATCAGTAAATAATAAAGTTTTACCATGGAGTAGGTTAACTGGTGACATTTATGCATATACAAGTTTGCACTAAAATGCTTTATCCATTTCTCTAAAATATTTTTGCTGAAATTTAAAAGAAACATTTTCATTCTGTTTACATTCAAAATCAAAACTCTTAATACAGATATCCACATGTAGATGGTTTTATTTAGATACATTTTTAAATTATTAAGAATGTAATATGTTTTTAAAATGCAAAGTCAATTATAAAATTATTTTATCTTTCTTTTCAGTAGAAAATTTCTATTAACATGTCAGAAGATGAGGAAAGACTTTTTAAAGGAATTGTGAGTGGTGAAAGAGAAGTTTGTGCTGTTTCACTACAAAAATCATTTCTTTTATATTAAAACATTAGAATAGAAAGAGGATATGTAATAAGTAATACGTAATTTTGTAAATTTGGATTAGATAGGGTTCTTTTACTTTCAAATTGCAGAAAAACAACTAAAACTAAATTGAACAAAAGAAATTAATTGGATGGTTCCTAAAATAGTAAAAATCTTGGTTTGCACTCCTTTCAGAAAAAAAAACTGTATGCATAGTAATTAGTCTCATCAGTCTGGGTTGGATCAGGCAACCAATACTGAGTCAGTCATTGTGACTACAGACATGGAATGATCTGATTAGCCAGGACTAAGTCAGGAACGAGTGACCAGAGAAAGCATAGGCTGAATGCTGGAGAGGGGTGATTTCCAAAACGACATATGCTCTTTACATCTATTATTATTAAGGGATCTTTAAAAGAAAAAGAAAAGAAAAGAAAGAAAAAGAAAGAGAGATGGATTAATAAATCATAATTATTGCCCATGGTTGCATATTCAAAATGAAGACATAGCAATGTAAATGCATAATTTAAAATATAATAAGTAATTTTATGCCTTAAAAATATAATAAGTACTTTTTGATATTAGTCATGTATTCACATGAAACTAACACAGTTGAGGACTTCAAATGATAAAGCATTAAAATGCAGGTGGAATAGCATTGCAATATGGAGGAATCCTTTTGAAGGTAATTTATTCATGAGTGGCTTATAATTTGTTTCCTTATACACAATAAGCAGCTAACAATAATTAAGATCTAAAGAACACAAGTAGAAAAAAAAAAGATAACTATAGCATCAAATATGAAGATGAAAGCCATTTTATTGTTATCATGCTAAACAGAAAACATTTTATAGAATTTGTAGAACAGGATGAGATTTTCCAGTAAAATCACATTTAAGTGCCGTCTGAACAATTTCAAATGTAAAATACAAATTAAAATAAGGTACTTAAGTAAACACATATGTCTCAAAATATGGCAGATGGAGGAAAGGACACAGTCGGGTAACCAGAAGGACGGGCAGAAGAAAGAACACACAAGGAAATGCGGGAACAACACGGATCACATCAGAAGCCTTCCTCAGTGACCCAAGCAGAAGGTGTGACCATCCGCAGTTTAACAGTCACAACACAACTAAAGATGATGTTCCAACAGTATACATAAAATGAATAAATTATGTATGCATCTTGTTCCAAAATTTTGTCTATTTTCAATACATATTTTATATACTCAAGAAGTCATGGGTTAAGGCACCCTCCAGTTTCTGTTGAGGAGTAATAGGTGGTACACACTATTTGATTATTTTAGAAATTCCGTGCCAACATTATGCACAATTAGGTAAATGACACTCTTTACAAAAGTGTATCTTAATTTTGTTTACTTTTGTTCAGGTGTACTGACAAGCTTAAAGTAACACAGATGGAAATGAGTCATTTAGAAAGTGTGAGACCTTGAGAGGCTTGCCAGGAGACAGGAGAAGCGCCGTATTTTGTACAGTGACATTTTTTCTTCAGTCATATTCAATTTAGTGTTGCTTGTTTTGTATAAAACTAATACCAGCCCTCACACCACCCTTGCCCCCAACGTGGGTACGCAATCATCTATTTTTCTGTTGTCATGGATGCTTTGTTGCTGAATAAGAGAAATAGGAAAGTCGATCAGTAAAACTTTTTAAAAAGATACCTATTATGAAGGATAGGTTGGAATAGTGTGAAAATAATAAGGAAGGGAATGATACTTCTCTGAGTGCACATCTCTGTATTTTTAAAAAAATATATTTACATTTATTGAGATGTAAATTATGGGTAATAAAATGCACAGCTATTGAATGGCAGGTCAGTAATTTTTACAAATGTATGAAATCATGGAACAATCTGTAATTAAAACATTACCGGGATGCTAAACACTTTCTTCTATTCCACGCAACCACTTTTGTCACCATAGTTTAGTTTTGTCTATTCTAAAACTTCATATAAATAGAACAAAATATATTTTCTCTTGTTTCTGGCTCCTATGTCTGCATATAATATAATTTTAAATTAATCCATGTTGTTGTGTCTATTTGTAGTTTATTCTTTTTTTTTTTTCTGAATAGTATTCAATTACATAAATACACCAAAAATTTTTCTATCATGATCCCATTGATAATTGTTTCCAGTTTGTTACTATTTTGATTAGAGCTGCTACAAACATTCTTGCAAAGTTTTTGTTTTTATTTTTCTGGTTGAAATGTGTTTTCATTTCTCTCGTTTAAATATCTTAGAATACAATTACTGGTTCAGGTTACTGAGTCAATATTAAGGATTAAATGATTAGAGAGTCAAATCAAATTTAAATATATTGGAAATGATACCCACTATCAAACTTTTCTAATGATTTCAGGTAAACAGACACATCTGTAGCAAATGGCCAGGAATATCATTGGCAGCTTCCCCAAGCCCTTCCTTTCTTCACTGCATGTGCGCTCTCTGCCCCAGAAAAAAAATGGGAAACAGGGACTATAGTTAATAACAATGTACTGTGTACTTGAGGGTTGCTAACAGAGTAGATATTAAATATTCTTATCATAAAAAAATAAGTGCATGAGGTGCACTTTGATATTATGATGTTATAATATGTTTATTAGCTTGATTTCATAATTTCATTATGTACACATATATCAAAACATTGTTATACACTACAAATACATACGATTTTATTTGTCAATTAAACCTTAATAAAGCTGAAAAAAGAAAAGTGCTTAGAACAGTGAAAAAAAAAAGTAGTTGAGGACTCCAAGTAAGATTTTGCAGGCTCATCTCACACAAGTAGGAAAGATTTTACTCTTTGAAACATCTCCATCTTATACCTTAGTTTACATGACATTTTCAGGAAGCCATGCTTCCAAAATCTACAGATTCTGGGCATATTTACATAAGTCATCTGTTAAGAAGAATACCTTGTTAAGAACAAATTCATGGATAAGGATCACCCACCTAGCAAAACTTCACTTGGAGCCCTTTGGTCCAATTATCAAGTTGAAAGACATTTAGACCAGGTCTCACTCCTTTTCTTCTTGTCCTGAAGTCATCCCCTAAGCTGCTTTATCTACTTCCTGCACAGGTGGCTGTATGTTTAAATGTACGAGAAACTCAAAACATTTACTGAAATGGTCGAACAGTTTATTTATCCCACCTGCGATGAGTGATGATCCCAACTGTTCCACATCCTCACAAACACAGCATTGTCAGTCTTAAATTTTAGCTGTTTCTAGTGAGTATAAAGTGTATCTCACTTTAGTTTTAATTTGCATTTGCCTGCTGCCTAGTGATGTTGGGCACCTTTCTACAAGATGATTGGCCATTTCTAAATCTTTTATTGAGAAATATCTATTCAAATTTCTTGCCCATTTTTATTGTTAGTTTTAATTTTTTTAAAATGATTTCTAGAAGTCTTTTATATACTCTGAATATTGGTGCTTCTGTGTGTGTGTGTGTGTGTGTGTGTGTGCATGTATGTTTTTTGGGACAGTGTTCTAAATGCTTTTTGTGTCCTAAGAAATTTTTGTCTGCCTCAAGTTTACAAAGATATTCTACTCTCCTGTCTCTTTTTGGTAGCTTTGTTGCTTAGTGTATGTATGTATGTTTATGTTCTATTTCAAATGTATTTTCATATATAATGTGTGATTATCATTTATATTAGTGTTTCATCATATATTCATCCAGTCTGACCAAAATCATTTGTTGAAGAGTTTCTCCTGTACTCTTTAAAATGCCATGGCACCTGTATCAAACTTAACCCTGAAAATATCTGTGTGGCTTTGTTACTTGACCACCTAAGTTGTTTCATTGATCTGATGATCCAATTTTGGTTACAGTTTTGACTTCTGGAACTTTATTAGCGTTATATATATATTTTTTAAAAAGTAAATCAACAGGGCCGAGCCTGTGGCGCACTTGGTAGAGTGCTGCGCTGGGAGCGCGGCAACGCTCCCGCCGCGGGTTCGGATCCTATATAAGAATGACTGCTGGTGCACTCACTGGCTGAGTGCCGGTCACGAAAAAACGCCAAAAAAAAAAAAAAAAAGTAAATCAACAAGGATTGGGGGGAAATCTGTAAAGGGAATATAAAAAGTTTAAAAAACTGTATTTAAGATAAGGTTAAATGTAACAAATTTCTTAAGCTGTAGTGGAACAGTGTATATTAGATCTTTAGAAAAATAAAATAAAATCATCCACATTGGTCATGAATGAGTTATGGGATTCTAACTGTTTAACATTTTAAATATTAGGAAACATTCAATTCACTATGGTTATTTGTACTTTGCATGACAGAACAGTGTAGAAAATGGTCCTTACAAAACTGTAATTAATTTCCACAATTACCCTATTGAACAAATAGAATTTCCTTAAACTTTATACTTCTAAGTCTTAAACTGTAGCTTAAAAGATTAGGAAACACTACTTTGAAACAATATGTCAGAATTTAAAGACAGTAATACCATTTGGTGATATGTTTCTGATGCCAAATTACACATTACATGACTTTATTGAAGAGCTCTGAGCACAATTTAATGCATTCTTTTAAGATCCGAAACTGATGATATAAGAAATCAAATGCCTCATACCTTGAGATTAGATGATTGTTACACTGTCCATCAAAACATTTTCTCTCCGTAAGACTGAATGAATCAGGCACCATACCTTAGCACTGTAGCCATTAACCAATTACTGAAACCCACTTCTTTTCTCTTACCCTCTCACTTTAAAACTAATCACCTTAGTGATTGCTTACCATGCAAGTAGTGTTTGAAATGTGTTCAATTTTAATAAATTGTTCTTTACGAGTTGTTTTTAGCCACATAAAGCAGGACTGTTGAATATCAAAATCCCTTTCAAGTTTCCATTCTACTTATATTTACCAGTCAACAAAAAATGTTTTATAAAACTGTATTACTTAAATACCAATTTTATATTTTGAACTTGTAAAACTACTCCTATTTGTTATCTTTTCCTTTATATTAGAGTTGTGTCCCTTCCTCTGACATGCAAATTAGGAGAAAGAGAAGAGCCTGCTTTACTTTAGCAATACCGAATTATAAGGAGGTGGCAATGATCCCTGTCCTACGGATAATGCTGACATTGATTTCACTTGACAGAGGGAGAACCCATTAACTTCACAGAATTTTTTTCATAATACAATACTGAAGGAAGGCAAACCCCATCTGAGATGCCAGATTGTAAGGTATATTAAGGTGGTCATTGGAGATTATCACGCCTACTATTGTTGTGCCTTTTCCCAAAACATAAATATTCTTGATTAAAACTAACATGAAAAATCTGTATACATTTTAAAAAGTTATAAAAATTCCACCGTTTTATCAAAAGTATACATTTTTTAGATTCTTTTTTTCCCCCCAATTGGTCATTTTCAATTTAAGTCACAGGCAATTTCTCATAGTGTATGTTAAAAGTATTAATGACCCTTTACTTCTTGGTATCAAAATCAATACTAACAACTTGTTTTGCATTTACTGTGTGAAACAGCAAATGCTAAGTAGTTTAGATTAGTTGTGTCAGGAAATCTCAACACTATGAGATGGTTTCAGTTATCTCTATTGTTGGGAAAATACAGGAAAAATGGTCAGGGCCGCTTGGATGTTCAGAATCTTGCCGAGCATTTGATGTAAATGGGCATATGCGCTTAGGTGTTCCTTAGTTATCGTCTAGTGTAATTGCACATGTGCACCCAGGTGTCCTGGGTTATGACTTAAGTATAAGGATGAGTGGCTCTGATCCACGGTGCCTCCTATCCCTGGGATATGGGGGCTGGGGAGGATACTACTGCTGCTGGAGGCTGCTGCTGCTAGTGCCCCCGGGACCTCTGCAAGGCCACTGCAGGACCTGTAAGCTGCTGCAGCTGAGGAAGCCGAGGACTGAGCTCGTGTCGCCTGCCAAAATCTCCCAGAATCTTTCCCAATTACCTAGCATGGACCTGCGTGTGACGGGTCTGGTGACCCAGCCTGTACAATGCGTTTGAAGGGTCTGAGCCTTAGCTCTGACAATATAAGCGGAAACTTGGTAAACTTAGTATAACTAAAATAATAACTGAAATAATGAAACATTTTGGCTTTGGTTATGATTTGCCTTCTTTACAACTCTCATTTGAATGATGGGGAAACTGATTCTGGCTCACACAGCAAAAAAGTGAAGCTGGCCACCGTTCCAAATCTTGTCAGACACCAGAGACCTTTAACTTAACCATGCAGTTTCTGTTATTTCCTCCTCCTTTTTTTTTTTTTTTTCTTTTCCAAATTTTGTAAACTGGCATATGTTATTTCAGTTGTATAATGTATTAGCATTAAAAAAATGTTATTTATATAGACATTTAATTTGATTTTTTTTTTTCATTTTAGTGGGGAAACCCTTGTTTTATTCTTTGGCCTCACCCCTTTTTTCCAGGAGATAACCAAGCCCCTGTCCCTCCCTGGTTTAATCACCACCACATAAAATAATTTCTGCTCCCCTCCCTGCACATTGTCCTGCCAGCGGGGAAATCCTTCCCTCTGCCCGACAGCAAGGGCCGGCAGCTTTTTACCCTGATACACCGTGGCGGGGAGGCAGCCTTCAGACCATAATTTGATTATTTATAACTCCCAAATTAAACTGATGTAAGAAGTTATTATGGTTTTACTGAATATAAGATGTATGTAAATATTTATAATACAGCAAATATTTAGCAATAGACATAATGTTTACTTACATAATTCAATGTTTAAATATTTTCTCTCTGTAAAAAATTCAGACACTACAAAGTCTCCGTTTGCTATTCCAGACTTGTCAGATGAAACTATTGTTATGACATCAACATAGCTGAATATATGTTTTTGTTCTCTCTATATTCCTTAGCCTCTCATATTGCAATTAAATAGGTGGACTTGAATTTATTTATATTGCCGCAGGGATTTTTTTTTTTTATAAGGCCTACAGCAAAATTTACTATGGTTGTCATCTCTAAAAACCATTTCCATTAAAAGGAGCAAGGGTTTAAAGAAATAAGGTCAAATTTCAGATCTCAGGCAGGAAATCTACATAAGATACTCCTAGAATATTCTGTCATAGGAGGAAATTATTAAAGCAGCTAATGTCCTGTGAAAGACTCAGGATCCAACTTGAAGATAGATAAAGTTATAGTTGCCAAAGATGGAAAAATGGGAGTGTCCAATATACATGCTAACCGTATTTCATTCAGAAACATTACATATGTTTAAATCCTCATTGGCATTATAATACAAAATGTATTTCATTGGTCACAATGGGAAATGCTAAATAAAGGGAAATTCTAAAGCATTTATACCTTCTTTTATCCTGATTATCTGAACCTGATAGTAACTTATATTTTAAGAGGAATAGAAGTTTGTCATTACACAACAATTTCATATAATTATAAGAGAGTATTATTATGCCTCTAGTTTTCATCCACTAATACAAGGATCGCCAATAACTAATAATATCACAAAAAGTAAACATGCAAATGTTATGTACCACCTGACCCAATAGAAGTTTGCAGTGCTACTTAGGAAGTAATTCAGATGAATAAAATAAATCAACATGAAGCAGATCAAGTCTCTAAAGCTGTTCCATAAAACTCTCTGTAATGATAAAAATATTCTATATCTCCATGGTTGACTATGGAAGTCATTAGCCACGTGTGGCATGTGGCTATTAAGTACTTGAATATGAGAATTCTACTGTCCATGTATATGAATATGCCTTCAAAGATATTAGAGCATTATTTGTTGGCAACTATAACTTTATCTAATGTGGATATTTACAGATAAAAAACATTATTTTTTGTCTTTTAGTTGAACATGGCACTTTTGTTATGGAGGCAAACACTATTTTCATGTTTGCTATGTTATTTTCTCTCCATGATTTCAAAATATATCTTAAGACCAAAATGCCAGTACATTTTAGACATAGGCTTCTTTGATTAGTCTTTGTAATATATTTTACCATGAATGAAGATGATTTTAAGAGAAGATAAGATAAGCAATATCCTATCTATTTTTCTATATACAGAAATTTTAAATAACTTCTTGTAACATTAATTTTACTATAATTTTTAGCTTATTTTTACACTTGGATATACTCTGCATTTATAAATCAAAGAGAGAGCTAAAATTTTAATTTTAGAATTATTGTCAAAGAACTTTAGGTAAGTTATTTGAAAGTGAAAATTTCAAAAAAATTTCTTGATTTTGCTGAATTACTATTTTAAAAACATAAAAAAAGTTTTTAGAATTATTTTAATATTGTGCTTCATACGTAGGCTTAGTTAATGGAATTTTCAAATTATTAGGTATGTTACCACGTTTAGTTAAAAACACACCTAATAAATGTTAGCTATTTTGAATCTTTTAAATAGAATTCGAATAAATTGCTTTAATTCATTATTTGTTAATTCATTAAATATCATTGGTTATTCTTTAAAACTTTGAATGTAGAAAAAACTGTTCAATTGACATTAGACTCTAACTTCAAAGGACTTATTTTTAGCAGATGTCTTGACGATCAAGTACAGATCACTACGTGACCACCTAGTAAGGGTTACTCACCTAAGCCTATTGATCCAGGGCAGATAATGTTGAGAAAGTGATAGTCGATATGTACACTGAAAAGTGAGTAGAAAGAAACTAGAAGAGAGAGAGAGAAAAAAGGAACATTCTGAGGACATAGAACAATGTAATTAAACCGAGCAGATGTTTAAGGAGCATAGCATGTTTGTAGCCTGAAAAAGCAGTTTATTGCAGCTCTTCGAGACACTGAGCCAGGCTCACGTAAGTTTCAGGTGAGAATGTAGATTCAAGTATAGGGTGAGACAGAACATTGTACAACATATTATGATGATTAACCCTTGTTCTGTGAACCAGGAGTAGCTAATGAAGAATTTCAGGCAGTAAAGAAAAAATTAGTTCGTTGAATTTATTTTAGATGAGTATATTGTATTTAGGACGCATAGAATTGTATGTACAGTGCAGCTATTGTACTACAAATAATTGATAATAACAGCACTCACTTGATGTATTTAGGTCTTTTCCTCAGTCCGTTTACAAATGTAGGCCAGATAAATGTTAAAAACAGTTTGTGGTTTTGTTAACACTCCTAATTCTCCTTTTATTTTTGTCCTTTTAAATGGTTCTTTAGTCATTTATCATCCAGGTTGTGACTACTCAACCATGACAGATTATGAGGGTTCAATTCATATGGAACATTTACTGTATTTAGGTGTACTTGGGTGTAATAAACCTTAACAATAGCAAACTTATTCCTCTTAAGTGGAAATCAGAAAAATCATGTTTTGTATTCCTAAGGTCTTTTCTTTTGAACCATGTATCTCAGCCATGTTGCTGCAAGTCACACAATATCAATATTAAAAAGTTGAGAAGAAAAATCTTTTTAATGAGATTAAATTTTAAGAAATGTGTAAGAAAAAATCTGAAAATTTAACACATGTATGGGCACAGGGCATGAGGTGTCAGGTAATGTGAAGGCAATTACAAACAGATAAAAACTATGCTTAACTTTGTTATTTAACTTATAAATGCATATCCAGTTCACAGGATATATTTGCACCTGGTCTGTCAGGAATCTCTTAAGGAAAGTAACAGTAATGACCCCAGGTGACTTACTAAAACTTACAATTATTAGAATGGTTAGAAGAGAGGAAAACTAGGCCTGGACCAGGGTGAGAACAGTAGCATCTCAATTAAGTAGGAAGCAGAAACAATGTATTATCGCAAATACCATCACTAGAATGCAACCTCTTCCACATACATTGGTTTTGATTTCCTTTATTCATTCTTATGTAATTCTACTCACAGGAAAGAGATTTAGATGACCTTAATTTGGGTCCCTTTTTTACCCTCTGAGAGTACCACTAAGACTTATAAATGGGGTGGTGGTGTTACACTTCTCACTGTGTAACAGAGGCAGAAAAAAGGATTATTCAAAGCATCATGAATGCTATGAGATGCCCAAAGGGACTGCACCTCAGCAACTCCTCTGTTAGCAGGAGAAAACTGGGTACAGCCCTGATTCAAAGTTAGCTTCTGTTTTTTATTATAAAGAGAAGGAAGTTTCACAAGAAAAATCAGTTGATTTAACATTTCAAAAGGACATGAAGACATGGGCAGTGTGACAAAAGTTATCTATGGCTAAGTATAGCTTAAACAATGGAAACCAGTAACATCAGTAAAATTAACAATGTGACATTCCAAAGTACAATTCGTGAAAAGCTAAGTTCATCAAACTGTGATCATTATCTAAAATATAACCTCTCCTTTAATGATTTAACAAAGTTACATTCTTATGATTAAATCTAAGTATGATTTTCTCTAAAGTTTCCACCAACATACAGCTTGCCTCTACCAAACATTTTTTCACATCTTTCCCTTCAGCAATTCTTAAAATCTCTTAACAAGATTGGTATGACAACCACCTGATAGCTCTAAAATCATTAAAATATACAATCTCATACTTGAACAGTGATTAGAGTTGATTAGATGGGCGGTTGCCGTGCTATCTGTAGACTGTTTTTTAACCAAGAACCGTTGCCCCATACATGCATTTTCCTAAAAACCCTATTTTAAAAACCAAACGAGAATCCAGATTTCTAACCCTCTACATGGCAGGGGGGAGGTAATCATTTCCCCTGATAAAAATGTGCTGTCAGGAAGAAGAAATGGAAGACAGGCAAAAAAATTTTACAAATGTGCAATCAGTTGGCTAACATTATATATCATAGCATGTAATAATAATAAACTGAAATAATAAACTGAAATACAAGTTTTGTTGTCCCAAATTTTGTTGTCCTGCAATTTCATTACAATGTTAGGAAAGGAATCAGTTTATAAAGATAAGAGACAGAGATTTAACACATTTTGGGGAGAGAAAAGGAGGATAGATATTGCAAAACCTGTTTATAAATAATGCAAATTATAGAAAAGAATACACAGAACTACTATAAAAACTGTTAAAGAGAGAGCCTAGTTGCCTGGCAGCAAATTAGGCAGGCCTGACACACAGTTTATAGATAGGAAGGAGGGGAGGAAAGATAAAAAGAGCTAAAATCAACAGATTACCTGAAATGCATTTTATCGTATGTTGTTAGCAATGATACCTCTGTGTTTCTCTTTACTGTCTGCCTTAACTCCCACCTCGGCCACAAAATTAAATATCCCAGGTTCGTATTACAATAAACAAAACCAAAAAATATAACAAAAGTAAAAAAAAAAAAAAAAAAAAAAGACAAAAAAAATTAACCCTTAGTCTACAGATAATTTCAAAATACCAGGAGAATTTTGGAACAGTTATGTAGGAATGTCTTAGAGAATGCTTGAACCATCCCAGTCCCAAAAACCTTATTCTAAAATTAGTCCCCCGTCTATTCAATCCAAAATGAATGCCCATTAATCAGCAATTTGCATTCCCTGAGACTTATATAAAGTTGAGAATGTTTTCATTGCTCATTGAGTATTTGGGGTTTTTCTTTTGTGAATTATTTATTTTCCTCACTTTTCTGTGTTCTGTACTTTTATTGACTTTTACAATTTCTTTATATATTTTTGGTGTGAGCTGTTGATATATGTATTGCAAATATCTCTAACCCAGCCATGGCTTGCCTTTTCACTCCCCAGTGTCTTTCAGTTAACAAAATTTCATACTTTAATTGAATTCTAATATACCATTTTCTCCTTTATTATTAGAGTTTTTGTTTTGTTTCAGAAATATGTAATTGCTCCAAGTCATAAAGTTGTTCTTCTTGGGTTTATTCTAGAAGCTTTTTAAAAATAATTTTTATTTAGATTTACTATTTATTTGCAATTTACTTTTTGTATGAGTGAGGCTGGTGTCAAGGATTTTTTTCCTTGTGTATATCCATTTGACCCCACATCATTTGTTTGAATGAGCTTCTTTATTTTCAGCATAACAATGTCAACTTCATCATAAACTAGATGACTGCACATGTGTTTCTCTTTCTGGGTATTAATTTTTCCAGTAGTTTTTTTCCCCTATTCTTGCTCATATTATCATATTATGTTACTGTAAATTACTGTAGCTATAAAAGAAATCTTGATAGCTGGAAGTATACTTTTTCTAACTTTGCCTTTTTTCTTCAAGATTGCCTTGATGATTGTTGGACTTTTGCATTCAATTGCATTTTAGAAATATTTTGTTAGTATTTACCTGATAATAATATGTTCTCAGATTTTAATTGAGATGGAATTTAATGTAGACATTAATTGGGAAAAACTAATAAACAAAGAACTAACTTAAACCTTTTCTAATTTCTTACCTTTATAATTTAAAAAATATATCTAGTTGACTTCCAGTTTTTGAATTGTTCACTCTTTTAATGTGTATTTGCATGTATATATTGATGATTTCTTCAGCATGCCAACATTAAGAATTTGGAAAAAGAATGGAATTAACCAAGACAACAGAGAAGTAGCAGCCAGTGAGCTATGGAAAAAACAAAGAACATGTGGAATTCTCAAAGCCAACTGAAAAACTTGATGAAGAATCAGGGACTTAAATTGCATTTTGGCCATGGTGGAGTAACTGGTAGTGAATTTCCCCTGCCACTATAAACAATTAGAAAACTAGACAGAATAAAACAATGTTTGCAGATATTGGTTTACAGATGTAATAGTATTGTTATCCCTAAAAAAAAGGGGGGGGGGAGATGAGGTAAGGCCTAAAATCATGCCGTGATTCTGCCTTTCTCAATCATATTGCAATGAGGAAGAAACAAAACAGAACACAGTGGTTTAAGTTGAGGAGTCAGAGATGGGAGTTTGGGGAGAATCTGTGGGAGAGAGTATCTGGGGAGAAAGGGGCTTCACAAAGAAAAAAACTAAAACTTCAGCAATCTGCATGGGATCAACTAGAGTTTGTTGTTGAATACTAAGACACACATGTAAGGGGAAACTCCTAAAAGTTAGGGGAGGAATTACCTGGGAGCTGTCAACTAAACAATTATCAAAGCTCACGCAGGACTAGAAGGTGTTCAAGTTCAACAAGCTAGGGTGGAAGAACCTCCCTGAACACCTATTAGCTAAGAGAGGGAGAGGGGGAGGGAAAGGGAGAGAGGGAGGGAGGGGTGGGAGGGGGAGGGGAGGGGAGGGGAGGGAGACAGGGAGAGGAGGGGGGAGGGAGAGGGAGAGTGTTACTCAAATCCAGGAGGAATATCATTTAACAGAAACAGAACCAGACAGATGACGAAAATTAGCAAAAACTTCAGTATAAATATTCTAAAAGACTTCATGACCGTGAGAAGAAAAATGAAAAAAGTAGATTAAAAAATATCTGATTGGCATAACCACAGACTAGACAATGCAGAAGAAAATTCCAGTAGCATTTAAAACACAGTAGCAATATTTCCTTAAAGTGAAGCAGTTAGAGAGAGAGAGAGAGAGAGAGAGAGAGAGAGAGAGAGAGAGAGAGAGAGAGAGAACACAAATGAACAATCTCCAGTAACCTATAGGGCAAAATCAAGGACTCAAATAATTCTTAACAAAACATTAACAAAACAAATCCTCAATCTCTTGTCCTTGGACTTCCCAGCCTCCAAAAACATAAGAAATAAATTACCCAGTTTCAGGTATTTTGTTGTATGACCAAAAAAGCTGACTAATGCAAAAGGAAAACTTCCATCAAAAAGAATCACAATTTACAGGAGCAAAAACCTCCATGGGAATCAATACTGGGGTATAACACCTAATTTATAATTGATAAATTGTTGGAGAGTTAGTGTGAACAAGTGTGAGAGTTAGAAACTCCAGTTGGATCTCAGTCCTAGGGGAGTCCTGACACTTTTGTGAATTTTCTAGGAGCTCTACCAAGTTCTCACAGTGAAGATGTGAGAAAAATTCTATATTGCTTCCAGCAAGGGGAAGAGGAAAACAGCCATTTTGAAACACACACACAGAGCATTCGTTCTTCTTAGTGAAGCCTGCCTTCAAGGGAAGATGTTTTACCACAGCCTAAATTACACAGGATTTATCAGAGCCTGACCAACCTAGAAAAAATGAAATACCCAACTTCTGCCCCCTCTAGCCTCTCATATGAGGGAAGGAAAACAAACAAACAAACAATCCCAGCCCCATCTAGCCATTCTTCCGATTTGAAGAGGGCATTACTGAGAAGCACTTGTAAATTTCACAGCCCAGGGGCACAGGCTTACTAAAAAACTGAGATCTATCTAGGACTATAGAATACCTGTCCTCCCTCAACACCTCAGAGCACATCACAAAAGGCCTACTTACCCCAGTTCCTTTTACCCACTACATCATATTTAACTTTAAAAAAAACATTGCAAGGCATACTAAAAGGCCACACCAATAAAATAGTTTGAAGAAATAAGACAAACATCAGGACAAGATTCAGATATGGCAGGGGTGTTGAAATCATCAAACCGATATTTAAAATAACTATGGATAATATACTAAAATCTCTAATAGAAAAATTAGGCAATAGGCAAGAACAGATGGGTAATGTAAACAAAGAGATGGGCATTCTAAGGAATAATCAAAAAGAAATAGTAGAGATAAATAACACTGTCATAGAAAAAAAAAAGAATGCCTTCCATAAACTCTTAAGTAGACTAAAAATGTTTGAGAAATGAATTAGTGAACTTAAGGACATGTGAATAGAAACTTCCAAAATAGAAAAGCAAAAGAAAAACATTGAAAAAAATAATTGAATATCTAAGAACTGTGGTACAATGTGACATATTCATAATGGGAAGAGCAGAGGAAAAGAAAAAGAAAAAGACACAGAAGAAATACTTGAAGCAATAATGACTGAGAATTTCCCCAAATTTATGTAAGACACCAACCACAGATCCAGGAAATTCAGAGAACAACAAGTAGGATAAATGCCAAAAAATCTACACCCATACATGACATTTCCAAACTGTAGTGAAAAAAAAAAAAAAAATGAAAGAAGCTAAAGGGTGGTGGTAGTGGGGGGAACACTTATCTATAGAGGAGCAAGGAAGGAATTACATCATCTTTCTTCTCAGAAAACAAGCAACCATGGGGTGAAATATTTAAAGTGTTGAGAGAGAGAAAAACAACAATAAAAAACCACACCAACCTAGAACTGTACAACCTGTAAAATTATCCTTCAAAGGGAAGGAGAAATAAAAACTAAGACAAGCAAAAATTGAATGAATTTCTTGTTAGCAGGTTTTCCTTGTGAAATATATTAAAAGAAGTTTTTCAGAGAGAAGAAAAATGATGCAAATTGTAAACTTGGACATACATACAGAAAGAAAGATCATTAGAGATGAATATGATAGGCAAAATTCAAAAAAAATCTTAATTGTTCTAACAAGTAACAATGTTTAAATAATAACAACAACAATTTATTCAACGATTATTGCTTATGGTTAAGTAAAATCAATAACATCCATGATACAAGGGACAAGAGAGAGGAATTAGGAATACTTTGTTATGAGGTATTTGCACTGCCTGTAAATTGGTATAGTATTATTTGAAGGTGGACTTGGATTAGTTGTAAATGTATAAAAAATGTATGGCAAAATTTATGGAAAACTTATGGCAACTGTATAAAACAAGGCAAGGATCCTTATCGACATTATACTGGATGTCTTACCAACAGCAATAAGAGATGAAAAAGAAGTACAAGGAATACCAGTTGAAAAGGAAGAAATAAAACTCTCTTTCTCACAGATTAAATGATTGTATGTAAATCCCCCCAAGTCAACAAAAAACTCCTGAAATCAGCAACTGTAGCGAGATTGTATGATACAAAAATCAATCACATTACACCAGAAATGAAAAAATGGAATTTGAAATGAAAAACACAGTACCACTTATATTAGTACTTCAAAAGTAAAACCTTGGGTATAAATTTAGCAAAATATGAAAACAACTATATGAGAAAACTACACAGCTCTTATGAAAAAAATAAACTAAATAACTGGAGAAATATTCCACTTTCATGAATAAGAAAACTCAATATTGTCATGATGTCAGTTCTTCCCATCGTGATCTATAGATTCAATGCAATTCCAATTCATTCCAAGATATTTTGTGGATATAGACAAACTGATTTTTTAAATGTAAAAAATGATTTTATTTTTATTTTTTAAAATGTATCAATATACAGTGTAGTTGATATTTAATTCATTTGCATTCAAGGGTGTTGTTGAAAGCTATTGCCTTATTCCTGACACTTTGTTACTGTTTTTAATGGTTGTTTTATGTATCTTTTGTTCCTTTCTTTCTCTCTTATTTTTTGTCTTTGCTGTTTGGTTGTTGTTGTTGTTGTAGTGATAAGATATAATTTCTATCTCTTTCTCATTTGCATATCTGCTCTAGCAGTGAGTTTTATTATTTTTTCTTTTTCTGTTTTGTCCAACTGGATTATTTCAAAAAGCTTGTTTTAAAGTTAAGAAATTTGTTCTTCTGCTTGATAAAGCCTGTTGCTTAAGCTCTTCTTTCTATTAATTTCATTGAATGAATTCTTCAGTTCCAAGATTTCTGCTTGGTTCTTTTTTATTATATTTATCTTTTTGTTGAATTTCCCTTTCAGATCCTAAATTGTTTATCTCATTTTCTTGTACTGTGTGTCTGTATTTTCTTGCATTTCATTGAGTTTCCTTAAGACTATTATTTGGAATTCTATTTCAAGCATTCCATAGGTTTCCTTTCCTTTGGGGTCTAGTACTAGAGAATTATTGTATTTGTTTGGGAGTGTCATGTTTCCTTGTTTTTTCATGTTTTTTGTATCCCTTTGTTGATGTCTGGCCATCTGGCGTAGCAGTTGCTTTTTCTAATACTCTGTGGTATATTTTGAAGGGAGAGACTCTCATCTGTATATGCGTTCTACAGTGACAGTTGGCTAGTATATTTTAGGTTTGGTTGCAGGTGAATGCAATAGTGTAATCTCCATATGATTTCTTTGACTATATTCAATGCCAAAGTTGTCTGTGAGTGTCTCCATGGCCTAGGCACTTGTGCTTGGTAGCTCCTTGCTACAGTGGATGAAGAGACAGCTTGCAGAATAGGAGAAAATATTTGGAAACTATGCACCCAACAAGAGATCCATATCCAGAATATATAAGGAACTCAAACAACTAAAGTAAAAAAAATAAACAATCTGATTAATAAATGGGAAAAGGAGCTATATAGACATTTCTCAAAAGAAGAAATATGAATGGCCAATATGTATATTAATAAATGTTCAGCATCACTAATTACCAAGGAAGTGTAGTTTAAAATCACACTGATATCATCTCACTCCAGTTAGATTGGCTATTTCTAAAAAGACAGAAATAATAAATGCTAACGTGGTGCAGAGAAAGAACTCTTAAACATGTTGTAAGATTGTAAATTAGTACAGCCATTATAAAAAACAGTATGAAGTTTTCTGAAAAAATCAAAAATAGAACTCCAATATGACTCGGCAGTCCCACTCCTGGATATATATTCAAAGGAAATGAAATCAGTATGTTGAAGAGATATCTGCACATCCATGTTTATTGCAGAACTATTCACAATATCCAAGTTATGAAATCAACTTAAGTGTTTATCATCAGTAGAATGGGTAAAGGAAATATGGTATATCTATAGAATGGAATGCTATTCATCCATAAAAAAGAATGAAATTCTGTCATTCAGAGATACATGGATGAGCTTGTAGAAAATTATGTTAAGTGAAGTAAGTCAGGTAGAGAAAAAGAAATACTGTATCTTCTCACTCATGTGTGAAAGCTAAATAATAATAATAAATTTGAACTTTTAGAAGTAGAGAGTAGAACTGTGGTTGCTAGAGGTGGGAAAGAGGAGGGGTGAGGGACAATAGTGAGAGGTTGGTTAATGGACACAAAATTACAGCTAGATAGGAAAAATAGTTGGAGTGGTTTACAGTAGTGCAAGGCATCTGTAATTAACAATAATTTGTTGTACATTGTCAAATGGCTAAAAGAGAGGAGTTTAAATGTTCTCATTACAAAGAAAATAAATTTGGGGGATTGTGAAGTTTAATTCTAGGGGTCTACTTGATTAGATTCAGGAATGCCAAGAAATCTAGTAAAGTTATCTCCTTAGCTGTGGCCAAGAGGGTGTTTCCAGAAGAGATTTCCACGACAGCCTGTGTGGACTGGGTGGGAAAGATCCATCCTCTATATGGGCAGGACCGTCCAATCTTTTGGGGGCCCAGAGAGAACAAAAAATGGAGAGAAAAAGGCAAATTTCTCTCTCTATCCACTGGAGCTGGGATAACGATACACTCTTCTCTCTTGTCCGTGGACATCAGAGCTCGAGACTCTTCAACTTTTGGGTTCCAGAACTTACACCAAGGACACCACCAGCTTCCCTGGTTTTGAGGCCTTCAGACTTGGACTGAGCCACGCTACCGGCATCCAGTTTGCAGGTGGACTTTTGCGGGACTTCTCTTCACAATTGAGTGAGCTAAACTACCCTTGTATCTCCTTTCATATATTTATAACATATCCTATTGATTCTATCTCTCTGGAGAACACTGCCTAATACAGGGATGATGAATTTACTAACTACTCTGATTTGATCAGTACACACTATATACACGTATTGAACTAAAACTCTGTATGCCATAAATATGTACAATCAATGCATTTCAATTAAATAAAAAATATGAGCAGACATCTTAATAAAGGAGATATACAGACAGCAAATAGGTATGTGAAAAAATTTTGGTTCTTATATATTACTAGGGAATTGAAAAATTAAAACAATTAAATACCACTATACACCTGTTAGAATGACTAAAATAAAAACACCGACAACACCAAATGATGGCCAGTATGTGCAGCAACTAGAACTCTAATTTATTGCTGGTGGGAATGAAAAATGGAACAGCCACTTTGAAAGACAGTTTGGCCATTTCTTGCAAAACTAAGCATACTCTTACCATCTGATTTAGCAATTATGTCATCGGTAATTACCCAAATAAATGAGTTTGAAAACTTATGTCCACACAAAAACCTGCACACAGATGTATATACAAGTTTTATTCATAATTCTCAAAACTAAGAACCAACCCAGATGCCCTTTAATAGGTGAATTGGTAAATAAACTGTGGTACATGGGGACAATAGAATATTATTCAGCATTAAAAAGAAATGAACTATGAAGCAAAGAAAAGCCATGGAGAAAACTTAAATGCATATCACTAAGTGATAGATGCCAATCTGAAAAGGGTACATATTATATGATTTCGACGATATGCATGCTGAGAAAGTCAAAACAGTGTAGACAGTTAAACAATATCTAGTTACATGAGGTTTAGTAGGAGGATGGGAGGGATGAATAGGCAAAGCAAAGGGGGCTTTTGGGACAGTGTTGGGCATCTCTGGGGGCCACACGGGACCCCAACAAGTTTTTCCTTTCCATAGAGGGTTGGGGCCAAAGGGATTGCCCCAGAATGGGGGGTGAAAAAGAGATTCCAAGAGATGGGTAAGCACACCGCTGCTCTCCCAGATAGGGAACAAACACATATGCATGCAGCGGGGGTTCTGTCAGGCAGTCCCATTTATTGCAACACAAAAGATCATATTTATGTGCTTAGCAGGCAGGGATTTCCAAGCTTAGGCCAATCCTTGAAAAGGTCAAATGTGCACGTGCCTTGCCTCTCTATGCTTAGCCTTTCCCCTTAACGTCCCTTGGGCGCCACCTTTCATCTGTTTAGGCCATCTGTTGTTTTTGCTTAGAAAAAGGGCGCGGTCCCATAGGACAGTGAAACTATTATGTATGCTATAATAGTGGACACATGTCATTATATATTTGTCAAAACCCAAACATACAACACCAAAAGTCTAACCTAATGTGAATTATCAGCCTTGGGCAATAATAACGTGCCAGTGTTTGTTCATCCACTGTAACCAACATACCACTCCAGTACTGGATGCTGATGGGGGAGGCTGTATTTATGTGTGTGATTGGGGAGGGGGCAGGTAGTATATGGACACTCTCTGTACTTTCCATTCAGTCATGTTTTGAATTTAAAACTGCTCAAAACAATAAAGTCTATATAAAAATACTGCAAGAACTTGTTGTTTTTAACCAGTGCAATATAATCCATTCCATTCACAATGATATTCAGATTCTCTCAAATTTGGCTAGTGAGATTTCCTTCCATGTGCCTCCTTTGTTTCTGCTTATTTTTAGTACTTTATCACTTTCTAACTTTAGGACTATCTCAAACTTTTTAAATTCCAGCCAAGTCGTCATCTATTTTCCAAAGAGACCTGTTTTTCTGTTTGTTTGTTTTGTAGAAAAGGGGTCATAGAACCAGTAGCTAGGCACTAAGTGTCCATATTACTGTTGAAGAAACTGGAGTGTCATTGATACCAAACTTTCTCAAGGGATAAATCTGAGAAAGTTTTTTAAATAATAAGCTTCTATATCCAATCCAGTTATTATGGGCTCTCTTTCCAATCTATTATAGTTCTATTAATTCACAGTCAACAGATTAGTTCTCTACAACAATAGTATATTTATATTAATATTTATATTTATATTAACTGATATACTGAATACTTGAAGACAAATAGTTTTTAAATTTCTGTTACAATGCTATTCCCACTAATGAAACAATGAATAAATTCAGTAATTACTTTCTAATTCATTTTGAAGTTAGCATAAATCCAACCAATGTTATATAATAAGACTACTGTGTTCAAAAGTTTCTTGGAATAATTTCTTTGGTTTTCTTTATGTGAGATAATGGTATGAGTAAGCTAACCAGTGAGTTTTGTTTCTATTCATATTTATTTTTGTCATATTTTCTATCTGTGTTATCTTAATTATTAAAAATCTTTGAAAACAGTTTATTCAGAGTTACTATTCCTTTTCCTATCCCTACAATTACCAATCAACTCCTGTAGCACTTGCTTTATCTAATTTGTTTTATACCTTTGGGTTTTTAAAAACATGAGTATTTGTATTTCCTCCTGTTTCTTAATAAAATTCTCCTACAGTATACTGTAACATATATAAAGCAAAAATACAGATATATGCTGCTTTTTGTTCACGTAATGACATAACATGAAAATGTCTACGTATAGTTTGTAGAGCTCTTTCTCATTACTTTTTGTAACAGCTTTATTGAGATATAGTTCACATATCACACAATTAACCAATTTAAAACGTACAATTCAGTAATTATCAGTATAGGTGCAGAGTTGTGCAATCACCACCACAATCAATTATAGAATATTTTTATCATATCATAAAGAAACTCCATACTCTTTAAATATAACCACCCAGTTCCCAATTCTCCCCAGCCCTAGGGAACCATTAATCTACTTTCTATTTCTAAGTATTTGCCAATTCTGGAAGTTTCATATAAATAAAATAATATTATTTTATGATTGAATTCTTTCAGTTTACATAATATTTTTGAAGTTCATCACAGTATAGCATGTATCAGTAATTCATTCTTTTTTATGGTCAAATAATATTCCATTATATGTACGCATGCATATTTTACTTGTTTTGTATATAGCACATTTTATTTTTTTAACAGTTGATGGGTATTTGATTGTTTTCACCTTCTGGCTATTTGAATAAGGATGTTATAAACATTTATGTACAAGTTTTTGCATGGACATATGTTTTCATTTTACTTGGGTATATATGCATGAGTGGAATTGCTGAATCAAATAGTAACTCTATGTTTAATTATTTAAAAATCTGTCAGAAGGATTTACAAAGTTGGTACAAAATTTTACATTCCTACCAGCAATGTTTGAGGGATCCAATTTCTCCACATCTACATCAAAACTTGTTATTATCTGACATTTTTATATTATTACCATCATAGGAGATAGGATGTGGTATCACATTGTCATTTTGATTTTCTGTTTTCTATATCATTTATATCCACACTAACCATGATTTTTTTTTTTCCTTTTGCTTGCTCTAGTTTGATCTATTCCAAATTTCTGAAGGTGGAATGTAAGGTAATTGATTTGATCTATTTCTTCTCTTTTAATGTATGTATTTGCAACTACTTTTCCAGTGCCCTAACAGAGACAGCACATCCCATAAGTGGCAGCTCAGAGGAAGAAGGGGTTCAACTCTCATCCCCAATTGCCTGAAACTTAGATTCTGCAAGAGGTAGCTGAGAGCAGGATGAGAAATGCTGATGTCCTGCACTTCCTGACCGGTTGTCATAGCCCTCTGCGCGGGAGCTGGGCAGAGAGGGAGCCCTGTGTTCCTAACCACACTTGTCTGCGCTGGAGTTTCTCTCACACTGAGCTGGGAGGAGAGAGTAGGGGCAGGTTATGCTGCGGATACCATAGACTCTCTCTGTTCTGGAGTTTTACCAAGTATTTGTGATTAAATATATCTTCATTTGCTGTATGTCTTTAGGTCCACTCCCAGATCCTTTAAATGGTTGTCTATTTATTTTAAAAGTTTTCACCAGTTTCACGGGGAGTAAGTCCATGGACATCCTCAGACTGTCTCACCAGAATTCAATCCCCTCATTCCCGATGTGTAGACAAAACAATATTTATTTAAGCAATAGTCTATGTATGCCAATTTAGATGTGTCTTATATTTTGCACTTACAAATAACACCAAGATAAATGGCCTTATGCATATTTGTATGTAGATGTTTTTGGAAGTGGATATTCAGGGTTACTCCATTGGAGTGGGATTGCTGATTCAAAGGGCAAACGCATACATGGTTTTGCTAGTTATTGCCAAATTCCTTCCCATTAGAGTTATGCCATTTGAATGCTAGTCATTAATCAATCTATTTTTCTAACTAACAATGTACAGTTTCTTCAAATGATGATTAAATCCTTCTTCAACAGGTATTAGTAAAGCTTTTATCCACGTGAAATTAATTTGTTCAGTCTCTCTCTTTCTCCCCCTACTGTACCTCTCCTTATCCCTCTCTCCTTTTCTCTGTCTCTTTTCTCATTCTCAGAAGGAATTCTCTTGTGTGTTTTGAATTATTCATGTCCCTTACTTTCTATATTGGGTTTGCTATTTCCTTGAACCATTTGTTGCCTACAATCACTCTGCTTCTAAATTCCAGCTACTTGTCAGATCCATGTATGGCAGCATTTGTGAAGCAGCATTTTCCTTCAGTGTATTCTGCTAAAGTATTCATTTATTCAACTAATATTTTTGAGAATCTACCATGTGCTCAGGTTTGATGATACAGATACAAATACACAGACTCTGATTTCAAGAAACTTACAATAGCGAGGTAAAGACAGAGAAGAGAGGCTGTCAATTATTATATGAAATATTAAGCATATGGAATAAGTACAGGAAGAAAATGAAAGCTGCATTTGCTTATTATCCAAGAAAAGTTGCTACATTTCTGTGCTGAAGCATTTTGCCTAGAAATCTGCCAGTCACTCTGCTTGGTGTTTGATCTTGACATGACAGCTCTGAGTCTCTAAGCAGCTCTGCTGAGTTTTGTGGAAGGTTTATTTTCTGTTTTTTTTTTTTTTTTCATTATAAGGTAAAAGAAGTGACTCTTAGTATTGATGGAACCAGAACAAAAATTAATTGCTTGAATTCATGAATCCATAGCACTTTAGGTTTAGCTGCATCAGTTGGGGTTGATCAGAGAAGCAGAATTATTAATATGACATACATGAAGAAATTTGTTGCAGAAATTAAATCTTGCACAATTGTGGGATCTGGTTAAGTGGTATAAGTTGCTTCTGCATCTTACAAAGATTGTCATAATGTAGACTGTAAAAGTAACTGCTAACTCACTTTTATTTTAAAAACATGAAAAATTCTCTCAACAATACCAATTTGAAACCACAGAAAGAAAGGAATTCTGCGAAATAGAGTTCCATTTTTGCTAAGGAAACATATGACAAAACCACTTCAATAACTATTTTTAAACATACAAAACTGTAGCAGTTCAGGGATTTATATTTTTCAATCTAAAGCTCACTTTTGAATAGGGTAGATTAGATATTTTACTTCTCTCTAAGTCTCAAAACCAAGAAAACTTTGTATAGTGGCCCAATTAAAATGACTGCAGAAAACTTTTAGACTTATAAGTTGGGAAATGCAGGAAATCCATTGAAAAAACAGCTATTTAGCAATTAAAGATAAAATGGAAAGAGTGATATGGAAATGCACCACCAATAAGAAACAATGATTGAGCCTGAAAAAAATGGAATGTGACAAGACCATTTATTAATTCATTTCTCTACTCACCTATCCCATTGGTAAATATTTATTTTCTATTTTCTATTAATTAAATATGGTCCACAGCTCCAAGAATACAAAGAAATGTCTACGTTTTTGAACTGATATTTTAAGGATGAAGCAAGGCATTTGACTGAATATACCACAAAGCACTATATTAAAAGCATTTTAATATATCACAAAGGATGTTGTAATAGAAGTATGTATCAAGTAGAGTATCAGCGTGTGAGAAAGAAGAAATAAACATAATGCATTTAATACAGACAAATAGCACCATGAAAGCTGTGTGTGTGTATGTGTGTGTTTTAACTCAAAGGACAAAGAGGAAGCAATCATAGAAAAGGAACTCCGATGATTGTTGTTTTGTTTTGTTTTTGTGTTTGCCAGCTTGAGTAGGCAATCAAATAGAAATTTAGAGCTAAAGTAAAAAAGCTGGAGTTTCAACATTACCGATGGGTCCTACACTGTGACAACATGGTTTTGTACTATAACACAGTTACAACAGTTGTAACACTGCAGCAACACAGTTTTGTAATATAATGTGTTCTCTATTCCTCACTTTAGAAAATCCCAATTTTCTTTTGACACCTATGCCCTAGGAGATGAGTAATGATTGTTTTAAGTCTGTTTTAAAAGATCCTGTTTTGCTTTGCCAGTGAATGTACTAGAGTTGAGTATGTGAACCAGCTCTGGCTAATAACATGTCGGGAAACTTTGCTAAAGGGTTTTGAGAAAAAACTTTCCTTTCCTTTTTAAAGGAATACACAGAAACTTTGTTTCTCTCTTTTCTTTCCCTGAACGCTTTTGCTTTGCACACTGGACTTGGAGAGTGAGAAGCACGTTGCTCCTTCAGTTCTCCAGTGACCATGAAAAGCACAAAAATGCTAAGGAATCCCACAGCTGTCCAACCAGGTCCGTGATATCATATCATTGAGCTCTTGCTCCTCACTTTGAAATGACTGACTCCAAATTCTTGTTAAGTGATGATGCATCACCTATTTGAATTCTTAAAGCAGTTTTAATCTGGTGGTATGTTATTTCAAAATAAAATCTCCCTGAGAAAACCTAAGCAGTATGTATGAGCTAAGAATATTTAGCTTAATTTAGGTATGCTCAAGCTTATTTAACTCAACAGGGATAAACCAGTACAATTAAAAGATAATTGAGAATAAATGAATCCTTATATGTCCTATTCCTAATTACATGAAAGTGTTTATATTTCTATACCTTCATTTAACAAATGTTTATAAAGAATATTTTTTTATAACATATTGGGAACTAAAAAGTGTATAAAGGTGAAATAAATTGTTCTTAATATACATGGAATTTGGATACTTACAGCTAGATAGGAAGAGTAAGTTCTAGTGTTCAATACTAGTGCTAGGTGTGTATAATTAACAACAATTTATTATATATTTTCAAAAGGCTAGAAGAGAGGAACTCAACTGATCTCAACACAGAAAAGTAATGTTTCTGATGATGGATCTGCTAATTACCCTGATCTGAACATCACATATTATATGCATGCATTGAAGTACTACTCTGTACCCCATAAGTATGTACAAAAAAAATTAAATACTGAAGTATGCATGCTATTTGTTTAATGGGAAAGATTAGTTGGGGGAAAATGCTGAAATACTAGGTAGAATATGACAAATGTCACAGGAGAGACACTGAAACAATTGCCAGAGAGCTCAGAAGAAGAGCAAGTTTTGTATTCTTTCAGCACCAGTGAGAATATTATGGAGACATTGGCATATGTGGTATTTTTTTTTCTGTCAAAGTTGGATGAGATTTGTTACATGATACACACGATACAGGAGCACATTTATTTGAATGAAAAGTAATGAACAAAAATATTAAGTCATAAAAATGTATGTAAAATTCTGGGTATAAAGTTTCATTTATGTTAGATGAATACCTTCTAGAGATCTGCTGTACAACATAGTGCCAAAAGTTAACAATGCAGAACTGTGCACTTCACAGTTTAAGAGGGTAGATCTCATGTTAAGTGTTCTTACCACAAGAAAAATAAATGAATAGGTAAATAAATACAAACACAAAAGAAAACAGAAAACAAAGGGACGTGGGAGATTTCAGGAAGTGTTGGATATGTCTATTACCTTGACTGTAATGATGATATGCATGATGATATGATGGTGTTTGCATGTGTCCAAACTCACCATATTGTGCATGTTACATATGTGCAGTTCTTTGCATATCAATTATACTCCAATAAAGCTATTAGACAATAAAGGGTTGGAACATAAAGTAAATAAGGATGGTAGCAGGATAATAGATGATTTTTTTCTTTTTTGGATGGGGTGGCAGAACCAGGAAAGCTGTTTCTCCTATAGTACTTTTTTCTAGGGATTTGAAATTCAAAGAAGTGCTCTCAGTGATGTCATGACATAACTATGACCAATGATCTACGGAGATAAATGTGGTCCTAATCAGTGGTATTCATGGGAAAAGAAAAAAAAATGGAACCATAAAGAATTAATATTAGGTAACTCTTAGAATAAATACAATGAATGCTGAATTACAGTAGTATCTGTGCACTACAATATCAGTAGTATTAGTTTTGATAGAAAATTGCAACGTAGTGGAAAATAGGTAAAATTATCTGGTCTTTCACCTCATCACAAGAAACCCCTATTGATGAATTTGTAATTTGTGCATCACTTCATTTTTAAGGTCAGTTTACAAAATTTCATCATATACCAGATAAATAACAATGAAAACATAAACTTGCAATACAATTAAAGCAAGAAAAACTACCATGAGTACTTTTAAAGCTGTGATGTTTTATGGATGTTTGAGTATATCTATTCTTATATAAACATAGAATATTATATGAAAGGTATTTAATACACTTTTTGAATTATGTATTCCCCTGGGGAAATTTAATTTTCCTAATGTATAGCTTCATGAAGTAAATATTCTGATATATTTTCTATAAAACTCATGATATTGAATCCAGATTTTCTCTCTTGAAAAAATTACTTTTATTAGGAAAATTTATGTCTTTAAAAATACAAGTTTGTAAGTACAGACTCTTTGGGTGAACTAAATTTTAATTATTCATTAAAATTTTACTGGGCATTTATTACTCCTATCACTTTGGATTTATTTTGGGCAGAGGGCTTGAAGAAAATTGATGAAATCAGATTGTTTTCAGAGTAACTGAACAGTATAGTTATAGAGATGAGACTTTTATCTAAGTATATGTATACATAGCAATTATGATAGTAATTACAAGGAAAGATTGTCTGTACTTTCTATGATCCTGAACAGGTGATAATATTGCACTTAGACAGTGAAATTTTGAAATAAGTTCCCAAATAAAAAAAGAGAATAAAAGAGCAAATTGAATGGGAGTGAGAAATTCTTTCACTAAAATCTTGGATTCAAAGAATTTACTCAGAAAAGAGACATCTTTGAAGGAGATGTTTAGGGAGTTTTATTGTGGTTCTATTGTGTCAATGCCTTCAATTACTCTAAAAATTTCTTTTTATTCAGATTTTTTTCTTTTTTACAAGCACAATAAGAAACATCCTAATGAGGAATAGATATGTAAAATGTATTCACATAAAGGCAAATATTATGGAAGAACAAATGATTGAGAGATTACTTTTATCTGTAAAAATGAGAGAATAATTGTATAAAGGAGGTTGTATTTGGGACTGGCATGAAGAATAGGTCAGATTTGCACGAGCATAGATCTCTAACACAGAAGATACTCAGAGAAAATGTATAAGCCTCAAAACTTAGTTTGGAGAGTGGAACTCAATAAAAGTTCTAGTAGAGCTTATAGTTTTGATATAGTTTGGATGTCAGAAGAGACATGATATTTGTTAATGGATTAGTGAAAGATGGTTTTTTAATTGTTTTTGTTTTTTGATGGAAAACTGAACTGTAATGAAAAATCCATTGGAGAAAGAGGGAGAGACAGAGAGAGAAGGAAAGGGAGAGGGTGAAAAAGACTTGGTTCACATAAGAAGAGAAAGGTAAGTGATAGTCATAGTGGAAGCAATCACATAGTTTGACATTTGTTTCCTTATTCAATGCCTTTAATCATTCAGCAAGCATGTCTGGCAGAGAGTGCATTAGGTATTAGAGCACATAGTGAGCACAACAGACATAAGTTACTTTGAAGAGGCATTGGTACAAAAATATGTTAATCCAAAAAGATACATATATATGATTAAATATTTTAATAAATGCTATAAAAATAGACAGCACTATGAATGAATAATAGGGCAGGCCAAATTGGGGGGCATTCATCCATGAAGAAGAGGAGGTATCAGGGTCATGAAGTAGGTTCTAAGTGAAGAATTGTGTGAGCATAAGCTTAGAGTTGAGTTCATCTTCAGTATTGCAGGAATCATAAGAAGAGCAATGCTGCTGACAGCAGAAGCATCAGAGGAAACAAGGCACATGATGAGGTCAGGGAGGAAGCAGGAGAATGATTCATGACTTCCAGGATTATAGATGTGACTTTAAGTGTAATCGGAAGGCATTACAATGCTTAAATAAGATAATTAATGATTCAGACTTCTGGGTGCAGAATTGTATTAGAAAGAGGCAAAGGGTATATTCTCTTATCCGGGAAGAAATGATAATAGAGAATAAATAAAGTAGTGCAGTGGAATTTATGGAATTTAAAAGAAGTTAATAGATTTGAGATATCATTTGAAGAAGAATTAAGAAGACATTTCAGAGTATTTTAGAGGTGTATTTAAGTCTGTGTTATTTTAAGAGTTCAAATTGTATTTTTTAAATGTGCATTGTCTAATGGTCGAAGTTACCAGGTAATATAAGTAAATAATATTAACATCTGTATAACACAGTTTTCTCACTAGATTCTGTACATGCATATAAAATGTCAATTATATTTTAGATAAATAAAATTCAAAAAGATTTAGCTGATATTAATTTTTTAAAATTAATGTCTTTACTATTGTCTTCTTAAACCAAAAGACAGAAAGTGTTTCCATGAAATACTCAATTATATCATTCAAGTAGAAACAACAAACTGTGAGCTTTGAAATTCTTAATTTTTCATATGTATTTTGAATATGTATTACAGTCTGAAAAGAATGGGCTGCAATACCTTTCTCCCATTATTTCTTGTACAACAATGAACTTTATTGAGTGCAAATTATCTGAAAGTGCTGGGAATCCAGTGGGTATAAATGCTTTGTTTAAAATAATTAAACAGAAGAGAGAACAAGATAAGGTGGATATTACAGAAAATGGGAAAAAAAGAATTGAGTTGTTAAGATGACCTCTAATATTAAAAGCCAAGCAAAACAACTACATGAAGAGTTGACTGCTTTACCTGAACGTTTTAGGGTGCTTAATACTGTAGTTTACAAAGCTGATTGCAAAAATTGTCACGTCTTGCATTTTATTTTACTGGATGACATTATTTACTGATTTTTGTGTACTATATTACTGGCTGCAGAAAATATGATTTTATAAACAATGACCTCCCAAAGTAAACAGAGTGTCAGAAAAGGCAATTAATGTTTGTCAGTTATGTTATAAAATAAAACTAAACAATTCTTTAGTATTATAGACAAAATGCCCAAGATTTAAATAACTATTGAAACAACATACATGCATTTTGATAAGAGATCTTAGGAGAGAAACTAAATTTATAATTTCAACATTCTCAAGAATCACTGTCTATGAAACAGAACATATTTGGACCTGTTATGAAATAATCATTACAATTTACCTAGCATATGAGCATATCATCAACACTGATGATTCATTTATTATCAATAACAAAATAAGCATGATACTCATTAGTTGTGTGTTGACAATGTATTCAGTAAAATAAATTTTATTAGTGGATATTGTATTTTCAGGTGAGTATGAATTGCTTTGAAGTTCTTCAATTTCTACCTTTAAGTCAGTTAGAAACAGAACTAAAAAACTATCAGCTAAAGCTCAAATTTTATCCTATTGTTCCTCTTTATTGGACATTTTAACATAACATTATATTCCACTTTTTTGGTTACAATATTGCTTTAATAACACTATGGAGAACTAAGTATTTCATGCATTGTTAGAGCAATTTTTTTATTATAAGCTATGGAAAAACTTGTTGCACTCAATTCCTATTAATGCAGAAGTGCCGTCAAATTGTACCTTGTAGCAATGAGAAGACAGCAGTGGGTAAAAAACGCAACTAACTTCTGTCCCTAGTTCTTTATACAAGTGAGGAAACTATTTTTTCAAAATGATTTCAGGTAGTGAAAATGCTATGAATGAAACAAACAAGGTAGAAATATGTAATGGGGACAAGAAAAATTTTGCAACTACCTAGTAGCTATGCAGTTGGAAGAAAAAAATCAATGAAGTTCAAATTTTACATATTTGTAAAAATCAAATATGAATAAACATAGTGTTTCTGTAACTTGTTAATCTATAAAAATAACCCTAAAGCATAGAGTATTAAATAGCATTGTCCTATCCCCATCCAATATATTAGCATTCACGATTGCCTGGGATTTTGTTGTATTACCTTTCACCCTCACAATATTTACTCCTAAGCCTGAAATATATTTGTATTGTAATTTTTCTTTTAAAAATTTATGACAATATATGTAAATATATCTCACAAAAAGCCCTTAATATATTCAAAGTTTATTATCAAATATTACCAATGTCCAATGTTTACCCTTTGGTTTTCTTTAACTCCTGAAAATCTGATAAACCATCAAGGGAACACACATCCAACTTTGAATAGAAAAAATAGCATACATTAGGGATAGTTCAGCTATTTTTGTTGTTTCTAAGACTATAGCATAGGGGACATAACTTCTGAGACGCTGGAGTGAGGGCCTTCTTTAATCTGCTCCTCCATAAATGCAACAAAAATACTGACAAAATTGTCAATATCAATTTATTCAGAACTATGGAAATTAATCATACTTGCAAGCTGAAGAGCGTTTATTCAAGAATAACTGCTGAACAGTGGAATTTTATGGCATTTTAATATGGCCTACTCCCATTTCCCATCCTCCCAGATCCTTAGTGTTCTTAAATACCAGTAGCCTTGCAACCACAGTACTGAGAAAACTAGCAGTATTTAAGTCAGCTTTGTATTTCCACTAAAAGTCTTATCCCCAGAGCAATGTTACTATTTGATCCATCATGCAATTCTCTGCACAAGCAATATTTGCAGGGAATTTTCATCTTTTGACTTACAGGAATCTCGCTCCATGATGAGAGATGAGGCTGAAGGTTTGAGAAGTGAGAGTAGATTAGTGGAAGTGAATGGTCTAAGGGTATATAATATGACTGCTGTGCAGTATCACTGCTCACTCCACATCAGTAAACATGAATCTGAAGTTAAAACAGTCAGTGTGATTGTAGGTATTTATTCCAGCCACGGTGAACTGCGTGGAACCAAACTCAGAGAAGATGGAAGAATGAACCAAAATTGTGGTTTAACTAAGTGAGTATGAAGTAAGATGGGGGAAAGGAAATTGAAGGCATTGTGCACCAGGATGATGACTATGACTGACTATGGAATTTAAGCTTAGTTTTCTACCTTTTACAGTTGTCATTATATCTTTGCGCCTTTGAAGATATGTCTTAGAATCAATAGCTCTTACTTTCTGTCGAAGTTGTCCTTGAACATTTGTCCAAAAATCTGAACCCTTAAAGTTCCTTTGTTTTCTTTGTAGTTCTAAACTATATTTCTCAAGTATTTATGGAATTCAAATTTATCACCCAATCATTCACTCATTCACATACCTTTTCTCTTGGGTAATAATGCTTCTCCAATTGGTTAACTGCCTGCCTTGAATGAGCCGAGATCCTTTAGTCTAAGTACTCACATGTAGCAAATAAAATAGACTGAATTAAATGAGTACAACAGGATTGCAGTAGGGGAATCTATCACACATTGTATATCTCAGAGTGCTGAGTATACTGGGTAAGGGGAGGGTGGGCAGTCCCAACAAATAACTTTAGGTGGAGAGGTTCCAAGAGAATCCAGAGGTGGAGCAGGGGCGATAGGATAATGTTAACTGTGGAGGGGGGAGGGAAGAAAGATAAAAAGTAACTTTCCTCCTGCTAGGTTTTTGGTAACATGTGAGGTAATGAATTCAATGTAAGGAAATCAGATCCCCACACAACTGTAGCTGAAAGGTGACAAACAATATAAAAGTAGAAAAAATTCTGTAAATACAAACTGATCATAAGGGCCTCTCTAATATGCTCTGCAAAGAATCAGTTAGAAATACAGAGTAGAATTGTTATCCTAATAGGAGGAAGGAGTTACAAGCTATAACAATTACAATCCCCTACTATTACTGCTACCCAATAGAACTTTAATGAGCACTGCCCGAGAAAGGAAACAATGCTGTTATTTAGTTCTCACCACCCTACTAGGTAGTACTGTTATTGTCATGAGCTTACCAATAATGAGCAAATAGATGCATATAGCAATTCACTACCTTACTTATGTGTTAATGCTAGTAAATTTGGTAGATCTATGACTTGAATCCAGGTGGTTTGACTCTAAAAAGCATGTTTTAACTACTGTGTTTTGTTAGCTCCCTCAGTAGATTGCCATTTGGAGAAACAAGACCAAAAAACAATTATTTACTAAACTCTCCACGTCCCTTTACATTGTTTTTTTGTGCTTAATTTGTCACTATTTAACAAAAGAATCTTTTTATATTTATATGTACCTTTTGCTGAATCAATTATCATATAAATTAGTTTTTCTGTTCCGATTTGGAAATATCTTTAGAAACATTGTTAGCTTAATTGTTACAAGGATGAGAGACTATTAGATTCTCTTTAATACTTTGGATGAAAATTGGGATATTTGTTCAAACTTCTGAGGCAGGTATGTCCATTTTATGCATACACACACACACACACTCACATACATATTCTTTGTGTAATAGTGTACTCCCATCAAAATTACTTAATTTTGTTTCATTTGCTTTATTTGCATTTTCAGGAATTCTAAGAATTTTAAGATTAAATATACTTTTAACTGGATCAGCATCTATTCAATTAGCATCAGTACTCTTTTTGAGTCACAGAGCATGCATTTCTGTTGAGTTAGAGGTTATCTGTTTCTCAAGCTTAGTTTTCACACAAACTAAATGACTTGGGGATTGCTTCATGTGTCAAGTTTTGAAAATGTTGAGGAACATATTATGAGTAGCTCTTTAGTATTTCCATTTAAGATTTAATGGACAAATATAGGCACTGTATTTCACCTCAAGCAATATGATATGTAAAACCCCTATAGCATTTTCTGCATTTTCTGCAGACTTTGGATTTGACAAAATGTCTAATAAAACAAAAGAGACATTTGTATAAAATTTGGTATAATAAAAAATATAGTAGCTCAAGGAGTCAGCAATCTCTGAAAAAGTTAAAAGGGAAACTATATTTTGTTATAAAAATAAAAGCGTGGCAAGCATAAAGAGTGAGCCCAAAAGTGTTGCAACATTTATCACTTGTCTCACCTTTTTATGGCCAATGGTAATCAATAGAAGAGTGTATCTTCAATATAGAAATCACAAAGGGTATCACAATATTATTAAATGCTTACTAAATTCAGTGACATTTGCCAAGACTGTTTTTGGTGATTTGTTTCTCAAGGGGGACATACAAATAACTCAGTAAATGCATGATAATACTGAAATTTCCTTTTCACATATTATCTTTCTTTGAGGGCAATGTGATCATTTTTGTGTCTCTCTCCTTAAACGAGAATGAGTTCACAAAAAGTTCTGTCATACTTTTTTTTACTTCCTTATAAAGCTTTTTGAAGAATACTGCATAATGTTTAAGAATGCCTAAAATAAACCTTTGGTTAACCAGATATCATAAAATACAATGGTAATATATTTTAAACTCTGTTCCCTAAGGTCAAGAAATAGGTCCCAATCAAGCTATCAGACAGAGGAAGTAATAGAGTTAAGTGCCTCCCATTATCATAAGGGAATAAATGATCTTTTAATTAAATACATCTATGCACCCTTTATTATCTCGAAAGCTCATTTGTTAAAGGTCCCTAAAATAACTTGATATTTTCCGTGTAACAGAGTATTTTAAACATCGATCCCTTGTGAATGCTGTAAAAAATAATATAGTGAAGTATCACATAAACAAGGTAAAACAATATTTTTCCACTTCACATATTGAAAGAAATGCTTATTTTTTCCTTTTCTATTTTCCTTGATTCATTACGGTGTTCTTGAGATAATCAAATAAACTATTTGTAGGATAATTTTCACTTGTACATTTGATCCTCCCATATATCTTGCCGTGCACACATATCACAAACAATTCCTGGTTATTTATGAAACATCAGCGATCTGACAAGTAGCGAGCAGGCTTCTCGCTCCTCAATGTATGCAAATATGATGTTCTTGAGATAACTAGCAGCATTCACTTTTGTCAGTTGTGGTTGTTGATAACTTTGAAATGAGTCACATAGTTCCCTTCCTATGACATTTGTGACCGATAATATACATTAGAGAACAGTGAATTTATACTGTGATAGCAGTATTTGATCACAGGGTGAGTAGACATAGATCCAGAAATAGTTGAAGGTCTTTAAAGTCTTTTGATTTATGTCAGGAGGTAACAATTTCTTCCTCTTAAATGTGATTCAGTATTAAATTTTATTAATAGATATCCCTTCAGGCTATCTGGGGAGAGCTCATTTTCTTCAAATACGTTAGCTACTGGCATTATACATATTAACACAGACTCCCCAGTGCCCTCTCTTGTTGATAAGATCAGATGTCTGTGTTCTCTTAACATTTTATCTTTTGTTGTTTTTGCTAAATAACACACTAATAAATGAAATGAACATTTATTTCCAGAAAGTTTAAAAACAACTATTTTCCTACCTTGCTTAACTTGATATTGTTGTGTATGTTATAAAGGCTAATTTCTTTCATAATAAATGTTTACATTTTAGAAAATATATTGTTTAATGTGTGAAGTGATGTTGAAGTCTAGACATTTGACTCTCACCTTAGCATTTAAGTTTTGAATCTTCTTAATTGAAAAATAGAATATGTTCTTTGCGTCTGATTTTTTGAAACTTTGTGACTCTTTTCAATTAAAATTTAGCTATTAAGGTTATTTCCACTGGGGAAAAAATTAACAATTGAAATCAAAAATGCTATTGGCATAATTTATTTCTATAGTTATTTCTAATTACTGAAATTGCTAGTTATTATAACCACAAAACGTTTTTTTTATTATATACTAGGACTCTATTAATCTATCTGACATTTGGTGACAAAAATTACAATACTATGCAGTGTTAAAACCATACCCTAGGCATACTTTGTCAGTTAAAATTTATGAGATTCTTTATTTCTGTTGAAAAAAATTGTATAATTTTTTTGTACCTATAGAACTGAATAACATTCAGAACACACTTGAATGAATGAATGACTGTGATGGTTTAAGAATAGAATGTTGTGATTAACTAATGCATACTATTAGAGAGAAAAAATCAGAAGATAGATGGGGTTTCAGTTATTATTGCAATTTAATAGATCATTGTTGTAAGTTATATATATATAATTATAATTATTTTAGTTATATAAATATAATTTTCTATCTTTAAAACAAACATCCTAGAACACTAAAATATAATTAGAATTCTGAGGAGTGTCTTGGGGTCATTTTGCTTAAGAATGTAAACAAAGGTGATAGTATTTGTATCTTCTGTGATTTTTGAACAATTACTTTCCCTAGGGGATGAGTGAAAGGCCCTTTTGTTTTAAGAGCCTTCGGCTAAAGTAGAGGTTCCACTGTCAAGGCCTCCAGCAACACTTCCCTAATGGAAAACGAAAGGGATCTGGACACGAGTGTTTTCAACGTGACTTTCGTGCGATACTTGTTTTACCTGGTGGATGGCCTAATGCCTAGTTGTTCAGCCAGTGACCGGGGGGTCCCTCACATGGGGAACTTGTTTATACTGGTAGATGCTGTGTAGCTCTTGCTTGACCTGTGTCTGACTTGTGCCTGCCTGACCATCATTCTATCACTGGAGCTTGACCTTGTGTTCCCCCTGGCATCTCGAGGAAAAGCTGGCCTGGAGTAGTCTCTGGTTCTTCAGATGGAAGATGCACATTCAGTGCGTTACCACAATAGGAAACAAAATCAAAGATTTACTACTTACAGATTCTGGGCAGGGAGGGCACAGCGAGTGGGGAGGGTGGTCCTTCTTCCTGGGGTCACAAGATGCAGGAGTGGAGAGTCAGACAGAGAGAGACAGTGTGGCAAGCAGCAGTATATATAAGGCAATAGGTTGTGACTCACTTTATGTGTGTGGGCAAATGCCACCATTTAAAGGAAATGGTGGACAAGCAGGATCCCAGTCTACTAGATAGAAAAATGTGTCTAAGTTCTTAGCTCTGGCCACTGGCTTGAGCCATTTGGGTGCACTGTTCTACTTCTAATGCCTCGGTCCCAACCTTTGCTGTGTTTTTCCATTACATCATCTACATTAAATGAGATTTTTTGCTAAGAGTAAAAGTCAATCAATAAAGATTTGTTAATGAGATCTGGAGTCCGATGCCTATTTTCAAATCTGGGCTATGTCAATTGAGCTGTAACCCTGGAAAATTTATCTAACCTCTCTGAACAAGAGTTTCCTCAACTGCAAGATGGAGATTAAAAACACTTAACCATAGGGTTGTTATGGGAATCAATAAAACAAAGCACTTACTGCTTAATATGTAATATTTTCTCAATAAACAATTTACTACTGCTACTATTACTACTATTATGGGAAGTATTCTACTCTTTGCAATATATGCCTTTGAGGGACTTTGGGAAAAAAAAAGTGTTAACTTCTTATTGCTTCTTTAACAAATGACCTCAAATATAATGGCTTACAACAACAAAAATTTATTATCTTAAAATTCTGTAGGTCAGAAATCTGATGTAGTTTTCACTGGGCTAAAAGTAAAGTATCAGCAGGGCTGAGTTTCTTTCTGGAGGCTCTAAGGCAGAATCCATTTCCTTTTCTCCAGGTAGTAGCTCCCTTCATTTTCAAAGCTTCAATGACTGGCTGAGTCTTTCTCACGCTGCATCCCTCTGGCACTTATTCTGTTGAGTTCACCTGAATAATCCAGAACAGAATCCCGATTTTAAATTCAAGTGATTACCAATCTTAATTCAACCTGCCACTGTAATTCCCCGTTCCCATGAACATATCATATTCATAGGTTCCGGGGATTAGGATGTGAAAATCTTTTGGGGGGAGGCAGGTAAGCATTAACTTTGCCTACCACTACCTGTATCATAGAGAATTTGTTTAGTAAAGTTTAAACTAAATCAGTTATAGTTTCTCAAGCTATTTTTAAAAAGGTGCTTATTTTTGTGGGTTTTCTAACAGAGAAAAAAAATTACAAGATACATTTAGTGAGTCGCCATCAGGAGAGATCATTTTTTTGGATATGATTTTCTATATGTTTGTAGTGTAGATGCCAAGTACATCTGCCAGGCCAGGGCTCGGGCTACGGCTACTGTCTGGCTATGCTAAGGCCTGGAATCCTCATAGTGCCAATTTTCTAGCTCTTAATCCTGTTTGTGATGCCAATTTTAAAGTTAGGTGACCACGCCAGTTGTCAGGCTCTTTTACCTGCCGGTAATCCTGCACTGACTGGGCCAATTGTTGAGCTAGGGCTGGGTCTGGAGCTCCCAGACCCTACAAGCTCGTTCACAGACTGGGTCACAAACCCTTCACATGCCAGGCTGGGTCACCAGACTCCTTATACGCAGATCTATGAGCTAGGTAACTGGCCAAAAGGTCCTTGGAAGCTGTAGGTAGGAAAGCATGGCTGCACCAGGCGGATGTCCAAGGCACACACCTGCCTGCCTGCTTCACTAAAACTCTCTCTCTCTCTCTTTCTCTCTCCCTCTGTCTTCTCTCTCTCTGCCTCTCTCTACTCTCTATCTCTCCCCCACCCAAGAACGCATGCATAGCAACAAAACTAAACAGATACATTGGCGAACATGCACACTAACTCCACACATACACACACACAATTTGCTTACAAAGTAAGCTGAACCACACCCAACTGGACCCAAGGCGAGGGCCCTGACCAAACTATTCTATTTTCCCAACAAGATCCTTAGAGTTTGAGGATACCTTTCATTCATTTTAGTAGTATACTCTTTTGGCTTTAAATTTTATGCATCTTACCATTTTATCGTAATGGGACTGCTACCTTCCCCAGAAAATTTATCATAACAAAATAATAAATTGTGTTTCTGCTCTACATCATTGTGCTGAGAATTTGATTAATGTGAGTCAGTCAATCACCACAAACTTGACTAATTCTAGTTTTATTAATGGAACTAAAAACCTGGTGCTTTGCTGAAGACATAGAAATAAATATAGTGCCCTAATCAACATAAGACCATTCTGTGGTTTACTTCTTTATTTTTAAAATTAGGTTTTTGTTGTTGTTGTTGTTGTTTTTATTGGTTTGCTTCTTGTGGTTTCCATTATTTCCCTCATAGGGTCATGATAAAAAAATTCTGAGAAACAATTTCATTTTTAAAATATTTCCTTCTTTTGGCATGAGACAAACTAGTAAAGTTCTAATCACAAGATGTCCTACCTTTCTAGAACCTAGGTAAAAAGGAAAGGAAAAGAAAGATCCACAGCATATTTTCTGATTTTAATGACTGTGAGTTTCTAGTTGAACATCTTTTCTAAAGCAAAGATTTCAAGTGCACCATTTAATTGTCTAACCATGGATTAAGCAACTAAGATCTCTAAGTTTTTATTCAGTGATTCAAACTAAGCATATATCTATTTCTAAATAATACATTTTCCTCTCTTTCATTGCTTGTTATAACAATTGAGTGAAATAATCAATACAATTATAATACATTAATTTGGTTAATTGAGAGTCTAGTGCATTTTACTGCAGACAATATTGGATAACTAACATTAAAGTACTTAGTATGCATTAGGAGTTGTGTTAAGTTCCCTACATTGGTAAGCTCATTAGGTGGGGTAATGAGCCATATGAAGTAAGATCTTTTACTGTCTACATTTTATAGATGAAGAAACTGGTATAGGATATGTTAGCATAATTTAATCAAGGTCACACACCTAGTAAGTGATGGAGCTAGTGGCTTAACATAGGCAATATGATTCTAAACACTGAACTTATGGTAAGAGTATTATTCTGCCTCCACAGTGTGCTCTTCTGTACACATATATTTGGCACAAGACTATTATTACTCCAAGTAAATTAAAAGATGTTTATAAATAAATTAACATACATATTTTTATATTTCTGGAAGTATTTTTCATCAGTAAAGACACTATTAATTATATGCTCTTATTTTATTGCATGTATAATACATTTTCCTTTTCTTTGAGATGTTTATACTTCTTTTAAAAATTTTTATTGATTATACATATTCACAGTGTTTTTTCTTATCCGTTGGCAAGCTATAATAGTATAACTAACTTTAAAATCAAAACTTTAAAAAAAATTTTTTTGAATTTTTTTTTGTTACTCATATTCGTGAGGAACAAAGTTGACTGTCACCACCTGTGCCCAGGATGTGATGATCAGATTAATACTATCAGTATGCCTATTGTCAAAAATTGCAATCGTTCCCCATGCCCCCAACCCAACCTCTCCCCAACCTCCCTCGACTACATTCCCACCTCCACTACAACCCTAGGTCTGTTCCCTCCCTCTGCAAGTCCAACACACCACTGTGGTCTTTCTTTCCTTCCTTCTTTCTCTCTTAGCTCCCAGTTATGAGTGAGCACATGAGGTATTTATCCCTCTGTGCTTTGCTTATTTCACATAACATAATTTTCTCCGGGTTCATCCATGTTGCTGCAAATGGCAGAATTTCATTCTTTTTTATGGCTGAGTAGTATTCCATAGTGTATATAATACCACTTTTTCCTTATCTTGTCTGTTGATGGATGTTTAGGTTGGTTCTATATCTTGGCTACTATAAATTGAGCTGTGATGAACATGGGAGAGTATGTACCCCTTTGACATGATGACTTCCATTTCTTTTGGTAAATACCAAGAATTGGCATTGCTGGATTGTATGGTAAGCCTATCTATAGTTTGAGAAACCTCCATATTTTTTCCACAGTAGCTGTACTAATTTATATTCCTACCAGCAGTGTAGCAGAGCTCTTCTTGCTCTACCTCCTTGACAGCATTTTTTATTCTCAGTTATTTTGATAATGGCCAGTCTAACTGGGGTGACGTGATATATCAGTGTGGTTTTAATTTGCATGTCCCTGATGATTAGTGATGTTGAGTATTTGTTTAAGTACCTGTTGGACATTTATATGTCTTCCTTAAAAAAAAACTCTATTCAGTTCTTTTGCCCATTTTTTAATAAGGTTATTTGTTTTACTGTATAGTTGTTTGATTTCCTTGTATATTATGGATATTAATCCCTTATCCAACGTATAGTTTGTAAATGTTTTCTCCCCTTCTGTAGGTTGTCATTTCAGTCTACTTATTGTTTCCTTTGCTATGCAGAAGCTTTTCGTTTGAAATAATCCCATTTATTGATTTTTTTTCTTTTGTTGCTTATGATTTTGGGGTCTTATTCATAAAGTCTTTGCCCAGTCATACTTCCTGAAGTGTTTCCCCTATGTTTTCCATTAACAGTTTTATATTTTCAGGTCTTATACTTAAACATTTCATCCATTTTGAGTTGATTTTGGCATATGGTGAGAGGTACAGGTCTAGTTTCATTTTTCTTTATATGTATATCCAGTTTTCACAGCATCACTTATTGAAGAGGCAGTCTTTTCCCCAATGTATGTTCTTGGACATTTGTCAAAGATCAGTTGGCTATAGTACATGGGTTGACTTCTGGAATCTCTATTCTATTCCATTGGTCCAAGTGATATTTTTATGTCAGTACCATTATGTTTTGGTTACTATAGCTTTGAAGTATAATTTGAAGTCAGGTAGTGTTATGACTCTGGCTTTATTTTATTTTATTTTTGCTCAGGATTGCTATGGCTATTTAGGGTCTTCTGTTGTTCCATATAAATGTTAGGATTGTGGTTTTTTGTTGGTTTTTTTTTTCTATTTCTGTGAAGAATATCATTGGTATTATAATGGGGATTGAACTGAATCTGTAGATCACTTTAGCTAGTATGTACATTTTCACAGTGTTTATTTTTCCAATCCAAAATTATGGAATGTCTTCCTATTTTTGTGTGTGTTCTTTAATTTCTTTCAGTAGTACTCATTGTAGAGATCTTTCACTTCCTTGGTTAAATAGATTCCTAGGTATTTTATTTTTTGGTGACTATCGTAAATGGGCTTACTTTCTTGATTTATCTTTCTGTTAGTTAATTAATGGAGAATATAAACACAACTGGTTTGGGGTCATTGATTTTATATGCTGCAGCATTACTGAAATTATTAATCAGCTCTAATAGTTATTTTGTAGAGTCTTTAGGTTTATCTGTATATAGGATTATGTCATCTGAAAACAGTTTGAACTCATCTTTTACTATGTGGATGCCCTTTATTTCTTTCTCTTGCTTGATAGCATTAGCTAGTACTACCAGTTCTATGCTAAATAGGAGAGGTGAGAGTGGTCATCCTTGTCTTATTCCTGTTCTTAAGGGAAAAGCCTTCAGTTTTTCCCCATTCAGGATGATATTGGTGGTGGCTTTGCTGTTAATGGCTTTTGTTGTGTTAAGATACATTCCATCTATATCTAATTTGCTGAGAGTTTTTATCATGAAGCGATGATGAATTTTGTCAATTGCCTTTTCTGGGTCTATTGAGATAATCACATGGTTTTTGTCTTTGATTTTGGGGAGGTAGTGCATCACATTTATTGACTTGTATATGTTGAACCATCCTTGAATTTCTGGGATGAATCCCCCTTGATCATGGTGGATAATTTTTCTGATGTGTTGCTGTATTCTGATTGCTCATACTTTCTTGAGGATTTTTGCATCTATGTTCATCAAAGATATTTGCTTATAGTTTCCTGTTTTTGTTGTATCTTTGTCTGGTTTTGCTATCAGTGTAATGCTGGCCTCATAGATTGAGTTGGGAAGAGTGGCCTCTGGTTCAATTTTTTTGAATAGTTTGTAGAGCATTGGTATTAATTCCTTTTAAATGTTTGGTAGAATTCAGCAGTAAAGCCATCAGGTCCTGGGCTTTTCTTTGTTGGGAGACTGCTGATTATTGTTTTATTCTCATTGCTTTTTATTGGTCTGTCCAGGTTTCCTATTTCTTCTTGGTTCAGTCTTGTAGTTTGTATGTATCCAAAAATTTATCAATTTCCACCAGGTTTTCAAATTTATTGGCATATAGTTGTTTGTAACAATCTCTAATGATTTTTCTGTGGTATCTACTGTGATGTTGCCTTTTCCATTTCCGACTTGTGTAATTTGAGTCTTCTTTCTTCTTTTTTTTTTTTGTCAACCTAGCTAATGATCTATTTTATTTATCTTCACAATAAACCAACTTTTTGTTTCATTGATCTTTTGTGTTGTTTTTTGGGGTCTCTATATCATTTAGTTCTGCTCTGATCTTAATTATTTTTTTCTGTCTACTAACATTAGGAATGGATTGTTCTTGTTTTTCTAATTCTTTGAGGTGTAGCATTAAGTTCTTTACTTGAAATCTTTCTATTTTTTTGATGTAAGTATTTATTGCTATAAACTTCCCTCTTGTATACTGCTTTTGCAGCATTCCACAGGTTTTTATATGATGATTGTCTTTATTTTCATTGATTACTAGAAAAATTTTGATTTCCTCTTTAATTTTTTCTTGGACCCATAGGTCATTCAGAAGCCTGTTGTTTAATTCTGTGGACTTGTACAGAGTTATAAGTTTCATTCTAGTTTTAATCTATTGTGGACTGAAAAGATACTTGAGATGATTTTGATTTTTTAAAAGTTATTGAGACTTGACTTGTGACCTATCATGTGGTCAGTCTTGGAGAACATTCCATGTGTTGATAAGAAGAATGTATATTCTGTGGTTCTTGGATGAAATGTTCTGTAGATGTCTACCAGGTCCAATTGGTCTGAAGTGTAGTTTGAGTCCTCTGTTTCTCTATTGTTTTGTTGCCTGGATGATCTATCCAATGGTCATAGAGGGGTGTTTAGGTCCCCAACTATTACTGTATTGGGGTTTATCTCTTTCTTTAGGTCTAACAGTGTTTATTTATCTGGGTGTGCTGGTGTTGGGTGCATATATATTTATGATTGTTATATTGCTATGTCTTCTTGCTAGATAGATCCTTTTATCATTATTTAGTGGCCTTCTTTGTTTCTTTTTTATGGATTTTGATATAAAGCCTATTTTATCTGATACAAGAATAGCTACTCCTGCTCATTTTTGGTTTCCATTTGTGTCACATGTCTTTTTGCATCCCTTCACTATTAGCCTGTATTCATTTTACAGGTGAGGTGAGTCTCTTGAAGACAGGTTCTAGCTTTTTGATCCTATCTGTCAGTCTTTGTCCTTTTAGTGAGGAATTTAGTCCATTTACATTTAGGACTGTTATTGAGAGGTATTATCTTATTCCTGGTATTTTATTGTTTTTCGTTTAGATGTTTTAAATATCTTTTTTTCCCTTTCTTCTCCTTTTATTATTCATCTTCAATATTTGTTGTTTTTTTATGAGGTGGTAAGATTTAGTTTCTTTTTTCCCAGGTGCATTTGTGTTTTACTAGTGGCTTTTGTACTTTCTTGTGTATTCATGGTAGTGATTATTGTTTTTCAGATTCCAGATGCAGGACTGCTTTGAGAATTCCTTGCAGGGCTGGTAGTGAGGTAATGAACTCCTGTAATTTTTGTTTATCAGGAAAATACACTATTTCTCCCTCAGTTTTGAAAGATAGCCTTGCTTGGTATAATACTCTTGGTTGGCAGATTTTTTTTTTTCTTTTATTATTTTGAATATGTCATCCCATTTTTTTCTTGCCTTTAGAATTTCAGTTGAGATGTCTGCTATTAGTCTGATGGGCGCTACCTTATAGTTGACTTGATGCATTTCTCTTGCTGCTTTTAGGATTCTGTCTTTGAGCTTTGCCAGTTTGACTATAATGTGTCTCAGAGAGGATCTTTTTGGACTGAATTTGTTTGGGGATCTTTGAGCTTTCTGGATCTGAAATTCTGTGTCTCTCTCTATTCCTGGGACATTTTCGATTATTATTTTATTCAATAGATTTTCAATACTTTTACCTTTCTCCTCCCTTTCTAGAGCAGGTTTCTGCTGGCTCTCTTTTACTTTCTTCATTTTTTAAAATTATTTTTTTCTTTTGTTTTTGTCTGCCTGGGTTATTTCATAAAGACCATCTTCGAGTTCAGAAATTTTTCTTCTGCTTGCTCTAATGTACTACTTATGCTCTTGGTTGTGTTATTTATTTTATTGAATGCATCTTTCAAATCTTAGGGTTCTGCTACCTTCTTTATTAAGGTATTAAACTCTTTGTAAATTTACTCCTTCATATGTTGGATATTTTTTCTTGCTTCCTTGTGTTTTCTAAGTCCTCTCTTACCTCACTGAGTTTCCTTAAGATAGTTATTCAGAATTTCTTTTCAGTCATTTCAAAGCTTTCCTTTTCTGTAGGGTCTGGTACTTGAGAGTTACTATATTTCTTTGGTGGTGTCATATTTTGGGCTTTTTTTTTTTTTTCATATTTCCAGTATCTCTACAAAGATTTTTGTTCCTCTGGTAGGTCAGTTGCTTCTTCCATTACTTTGGAGTGGACTTTGAGCAGAAGATTTCTTCTTTTTCCAGGCTCTTTGAGTAACTCTCCTTGTGCCAATAATGTCAAATACGCGGTTGGCCTCCTGCATGGTTGTTGTGTGTGTTATTGTGGCAGCACACTCTCCTTGTAGCAGTAGAAGCTGTGGTGTTGGCTGTTGTGGACCACCACCACAGAGGCTACGCGAGGCCTCCCTGGCATCAGCAGCATGGAGTTCTACCTTCTGTGCAGGCTGCATGGCCTGGGTGGCTGGCTGGGTTTTCTGCCTGCCCAGGGCCTACCTAATGTCAGTGGCATGGGGATCCTACCTTCTGTGTGGGCAGGATGGTGTGGTGCACTGCAGGCAGCTCGCTGGGCTTTCTGCCTGCCTCGGGTCTTCCCAGTGTCAGCAGTGCAGGGTCCTACCTTTTGCACAGGTGAGGTGGTGTAGCATGGCATGGGTACTTCACCATGTTTTGTGCCTTCCTGTGGCTTGCTCAGTGTCAGCAGCATGGGGTCCTGCCCATAAGAGTTCTTTTAATGTTTTTTTTTCTGTCAATGAAATAATTTACTACTTATGTCTTTATGCATTCTAGCACAATGAAAAGTGAATTACTTTAATTTTTCCAGCACAAAGAAATGAGCAGAATCATTGGTATTTTTACTTCCTACATTCCTCTTGAGGTGTTTTCTCTTTAGCAAAGTGGATACAAGATGTAATTAAATATGATTGACTTCTTAACTTTGGAAGTTTTTCTTCTTTTGTCTGACTCAGCAGAATATTGGTGAATGTGCATGTGTATATGTTCTTATGTGAGCATTACATATAAATATTACTGAATCGTTTTGTTTATTTTGAAGGTTATTATTAAAAATGTCTATATTTGCTAATATTTAATCTAAAATTTACATAAAGGGTTTAGGGAATGGCAAATTTGAAGTGTTAATGATTTGTTTCTTTCTTGATTCAATTGACATCAAGTACAATATCCATATCACCTGTGTCTTTGTGGAAAATAGAATGGGGAGCAAAAGAAAGACCTAAACCAAATCATCACCACAAGTACTGAATTACAGTAGAAATAACTTCTCTCAAGAGAAAAGGCATTAGGCTATAGGAGCATAAACAGGGGTGATATTACTTAGGGTCCCATAGAAGGTTTCTCAGAGGATCCAACATTAAAACTATGACCTGAAGGATCTGTTGCAGTTAGGTGAGGTAAGAAGAGAGCATTTCAGTCAAAAGGAAGAGGAACTTGTCACCTTACAAGTTATGAAAGTATTTTTGAAATGAGGAAGGATGGAGAAAAATAATGTAAAATAGAAGTGACTAGAGCTAACCATGTGGTCGCTGTACTTCTTTTATGTTTTTTTGTAAAGTAATAGACATCACTGAAAGATTGTAAATTGCCGAGTGATATAATCAGAACTGCCTTCTTGAAATAGTAGTCTGATTGCTGTGTGAATAATTATTTGAGGAATGTTAAGAATGGATACAAGAAGACAGCTTAGAGTCCCTACCTAATTAGACCATCTGGAAACAAATGATACTCATCACTTAGAACTGAAGTCTAACCTAACCACCTTTCTCTAACCATTCTTGATTGTCCTTCTTGGAAAAAAATATCAAATCTATTTTTGTGCTTTTATTGTGCATTATGTAGATATTGATATCACAACCACACTATACTGTCATATTGAAAAATAACATTTCTCTCTATAAACCATAAGCTTATTGGTAGAGGGAACTATATCCTAATTCATCTTTCTATCCTCTCAACCTAACACACAGCTTCATAATGTACATAACAGGCTTTGAATATACGATAACAGAAAAAGTTTAATACACTAATCAGGAGTGCACAAGAAAGGTTTTGGATTAATTTGCACACTGTAGCAGCTGCTGTTACATATATGAATATAAGAAAAAAAAATCTCAAAGGATATGGCCTAAGAAGAGAAGATAATAAAGATTTTAACTCTGAGGAAAACCAGATAATAAGAGGCAGCCCCGGAGGAAAAAAAAATCCTATGCAAATAAATAATATTAGTATTGAAATAGTGATATTTAGTATTTTAATTCCTTAATATTGTTCTGTCCATTTATATTATTTATTACTGAGTGAATTATGTTGAATTCTATGACTACAGTTGTTGATTTGTATTTTTTCCTTTCAGTTTAATAAGTTTTTCCTTTGTAAATTCTGAAGTTCTCTTAAGTGCCTGCACATTTAAGATTATTGTATATTCTTGATGAAATGACAACTTTTTATCAAATGCAATCTCTGTTTACCTCCAATAATACTTCTGTTCTAAAGTCTACTTTGTCTGATATTAATATAGCCATTCTAGCTTTCTTTTAGTTAGTGTTTGGTATAAATTTTTCCATTCTTTCACTTATAATATCCACCCATCTATAATCTATCTGTCAATCTATCTATCATAATCTATCTTTATATTTGGTATAATTTGCCTTGATTGTAGAGAGCACATAATAGTCTTTTTTTTAATGCTACTTAACAATTTCTTTCTTTTCGCTATGTTTCTAAACTTTACATTTACTATAATTACTAAATAGATGACTTAAAATCTAATGACTTGATATACTTTGCTTTTTTTCTGTGTTTTTTATTTCTTTTTCTCTCCTTTTCATCTTCTTTCAGTGTTATCATGTGTTTATTATAATTATCTTTTATCTCTATTATTGGCTTCTTGTTATACACCTTTTAAATTTTTTTTCTAGTGGTCACTATAAGTAGCTAAAACATACAGCTTTAATTAATTTCAACATGCCTTCAATAAATTTTAAGACACTTCTCTTATAAAGTTTAAGAACTTATAAAGTTCTTAAAATAGTATATATTCAATTCCGTTTTCTTGCCCATTTTTATATTTGTCATGCATTTTGCTTTTACACATGCTATAAATACATAATATGTTTCTACTACTTTTTTCTCTAGACAGCCAGGTAAGTTTCAGACAATTGAAAACCTTTTAAATATAAATTTTACCCTTATATTGCTGTGTCACTGCAGTGTTCTTCATTTCTTTATATATATCTAATTGCTCTCTGTTATCACATTTCTTCTGACTGAAGACTTCTCATATTTCCTTTTTGGGCATGATTTCTTCAGTTGTTTTAAAATATCTTTCATTTTCTTAAATGTGTTTTTTTTTTTTTAGTCATAGAAGTTTGGAGTGACAGTTTTATTGTGGTTTTGATTATGGCTCTTGTTTTTCTTTCAGCACCTAACAAGTGTTATTCCATTGTCTCGAGGCTTTTCTAGTTTCTGATGAGAAGTCTCTGGTAATTTTTCTTGCTTCTCTGTGTTTACTGTGTCTTTTTCCTCCAATTGTCTTCAAGATTTTCTCTTTATCTTTGGTTTTCAGCAGCTTGAATATCATCCTTACAAGTATGTGATTATTTACATATTTATTCATTATCTATTTATTTATTTTGCCTGAAGAGCTCTGAGCTTCTTGAATGTTTGATGTGTTATTTATTTATTTATTTATTTATTTGGGGGGGGGATTCAACTATTATCTTTACAAATACTTCTTCTGCCCCAATCTTTTTCTTTCCCTTTTGAATTTCAGCGACATATATATATATTGATATTATATGCATTTTGTTTATTTCCCAGTATTTTTTCTTTCTTTATGTGTGTGTGTGTGCATGTGTCCATGATTTTATTAACTGATACTCAGATTCAATGATTTTTTTTACCTTGTCTTTGTTGTTGTTTGATGTACCCATCTAAGAATATCTTCGTCTCTGTTATTAAACTCCTTTTTCCAGAATTTCCATTTGACGTTTAGATTCTTCATCTCTCTGCGGAAATTCTCCATTTGATCACTCATATTGTCCACATTTTCCCTAGAGATTATATTATGTTTCTCAGACTTATTTAAATTATCTATCTCATGGTCATATCAGAGTCTGGTTCCCTCTACTGCTTTGTCTCTCTTAGAGTCACATGATCATGGTCATAGCTATGGCAACCCCACCACCCCCAGAGTCACCCATTCCTGCTAGGAATCTGCAGAGCACCCCAGTGTTTCTTGTGGGGGCAAAGGATACCACTCATGCCCCCAAGCAACCTAACCCAGAGTCACTCAGTAAGCTGAGGAGTTGCCAAGCACCATAGCACATTTTCTGGGGACACAAAGTCCTGCTCATGGCCTCATTGACCTCACCCAGAGTCACTCACTCCAGCAGAAGAGCTAAAAGCTCCTCTTGAGGGTGAAGATTTTTCCCAAAGCCCCAGAAATCTTGCTCAGAGTAGCTCTCTCTAGCTGTGGAGCTGCAGAAAAACCCATCATCTCTCTCAGGAGTCCAGATCCTGGCTGTGGCTTCAGCAACCCGACCCAGGGTCACTCACTTTAGATGAAAAGCTACAAAATGCCTCAGCATCTCTCTCATAAGTCTAAGGCCCTGACTACGGCCCCAGAAATCCTGCTCAGGGTTGCTCACTCTAGTTGGGGAGCTTCAGATCACACCAATGCCTCTCCTGGGGCCTGAGATGTCACCCACAACTCCAGTGATCTCACCCCATGTTACCTACACCACCTGAGGAGATGTAGAATGCCCCCAACACCTATTTTGGAAGTCCAAGGTCTTGGCTACAGTCCTAGCAACCTACCCTGGGAGTTAGCTACTCCAGCTGAGGAACTGCAGAATGCTCCAGTGCTTCTCCCATATGTCCATAGTTCTTCTCATTTCCCCAGCCACCCTATCTACTTTAGCATAGGAATAATTGACTGTCAGAGCTTCTCTCCCAGAACCACAAAGTAATAACTGTGACCTCAGCTACCCTGTTTAGGGTCATCCACATTAGCTGAGCAGTAACTAAGCACACCAGAAACTCCCAGAGCTCAAGGTCCCACTTGCTGTCCCCAATACCACCAAGTATCACCCACTCTAGAAAGGAACAGCCAAGCACCCAAGTTCCTAGGCCACAGAGGCACTCATAGGACTTCAACATTAAGTACAATCAGAACAATCACAGAGAGACTACACTACTACATTTATCCAGAATCAAACCCAAAACACACTACTCAACTGATGCTATAGAATATATCCAACAGAAAAGGACTCTCCCTTCAAAAACCACTCCAGGGAATTAGAACTGACTGTTCCTCCAGATACCCAGACACCAATGTAAGGATATGAAAAACATGGAAAAACAAGGAAATATGACAACCTCATAGAATGCAATAATTCTCCACAACCAGATCCTCCCCCCTTAAAAAAGGAAATCTATGAAATATCTGAATGGAATTCAAAAAATATCTTAAGAAAAATATCTTAACATGTAAAAGATACAGATAGACAATAAAGAAAATCAGAATTCACTATCTGAACAAGAAATCTAACAATGAGATAGAAGTCATAAAAGAAGAACCAAGTGGAAACCTTGGAACTGAAGAAATCATTAAATAAAATAAAATAATATAAAATAATAATACAACCAAGACCTTAGCTAACAGGCTAGATAGAGCAGAAAAAAGAATACCTGAACTTGAAGAGAGTTCTTTTAGAATAACCCAGTCAGACAAAAAAGAAAGAAAAAAGAATTTACAAAAATGAAGTAACCTTACAAGATCTATGGGATGACTTTAAGTATTCAAACATCCACATTATGTGTGTTCTGGAGGAGAAGGAAAAAGTCATCAAACTTGTACTCATGAAATAAAAGCTGAAAACTTTTCAAATAATGGAACAGATATGGACTACCATATCCAAGAGGCTCAAAGACCCCTAAACAAAGTTAACCCAAAAGGTCCTCCCTGAGACACACTGTAGTCAAATTGTCCAAAGCTAACAACAAAGAGAGCATTCTAAAAACAGTTAAAGGAAAGCTTAAAGTCACCCATAAGGGAATCCCCATCAGACTAACAGCAGATTTCTTAGCAGTAATTTTAAAGGCCAGAAGAGAGTGAGATGATATGTTCAAAGTGCTAAAAGAAAAAAAAAGAAAAAAACCTGCCAGCCAAGAATATTATACTCAGCAAAGATATCTTTTGAGCATGAAGGAGAAATAATGTTTTTCTCAGTGAAACAAAAACTGAGGGAATTCATCACCACTAGATGAGACTTACAAGAAATTCTTAAGGGTTTCCTACATCTGTAAGCAAAAGGATGATAACTACCACCATGAAAACATGCAAAAGACTAAAATTCACAAGTAGGATAGCTATTCAAATGAGAAAGACAAAGCACTCATATCTTATTACTATGAAAAAAAATAAATAAAAATAAAAGAAAACTGAATGGTAAAGAGAAACAATAAAGTTTAAATAAAGAAACAGATAATAGACAAAACAATTTTAAAACAATTAACAAAATTGGAGGATTAAGGCCACACCTTTCAATAACAACCTTGAATGTAAATGGATTAAATTCCCCATTTGAAAAATAGAGAATGGCTGAATGGATTAAAAAACAAAACTCAACCATGTAATGCCTATAAGAAACCCACTTCACCTGTAAAGAAACAAATAAACTAAAAGTGAAGAGATGAAAAAATGTATTTCATGCAAATGAAAACCAAAAGTGGCTAGGAGTTGGACTTATGTCAGATGAAATTGACTTCAAACCAAAAAAGTATAAAAAGAGACAAAAATGTGCATTATATAATGATAAATGGATCAATTCAGCAAGAGACTTTAACAATTGTAAATGTATACACACCCAACAATGGAGGACCCAGGTATATAAAGCAAATATTTCTGGATACATAGAGAGATATATACCCCAATACAATAATAGTTGGAAATTTCAACATCCTTCTCTCAGCATTGGACAGATCATCTAGACAGAAAAAATTAACAAAGATATGTTGAATTTAAACTGCACTATAGACCAAATTGATCTAACATACATTTACAGAATGTTTAATTCAACAACTGCAGAATACAAATTCTTCTCTTTAGCACATGGAACATTCTCAAAGATAGACTACATATTAGACCACAAATCAAGTCTAAATAAATTTTAGAAAACTGAAATCATATCAATTATCTTTTCAGACCACTATGGAATAAAACTAGAAATCATAAACTACAGAAACTCTGGAAAATGTACAATAGAATATATAGAAATTAAAACAACCTATTCCTGAATGACCAACAGGTCAAATAAAAATTAAAAAGTCAGAGCTGACCCCGTGGCTCACTCGGGAGAGTGTGGCACTGGGAGCGCAGCAGTGCTCCTGCCGCGGGTTCAGATCCTATATAGGGATGGCCAGTTCGCTCACTGGCTGAGCGCAGTCACAAAAAAGGACAAAAAAAAAAAAATTAAAAAGTCAAATAATTACTTGAAATAAATAAAAGTAGAAACAAAACATACCAAAACCTATGGTATACTGCAAAATGAGTAGTAAAAGGAAAGTTTACAGCAGTAAGAGCTAACAACAAAAAAATAGAAAGGTTTCAATATTGTACCTCAAGAAATTAGATAATCAAGAACAAATCAACCTCAAATAACTAGATGGAAATAAATAATGAAGATCAGACCATAATTAAATAAAAGAGAGACCAAAAGAAGATACAAAGTATCAATACAAAGAAAGTTTGGTTTTTGAAAAGATAAAAAAATAATGACAAACCATTGGCTAGAATTACTAAGAAAAAAGATAAGTTCCAAATATATAAAATCATAAAGGAAATAGGAGACACTACAATTCATATCACAGAATTACAAAGAATCATTCTGATTATTATGAAGAGCTATATGCAAACAAATTAAAAAACCTAGAAGAAATGGATAAATTTATGGACACATACAATCTACCAAACTGAACAAAGAAGAAATGGAAAACCTGAACAGGCCAATAATGAGTAATGAGATTAAATCAGTAATCAGCAGTCTCACAACAATGAAAAGCCTAAAAATGAATAGCTTCATTATTGATTGCTACCAAACATTCAAAGAATTAAAAGCAATTCTTCTCAAACTATTCCAAACAATTGAAGTAGAGTTCATTCTCCCAAACTCATTCTATGAGGCCATTATCACCCTGATATCAAAATCAGACAAGAACATAACAGTAAAAGAAAACCATAGGCCAATATCCCCGATGAGCATAGATTCAAAAATTCTCAATGAAACACTAGAAAACAAAATTCAAAAGCACATCAAAAAGATTACACACCATGATCAAGTGGGATTTACCCCAGGGATGCAAGGTTGGTTCATCTTATGCAAATCAATAAATGTAATACATCACATCAACAAAATGAAAGACAAAAATCCTCTGATCATCTCAGTAGATGCAGAGAAAGCATTTGAGAAAATTAAACATCCTTCATGATAAAAACCATCAGTCAATTAGGTAATGAAGAAAAATATTTCAACACAATAAAGGCCATATATCACAAATACACAGCTAACATCATGTTGAAAGAGAAAAGATGAAAGCTTTTTCTCTAAGAACAGGAACAAGACAAAGATGTCCACTTTCACCATTCTTATTCAACATAGTACTGGAAGTCATAGCCAGAGCAATTAGATGAGAGAAAGAAAAAAATAATCCAAATTGGAAAGAGAAATTCAAATATTTCTTGTTTGCAGATGACATGATCATATATATAGAAAATCCTATGACTCCAGTAAAAATCTCTTAGAACTAATAATCAAATTCAATAAAGTTGCAAAATCAACATACAAATATTAGCAGCATTTCTATACACCAAAAATGAACTAGCTGAAAAGAAACCAGAAAGCAATCCATTTGCAATAGTCACCAAATAAAATTTAATAAAATAAAATACATAGGAATAAATTTAACCAAGGTGGTGAAAGATATCTACAATAAAAACTACAAAAAAAATGGTGAAAGAAATTAAAGATGTCACAGAGAAATGAAAAGATATTCTATGTCATTGGAAAGAAAGAGTTAATATTGTCAAAATGACCATACTATTGAAAGGGAACTAAAGATTCAATGTAATAACTATCAAAATATCAAAGACATTCTTTATAGAAATAGAAAATAAAATCCTAAAATTCAGTTGGAACCACAGAAGACCTCAAATAGTTAAAGCAATCCTGAGCAAAAAGGTCAAAGCTGAAGGCATTATAGTACCTGACTTCAAAATATACTAAAAAGCTATAATAATCAAAAAAGTATGGTACTGGCATACAAGTAGACACAATGGAATAGAAAAGAGAAATAAATAATAAGTAAATATTGGAACACAGAAATAAATACATATATCTATAGTGCACTGATTTTTGACAAAAGTGCCAAAAATATACATTGGGGAAAGGACAGCTTCTTCAGTAAATGGTGCTGAGAAAACTGGATGCCCATACACAGAAGAATGAAACTAGACTTCTACTTCTCACTGTTTAACAAAATCAACTCAAAATGGATTAACGACTTATATTTAAGACCTGAAACTATGAAATTACTAGAAGAAAGCATAGGGGAAACACTTCAAGGTATTGTTCTAGATGAAATTTTATAAGGAACACTTTTAAAGTACAGGCAACAAAAGCAAAAATAGATAAATGGGATTACATTAAATTTAAAATCTTCTGCACAGTAAAGGAAATGATTAACACCGTAAAGAGTCAACTGGCAGAATGGGAAAAGGAATTGCAAACTATTTATCTGAGAAGATATTAATACCCAAAGTATACAAGGAACTTAAACAACTTTTAACAGCCAAAAACAAATAATCCAATTAAAAAATGGGTGAACAACCTAAATAGACATTTATCAAAAGAAGACATACTAAAGGACAACTGGTATATAAAAAAAGTTCAGCATCACTAATCATCAGAGTAATGCAAATTAAAAATACAATGAAATATCATCTCACCCCAGTTAGAATGGCTATTATCAAAAAGACAAAAAGTAAAAAATGCTGGCAAGGATGTGGAGAAAAGAGAACTCTTATACACTATTGATGGCATGTAAATTAGCATAGACATTATGGAAAACTGTATAGAGATTCCACAAAAGACTAAAAATAGAGCTACCATATGATCTAGCAATCCTGCTGCTATGTATTTGTATAAAGGAAAAGAAATTAACATACAAGAGAGATATATGCATCCCATGTTTACTGCAGCACTATTCACAATAGCCAGGAATAGACCTAGGTGTCTGTTGACAGATGAATGGATAAAGAAAATATGGTATACGTCCAGAATGGAATACTAGTCAGCCATGAAAAAGAGTGAAATCCTTTCATTTGTGGCAACATGGATGAGCCTGAAAGACATTGTTTTATGTGAAATAACTCAGGCACAGAAAGATAAATAGTATTCTCACTCATAGGAGGGAGCTAAAAAAATAATAAGTCAAACTTTTAGAAGTAGAGAGTAGAACTATGGTTAATAAAGGTTGTGAGGGGGGGGATGGGAAATAATGAGAGGTTGGTTAATGGACACAAAATTACAGCTGGGAAGGATAAATAAGTTCTAGTGGTGTACAGTAGTGCTAGGCATCTACAACTAAAAATAATTTATTGTATGTTTTCAAATGGTTAAAAGAGAGAAACTAAAATGTTCTCATCACAAAGAAACAATAAATTTTTGCAATGATGAATTTGTTAATTACCCTGATTTGATCACTTCATATTGTGTACGTTTTGTGAAATATAACTATGTACACCATAAATATGTAAAATCAATATATTTCAATTAAAAAATAAATACAGAGTAAATAAATGAAACAAATAAAATTTAAAAATAAAGAAATACATTTAATATAGTCAATTTTCTAATAAAGTGTTTCTTTTTTTTTTTTTTTTTTTTCCGTGACCGGCGCTCAGCCAGGGAGTGCACCGCTCATCCTTATATAGGATCTGAACCCGCGGCGGCAGGAGCGTCGCCGCGCTGCTAGCGCAGCACGCTACCGAGTGCGCCACGGGCTCAGCCCCTAATAAAGTGTTTCTGATTTAATGGCTGAAATATAAAGATCTTAAAAATTACATGTCATTTTAATAAATTATCAAAATGAAACATTTTAATTTAGTGATTCTTAAGATATGTATATACATATATTTTATATGTATTTAGAAACATGTGTAATTATATAATATCAACAATATTTTACTTTGAAATAACATAATTCAGCACAGTCACATATTATAAATAGAATGACAAAGCTCAATTATTATAACAGTTTAAATTTTCATACGCATAAGTATGACAAATAATTAAAATTCTATATCTTCACTGATTTAACCAAAAAAATTAAAGGAATTGATTTTATTTTTAAACGTATTTGTACAAGTAATTGTAAATTTTCTAGAGTTAAAGATGCTTAGATACTAAGGAATCAATTTGGGGTATTTTCTAGGGTTCCTAAAGTGTGAACACACAGGCAAGGAGGCCAGTGTATTTGGTGGGGGTTAAGTACCGGAGAAAGAATGATGACACACTGGAAGGCAGAGGATTAACATCTTACAATATGTCTTTTGGAAAAGGTCAGTATGACTGCTCTGTTGAGAACTTGTAAAGGAGCAATCTAAGAAGCAGAGGGACCTACTGGGAGATCATAATCCAGGCAGACATGATGGTGATTCAAATCTGTCTCACAGAGTCCACAAAGAAAACAAATAACATTCTCAAAGGACAGATTAAATGATTAAATATAATGAAAGAAACTTCTATAGAACTGCTTGTGACGGGTATGAACCAAGAGGAACACACACACCCTGGATTTAAAAGGTCAAGTGGAATGAGTGGTGAACAGAACCAGGTGAGACTTCTCCTGCAGAGGCAGCTACCTCATGGCAGCTGTGCCCTTTAGTTGAGAAACAGCCACTTCTGAACCTATTCCAACAAGGAAAGAGCCATGGATAAGGAATGAATATTCCAGCCAAAGTCGTCTTCTACTTTGTTCTCCTGCCGGTTCCTCTATACTGAAGAACGTAAAGAGAAGTCAGAGGTCTAAGTGTTTTTCTAAGATTTAAAGATTATTTTCACAGAGGGATAAAACACTATGTACCCAGATGAAAGGCAGAACTTTTGGCTACTTACAGCTCTGAACAAGTATAGGCTTCCAGGCAGAGCTGCAAATGAGATTGTACTTGGGGACAACATAACAGCAAGCTAAAGTTATAGGGGGAAGCTTAGGTATGGCAAGTAGGCTATGATAAACCAAGTTTCCCAGGTTCCCTAAGTGTGGGCTAATTTGAAAATTTCACCACAGGTTCTGGGGCAAGGGGCTATCCCTGGCTGCCTGGTACCTGTCTTCAAGGTGATTAGAACAGGTGCATAGTAGCCAAGAGTATAAGAGCTTGATCAGGAAAGTGATTGGAGTGTGGACTTGATCAGCTGTTCAAGAAGGAGAACTGGACAGTCTCTAGCTAGGGCCTCAAATCTGGATCAAGACAACAAAAAAAGAAAACAAAATAACCCTATATTACACAAGGAGCTATATTTGATATAATTCTTAAAGGTATGGCCTGCAAGGTACAGAGCAAGGTAAAATAATTAGATAAATAAAAGTGGAGAGGGGAACAGGAACTGAGAAGAGGAAAGATTCCAGTATAGGAAGCCATAGCGACAGACAGGAAGATTTTCTGATAAATTAGATATGGGATGTAAAAAAAGAGGTCAACAATGAACACAATATTGCTACCCTAAACAATCAGAAAGTTGGACCTGTAATCAAACTGAAGGAGTGTGTGTGTGTGTGTGTGTGTGTGTGTGTGTGTGTAGTGTGTGTGTGTCTTTTGGGAGACTGGGTGGGTAGAGTAAGTTTGATAGGTAAGATCAAAAGTGGAGCCTTGAAATACTGATTTTGAGACATCCATTAAACATATAATGTCTATTGTCAACAAGGCAATTAAATACATACATAGGTCTAGAGATTGGGTGAAGGTCTATGCTGAAGTAGTAAATTATGTTTAATGCCATAGATTAGATATGATAATCAATAGCTGGAATATAGATGGGGGGGGAAGAAACCCGAGGACTGAGGCCTGGGAGAGTCTACCTGGCCAGGGGTTAAAGAGGAAGAGGTGAACGGAGCGCTGCAGATTGAGGAAAGCTAGGAGGAAAAGCACAAGGGTAATGTCTGCGAAACCAAAGGGGTGAAAGAGTATCAAGGAGGAGGGATTATAAATGAACTAATAAAAAGATCGGTAAATGATCATTGGCATTAGCAAAGTGGAAGTAAGTGTTGACTTTTATAAGAACAATTGGGTTAAATGCTGGGGCATATAAAATCTTTACTGAAGAGTAGTCAAGAGGGTAGAACAGGAGGAGAACTGGAGACAGGACATACACATAACACTTGTGTGTGTGTGTTTGCTTTTGTAAAGGAGGACCCCAAAATGAAGCACTGTTGGTTCTTTACTAGTTTGTTAATTGTTTCTAAGATGAGAGAAATATCAGCGTATATGTATATACTGATGAAAATAATCCACCAGAGTGAAAAAAAAAAATGTGCTGCTAGGAAGGAGAAAATTACAAAAGGCTTGTCTTAGCATGGACAACATGAGCTGGAATTAGTGCATGAAAAAGAGAAGCTTTTTGTCAGGAGCATGAAAAGAACATCTATGCTAAGAGTGGGGAATTCTGGCTGTGCAGATGCTGATAGGAGAACTGAAGTGTTAATGGGTATTGGACAAGATCAATGAGAAGAGGACATGATGTTAACAGGATCTTCTATGTGTTCATTGAAATTATTAAAATTGAAGAAAAATTAGAATGAGAGAGAGTGATAATGAGCCATAAGCTAAAATGCTTTAGAAATGACAGGGAAAGACCCAGGATTAGTGGATTACAAAATTGATAAGGAGCTGAGGAAATGCCAATGAGATTGGCATACAGCAATACGCAGGATGGGATGTCTGGCTTCTGCAGTTGACAGTTTGAGCTAGCAGGTGGAGCAGTGATGCCTTTAACAAGCAAGGGATTCAGACAGATGTGAGAGAGCAAAAAGTGCTCACTTAAGTTCATGGCATGTGTGGCTCAGACTGCTTAAATAGCAGAAACCTGGAAAGTTTCAGATTTAGTAGCAATTTTGTGGTCAAGGAAAGTGTATTTCAGAGGGCACAGTACGATGACTTGAAAATAATGAGTAAGTAGCTGAGTGACTTTTTTGGGGAAGGACAGAATGGAACAGATAGAGCGACATGATAAGTGGCGCATAACCACACAGGGTTGAGTTGCATGCAGTCTGGCGTTAACGAGCAGAATTGAATGAGCTTCCCAATTTCACGTATTTAATGGGAACAAATGAAAATACTTCAAGTGTCTCGTGAGAATGAAGTAAAATATTTACAAAAGTCAAATAGGAATATGTCTTCCTTGAAGGTGGAAGAACACACACACATACACAGAGAGAAATGGAAAGAGATCAACCATGTGCTAAATGCCTAATATAAGTCATTCAATTCTCAGAGCAATGGTGAGAGGTAGATTTTATTACTTCATTATAACAAAGAAAAGTCGACCCACATCATCTGAAAGGAGCAAGCTTCAAAGGACATTTTTAATTTACATTCTTTCTTGTTTGTTTGTTTTGTGGCAACTGAGTTTTAAAGTATATAGTTGAATAGAATAAGAAAAACTGGGAGTCTCTGCAGCGTGGACTTGGGGACAGTGTGCATAACACAATGGAAGAATGGAAACAAATGCTGGTAAGACCATCTTTCATTTTGTTTAGTGGCAACATTTAATAGGTGTGGTAAAATCTTTACGGAAATGAAAATTTGGGATGGAATGCTATTATGAGTTTTGGCTTATTATGTTTTGATTTTTATACTAGCTGTTACCAGTAGATTTTAGGAATACATTCATACAGTTTTTTTCCACTATGTGTTTCTTTCCTAACACAAATTTATGTTCTGTCCAAAGAACATTTTCACTAATCTTCATTGAATACAGAAAGAGTGAATTAAATAGTTACATGTGACATTTAGATATCTGAGTAAAACAAAACAGCCTCAAGTCTTCTTCTATTCACAATGATCTCAGCAGGACTATGCCACATAATTCTCAGAAATTTCCCTAAATGGAGCAGTTTGGAATAGCTTAAAATACATACAAAAGGTGTCAATATTCATTTTTACTCCTTTCCCATTAATAAGCTGTGAGCTTGAGTAAAGAGTTTAATTATTCTACTACTTAATTTTCTTGCTTGTACAATAAAAAGGGTAGGACTATTTTAAACCAAAGACATCTCCCAGTGCTAAGATATGAATACAGTCACTTATGTTATTTTAGAGAGAAGCCCAAGAGAAAATTAGTAGTATGCAATTACTACTAATGGATATGCTAAATAAAACTCAGCAGAACGGATCAGTTTTTACAAGCGATTTTGTAAATGCCATTTCATATTTACAAAAATACAGCCTTCCACCCAGGTAATTCAAGAACTTCCTTACCCTCCAAATCTAATGATATATTTAATTTTTAGAAGTAATTTATTCATTCAGTCAGTAAGAACATAAAGATTTAAAGAAATGTTTCACTATTGTAGTTCAAAAGAACAAGAGAAAGCTCAATCACTCACATGCTATTTTAGCAGTTTAACAAGACATAGAAACCACAATAATAATAATTAAGATTTCCATAAAATTCTAAATTGTGTGGCACACATAGCTAGTTACTAGTTATTTAACAATGCATATTGATTTGTAAATGTGCACACACAGAGAAAGATAATGCATTTAAATAATCAAGGAATAAAAGCAAACAATAAACTTGAATTTCCAGATATGAAAATTGCTTGATGAATGGTTTCCTAAGGACTTACATAATATATTCAATTTTTTTTTGGCATGTGACACTGTATTGCTTCTAGCTTCAAGCTCAAAGAATTTCTATAAGCATCCTATGATAAAGTAAAATAGCTGTTCATGATTGAGCATGTTTTCTTGGTTCACTTTAGATGACTTATATCATCAAGAGATGCATAATTTATTTTATTTAAGAGGGTTTCAAATTTTATCTGAAGAGTTGAATCATTACTTTTGTTCCTTCGAGGCAGTCATCTCTAAAATGGTAAACTGGTAAACACTGTGTGTCTGAGACATCAAGCTGAAAAGCTTGTCAAAAGAAACAGGACTTCCAACTCTCAGAATGTTCCAGGTCACTGACTGAATCCATGGACTAAGAACAATTTGAGCATAGGTCAGAATACTGCTGTCATTTTTATAGTAAGTTCCACCACTGTGCTTACTCAATAGTAATGTCTAGAAGAGATGGTCAGAGCTGACTTGATGTAAAGTGCATGCTGAAGAAAATGAGAGGTTTCATGTAGCTGAGAGAAGATTAGGTATGTGTCAATCTATCTGTTGGTACAAATAAAATAATTTCCATGTAGTGGATGATCTACTAACTATCTTAGAAAATGTGGGTTTTCAGAATAGCAGCAGGGATGTAAGTACAACATGATCACAGGTATCAAAAAGAGAAATTGAAAAGTAATCTTTTATAGTACATCATAATGTTTTATAAGTAACCCTACAGGAAAGTGGAAAATCTCAAATCATAAAAATGCACATATATCATAACTATTATGAAAGAAACACTTTGGTTTGCTTTATGTTTTCCTTAGTCTTGTGTGACATAATCATATCTTTCCCAAAGTAATAAATATAAGTACTCTGTATTGCGCACATTTCTAAAGGGGATTATTGGTTTAAGAGCTTTTCCCTTCTGTACTGTAATTGTCACAGTTTTGAAGAGTTTAAGATAGAGGTGATCATACTGGATTTTGTATTTTGCAGTCACTCCATCCATACAACCTCAGAAACTCAATTCATAAACTTTAAAAAAAATTATTCCCACTTTTTGCAATTACTGTAAATGTGGGCATGCCACTTAAAGTGTCAGTCTTGCTTTTTTTTTTAAAACTGTAAAATGTGAACAAGTGTATAAATTGTGATATCTTTGTTGTTTTGGATGAGCGTCAATAAAAGAAACTGTCTTTGTATGAAGGTACTTCAAAAAGTTTGTGCATAAATAGAATTAAAAGATAATGTGAATCTTTTCATGAACTCTTTCAAGTACCCTCATAAATAGGCAAATATAGCATGGCCTTGTAACGCCAAAGTAAAAGAGTTCAGATCCTGTTACCAGACAGACAACGAAGGAAAAGAAAAAAACAAGAATACATAGAAATGTAAGATGTGAGGCTATAATATCTGCTACCTAATTCATTTCCAGCCTGACTGAAGTAATTTAGTTTGTTAGGCAGTGTCTTTCACTATTCCATAAGCATTCCTCCCAGTTCTGCCCAGTCAGGAAAACCAATCTCAAATATCTAAAAACTATTCTTCAGTCATGAATAGGTAAATATTCCTTGCCAGTACATGCAAATAAACTTGTAGATAAACTATATAGAAAAAAGGTTTGTCCTATCGGCAGAAACATCCTCGTCATTAACTACAATGACAAAGAAAAGAGTCTACAATTTGAGCTACCTTGAAATATTTTTAATTTAACAGATCAGGTGTATGTCTATTTTGACATTTAAACAATGAATGGGAGAGCAAAGAAAGGGTGCTATGCTTTATGTATAAGAAAACACACTTATGAGAAAATATTACATAGACAATTTTGGCTCTAGATTATTACATGAACATTCACTATTTTCATCATTTTAAAAAATTTCTTCTTAAATTTCTTTTTTAATTGAAACATCAATGTACATATTTGTGGGATACACAGTTGACCATCAGTATTTGTGTACAATAGATGATGACCAAATCAGTGTTATTAACATGTTCATCATTACAAATCATATTTATTCGTTGTGTCCATTACCTAATTTCTCCCTAAGCTTTCTACCCCTTCCCCTTTCCCACCTCTAATAAACATAGATCTCTTCTCTCCTTCTGGAAGTTCAACGTATTATTGTGGTTGTTCCTTATTTCCCTCCATCCCTTCCTTCCTCTCCTCCCACTTATGAATGAGGACATGCAGTATTTCTCTTTCAGTGCCCAGCTTATTTAACTTGACATAATTTCTCCAAGTCCATCCATGTTGCTGCAAATGGCAGAATTTCATTCTTTTGTATGGCTGAGTAGTATTCCATTGTGTATATATATATATATCACATTTTCCTTATCCTGTCCTCCATCGGTATACATTTAGTTTGGTTCCATATTTTAGCTATTGTGATAGAGCTGCAATGACCATGGGAGTGCAGGCATCCTTTTGACATGATGATTTCCATTCCAGCAGTGGGATTGCTGGATCATATGGTAGTTCAAACTGTAGTTGTCTGAGAAACCTCCTTAGTGTTTTCCATAGTGGTTGTACTAATTTACATTCCCACCAACGGTGTAGAAGAGTTCTCTTTTCTCCACATCCTTGCCAGCATTTGTTATTCTCTGTCTTTTTGGTAATAGCTAGTCTAACTGGGGTGAGGTGATATCTAAGCATGGTTTTAATTTGCATTTCCCTGGTGATTAGCAATGCTGAGCATTTTTTCATGTACCTGTTGGCATGTCTTCTTTGAAGATATGTATATTCAGCTACTTTGCCTATTTTTAATTGGATTATTAGTTTTCTAGTCTTTGCCCAGTCATATATCCTGAAGTGTTTCCCCTGTTTTCTTTTAGGAGTTGCATAGTTTCAGGTTTTATATTTAAGTCTTTAATCCATTTTGAGTTGATTTTGGTATATGGTGAGAGGAATAGGTCCAGTTACACTTTTGTACACATGGATATCCAGTTTTCCCAGCACCATTTACTGAAGAGGCTGTAATTTCCCCAATGTATGTTCTTGTTGCCTTTTTAAAAGATCTGTTGACTGTAAGTATGTGGGTTGATTTCTATTCTGTTCCATTGGTCCGTGTGTCTGTTTTTATGCTAGTATCATGCTGTTTTGGTTACTATAGAGTTGTAGTATAGTTTGAAGTGAGGTAGTGCAATGCCTCTGCTTTATGTTTGTTTGTTTGTTACTTAGGATTGCTTTGGCTATTCATAGTCTTTTGTTGTTCCATATGAATATTAGGATTTTTTTTTCTATTTCTGTGAAGATTGTCGTTGATATTTTGATGGGGATTGCATTGAATCAGTAGATCACTTTGGCCAGTATGGACATTTTCACAATGTTAATTCTTCCAATCCATGAACACAGAATGTCTTTTCATCTTTTTGTGTCCTCTTTAATTTCTTTCAGCACCAGTTTGTAGTTCTCATTGCAGAGATCTTTCACGTCTTTTGTTACATTTATTCCTAGGTATTTTATTCTTTTGGTAGTTATTGTGAATGGGCCTGCTTTCTTGTTTCTTCTTCTGCTTGTTCATTGTTGGTGTATAAGAACACTACTGAATTTTGCATATTGATTTTATATCCTATAGCCTTATGGAATTTATTTATGAGCTCCAGGAGGTTTTTGGTAGAAGTTACAGATTTTTCTATATACAGGATCATGTCATCTGTGAGCAGTGACAACTTGACTTCATTTTTTCCAATTCAGATGTCCTTTATTTCTTTCTCTTGCCTGATTGCTCTGGCTAATACTTCCAATACTGTGTTGAATAGGAGTGGTGAGAGAGGGCATCCTTGTTTCTATTCTTAAGGAAAAGCTTTCAGCTTTTCCCCATTCAGGATGATGTTGGCCATGTGTTTATCATATATGGCTTTTATTGTGTTGAGATACTTTCCTTCTATGCCTAATTTCCTACAATTCTTTATCATGAAGGATGTTGAATTTTATCAGAAGCTTTTTATGCCTCTATTTGAGATAATCGTATGGTTTTTTTGTCCTTGAGTTTGTTGGTCATTCAGGAACAATGTTCTTTAATTTCCATGAATTTGTATAGTTTCCAAAGTTTTGTTTGCTTTTAAGTTTTAATTTTATCCCATTGTGGTCTGAAAATATACTTGATATGATTTCAATCTTTTAAAATTTTTGGAGGCTTAATTTGTGGTCTAACTTGTGGTCTGTCCTGGAGAATGATCTCTGTGCTGATAAGAATGTATATTCTGTCATTATCAGATGAAATGCTCTGCATATATCTGTCAAGTCCATTTGGTCTGAAGTGCTGTTTAAATCTATTATGTCTCTGCTAATTCTTTGTGCAGATGATCTCCAGGAGGGGAGATCAGCTTCTCATGGTAGGTATAAGTTAAATATCTGTAGATGTGTGTGCTACCATCACTTACTACTTTTAGTAATAATATAATAGTAATTCCCTTTTTCTTAACACCTTTTTTTTCTTTTTCTTTTCTTTTTCCTTTTCTAGGTTAAAGGATGATAACATTTACTTAGATTGCAACTGAATGCTTAAATAAAGTTGATGTAGAACTTTAAAAAAAAAAATGAAACAAAGGTGAACTTTTTTACGATACATCAATATAAAAACTGCCCACACTAAAGTCATAAGACAGTGATGGTGAGCTATGAATGATGACCACTTGCAAAGAAATGATAAGACTGCAACTTCATTCTCTTTTCTTGGCTGTATTTCCCTTGCTGTTTTCTGAGTTATGCCAAATGGAATCAGTCAAACAGATAACAAGCTAATTTCCCTCTTCTCTCTCCTCTCAACTTATTACACTTATATTCTTCACAAGAAAATGTAACAATGTGTCTGTCACTTAAAATGAATCACCAGATGGATCTGTAAAAGTAGTAAAAGGAAAATATGAAATAAATTTCAGGATGACACAACTTTGTACTTTCCTCAGATAATTGTTGGATTTGGTTAATTAGCTTAAATGATGAGATAGTAAACAAAACTGTCAACTTTGTTTTCCTCATGGAGCTTAATTTGAGTGGTGTAAATAGACAATAAACAAATGATCAAGAAGTAAAAAAGTAATTTCCAATTCAGTCACAGTCGGTAAAGGAAATAAGAATTGTGATTTGATATTGTTTAACTGAGGAAGGCGGAGTGGTTACCTAAGATGAAGGTTAAAATCTTGTACAAGTTTGGCATGGTAGAAGAACAGAAGGAGGATTAGAATAGGGGAGGCTGTGGAAAAGAGATAATTATATCACATGGCAGCAAAAAGGGATGCAGGAGCGAGGCCAAATTGAACCTTATAGTCCAATGCAAGTAAGACATTAAAAGGCTGCAATCAGGAGAAAGCTAGGATCTGATTTATGATTTGTGATTGTTCTATGGAGAAATCATTTTAGATGAACACATTTGAAAACAGGAAACAGTACGTTATTGCAAAAATACAGATGAGATAATTAGGAACTGAGCGGGTGAAATAGTAGCTAAAATAGAGAAAAGTTGAGATACATGCTCAAGATGATATAGATAGAATGAATTGGGAGATGTGGCAAGCAGGAACCAAGGTATTTGTTCTATTGGGTATGTACTATTGCTACTCACTGAGAAGCAGATAAGTATGGATGGAGTAGTTTTTGATGAATTTTTTAGGACATGAAAATAAATGATGTTTTATTGTGACTACCATACAAGTAGAGCTATTTATTTTATGTTTAAATACATAATTCAGGATGAGGACAGGGATGAAGACACAAACTTTAAAAATTTATACATAAATAAAATTTCCCTTGGAAAACACAAGTTGAGAAGAGAAAAACAGGGATTAAAAACCTGCCTCTACAACTATACAGATCTTATATAGTTATAATACCATTATCAATGCCAGAAAATTAACATTGAAACAAGAATATTAATCAGCATAGAGACGATTCTCAAATTTCATTAATTGTCTCACTAATTTCTTTTTTCTTCACCCAAATCACACATTCTATCCACAGATCTTGTCTCTGTAATCTCCTTTCATTATTAAGCTGTAAAAGAAAGAACCAGGAAAAACTGTATGGATCAATATCAAGCAATTTCCAGAACATATCTTTTACTAAAACGAAAAAAGCACAGACAATATCTATCATATGTAACCTTTCATATAAGAAAGAAAGGAAAACAAGCAAATATGCATGAGTACAAAAAAATTCAGAAAGAAGAAAGCAGAAACTAATGAACGTACACAGATGTGTGGGGATGAATGTGGTGACAAAAAGCGAAAACAGAAATGGAATAGAAGAGATAATGGTAAAGTGACATTTCTCTGTGCATCCTTTTTTTTTATGATAGTTTAGGGTCCCAGAATAATCTTAATATTTTTCATATTAAAATATCAAATATTTAAAATCAACCACGATGTGGTGGAGATGCCAAAATGGAATGCAATACTAACAAATGAGCCAAGCTGTATTGTGGGTAGATAACAGAGGAGTGGGAAAGAAAAAAATTAGCCTAATTTTTGAAGAGTATTTTGATACTATAAAGTAAAAGCCAAAAACAGTGCTATATAAACATTGTATTCCAATTATTAAATATGGCTTTCACAGATGTATGGGGAGTAATCCTGAAACTTCTTTTTGTGTATTCTAGGATTGAGCAAATAATCACATATATTGAAGATAATAAAAGCAGGTTTCTCCTTGTTGTACACAATGGTTACAAGTTTAGAAAGGGGGAAGCTAGAGTGAGCTGTACTATGTTGTACTGGGATTGTTGCTATCAGCATATGCTCATGTCTTTTAATATACTAGCAATAGATATAAAAAGATAAACTTGTGTTTATACACATATACAATGCAGAAAAGCAGAATCATTAGCAGTTACAACAAATAAGGAAAGGTAGTCTAAAAGAAAAAAATATAGCTGAGTTTTTCTGTATTTACTTTCCACGAACAATAAAATGAAAATGCTTTACTTTAGCCTAAGAAGAAACGGGTATGCAATGGGCTAAATGTTGGTATTTCTGAGATCAGCACATATTTTGTGGCGAAGGATATCACAATTGAAAATTATTAATGTCTTCAGCACAATCAACATGAAATTACTTTGATCTAATGGCAATCAAAAATTCAACTTTCATTGCATGTCAGAGGCTTCTGAATGATAAATTCAAAAACATCTACTTGTAGAATCCAAGACCAAACATTCAGGATAGTAAGTTTATGAGGGTTTTATAAATAGGAAACACCAATTATTGAGTTAAAATAAAGTAGGTGCATTAGTCTGTTTCTATTGCTTATAACAAAATAAGCAATACTGGGTAATTTGTAAAAATTAAATTTATTGCTTACAGTTTCAGAAGCTGGGAAGTCCAAATTCCAGGGAACACATTGGGTGAGAGTCTTCTTTTGGTGGTTATCAGTGATGGGGGGTATCACGATGCAAAATGGTGGAACAGAGAGAGCAAGAGAGAGAGAAAGAGAGAGACTCTTTCAGGATCTCCTTTTAAAGCCCTCAGAACCACCCCCCTGACCACCATCATTAATCCATTTACTATGGCATGGTCCTACAATCTAATTACCTCTTCAAAGTCCTACCTTTCAATTACCGTAATAGGATTTCCCACCCTCAGCAGTTACAGTGGGGATTAAGCCTCAGTGAGGTTGGGGGTGGGACATTCAATCTACAGCAGTAAGCATACGTGATATCATTTGCAAACTGCCTATGAGGGCATTTAAATCTCCGTAAAGACCATGTCTACAAAGAACTCTGGGCATTTGTTGCTAAAATTACTAAGGATCCATAAATAAGAACTCAGAAGCTCATGACAGTCTGTGATATGTCATAAAATCTCAAAATAAATGGTAAAATGGTGAAATTAAAGTTATAACAAATATGACTTCACAACAATAGTCTAGACCAGTCCACATACATTTGACATGCATTAATTGAGTGTGGATTACGTGCCAACCATTACAACAGACCCTGCTAGTATAGAACAGAATACCTTGTTAATAAAATAAAATTTTTTTTTTACAGAGGATTTCAAATTGTTTACCAAAATTACGAGTGAAGCATAATATTTAGTTTCACACAAACTTGAAAAGTCTTAGTCTTCTTTCATTTATATGGAACAGCTTGAATCGGCGAAATAGTAAACTCTGAATATATTTCTTAATTTGAACATTACTCTGAACAAGTGAAAAATTTTCTCAGTCTTGAATGCAAACATTATTTTACATGTAATTTGCTTATTGAAAAAAATGAAATTTGGATATAAATGTAGATATTTTTCTCTCCTGCTGTTTCATTTTCCTATGGTATTGCTTTAACCAAACGAGAAGTGATTTAAAAAAACACATAAACAAAAAAAAATCGATTGGCCCCAATAACAAAATTGACAAATCATTTACTATTGGTCTTGCTAGTCATTACATGTGTAATTTTACTGTTCTTGCATTCAAATAATCACTGAAATCTCTTATCTAAGAATAAAGTATGATCATATGATAAAATATGGTTGGTTATTGATTTTTTTAAAGACAACTTCTCTGCATCTCGGGGAATGTTCAAATGGCGGAGTTTGCTGTTCCAGAATTATCTACTTTGAAGTGAAGGTGCCAGCTTTATATATCTATTCAAGGTGAAAGGGGTAGATTGGTATCACATTGTGAAATGTAATAATTCAACTGTTAAATGAATATGTTAATAGGTTAAAACAAAAGTATTTACCCCTTGAACACAGCACAGACACGAATACATTATTACACCTCACTTTCATTATGAAGTAAATTGGCATTAATTTGCTAGATTTCCATCCACATTCCAAATTTACAGATATTATTATTTATATGAAAATATTCATTTCACTCAAAAGACAGAGAGTCTCATGAAAGAGTTAGTTTAGCATTTGAATCTGTTCTGTTCATGGTCTACCAAGAGTTTTAAGCAATTCTCTAACTGTATGAGCCATTATTTCACTTTTTTCAACAGCAGCGATATTTTGTAGTTGTTAGGCTTATTTCTGGAATCAGTCTGTATCTGTATATAATATCTCTAGATCAGTCTGGATCTGAATAGCAGCTTTACTATTTACTAGTTGCATGCTTTGGGGCAAATTGTTTAACTTCTCTAAACCTTGATTCTATGGTCTTTAAAATGACAATTATAATAATAGCATGTACCTTACGGGTTATTGTGAAGCTCAATGAGATAGTGCAATTAAAGTAATAAAGTGTTTAGCAATATTTCTGTCATGTAGGAAGTGCTTAATAAAGTCATCACTTAAATTGGAAATATGTAGAACAAAAACAATAAACTATGATTAACAAGCACATGTACATTTGATAAAAATATATCACTAAATAGATTTTATTTCTTACCGAAGGAAATAGAAAATTATTTTGATAATTTCATCAAGTGATTGAGATAGTAAACATACATATTGTAGATATTTGAGAATTAATGAGATTTGAAGACTACTGATAATTCAACCAGTAGGAAATAAGTACAGAAATCCCTGTGTTGTTAGGATGGGGCTGCTTGGTTCTCTTCTTAGTATACAATATCTCCCAGCAGAAAATAGACAGTTTCTGAGAGAAAAAATTCTATACTATTTTACTGCCTCATAAAATAAATTTACCATAAACCAACATTGTATTTCTGAATCCTACATATCTTCACTGTCATTAATTGAAATTCCACCCCAAATCTTGTAGACAGTTGATTATTATCAGAGAATTTCAGAGCTGCTAATTTTCCTCCTTTTTTCCTATGATTTTTTTTTCATTTTGTCAAATTTATTTGTTCTTAATTGACACACAATAATTATATATATTTATTAGGTACATTATGATTTTAGATACTTGTACAATGTGCAGTGATCAAATCAGAGTAAATAGTATTTGTCATTTCTTTGTGTTGGGAACATTCAAGAGCCTCTCTACTATCTCTTTGAAATTATACGATAAACTGTGAACCGTAGTTTCCCTGCAGCACTGCAGAACACTAGAACTCACTCTCCCTACTTACCCGCACTTACGTAGCCACTGGCCACCCTCTTGCTATTTCTCCTTCCCCCCACCCTTACCAGTCACCACTATTCTACTCGCTATACTATGAGATCAACATTTTAAGCTTCCACATGTGAGTGAGAACATGTGGTATCTCTCTTTGTGCCTGGCTTATTTCACTTGACGTAATTTTCTCCAAGCTCATCCACACTACCACAAATGTCATGATTTCATTCTTTTTTTATGGCTGAATAGTATCCCATTGTGTAAATACTTACATATCACATTTTCGTTATCCAGCCTTCCAGTGATAGTTCCATATCTTGGCTACTGTGAATAGAGCTATGATAAACTCAGGAATATAGGTATCCCTTTGACACACTGACTTTCTTTTAGATATATACTTAGTCGTGGAATTTCTGGATCCTATGGTAGTTCTATTGGTCGTATTTTGAGAAACTGCCATACTGTTTTTCATGATGGAAAATTTGTGAAAGGCGTACTAGGAAACATTAGACAAAAGCCATTTTATTCCAGAGGTCATAAAGAACTTTCTAATCATAAATGCTAAACAGGATAGCATGTGAGATAGTGTACTTGTTATAGGGATTGTTCAAAGAGAAACTAAAAGATAAGCTGTCAAAGATGTTATTAAAATAATTTATCTTCCATGAAATAAAAATGCATTTTCAATTGTTAGATTAAAAAAGCATTATTAACATAATATTAGTGTAATAGTATTTATAAGAAAAATATGATTTACTGATGCAAATATTTCTGCATAATATGACATCTAAAGATATATTGCCACTATAATTTTGTATTTATTATATTTATCCTATTACAAAAGTTCTGAATTTTAATGAGCATATTAAAAACTCAGCAGAGACAGTGAAAGTAAAGCATACAAAGAAAATAAAGAAGAGAACAAATTATTATTAATTGTAAGGTTTGACAGTCATTATGCTAGGTGTTTTATTTAATGTCTCTCAATCCTAAAAACACTTCTACTAGGTAGGAATCATTATGCATATTGGTTAATCAGCTTGTCGAAAAACACACAATTTGCAAGTGGCAGAGCAAAGATTTAAATGAAATTGTGACATTGTAGCTTAAGTGAGAGAAGCAAAATGGTAGGTAGTTGGGGTGGAGATTATTACTAATTTTTTCTGTATGGCACACACTAATAGATGTGTATGTAAGTATTACAATAGAAAAATAATTTTTAGAGGCCATAAAACATATAAACAATATTAAATACCACTAAGGACACAATAGAATCATGTGTATATTATATTTCTAAATTATTTTACATATTTGCTATGATTGTAGATTCTATCAACAGTACTCAGGAGTTCTAATTGTCTTAATGCTATTTTTTTCAGCCTCAATGTGATTTCTGCATGAAAGAAAATATTTAATTTTGATAAACTTTTTATCTCCATGTTCATACTTATGTATAGCTTAGAAAAAATAACAGAGTAAGATTCAGGTCAGTAAAAGGAAGGATAAATTCTGTTTAAAAAGATAGGTTTTAGAGTCACATACAACTGTTTTTCACTCCTGTCTCTGATACTAAGATTAAGTGTGGTCATCCAAAAATAATCTTCCTGTCTTGTGTTTACTCATCTGTAAAGTGCAGTAATCCCACTGGCACTTCAAGTTTTTTTTTAAAAGGATTAAATGAATAAAAACAACCTTATATAGTGACTAATAAAGCAGTAAATACCCAATACATGGAAGTATGAATTATTAATTGCTCTTTAACTGTTGTCATGACCTCACTACAAAAAAACGACCCCGTTGTTTGATGTTTAATGTTGACAGCTTTTAACTGTCATCTCTTTTCTCTTCTGCTTATGTTGCACACCTGTATCAGCTTATTAAAAAGAAGGATGCTACCTGCTTTGGTTCCAGCAGAATTTTCAAACCCCCAAGCCTCTTACTATACATGAGATCTTACCCTCCAGCTCCATCCAGTAACCATAAGTCAGTCTTCATTTCTTGCCTTCTCAATTAATTTTTAGGGCTGCTTTGGAGGCCTGCCTGCTGTCCCCAGAAAACATCATTATGTAATACACCTTTTCATACCCTATTAGTATGTGCATGTGGAATCATCAGTTTCAAACATCCAAATCAAATTTTGGGTGGAAGTCTATCTCACATCTGCTGAATGGCAATAACAGAGGTGCAAATCTGAATGCACTATTAGTAAGTCTTAATTGTATGTCACTCATCCACTCATTCATTTATTCATTCAACCAATTTTATGGAGAATTCACTCTTTTTGTAAAAGATTTATTTTATTTTTAACTGACAAATAATAATTGTATATATGTAAGGGGTATAGTATGATGTTTTGATACATGTATACACAGTAGAATAATCAAATCAGGCTTATTAATATATACCTCAAATACTTATCATTTCTTTGTCATGAGAGCATTTAGCATCCACTCTTTTAGCTGTTTTCAAATATACAATACATTATTAATAACTATAGTCACTATGGCATGCAATAAATCACTAGAACCTATTCCTACTGTCTAAATGTAACATTATTCACTTTGGCCAACATCTCTCCTTTTCCTATCCACCCTCCCACCTCATCCTCTGGTAACCACCATTCTACTCTCTGATTCCATGATTTCAATGCTTTTAGATACCACATATAAGTGAAATGCAGTATTTGTCTTTCAGTGCCTAGCTTATATTGCTTAGCATAATATTTTCTAGATTAATTCATGTTGTCATAAATGACAGATAATCCTGTTTTTTTAAAACTGAATAATATTCAATTGCATATATATACCACATTTTCTTTATCTATTAATCTGTTGATGGGCACTTCAGTTGTTTCTATATCCTGGCTTTTATGAATAATGCTGCAATGAACATGGGAAAATCATTGTAAAAATTTGACAGAAAATCAGTAAGAAAATATCAGACTTGAACTACACTTTAGACCAAATGAACCTAACAGACATATACAGAATATTACATCCAACAGCAACAGAATACACATTCTTCTCAAGTTCATATTGAATATTCTCCATGATAGAGCACATATTAGGCCACAGAATACATTTTAACCAATTTAAGAAGAATGAAATAATATAAAGTATCTTTTCCAACCACAATGGTATGAAACTAGAAATCAATAACCAGAAGAATCATGGAAAATAAACAAATATGTGAAAATTAAATAACATGCTTCTGGACAACTATTGGGCCAAAAGGTAAATTTAAAAATGTCTTGAGACAAATTAAATGAAAACACAACACACCAAAATTTCTGGAATGAAGCAAAAGCAGTTCTAAGAGGGAAATTTATAGTATTAAATGTCTACATCAAGAAAAAGAAGAAAAATCTCAAAGAATATAAGTTAGAACTCAAGGATCTAGGGGAGAAGAAAGAATAAATTAAACTCAAAATTAGCAGAAGGAAGAAAGCAGCAAGGATCAGAGGACACATAAATAAAATAGAGACTAGAAAAACACAATAAAATATCAATGAAATTGAGAGTTGTTTTATTTAAAAGCTAAAAAAAAAATAACAAACCCTTATTTAGACTAGGAAAATTAAAGAGAGAGAAGACTCAAATAAATAAAATCAGGAGAAGACTCAAATAAATAAAATCAGAAGTGAAAGAAGAGCTATGACAACTGTAACACAGAAATACAAAGGATCATTAGAGACTAGTATAAATAATTATACACCACAAATTGGATAACCTAAAAGAAATGAATAAATTCTTAGAAACATATAACCTACCAGGACTGAATCATAAAGATATCAAAAATCTGAAAAGACCAATAACAAGTAAGGAAATGGAATCAGTAATTAAAAGTCTCCCATTAAGGAAAAGCCCAGACCAGATGGTTTCACAGCTGAATTCTGCCAAACATTTAAACATTTAAAGAACTCTGTACTCTACCAAAAAACCAAAGATAAGGAATTACTTTCAAATTCATTTTACCAAAGGAAGACCAAATCAAGACAAAGACACTAAAAAAATAAAAAAAATAAAAAAATCTACATATCAGTATCATAAATGAACATATATATGAAAATCCTCAACAAAATACTAGTGATGTGTATTCAACAGTACATTGAAAGGAACGGTCACCATGATTAAGTGAGATTTATCCCCAGATGCAAAGATGGTTCAACAAAAATATGATTCACCATATGAGGTGATATGGACTGAACCATGTCCCCCAGGTTCTATATATTAGAAACTTGATCCCCATTGTAACTATTAAGGGTTTGAAATCCCATTATGATAGTTGAAAGGTGGACCCTTGCAGAGGTGATTAGATTCTGAGGACCATGCCTTAATAAATGGATTAGTAATAGTGGTTATGGGCATGGTTCTGAGGGTTTTAAAATGAGAGCATGTGAGAGTCTCTTTCTCTCTCCGCTCCTCCATTTTCTGCCTTGTGAGACTCCTGCATTGCTGTCAAGCCACCACCAAAGACTCTCACCAGATGTGTTCTCTGGACTTTGGACTTCCCAGCCTCCAAAACTGTAAGCAATACATTTCAATTTTCTACAACTTACCTAGATCCAGGTATTTTGTTATAAACAACAGAAATGAGCTAAAACATGAGGGTACTTCAAAAAGTTCATGGATAAAATAGAATTGAGAAATAATACAAATCTTTATGTGAACATTTTGAAGTACCCTTATGTGACCAGAACAAGGGACAAAAATTTTATGACCATCTCAATACATGCATAAAAAACATTCGACAAACTTTAACAGGCTTTTATGATTAAAACTCTTAAAAAATAAGTATAGAAGCAATGGCTCACATTACAGTAAAAGCCATATATAACAAGCCTACAGCTAACATCATACTAAAGGTGAAAAGCTGAAGGCTTTTCTCTAAGTTTAAGACCACAAAGATGACACTCTCATCACTTCTGTTTAATATAGTACTGGAAATCCTAGCCAGAGTAATTAGGCAGGAAAAAGAGATAAAAAGGCATCCAAATAGGAACACAAACAACAAAAAAAGTAAAATTGTACTGTTTAATGACAACATGAAATTTATATATATACATATACATATGTATATATAAAAAACCCTAACGACTTCACTAAAAACTCTTAAAACTAATAAACAAAAAAAGTAAAGTCACAGGATACAAAATAAATTTATAAAAATCAATAGTGTTTCTATATACTAACAACAAACTGCCTACAAAAGAAATTGAAGGAACAATCACATTTATACTAGTATCAAAAAAATAAAATACTAAGCAGTAAATTTAATGAAGGAAGTGAAAGATTTAAAAAATTATAAAACACTGATGAAAGAAATTCATCAAGTAAATGGAAATATTTTCTGTGTTTATGGATGAGAAGAATACTGTCAAAATATCCATATTACACAAAGTTTTCTACAGATTCAATGCAATCCCTATCAAAATTCAAATACAATTTTGCATAGAAATAGAAAAAAAATTCTAAAATTTATTTGGAACCATGAAAGAACCTAAATAGCTAAAGTAATCTTAACCAAAAAGAACAAAACCAGAGGCATCACATTTCCACATTTCAATATATATTACAAAGCAATAGTAATCAAACAGTATGGTACTGGTATAAAAAACCAAACATACAAACACCCACTCTTTGTAGGCAATATAGCTAATATTATATTTAAAATGTTTTTTTTTTATGTAGCATCTTTTCCATCTTTGAGGAATTTACAATTTAGTGAGTAGGTGCCATAAATCAGAAAATTACAGAAAAATTTTAAAGAGTACATATTATAGACTTTAAAATGTATTATCAAACAAAATATAAGCTGGCATTAGGTGAGACTTTTAAAATTTTTATGCCAATTCATTTTTATTTTTTTATTCATATTTTTTTTTATTGTGGTAAAACACATAACTTAAATTTACCATCGCAACCATTTTTAGGTGCATAATGAAGTAATGTTAACTACATGCTCATTGTTGTGAAACAGATCTCTAGAACTTCCTCATCTTGCAAAACTTAAATTCTACACCTATTTAACAAAATCTCCACTTTCCCCCATCCCAAGACCCTGACAGTCACCCTTCTACCACTTTAAATGCCTCATATAAGTGAATTCATCCTGTAATTGTCTTTTTGTGGCTGGCTTGTTTGACTTAACATAATGTCCTCAAGGTTCATCCATGTTGTAGCACGTGTCAGAATTCCCTTTCAAATTCTATCATATGTATATACCTCATTTTATTTATCCATCCATCCATTGACAGGCATTGGCAGTGTTTCTGTCTTTTGCATAATGCTGCTATGAACACTGTTGCACAAATAACTATTAGAGTCCCTGCCTTCAATTCTTTCGAGTATACACCTAAAAGTGGAATTGTTGAGTTATATTGTAATTCTATATTTAAATTTTGGAGGAATCACTATAATGTTTTCCACAAAAGCTGAAAGATTTTACATTCACACCAGCAATGCACAAAGTTTCCAATTTTTTACATATCATCACCAACACTTGTCTTCTGGTTTTTAATAATAACTTTTAATGGATGGCGAGTGCTATCTCATTAATGGGTTTTTTGTCTGTTTTTAAATTTATTTTTAATTGGAATATTTTTATTGTATATATTTATGGGGTACAAGGTTATATTTCAATATATGTGTACAATGTTTAGTGAGCAAATCAGCAGTTATCTTATTAATCATCACACAAAAAATTATTTTTGTTATGATGAGAACATTTAAGCTGCTGTCGTCTAGCCATTTGAGAACATAAAATAAATTATTGTTAATTATAGATATCTAGCACTACTGTACACCAATAGAAATTTTTTCCTATCTAGCTGTAATTTTGTGTCCATTAACCAACCTCTCACTATCCCCACACACCTGCACTTCCCAGCTGCTTGTAACCACAGTTCTACTCTCTTCTTCCAAAAGTTGAATTTATTTTATTTTATTCTTAGCTCCCAAATATGAGTGAGAACATGCAGTGTTTATCTTTCTGTGCCTGACTTATTTAACTTAACATAATGTCCTCTAGGCTCATCCATATCACTGCAATTGACAGAATTTCACTCTTTATGGCTGAATAGTATTCCATCATGTACATATACTACATTTTCTTTACCCATTCATTTCTGGATGGACACCTAGGTTTATTCTATCTTGGCTATTGTGAACAGTGGTGCGATAAAAATGGGGGGGGGGTGCAGATATCTCTTTGGTAAGTTAATTTACTTTCCTTTGGATAAATACCTAGAAATGAGATTGTTGTATCATATGGTAGTTCTATTTTTGATTTTATGAGAAACCTCCTTGCAGTTTTCCACAATGGCAGTACTAATTTACACTCCCACCAACAGTGTATGAGTTCCCCTTTCTTCACATCTCACTAGAATTTGTTATTTTTTGTCTTTTTTATAATAGCCCTCCTAATTTGGGTGAGATAATATCTCCTTGTGGTTTTAATTTGCTTTCCCTAATGATCAGTAACGTTGAGATTTTTACATATGCCTGCTGGCCATTTGTATGTCTTCTTCTAAGAAATGTGTATTCAGATTATTTGCCTATTTTTAATCAGATTTTATTTATTTATTTATTTATTTATTTTGGCTATTTGTTGTTTAAATTCTGTGCATACTCTGGATATTAATCCCTTGTCAGATAAATAGTTTTATTTATGCAAATAACTGCAAATATTTTCTCCAGTTCTGCTGGTTGTGTCTTCACTATGTTGATTGTTTCCTTTGCTTTGTAGGTGCTTAGGTGCTTTTCTATTCTGATGAAATTCCATTTGTCTATTTTTGCTTTCATTGCCTGTGCTTTAGAAGTCTTCATAAAATTTTTGCCTGGACCAATGACTTGGAGTGTTTCCCCTATGTTTTATTCTAGGAGTTTTATAGTTTCAGGTCTTATATGAAAGTCTTTAATCCATTTAAGTTGCTTTTGGTAAATGGTGAGTGATAAGAGTCTATTCTCATTCTTCTGCATATGGATGCCAAGGTTTCCTAGCACCATGTATTGAAAAGGCCGTCTTTTCCCCAATGTATGTTCTCAGTGTCTTTGTCAAAGATTAGCTGGTTTTAAATATCCACGTTCTCTATTCTGTTCCATTGATTCATGTCTCTGTTTTTATGCCACTACCATGCTGTTTTGCTTACTATCACTTTGTAGTATATTTTGAAGTCAACTAGAGTAATGCCTCCAGCTTTGTTCCTTTTGTTCAGGATTGTTTCAGCTATTCTGGGTATTTTGTGGTTCCATATGAATTTCTTCTATTTCTGTGAAAAAGTCACCGTATTTTGATAGGAATTGCATTGAATATGTAGATAACTTTGGGTATTATGGCCATTTACAATATTAATTCTTCCAATCAAAGAACATAAAATGTCTTTCCATTTTTTTGTGTGTTCTCTTTAATTTTCTTTCAGTATTTTGTAGTTTTCATTGTTGATGTCTTTGCCTCATTGGTTAAATTTATTCCTGGGTATTTAATTTGTTGGTAGCTTTTGTAAGTGGTACTGCTTTCTTGATTTCTTTCTCTACTACTTCATTGTTGGTATATATAAACTCTAATGATTTTTGTATATTGATTTTGTATCCTACAAATTTACTGAATTTACTCAACAGTTTTAGGAGTTTTTTGGTGGATTTTTTAGGTTTTTCTCTACATAAGGTCATGCTGTCTAAAATAAGGAAGAATTTGACTTTCTCTTTTCATTTTGGATGCCTGTTATTTCTTTATCTTGCCTAATTGCTCTGCTAGAACTTCCGTTACTATTCCAAACAGGAGTGATGAGAATGGGCATCCTTGCCTTTTTCCTGTTCTTAGAGGAAAAGCTTTCAACTTTTCCCAATTTATGAGGATGTTACCTGTGGGTTTGTCATATATGGTCATGGTTGTGTTGAGATACTTTTCTTCAATGCCAAATTTAATGAGGGTTTTTATCATGAAGGGATGTTGAATTCTGTCCAAAGCTTTTTCTGCATCTATTAAGATGATCATAAGATTTTTTGTCTTTTACTTTGTTGATGTGGTTTATCACATTTATTGGTTTGTGTATGCTGAACCTTTCTTGCATCCCTGCTGTATTAGTCTGTTCTTGTGTTGCTATAACAGAATACCTGAAATTGGGTAATTTATAAATAAAAGAGGTTCTTTGGCTAAAAATTCTGAGACAGCTGTATCTGGCATGGGCCTCAGGCTGCTTCTGTCACAGAAAGTGGCAGGCAGCTGGGCTGGCAGGTACAAGCAGATCATATGGTGAGAGGAAGCAAGTCAGAGAGAAGGGGGTGCCAGGGTCCTATAAACAATGAGCTCTCATGGGAACTAATAAAGTGGGTACTCACTCACTATCCCCACATCCAAGGAGAGCATTAATCCATGCATGAGGGATCTGCCCCCATGACTCAAAGAGTTCCCAATGCTTCACATTGGGGATCAGATTTCCACATGAGTTTTGGGTGGGCAATGTATCAAAACTCTATCACTGGCATAAATCCCACTTGATCACGGTGTATACTCTTTCTGATGTGCTGTAGTATTCTTTTTGCTAGTATTTTGTTGAGAATTTTTACATCTGTGTACATTAGAGATATTGGCCTATAGTTCTCTTTTTTAGTTTTGCCCCTGTCTGATGTTGTTATCAATGTGATGGTGACCTCACAGAATGACTTTTGGAGAGTACCTTCTTCTTCAATAATTTCGTCCTCATGGTATTCATGTCCTTGTGTAATATCCTCCATTTAGATGTAGGCTGGACTGAGTGGCTTACACATAATTAGCAGATGATGACAAAAAATGAGGTTAAATAAGAAAATTCTATATCTTCTGTTTTCCCTTTCCCTTTGCTCTCTCTCACTTGCTTGCTCTGAAGAAATCTGCCTGCTGTGTTGGGTGGCTATGTAGAGAGGCCCATATAGCAAGAACCAAAGAGTGAAGAAATGATTCTTTTCTACAGCCATATGTTTGTTCTTAAAAGCAAATTCTCCCTCAGTTGAACCATGAGATATGTACAACCATTGCCAGCACCTTGATTGCAGCCTTGAGGAGACACTGAATCAGAGGACTAAGTTAAGTTTTGCCCAAATTTCTCATCTACAAACTGCAATGTAATAGATTTTTATTGCTTTAAGATACTAAGTTCTGGGGTGGGGTAATTTGTTATTCAGCAAAGAAAAAAATCATATGATAATTTTTACATAAAAGCCCACATTGTTTTAGCAAAAGCTGATGGGTAAAGACATTGAAGATAAAAATATACTAAAAATACTAAGCTATTATCTTACATGGGAAGAAGTCCACAGTCTATTTACTCTTGACATTGGTAAAGTTACATTATTCTTTTTTTTGGGGGGGGCATATTTAGCAGTAAGAGAATATAAAAGTATTTTGTTCCTTTTATTGCCATTTCTTTATGTAAGATTAGTCATTTTTCTCTGTGGTTTTTTTTACATTTTTCTCTTAATTTTGCTAGGATACATATGTGGAAGTAGATTTGACATATTTTTCAGTTTAAAACTAAAATATAATGTTGAGCCCCCATTGCTTATCAGAAGGCAGGAGCAAGCCCAGGGGCTTAGGCAGGAGCCACGGGTACCGTCCACCACCCAGCAAAATGTAGAAGCATGTTTGGAAACCTAGGCAGGAGCCACAGGCAGCCCTTACCTCCCATCAGAAGGTCAGAGAACACTTAAAACACTGCTTCTGCATGGATAGTACATCACAGCCATAGCCATGGACACTGCTACTGCAAAGGATGCCACCATAGCAGCAGCCACAGACATCATGCAGGCAGCTCACTGCCCACTAAACTGCATTTACAAAAGGACAATTACCAGTGGATACTGGAAAAAGAAGATGAAGCCTCTCTCCTAAAAGCACACTCTAGAGTAATAAAAGAAGCAATGGCTCTACCAGATGACCAGACATCAACATAGAGATACTAGAATTATGAAAAACAACAACAACAACAAAAAATAACACCATCAAAGGAATAAAGTAATTCTAAAGTACCAGAGCTGAAACTATTGAAATGACTGAAAAAGAATTCTGAGCAACAATCTAAGGAAACTCAATGAGATTCAAGAAGACCCAGTTAGACAACATAATGAAATGAGAAAAAATATATCCAAGATATCAGGATATGAAGGAAGAAATTTACACAAAGATTAATATCTTAAAAAATAATGTAGTGTAATTTCTGAAACTGAAGGATTCATTAAATGAAATAAAATACACAACTGAGAGCTTAAGCAGCAGGTTAGAACAAGCAGAAGAAAGATTTTCTGATCTCGAAGATAGTATTTTTGAAGTAACCCAGGTAGACAAAAGAAAAGAAAAGAAAAAATAATTGTAAAAAATAAAGAAAATCTAAGAAAGCTAGAAGACAATCTGACGTACATAAATATCCAAATCATGGATGCTCCAAAAAGGGAGGAAAAAGGAAAAGGCACTGAAAACCTATTCAATAAAATAATAATGGAAAATTTCCCAGTTATATGGAGAGCTGAGGATTTTCAGATCCAGGGTGCTCAAAGATCCCTAAACAGATTAAATCCAAAACAGTCCTCTTAGAGACACATTGTAGTCAAATTGGCAAAACTCAAAAACAAAGAAAGAATCCTAAAAACAGCAAGGAAACTACATGGGAGCCATCATGAGACTAACAGCAGACTTATCAACAAAAACTCTACTGTCCGGAAGAAAATTGGATGATATATTCAAAATAATAAAAGAAAAAAAAAAAAAAAAACCTGCCAGCCAAGGATACTATACCCAGCAAGGCTGTCTTTCAGAAATGAGGAAGAAATAGTGCATTTCCCAAGCAAACAAAAACTGGGAGAGTCCACCACCACACAGCCAGCCCTGAAAGAAATTCTCTAGGGTGTCCTGCATCTGGAATTTGAAAAATGATAATCACTACCACAAATATACAGGAAAGAAAAAAAAATCCACTTGTAGATCAATAATGCAAAGAAGAAAGAGAAAGAAACTAAATCTTACCACTTCGAAAAACCAATGAACATCAAAGACAAACAATAAAAGGGGAAGAAAGGAACAAAAGATATTTTAAACATTCAAACAAAAGTCAGTAAAAAAATGCCAGGAGTAAGATGGTACTTTTTAATGACAACCCTAAATGTACATGGACTAAACTCCCCACTCAAAAGAGACAGACCTACTGATTGGATTAAAAAGCTAGACCCAACTATATGCTGTCTTCAAGTGATTCACCTCACCTGTAAAGACACACAAAGACTAATAGTGAAAGGACGGAAAAAGATATACCACACAAATGGAAACAAAAACAAGCAAAAGCAGCTCTTTTTATATTGGGTAAAATAGACTTCAAACCAAAAATCATAAAAGGAGACAAAGAAAGCCACTATATAATGATAGAGGTATCTGTACAGCGAGAATACATCACAATTATAGATATATATGAACCCAACACTGGAGCACCCAGATATAAAGCATACACTATTTTGCCTAAAGAGAGAGATAGATCCCAATACAATAATAGAAGGGATTCTTATCACCTGTTTGTCAGTCCTGGACAGATCATTTAGGCAACAAATCAACACAGGATTTAAACTACATTTTATACCAATTGGACTTGGCAGACATTTACAAAACATTTACAGACATTTACATTTCATCCAACAACTACTGAATATACATTCTTCTCATCAGCATATGGAACATCCTCCAGGATAGGCCACATGTTAGGTCACAAACCAAGTCTCCACAAATTTTAAGAAACTCAAATCATTTCAAGTATCTTTTCAGACCACAATGGATTAAAACTACAAATCAATAACAACTAAACCTCTGGAAACTGTACAAATATATGGAATTAAACAACATGCTCCTGAACCACATATGGTCCCAAGAATAAATTAAACAGGAAATCAAAAAATTTCTCAAAACTAATGAAAACAAAGACACATCATACCAAAACCTGTGGGATGCTGCAAAAGCAGTACTAACAGGGACTTTTATTACAACAAATGCTTACATCAAAAGAATAGAAAGATTTCAAATAAACAACTTATCATTTCACCTGAAGGAACCAGAAAAATAAGAATAGTCCAACCCTGAAATCAGTAGATGGAAAGACATAATTAATATCAAAGCAGAACTACATGAAATGTAGAACCAAAAAACAATACAAAATATCAATGAAACAAACCAAAAAGTTGTTTTACTGAAATGATAGACAAAATACACAAACCATTAGCTAGGCTAACTAAAAAAAGAAGACAAAAGACCCGAATAACAAAAGTCAGAAATGTAAAAGGAGACATCACAACCAATACCACAAAATACAAGAAATTATCAGAGACTATTACAAACAGCTATACACCAACAATTTGAACAGCTGGAGGACATGGATAATTTTTTGACACATACAAATTTCCGAGACCGAACCAAGAAGAAATAGAAAACCTGAACAGACTGATAACAAGCAATGAGATTGAAGCAGTAATTGTCAGTCTCAACAACAACAACAAAAGCCCAGAACCAGATGGCATTACTTCTGAATTCTACCAAAACTTTAAAGGGGAATTAATGGCAATTCTCTTCCAACTACTCCAAAGAAGCGAAACAGAGGTCATTCTACCAAACTCTTTCTATGATGCCAACATTACTCTGATACCAAAACCAGACAAAGATACAACAACAAGAAAAAGAAAACTACAGGCCAATACCTCTGATGTACATAGATGAAAAAACCCTCAACAAAATATTGGTAATCTGATTACAGCAACCCATCAAAAAAATAGACATCACGACCAGGTTGGATTCATTCTGGGGATGCAAAGATGGTTTATCATACACAAGTCAATAAATGTGATATAACACAAAAACAAAATCAGGGGGGAAAAACATGATTTTCTCAATAGACACAAAGAACATTTGACAAAGCTCAATATCCCTTCATGACGAAGACTGTCAGCAAATTAGGTACAGAAGAAGAGTATCTCAATATAATAAAAGCCATATATGACAAACCCACTTCCAATATCATGCTGAATGGGGAAAAGCTGAAAGTTTTTCCCTTAAGAACACAAAAAACACAAGGATGCCCACTCTCACTACTCCTATTTAGCACAGTATTAAAAGTACTAGCCAGAGTAATCAGGCAAGAGAAAGAAATAAAGGGTATCTAAATTGGAAATGATGAAGTCAAACTGTCCCTGTTTGCAGATGACATGATTCTATACACAGAGAAACTTAAAGACTCTACCTAAAACTCTTAGAGTTGATAAAAGACCTCAGTAAAGTTGCAGGATAAAAATCAATACCCCCAAATCAGTACCATTTTCATTCTCCAATAACAAATTAGCAGAAAAAGAAATCAAGAAATCAAGCCCATTTACAATAATGACAAAAAAGTAAAATACCTAAAAATTAACTTTAACCAAGGAGGTGAAAGATCTCTACATTTAGAACTACAAATTACTGCTGAAAGACATTAAAGAGGTCTCAAAAGGATGGAAAGGTAGTCCATGATCTCTGATTGTAAGAATTAATTTTGTGAAAATGTCCATACTACCCAAAGTGATCTATATGTTCAATGTAATCCCTATCAAAATACCAATTTATTTTTTTCACAGAAATAGAAAAAAAAAAAAAACAATCCTAACAAAAGACATAGAATAGCCAAAGCAATCCTGAGCAAAATAAATTTTAAAAAATAATAAAAAGTAAAGACAGAGGTATAGTACTACCTGACTTCAAATTATACTACAAATTTATACTAATCAAAACAGCATGGTACTGGCATGAAAGTAGACACTTGGACAAATGGAACAGAATAGATAACCCAGAAATCAACACACATACTTAAAGCCAACTGATCTTTGACAAGGACAACAGGAGCATACACTGGAGAAAGGACTGCCTCTTCAGTAAATGGTGCTGGGAAAACTGGACTTCCATATGCAGAAGAATGAAACTAGACCTGTACTTCTTGCCATATGCTAAAATCAACTCAAAATAGATTAAAGTCTTATGCATAAGAAACTATAAAACTACTAAAAAACAAAACCATAGGTGAAATACTTCTGGAAGTAGCACTGGACAAAGACTTTATGAATAAGACACCACTAGCACAGGCAACAAAAGAAAAAATAAATGAATGGTATTAAATCAAACCAAGAAGCTTACATACACCAAAAGAAACAGTTAACAGCGTGAAAAGACAACTTACAGAATGGGAGGAAATATTCACAAACTATGCATCTGACAAGGGATTAATATCCAGAATACACAAGGAATTCAAACAACTACATAGTATAAAACCAAATAATGCAACTAAAAAATGGGCAAGGGAGCTGAATAGGCAATTCTGAAAGGAAGACATACAAATGGCCAACAGACATATGAAAAAATGCTCAACAACACTCAGCATCAGGGAAATGCAAATCAAAACCACATAGAGATATCATCACATAATAGTTATACTGGCCATTATCAAAAAGACTGAGAATAAGAAGTGCTGGCAATGATGTCGAAAAAAGGGAACCCTCCTACACTGTTGGTGTGACTATAAACTAGCACAGCTGTTATAGAAAACATTGGGGAGGCTCCCCAAACAACTGCAGAGAGGACTGCCGTACAATGCAGCAATCCTACTGCTGGGAATAGACCCAAAGGAATGGAAATCATCATGTGGAAGAGATACCTGCACTCCCATTTATTGCAGCTCCACTTACAATAGCTAAGAATTGGAACCAACTTAAACGTACAGAGACGGATGATGGGGTAAAGAAAATTTGGTATATATGCACAATGGAATACTGCTCTGCCATGAAAAGGAAGGAAATTACGCCAGTGCAAATTGGTTAGTTTGCTGTTATAGTCCAACTGGCATATCAGAGGCTTCAGCTGGGGTGTTGGAAATTGCTGGAATTCCTGGACTCTCTTCATGCGACGTGCCGTCTTGAATTTCTTCACAGCATGTTATTGTCAGGGTTTTGGTAGAATGATAGCACAAACTTTTTACATCTTTTGAGATTTAAAATCAAAAGTCAAACAACACACATATGCTGCATTCAGTTAGAGAAAAGCATGTCACAAGACCTAATCAGATTCAACAAATCGAAAAATAGACTCCAGCTCTTGATGGGGTTCTGCAAAGAATATGCCCATATTTATTTTACCACTGACTGCCCTCCAGTCACAACTTTTATTACTATACATAAAATAAATTAAAACACTACTAAGAACCATAAAAATTCAAACAATTATGGTATCTGGCTCAAGTCTAGGATCCTGTGGTTTGCACTTAGTCTGCATACCAATAAGGCCCTGGGTTACTGCAAATCTTATGAAATAAAAAGACAATGAATATGCACCTATTTTCACCTTAGACGTTTCTATCATGGAAAGAACAGGAAGGACATAGTTCTCAGTGAGCAACAGCTACTCTGAAATCTAGTCAGTAACAGGCCACCAGTTTTCCAATTCTGGGTACAGTGACTGTCACTTGATTAGGCCCAATTCTGCTGAGTGTGATTTTATAATAATTAATTTTTCTCTACTTTTGATTACACCCTTTGAGATGTGTTTCCTATACAATGAAAAATGACTCATGTTTGCATTTGAAAACCTTACTGACCACTTCCTGTCTATAGAAAAAATAGGGGCCCCAGGGGCTTTTTTTTCTCCCATTTTTGTACCGTCTCTGTCCTTTTAGTTCAATCTGTTTCAACTCTACTAATATGTTTTTGTCTTTCCTATAAATATGATTGTGGTCCACTGCATGACCCCTGAAGCCACATCCCTGAATCTATTCAAACAGACCTCTGACTGCTTTGGGTGAAGTGCTGTGAGACAATGCCCTTAAAATTCTTAGAATCTCTTCTGTCTAGCTGAGTGCGTCCCTGGCATCATCTTAAGTGTTTCTGAGATATTAAAAAAAAAAAAAAAATGTCTTACAGTCATATCCTTAATTTGATCTTTACCCTAAGGATTTTTTATTCTTGAATCTTTTACTAGCTTGGTATTCTGGGCATTAGAACAATTTTATTTCATAACAGGTTATGTCCATGTCTTTCCATATATTCTCTAAATTCTTTTTATAAACTAATAGTTTCTTCTTTTCTTAATATCTTTCTTTCCTTATCTCATCATGTACAACTAAAAAAAAAAAAGACAGATGGTGAGGAAATCATCTTAATCAGATTCACAACTTTTTAGGATATCCTCCATTTTTCAAGCTACCAGGCAACTATGTTCTGCCACTACACATGTTCATTAGCTCTTTCTGCCTCTAATAGCAATTTCTTTTTTCCTTTTGCGACCTTTATTAACAGTCTTCTTACCAGTCTTTCAGACTCCTGTGTCTACCTGGTATCAAGATATATTTTAGGTTTTTGTTATGGCAACATTTGACTTAAAATTTCTTCATTAAATATCTATTGCTGTAGAATAAATCATCTCATAATACTACTTGATTTTTTTTTTCAATTTTGTGGATTAGCTGGGCAGTTCTGTCAGTATTTCTTCTTCTTGTACTCTGAATGTATTTGTCTAGCTGGCTGAGTATATTTAATTTGGAAATGCTCAGCCATCATTACTTCAAATATTGTTTCAGTTCTTTTCTCTGTATCTTCCTGTGGAATTCAAATTGATGATATAGGGGACATTTTGACCGAGTACTTCTGTGTCTCACAATGTATTCTTTTTCATTCTTCCATATTTTGCTCTTGCAATCTGCACTGTCTTTGATGTCTCAATTCCCATCTTCTGCTGTGTTCCACATTTAATGTCCATCTAATTAATTTCTGGTATTATATTTTAGATACAGAATGCCCCTTCCCCTCCCTCATACCTTATTACCATATCAATGGGGCTCCAGTATAAGCATGAATTACAGGTGAGGGAGTTTCAAAATGGAAACTCTAGTTATGAATCTGTTTTTAGGAGAGTCCAAAGAACAGCAAAGACAAAAACTAGGACACTAAAGCAATGTGAATTTCTAAGACATATAAACACTGAGAGTCACTATCACCTCAGCTATAGCAAATATTAAATTAGACCAATTCCTAGTTATATTAACAGAAATCCTTACACAAAAAGCCATTTTATCTTAGTTCCTATTATCTGATACATTATGTATAGCTTTTAACAAACAATTATAAGACATTCTAAAAAGCAAGAAAAAACACAGTCAGATGAGACAACATAAGCATTATAATATGATATAGATTTTGGAGTAGTCAGACAGGGAATTTAAAATATTATGTCTAATATGTTAAGAATTTTAATGAAAAAAGTAGACAACATGCAAAAATAGATAGACAATGTAATAAAAGGAAACACTAAGAGTTAATCAAAGGGAAATGACAGTAATAACAAACAAAAAACACAAACTCTGTAAGAGAAATAAAGAGTGTGTCTGTAAGTTGACTGGACAAGTCCAAAGAAATAGTGACCTTGAAGATATGTCAATAGAAACTTCCAAAACTGAAATGCAAAACAGATGTAATCCAAGACAGATAAATAGTCCAAGAACTACAGGATAACCAAAAAAGGTGTAACATAATTAGAATTATGGATAATTGGAATACTAGAAAGAGTAGAAAGAGAGCAGAGTAGAAAAAATATTTTAAAAAAATAATCACCAAGAATTCTCCAAAATTATTGGGGGTTACCAAACCATGGATCCAATGATTTCAGAAAACAACAAACATGATTTAAATGCATACACACACAAACAAACAACCAAACAAAGAAAACAAAAGAAAACACACCTAGGCATATCATATTTAAACTTCAAAGAACTAAAGACAAAAAAGCTTCTGGAAAGAAGCCAGAGGGTGAGAAAAACCAAAAACATTTTAACTATTGGAGAAGAAGGATAAGTATTACAGGAGACTTATCATGAGAAATTATACAACCAAGAATAGAGTGAAGTAAAATATTTAAAATGTTGAAAGGAAAAAAATATTGAATTTTATATGCAGAAAAATTATCCTTTAAAAGTGAAGAATAAACAACTTCTAAGACATTAAAAAACCAAGAGAAGTCATTACCAGAAGACCAGACCTGTAAGAAATGTTAAGAAAAGATCTATATGGAGAGAAAATAAATATAGATCAGAAAGCTGGATCAACAATAAAAAATAAATAACATCACAGTAGAAACAAATTAAGATAAAATAGAATGTTATTTATCTTATTTTTACTTGATCTATAGTATAACCATTTAAAGTTATAATAATAATAATCTATTTGGTTAGTGTAGTGTATTGATAAGAGACATGAATAACAGCAATGTCACAGGGGACAGGAAGAAGGTATGAGAAATACCCTGTTATCAGTTACCTGCACGATGCATAAAGCAGTACAGAGTTTTGGAATATGGATTTAGATTAGTCGTATATGTAGATTTCAAACTCAAAGATAATCACTAATTTTTTAAAAGATGAATAATTGATATCTTAGAAGAGGAGATAAAATAGAACCAAAAATATATATGGTCTTTTACATAATCACCTTCTAATTTCATTTTCATCATCACAATTAACTCACAATAGTTTATTCGATTATCTCATAACAAAGCACATAGAACTCAAAGAGGGAACAATAAAATAGAAATATTAAGTATTGTTATAGCAACAAACTTGTACATCAAACCATCTATATGAAATGACATGCTCTTTAAATTGCTACAAGAATGTCTATGAGGAGTTCAAGGGTATATTCTCAAGAGGAGGCAAATCTCTTTATCTTTTTAGTGACTACTTGATATTTTCACAGAGGGTTATTACAATGATCACAGGTAATGCATCACCAGGCTCTTACACACTCTAAAAGTTATGAGAGATATGTATTTGTCAAACTCTGTGAAGGTACTCTGTGGTTGATTATGCAGGATTACTTTTGCTGAAGTCCAGCAGACAGAGGCCATTTAATAAATTCATTGCTGCTAGTCAAGTAATATCCTACTGATACCATCTGAATATCTATTGGAATCAAGTTTAACTCTACTGGTAGGAGATAGAGTTGAGCCAGTGAATAGCTTCCTATACAAAAATGTATAAACAAAGATGTTTAATCAGCATGCTGGTTGACTGGCTGACTTATAATCGCGATTTGACAGGATAGGGATAACACAGAAGATTTTAATAATACTTTTATTTTAAAAAAATTCTTGGAAAGTAAAATAAGTATTTTAAACTTTTCCATTTTACCTAATAAACAGTCATCCTAACAATTACGTTTCTTGTTCTGCATAGATTACAGTCCTATATAATTTCATCAATTTAAATCCACAGGCATAGGGTCATTTGTGCAATCATTCAGTCTTGGTTTCCTAGGAAACAGACTAGTCAAGGAATGAAAAATGGCTGCCCACTTTCTTTGCCACTATTATTTGATCCTGCACTAATCCATGTAATTTATAAGTTTTTTTTCCCCCTTTTTTTACTGCTCATATTCTGCTGTGGTCTTAAGGATGTTTTAGAATCTCATTTTCATTTAATATTTTGTACAGTCTTAAAAAAGAGCTGTTAGTGACATTCAAAGTGGTAAAATTCTTCACTGGTATAATTCATATTGAAATTTTAAATTCGATTGTAGCAGAAATGAACAATACTATCATATATTTTGTGAAAATTGGTGGGTAATAAAAATTGTATCTCAAGAGACAGTTATAGAAAATTACTTTTTGAAAAATGTATTAATATTGATTTTTATATGAATTAATGTATTTAAAAAGACATGTAATTTCAGTTACATTGGTGTGAAAAAATTACAAATGATCTTATCTGAGGGTAAGCTGTACTTTTATTTATATTTACATGTGACTGTTTAAAATCATGATGGTATGGGATATTTAATAAAAATAATAATGCTTTATTTCAATATGGCATTTTTCCATATTTTCTAGAATTAGTCATTACAAATACAGTTGGATATTTTGAAAAATCAGTTTATGCACAAAAAATCCTGCTGGTAAGTAGTTATGCAATATTAACTATATTCGAAATCTTCTCAAAATTTCTGCTTATAATTTCACCATCATCGGTAGTGCATACACTTTTCGAGATTGTTCATCAATTTCAAAATATGGTGGAGGAAAAATGAGGGTTTTTTTTATAAGATATAATATAAAGGCTAGAAACTGATAATTTGGAAAGGCATCCTGGTCTCTGGATCTGAGGTAAACAATGTTCTGCCCAAGTGGAGAAGGTTTGATTTCTAGCTAGACAGCAGATAATGGAGTTTGAGGACAAATTGCTTGCTATTCAGCTATTATATATTTAACTTGCCTTATAACTGGCAGGCTCTGACTAATTGCTAAAATGTTCTTAAGCAATTGGGTAAGAAAAGACAACATTGTATTATTTAAAACTTTGGGTTATGTTATATGAAATTAATACCTTGCATTATCAAGCCTATAAAACAGATGATTACACAATTCATCATGTGGAAAAATATTCTGCTTGTATTTTACCCATAGCTATTTTATATACATATTAGTCTTTTCTATCTGAGAACATGTTAAACTTTTTAGAGAAGGAAATTTACTTATAACCCTCTGGATTTCTCTTTATCACATCCAAACATGAGGGACAAATAATATATACTTAACAATAATATTTTGGTGGGATTATTCCCAGAGTTACCTTGTAAAAATATTGCACATATGACAATATTTTTTGTTAAGCTAATATATTTCTTGCTTGTGAATATTTACTTCTTCTAATTTCATTTGAAGAAAATAATCCGAAGTATAATTTTAAAATTTTTTTTAGGAGAAAACTATTCCTTTGTGCTATATGAAATTACAGAATAAAATATCTTTCATTAAAGAAATACTGTTAACACAAATAAGGAAAAGACACCTTTTTACTCAGCATGCTTTGAATAGAACACTTTATTAATTTTCCATTTGTTTATCTTTTATGAATGGAAGATTCCAGGCAATCTGTGACTAGGCTTAAATTAGTACTTATATGTGTTTCTAAATATTTTGTATACAAATGTTTTTAAAATGGAAATAATTTGAGAACAGGGTTTTCAGCATTAACCATGCAGAATACATACTATGATATTAAAGTAAATATGGAAAAAATAATTATGAATATGTTTCCCTCCGTTAAACATAATGAAGTTCATACAGTAATGCATGTTACCTAATGATTCTTGAAAGTGCAACTTACTAAAAGTTGTAGGTAATTAACATTCTGCCACCATATTTCCTATATCTTTATTACAGAGATAGTCCTACACTTTGTATTCTCTTCACTTTTTATTTAAAAATTTATATTTTGAAATATTTTTGATTTACAGAATAGTTATAAATATAATACAGAGAGTTTCTGTATACGTTTCACGCAGCTTTCACTATTCTTATCATTTTACATAGCTGTGGCACATTTATCAAAACTAAGAAATTGACATTGATACAATACTAATAGCTAAACTACAGACTTTATTAAGATTTCACTGGTTTACCCACTAATGTTTTTTTGTTGTTGTTTCGTTTTGTTTCTGTTTAAGAATCTAGTCTTTTATCACATTTTCATGTCTCCTGGTCTCCTCCAATCTGTGACAATCAGTCTTTCAAATTTTGACATATTTTAAAATTGCTGGTCAGTTATTTTGTAGAATGTCCCTCAATTTAGAGTTGTCTGATGCTTTCTCATGATTAGACTGGGACCATGGATTCGGACAGAGAATACCGTAAAGGTGAAAAGCCTTAAAGACGTCGTCTATGTGCATCAAATCAGGAGACAGCATGACTTGTCAGTGGTGATATTAACCTTTGCTCACATGCTTAGGGTGATATTGGCCAGGTCCCTTCACTGAAAAGTTACTATTTTTCCCTTTCTATACCTTATTTGTTAGAAGTGAGTCACTAAGTCTACACCACATTCAAGGGGAGGACTATTAAGCTCCATCTTCTGGAGGGAGTATATTAAGAATTTTGTGCTAATATGTAAAAACCACCATAGTTTTTTAATAAATAATATGGAGGAGGAGGGTGTACATTGATGATGTGTAAATATCCTATTTCTCCTTAAAGTTTTGCTGACTAGTTTTAGCATCCATCAGTGGATCTTGCTTGCAGTAATTCTGAGTGAGGTATTCTAATGGGGATTTTCCATTTCTCTCATTTCTTTTTCAGGTATAAATTGGAATTATTCTATGAGGAAGATCTTTTCTCGTTTCCCACGTGTCATTATTTATCCATCATTTTACTTATATTAGTATGGACTCGTGGCTTTCTTTTTATTCTTTATGTTATAATCCAATATTATTTATTTGATTATCAAATTATTCCAGCTTCAGCCATGGGAAGTTCTTTCATGTTGACTTCTGTGTCTTTTGACAGCCCTCTACTGGTGTGTGTGAGTGAGTGAGTGAGGGGGTGGGTGTTTCCTCACTTCTTGGTACTACCAGATGCTCAGTCTTGTATTTTCCCTACCTCAATCCTAGAATTCAGCCATTTCTTCAGAAATCTGGTGGCTTTTATTTGCAAATGGCATTTAGAAACCAAAATCTTAGCTATGTGCTCTCAGAAAACCAAGCCACAAATTATGTGTATGTGTACAAATCCATGTATGTACATAGATCTCTGTTTATTTCTATATCCATCTTTCTCTGTATATACTTATTGAATTGAACATGTGCTCATATTGAGCTCTTCAGCCTTAATTCAGAACCACAGGTGTATTCTTCCTATTTCCTTTGTTTATTTGTAATTTTTTTCTCTGACAATGATTGAGATATTTACTAATTTTTCCAGACATTATATGCATGCAAAGTAATTCCATAATTGCAAACACATACAACCATAAGAAACAAGTTTACCAACTGAAGTAATGTATTTGTGGACAGTTATTTTTGTGTTTTTAACTTATAATATCCATCCAGTTGGAACACTGTTTTGTAAAGTTAAGGTTAGCTCTTTTTTACCAAAACCTTCCATGAGTTTATATATTATATATGTGTAATGCTGTATATAATAATACTGTTTATTCATTTACCATTTATGTAATACTTTAAAATATCTTTATTTTTATACTTTTTTTCATGAGCTCTCCAATATCTTTTTTCTATAAAAACTATTTTCATAGAGGAAAGTTTACTCTTCTTAGTGCCATACAAGTCTATAGATTTTGACAAAAGCATAAAGTCATGATTCCAGCACCACAATGCTGTACAGATGAGTCCTATTATTAAGTCTTTATTGTAAAAATTTGCATGATAAAATCCTTCTCGTGAATGACTGGGAATAGAAGAGTTTATTTTAGACATTTAGAAATATGTTCACTCAACAATTCTTGAATTAGACAAAATTCACCTAAGTTTTAGTCATCTGAAGGTCATCAGTCTAAGATTTCGAATACATACCCAATTTCTCCATCATCATTAGAGCTGCATCTTTCATCTTCTGACTTGTTTAACAATTGTCAAATGGCTTCCTCTGTCAATATATTTATATTATGAATGAAAAGGGAAAACTTTTGATTTTTAATCCTTTGTTTGTCCTTCCATAGACAAACGTACATTTGGATAAAAAATAAATATTAATATCTTTGTTTGCACATATCATGTAATATCTTTCTAAAAAGTTCTCAAGTAGGTCATCTTTTCACTCTGTTGATTGTTTCTTTTGCTGTGCAGAAGCTTTTCAGTCTGATATACTCCTATTTATTTTTTCTTTTGCTGCTTGTGCTTTTGGGGTCTTATTCATAAAATCTTTGTCCAGTCTTACTTCCTGAAGTGTTTCCCCTATGTTTTCCTGTAGTAGTTTTACAGTTTAGGGTTTTATACATAAGTCTTTACTACATTCTGAGTTCTTTTGGTGTATGGTGAGAGGTGCAGGTCTAGCTTCGTTCTTCTGCATATGGATGTTCAATTTTCCCACCACCATTTATGGAAGAGGCAGTCTTTTCCCCAATGCATGTTCTTGTTGCCTTTGTCAAAGATCAGTTGGCTGTAAGAATGCAGGTTGATTTCAGGTTGTCTATTCTGTTCCATTCATTTGAGCGTTTATTTTTACACCAGTATCATGATGTTTTGGTTACAACAGCTTTGTGATATAATTTGAAGTCAGGTAGTGTTATGCCTCTGGCTTTATTTTTTTGCTCAGGATGGGAGAAAATATTTTCAAACTATACATTCAACAAGGGATTAACATCCAGAATATACAAGAACCTCAAACAACTACACAGTATAAAAACAAATAAACCAATTAAAAATGGGCAAAGTAGCTGAATAGACATTTTTTTGAAGGAAGACATACAAATGGCCAAAAGGTACATGAAAAAATGCTCATCACTAATCATCAGGGAAATGCAAATCAAAACCACATTGAGATACCATCTCACCTCAGTTATACCAGCTATAATAAAAAAGACAATAACAAATGCTGGTGAAGGTGTGGAGAAAGGGGAACTCTTCTACAATGCTGGTGGGACTGTAAATTAGTGCAGCCATTATGGAAAACAGTATGGAGGTTTCTCAAACAGCTACAGATAGAACTGCCATACAATCCAGTAATCCCACAGCTGGGTAAATACCCAAAGGAATGGAAGTCATCATGTCAGAGGGATACCAGCACTTCCAAGTTCATCACAGCTGTATTTACAATAATCAAGTAATGGAATCAACCTAAATGTCCATTGACAGATGACTGGATAAGGAAAACATGATATATATATATATATACACAATGGAATACAACTCAGCCATAAAAAAGAATGAAATTTTGCCATTTGCAGCAACATGGATGAGCTCAGAGAAAATTATGTTTAGTGAAATAAGCCAGGCACAGAGAAAAAAAATACTGCATGTCCTCACTCTTAAGTGGGAGCTAAGAGAGTGCTTTGGACTTGCGGAGGGAGAGAACAAACCTAGGGTTGCTTGGGAGGCAGGGGTTCAGGGAGAGGTTGGCTGGGGGACATGGAGAATAATTGTGATTTGTATTGGTGGGCATGCTGATAGTATTGATCTGATCATCACATCTTGGTCACAGATGCTAATGGTCAACTCTGTGCCCCATGAATACATATAACCAATAAACAACAACAACAACAACAAAAATAAAACACACAAACACAAGTAACAGATAACATTAATTGCCATCAGGGAAAACTAGGTGGCTGGATATGGAAGAATTTTCACTTTTGTATTCTCCTTGAATATTCTGGATTGTTATTATAGGAACATATTGCTTTTTCCAAAATCTACACAATGAAAGCAATTATTTTTCTTTTATTTTTAAAGGAAACATTTTGAAGGAAAAGTTTGGCTAAGCATAACACTATTGGTTACACATTCCTTCCATGGAATTTTATAGATATTGAAGCACTGAACACTGTAAAAAAGTTTGAAACCAGCCTAATTTTTCTTTTATGGGTGACATTATCTTTTGATTTCATGTCCAACAGATTCCACGTTTATCTTTAAAGTTTTATAACTTTATTATGCCCTGTCTTGATGTTTCTCTTTTTGGGTAAATATCTCCTGAAACATAGTGTAGCCTTTTAAAACACGTACAAGTTGTTCTAATTAGAATTCAGACTAAACTGCTTTACAGACACATCCAAAGGTACTGTGGCAGAAGTTCATTTCTCTTTCAAATGTCAGTTTATGGGGGATATGTCAGTGTCAGTTATTTTTCCAAGGTCATCCAAGCACTAGGTTCATTAAATATTATTTTTCTGGGATCTCTTAGGATATTGAAGCTGGCTGACTTTTATACCTTCATGCCAGCCTTCAGGAACGGGTGGTAGGCAATCTTCTTTTTGGAAAATGATATTCTCATGACAAGAATTTAGTCAGTAGCCACAGTAAGTCACAAGAGAAGCTGGTAAATGAAGTCTCTGGATGTATAGTCACATTTCAATTAAAATAACAATATATTATTGAAACCACATGTAGTACCCCATAAATATGTAAAAATTAAATGTTTAAATATTTTGAACAAAATAACAAAATAAGATAAAATAAGGTATCAATTTATGTACAAGCTGACATTGATTTGCTAACTTCCAATTTTTTTCACTTTTCCTCCATTTCAATTTTATTTTACATATTTATTTTCATTTGTTTTTTCTAATTCTGTTTTTCATGATGGTTACTATATTTTCTGTCTCTTATATTTAAAAGTAGGGCTTATATCTATGATAATTTTATTTTGTTCCACATTTTCTGTTTCTTCTTACTAAGTGTCAATCCTCTTCTTATTATGCCCAATAGAGGACTGTTGGTTTTAGTCCTAGGCATGAAATATTCACTTACTTTGTCAGGTGATCTTTACATAATTTTGAATGATATCTGGGGTATACACATCCTCTATTAACCTCTTTATACACCCCTCTTTAGAGATCACTGCATACAGCACTGTTTGTCACATACTGTATTTCAGGTTACAGAGCTCCTCTCATTGTGTGCAAATGATATATTCATAAGTGTTTTTAATTTTTCTCTTTAACATATGCTATTGGAGAAGAGAAAGTCCAATGATACACTTATCACACCATTTTAAATCTAAATAGCTCATATTCTACATTTTTGTGTAGTTCTGATATGTTTAATAACCTAGTGTAGTATTTTGCTAGATGTCATAGCAAAGCTAAACTGGCTCTAGTTTTGAGATGTATTTAAATGTTTTTAAAGGGACTGTAGGAACATAGGTTTAAAATACTTTATTTTATAAAAATATTATTAAATTTATACCTAAATCTGTCAACAATTTAAGTTTGACATGCTGTGGAGTGGTGTCCTGAAAAATCACTCTAGATAGCATAAGGAGTAAAAAGGAGTAGGTTTGAGTACTCTTCAATTTTATTCAGAATACTTGTCAATATTAGACAGCTGAATTTCTTGGGAAAATGGCAATTAGTAACAAAAAATTATTTGGAAAGGGAGTGTTATACATAGTAATAAGATTCATAACCAAAATTTATAATTTTGACACATGGGAAGGTATGGAAGTGCATTTGAGAAGTAAGTTTTGGACAAAATTTATGAAAGATATTTATTTCGAGCAGTTAAAAATAATTTCGAGATTTTGTGAAACATCCACATTTATATGACACTGAAAATCTAGTGAATATATTTAGTTACAATTGATGATGTGCAGTCTACTTTCTTGGTCTGTAGGTCCTCTACGATACAGTCTTAATTGTTACTGCTTTTCATAAGGCAGCTTTTTTACGACTCTGTTATTAACAAACAACTAAACAAACAACCAATAAATGTGAATCAGGTTATTTCCAGAGACTTAAAGGAAAAATAAAAGCTTAATTTTTTTCTACAGTATTAGAGTAATGACTGTAGCTTTTTACTGTCTCAGTCCTTTTCTTTTTTTTTTTTCCCCCCAGCTTTGGGGGACTGGTTTGGTGACATACTCACTTCAGTTAACTTGAAAACTGGCAGATGCTATCTGGATATCAAAGAAGAGCTACTCATGTGGTCACGTATTAACTCTTTACTTTCTTTTGGAGCTATTTAGCAATGCTTGTATTATTGGAACAATGAGCCATGGAGAATGGGACTTACCTATGTTATAATGCAGGGATGGTTGACGAAGCATCCCCATAGAGTGAACTGTAAAGGAGAGTGAGAAACAAAAAGTGAATGGGGAGTGATCATTAAGAGTATAGACTCTCAGGCCTAACTGCTCAATGTCAAATTCCATTTCTGCTACTAATTTGAGCAAGTCACGTGATCTCTGCTTCTGTTTTCTCATCTCAATATGGCAGCTGTGTGCAACTACTTTGTACCTCAAGAATTAGCATTAGAATTACAGGAGTTAATATATATCAGATACTTAGAGCAGTGCTTGGTATATTGTATCAGTTATTTTTAACATTGTTATATACTTAGTATCCTATTTATTCAACATAATAAGTGAAAGAAATCAAACCTCCCATGCTTTGGAATGATGATAAATTAGTATCATTCACAATTAAGTAACCAAAAGTGGTATATATATATCATCTATACAATATATAGATAATAATATATAGATAATAATAATGAGAAGGAAAAGGATGCAACTCAAGAAACAAAATTTGATTTCAACCATTTAATTTTGCCATAGGCATAAAGTCCTAAAACAGTGGCATTTGAACACAAAACATAGAGTGAATGTATTAAAAAAAGATACAGTATATTTTTTCAAAACTAATTTGAATGCATTCTTCTAGATCATAAAAAATGAAGTTATTGTGTCTTCACAATTCAAACACACCTCATTACTTTCTTAAACTTTTAGGTTAAATGCATTTTATTTAGCCAAAATTTCCGAACAAAATCTTCACACACAGATTCTAAAAATAACAAACATTCCTAAAATAACCACAAGTATTACCCATTTTGCTTGCCAATAAAAAAAATGAGAAAAAATGGCTCAAAAGAGAGGGATTTTTTTTTTTGGTTTTGGCTTTCAATAAAACATTAAAAACATTAGTTTAGCAGAGGGAAGCCGAGTACTAGCTGCTACACTCTTTTCTCTCTGCTTCTCCTTTCTTAGCAAGTAGCTCCCGTCTAAAAATCATTTTATTATGCCAGAGACCTGCTGAATGAAGTTCTATGCAACATGTCCGTAGTACAGGCATAAAACACATAGAAATGCAGACAGGGCCTCTAACAACATCTGGCTCCTAATAAGGAACTTTCCCATAAGTTCCAAACCTGAACTTCACATGCATTTCATTGACCTCCTCTAGCTGTAAAGGAGGCTGGAAAGGCTATTACTTAGATAGGCTTATTTCCATTTACAGTAAGAATCAGTAACATGTCTTTTTCTCTGTTTATCTGATACTGTCTTGAAAGAAACATCTCCTGTGGCACCTAAGGAATATTCTCCTAAAACCATGATTTTAATTTCCTCTGATCAATTATAACATCTCTCTTTATCACCTTCCTTTGTATTTTATTTTTTACTCATTGCTGTACATGTCCTTACATATTATTGTTCACTATAAAAAAAATGCCTTACTTAAGAGTATTTTAGGTATCATAAAAAAATAATGTATTTTTTCCCACAAAAAAATAATAAATATTAACGTAGCTAGATATTCAGTATTTATTGAATCTGAATTAATCAATTAATGCTAATGCTTTACATGAAAAGCCTGAGTTTTTTTTTTAAGAAAAAATTCTTAACTCACATGTAGGGAATATATATTTATTTCTAAATTGATAATATATGAGACAATGTTCTACCTGAAAAAATTTCAAGTATACATTAACCAATTAAACAATTCTGACCATTCTCTTTTCTCCATGACTGAATTTATTTTAGATCAGGTTTTGAGCTTTCTGAATGCAGTTGAGGTAAGCAGTTTGAATCTAAATTGAGACCTTTTTTGAAAACAAGGACACATTTAGCATGTCCTTTAAAGTGATGAATATGTTTTAAAAAACAATTGTCATGAGTGTGCTAAATTATTATATTTTATCTTAGAGAAATGTCATACTGAGATGATGTTTTAAAAATGAAGTCATTCCTTAGCTATGTGTGCTGAACTTATTTTCAATGACTAAAACTTTAAAAAGTATTCGTTCCAGAAATGAGCAAAATTATTTCAAATAAAATTACTGAACTCTCACTAGCTGGGAACATGCATTTATTTCAAAATCAATCATAAATATGTGAGGCAGTTTTTTACCTGAAAGGAGATAAAAATGGAAATAGTGAGCAGAGAACAGATCATGAAGGGCATTGCAAGCAGTATTAAGGAGTTGTTTTTGTTTTGTTTATTTACTTTAACCAAAAGAGAATAGGAAAGCTTCTGAAGAGCTGGATGAAGTGAAATGGCACAATCAGATATGCCTTTTAAAAATATAACTCAAGGTGAAGTTTGAAGAATAGACTGAAAGTAAGAATGAATTTAGATTATCCAGTTAGGAACATGTTGCAATAATTCAGAAAATAGATGATTGTATTATAGACTAGGATGGTGGCAAAGGGGATGGTGAGGGGTTTAAACAAAGAGGTAAAATTAATATGAATTGCACGTTCATTAGGAGTAGGAAGCGACAAGAATGACTCTCAGATTTCCGGATTGAGCTAACAGGTGGTGGGTTTTGACATTTTATAAAATACACAGAACTAAACAGAAGATGTATACATTTTAGACATTCTGAAATTGAGATGTTTGTAAACATTCCTGTAAAAATATCCATAATAGTGTGGCTAAACATATCTGTAACTCAAGAAATGAAACTTGAAAATATAGATCACATGTTGCCTGCATATAGATTAATTTAAATTATTGAATGCATGAAATCATTTTGTATGAACCAAGAAGAGGCCATGGATAAAATTCTGATAATTGCCCAGATTCCAGAGAGAAGCCAACACAAAAGACTAAAAAGGAGCAGCGAGATATAAAACAGGGCAAACATAAAAAGGGTGGTTTCTCGGAAGAGGACTGACTCATTCTAAAAAGGGAGACATTTCAAAGGTTTCTGTGTACAGTAGTCCCCCTCTTATCTGTGGGGTATGTTCCAAGAACCCCAGTGGATGCCTGAAACTGAGCATAGTACCTAACCCTATATATACTATGATTTTTTTCTATACATACATATCCATAATTAAGTTTAGCTTATACATTATGCACAGTAGGAGACTAACAACAATAAATACTAATAAAATAGAACAATTATAACAATATGCTAACATCACTACTCTTGCACTTTGAGGCCATTATTAAGGAAACTAAGGGTTACCCACATACAAGCACTGTGCTACAGATAACAGTCTGTTTGATAACTGAGAAGGCTACTAAGTGACTAATGCGTAGGTAGCATGTACAGGGTGGATCTGATGGACAAAGTGTGGATTCATGTGAAGGGCAGGTCAGAACAGCATGGCGTGAGATTTACCAAGCTACTCAGAATGGCGTGCAATTTAAAACAAGAATTGTTTATATTTGGGATTTTTCTGTTTTTGGACTATGGTTGACTGAGGGTAACTGAAACTGGAAAGTAAAACAGTGGATAATGGGGAACCACTGTATTAACTCGAGGAAGTCTCAAGCTCATTAGATTATCCAGTTTCAGGAGAGTGCTGTCCTGAACAAGTGGGAATATCTCACTATGGAGTCAGAAGTGAAGAATTATAAGTAGCTGTGGACAATTCATGTTGGAAATTTAGTATTTGTTAACAAAATAGGACCACAGGATCCACTAAAGAGAAAAGGGAGACTTTATTTTCCATAAAAATAACAATCTGCAGATTGCAGAAATGCAGGCTTCGGCAGGACAGAAGTCAAGCACTCAGGAGAACCAAGGAGAAAGGCTAGCATTTGTGCTTTCCAATATCAGGTTCATCTGCACATTCAGTGTGCTTAGAGGAATGCTATGAATATTTATGGAGAAGCTTGTACACAGGCACAATGACTGAACATGTCAGGTAGTGTGTTACCGCGCAGGCTCTACAGGCGGCTGTGGCTGGCTTTGATGTGGCCTCTTTTATTGAAGAAGAGGGAGAAGAATGTTCTTGGAGTCCATGACTGTCTAACTGGAGCCACAGTGGGTCCTCATGAGCAAGAAGGATGGGTTGGTGGCTGGTGCCATGTGGGCTTGTTGAAGGTCAATGTAGAATCCCAGCTGAGTCGACCTTACCTTCTGAGCGTTGCCTTTATTCATTTATGAAAAAGAAAACTTCATAACAGTTAGTAAGGTACATAATTGCAGGCTAAGAAATATGTGGTACCCTTTCCCTCCCTGTGGCCATTTGGTTCTGTTAAACAATTGACATGTCTCTTTTAATCACAGTAAGTCCATTTTGTCCATCGTTTGGGGTTCATTTTAACATATTGAATAGAATAAAGAGGGGTCTATAATTTAAAAGTGACGTGAAGACAAAGGAGAGCATTTCAAAGTAGTGAAGACTTGAGAACTTTAAAGGCTGGTAAGAGAGTCAGTAGAAAGAGAATATTATAAGGTGAAGTTATGAGAATTATAATTGACAGTAAGCATTCCTTGAGAATGAGGACGGGGATAAGATCTAGAACAGATTTTGATAGTGAGCAAGTATTACTTCAAAAAGTATTTAGGAGGGCCGAGCCTGTGGCGCACTCGGGAGGGTGCTGCGCTGGGAGCGCGGCGACGCTCCCAGCGGCCGCAGGTTCGGATCCTATATAGGAATGGCCGGTACACTCACTGGCTGAGTGCCGGTCACGAAAAAGAAAAAAAAAAAAAAAAAAAGTATTTAGGAAAAGTCTGGATGAAGTGCATTGTTAGAATTTGTTAAACAAATTTGGGAGATGTGCAAATTTTCAGGAAGCTACAAGTAGAAGAACTGAAGAGAAAAGAGAAATATTTAAAATACCTAAAAGGGAGACTTGGAAGTGTTTTGATTATGTTTATGCATTATAATGGTTTAGCAATTTTAATGGCTCCATCAATGATGCTAACTATTAATTTATAATATTCTGAATATTCTGGCCCTAAGAGATTCTCCAGAAGTTCTCATTAACCAAGGTGAGTGCTGGAAGCAGTCTGATGGAATTTACCCTAAGATTCGGTAAGGGGTAAAACACGGGATATTAGCATCAAAGAGGCAGCCATGAAGACAAGTTAATGGCTAATGCATTATAAGAAAATATAAAAGAACCACAGGCCTCAATTATTTCAAAGAACATTTTTAGGAACAATTAAAGAAGTATGTTGAAAGAAATACCTGACTTTGGAAGTAGACATATTTCACATAATAACAGGTACAAAGTGTGACCATGGGAATGTGTATCATCAGTAACCAAGAACAAGAGCCTTATCACTGAAAAGAGGAAAACTATAAGCCAGTTACTATATAGGCAATTAATAAGAAATAATGATGAGGAATTTTGTAGAAAACAGATACTTTGAGAAAGGGGAAGGTATTGTTGAAGAAAATTGCATTACTTTGTAGCACAATCAAGGGTTTACTGGTTTATCAATTAGTTTAAAATGTTATTTTTGAAAGGGAAAGAGGAAAATTGTAGGGAAATGGTAATGGGGGAAAGAATACAATGACGCTAAACCCTGGATTTGAAGTTAGGAGGATATGGAAGAATTAGAAACCCTTTGGGAGGGTTCAATAAAAATAACATTTAAGGAGGAGCCAGACACTCCTATATACATGGTCAATCAATATTCTTTCAAAAATTGTTTAAAGTACCTAGGAATAAATTTAACCAAGGAGGTGAGAGATCTCTGCAATGAGAACTACAAATCACTTTTGAAAGAAATTTTAGAGAACAGAAAAAGATGGAAAGACATTCCATGCTCTGTCATTGAAAGAATGAACACTGGGAAAGTGCCCATACTACTCAAAACAATCTCCAGGTTCAATGCAATCCCCAACAATATACCAGTGACATTCTTCACATAAATAGAAGAAGAAAAAAAAAAAAAAGAATTCCTAACATTCATATGGAACATCAAAAGACCCTCAATAGTGAAAGCAATCCTGTGCAATAAATAAGTAAGTAAGTAAGTAAGTAAGTAAGTAAGTAAGTAAGTAAGTAAGTAAGTAAATAAATAAATAAATAAATAAATAAAGCTATAGAGATCAGAACAGCATGGTACTGACACAAAGATAGACACTTGGACCAATAGAACACAAAACAGAACCCATAAATCAACCCACAAACTTACAGCCAACTGATCTTTGATAAAGGCAACAAGAATATACATTGGGGAAAAGACTGCCTCTTCAATTATGGTGCTGGGAAAATTGGACATCATATGCATAAGAACGAAATTAGATCTCTACATCTTGCCATGTACCAAAACCAACTCAAAATGGACTAAAGCATTAAGTATAAGATTTGAAACTATAACACTGCTTGAAGAAAACAGGGGAAACATTTCAGGATGTAAAACTGGGCAAAGACTCTATGAATAAGACCCCAAAAGCACAAGCAACACAATAAAAAATAAACACGGGATTATATCACACTAAAGTTTTTGCACAGCAAAGGAAACAATTAACAGAGTGAAAAGACAACCTACAGAATGGGAGAGAATATTGGATAACTATGCATCCAATAAGGGATTAATATCCAGGATTCACAAGGAACTCAATTTCACAGTAAAAATAAAAGCTATAATAATCCAATTAAAAAATGGGCAAAGGAGCTGAATAGACATTTTTCAAAGGAAGATATACAAATGGCCAACAGACACATGAAAAAATGCTCAACATCACTCAGCATCAGGGAAATGCAAATCAAAACTACATTGAGTTATCATCTCATGCCTGTTAGACTGGCTGTTAGCAAAAAGACAGAATAACAAATGCTGGCAAGGATGCGGAGAAATCCTTCTACATGTTGGTGGGACTGTAAATTGGTGCAGCCATTCTGGAAAATTGTTTGGATATTCCTCAAATAACTACAGATAAAACTGTCATGCCATCCAACAATTCCAGTGGAATGGAAATATACAAACAAATGGAAATCGTCCTGTCAAAAGGATACCTGTACTCCCACGTTATCACAGCTCTAGGCACAATAGCCAAGAGTTGGAACCAACCTAAATGTCCATTGACAGACAACTGGATAAGGAAAATGTGGTATTTACAAATAATGGAATACTACTCCGCCATAAAAAGGAATGAAATTCTGCCATTTGCAGCAACACAGATGAACTTACAGAAAATTATGTTAAGTGAAATAAGTCAGGCACAGAAGGAGATATACCGCATGTCCTCACTCATAAGTGGGAGCTAAAAAATAAACAAATAATAAAAGAAAGATATAGGAATCACAATAATGTTGAACTTTTAAGAGGAGAGAAAAGAACTGAGGTTACCAGAGATGGGGAAGGAGGAATCGGAAAAAGGCCATGAAAATTGATTGCACTGTATAATGTTGATTATGCTAATTATCCCAATTTGCACATCACAGATGGCACACAGGTATTGATATTCAATGCTGTACCCCAAAGATATGTACAATCAACTGTGTTTCAGTAAAGAAATAATAAATAAATCAAATATATCATATTAGTAAGTTGTGTTCCAGAACTAGTAAGAAATTGTAGAAAAATGTAACTGGCTACCCTGAGAAGGGTGCGTAGTGGTCATTTTACAAAGCTGATCGATATAGCAGACATCACCTTGATAGAAAAAGAGTAAACATGTAATTGCAAAAGTCAATTAGAATTTGAGAGGGAAGTGTGATTGCTGTTGAGATGTTTATAACAGTAGAATTGTATTATAGTGTTATAGTTAATGAACTAAGAGATTCTTGAATATCGTGTTTATACTAAATGCTTTACTGTTACTGTTAGGTCAGTGAGACAAAGGGATTAAAGGACTCCAAACCAAACACTTAGCACATCAGGGAGTTTATTTCCGGCAAACCTGGAGGTGAGACTGAAAGATCAGTTTCTGCCTCCATACAGACTAATAGAGTTTCTATATGGTTTGAGTTAGGGGAAGAGGTTTCATAGGTATTCTGAGGATTCAACTCTTTGCAACAACTCTTCAGTTTTACTGTTCTGCATAAGATTCTATTCTGCACACTTTGCTTAAGAGAAAGGGAGGGACTATAGGGGGTGGGGTGAAGAAACAGTGAACATGGCTCTCCTTATGTTAAGCTCATTGTGAGGCCTAATTGTTATGAATAGAGAATAAAACTAAGGCAACGAAAAAAAGTAAATACACCTGCTGGCTTTTTCAGAAACGTTTTACAGAGTGCAGGAGTAGGGAAAGAGAGTCAGGGACAGGACAGAGTGAGAGAGCAGAATTGAAATTTTTGTTATTGTTGGCTGCATCTGTCTTTTACACCATTGCTAATATCTTAATTCAAATTTCTTTTATTCTAGTCTCTACCACCACGATATTTTATATTCCCAATGGACATTCCAATCTTTCTATGAGACCTAACAAAGCCCAATATTGCATCTTCCATAAAACCACCAGGAATGATACTTCTAGAAGACAATTCTCGTAATGAAATAATTTGATTAAAATCACTCAAAGGGTATACGTAATTTAAAGAGAACACTCAAAGAGCTTTAACATGCCATCAAAAACTGCTATAACTAGTCATTTTGAGGTAAGTACTCTCAAATCTCATCACCCACTCCTTCCTTTCTCTGTACATACCTTTCAGTATGACCTATGTGCAAATCATTAAATGCAACACCATGCATTCAGAATGTCTTTCATAAAACGTATTCCTCTCCAAGCAATATTATTAGTCCACTTAACTTCTTTTTACTCTGTTTTCAAGCACTATCTCAATTTTTCTCTTTCTTATCATGACCTCCAGCCCGCCCCACATAAGCAGAACTCAACACTCTGTCTACAAACTACCTCTACACACATGACATATATGTGTATTACATGGCACTTCATCTGTATTTATAGCAGTATGTCTTGTAGACTGAACTCTTTAAGGCAGATCTCATTACTCCCTTAATTATATCCTTTAATATCTGCCACAATTTCTTTTACATAGTAGATACTTAATCAGGGGTTGTTGGATGGATAAAGAAATGATAAATTGATGACTGGTACTCAAAGAGTGGAAATAACTTATAGGTATTCTGATTTTAATCAAATAAGTATGCAATAAACTCAAAATGGATTAAAGACATATTTAAAACCTGAAACTACAAAGCTCCTAAAAAGAAACACAGGGGAAACACTTCAGGAAGTAGACTAGGCAAAGATTTTACGAATGTGGCCCCCAAAGCACAGGCAACAAAAGAAAAATAAAAAATGGGATCATATCAAACTACAAATTTGTGCACAGCAAAAGAAACAATTAACAGAACAAAAAGATAACCTATAGAGTGGGAGAAAATATTTGCAATCTACACATCTGACAAAAGGATTAATATCCAGAATATACAAGGAACTCAAACAACAGTAAAAAAACCAATAACTAGATTTAAAAAATGGGCAAAGGAACTGAATAGGCATCTCTCAAAGAAGATGTACAAATGGCCAATGGACAAATGAAAATATGCTCAACATCACTCAGCACAGGAAAATGCTGAGCAAAAACACATTAAGATACATCTCACCCCAGTTAGACTGGCTATCATCAAAAAGACAGAGAACAACAAATGTTGGCGAGGATGCAGAGAAAGAGAAGCCCTCCTGCACTGTTGGTGGGACTGTAGATTGGTGCAGCCACTATGGAAAACAGTATGGAGATTCCTTAACTTCAGATACGACTGCCATATGATCCAGCAATCCCACTTCTGGGTATATACCCAAAGGAATGGAAAGCATCATGTCGAAGAGATACCTGCACCCCATGTTTATTGCAGCTCTATCTACAATAGCCAAGAATTGGAACCAACCTAAATGTCCATCATCGAATTACTGGCTAAGAAAAATGTGGTATATATACACAATGAAATACTACTGAGATATAAAAAAGAATAAAATGCCATTTGCAGCAACATGGATGAACTTAGAGAAAATCATATTAAGTGAAATAAGCCAGGCACAGAAAGAGAAATTCTATATGTTCTCACTCATAAGTGGGAGCTAAAATAATAAACATATAAAAGAAAGAAAGAAAGAAACAACATTCACAATAATACATTAAACTTTCAAAAGGACAACTGAAGTTACGAGAAGTGGAAAGGGATGTGGGAGGGAGGAATGGGTAAAGGGCCACGAATAGCAATGATAGAATATATTACTGAATATAATAAGTATTCTGAAGTGAGCATCACATATTTTACAAAAGTATTTCAACTCTGTACCCCACAGATATGTAACATCAACTTTGTTATAATATAAATGAATGAATGAATGAATGAATAAATAAGGGAAAAAAAAAGCAAAAGAGTCCCTCCTCCTCCCCTCAGTCTTACCCTCAGCTACGAGAACCTCTAAAAGGACATTTGCTTAGAGAAGATATTTTTTATATTGGGTCAGTAATTTACCCAAATTCTTTGAAAATATTTTGTGGTCTGAGAGACAAGTAGATAGGAATGTTTTAGTAAAAAATAATATCTCTGTCAGAATTATTAGAAATAGGAATTGCCACATATTAATACTTCATCTAAAAAATTTTTTAAATGTACCCCAAAATGCAAAAGGCCACTTCATTTTTAAACTTGTTTATAGCTAACCAGTTGATACTGTGTTTCCCAAAACCAATCATATTGATATTTGTCTAGAAGCAATCCTGCTAATTAGGACTCTTGGCATAAAATTTAGGGTGTTTAGAAAAGACTTTTCCAGGTACTTTGAGCAGATATAAATATTCTATTTGGGTGAATTTGATCCTCTGCATAGATATTGCTAGTCTTTCCTGTGTGAAAAATAAGACTAGTCAAATGCATTAGAATTGTCAATAAATTTTAAGCATATTGCAAATACAACTCGTAGTTAATGCCGTGTGTGTGTGTGTGTGTGTGCATATGTAAGAGAAAGAGAAAGAGGGAGAGAGAATATTTCTTAGCCAAACATAGAGAATATTGAACAATTCTTCTATTAATTTACTATGAAGCAATACACATTAATAAGTTTGACTGAAAATCTGTTATTGGTTATACTACAGGGGAAAATTAACTATTAATGTATCTCCTTAAACTCTCCCTCTTACTGATTAGTTTACTATCACAAAACATAACATCTTGCAGAATATCATACTTTTCAATTAGTATTTTGCATTATGTCCCTCCTTAAAAAATGCTTCTATCATAAAAGTAAATTTAAGCAATACATGGTTATATGTAAGAAAACCAATATTCTAAGTCTGCACTATCCAACTGTGGCTACATAAATTAAAATTAAATTAATAAACAAATTAAAAATCAAGTTCTTAATTCACACTAGAAGCATTCCAACGGTTTAATAACCACATGTGGTAAGTAGCTACTGTTTATTACAGAAATTTCCATCATCAGCAAAAGTTTTATTAAACAGCACCACTCTAAGGCATTTTATACATTGGATTTCATGATTTCTTAGAAAAATAAGTATTACCTTAAAAAAATTACATCATTTTCTAACAAGCTGATAAAAAAGGTGGGCTGGATATTATTAAATAGGTTTATTTACTACACAGTTTTGAGACACACACCAGTGAATATTTCGAATTTCCTCCAAATTTCCCAAACCTCTTTTGCTGAATGAAAAATCTCCTTGTATTCATGGATACACACACACACACACACACACACACACACACACACACACACACACACACACACACACTTTTTTGGCATAGATCTGTTACATTAAACTGGCTGCTTTTAGTATAAAAAGAAAGAATGTAGATAGAAAAATGAAGGGTTAAAGTAGTTAAACAGGAGCAAAAACATAAATAAACCAATAGCAGTGTACCATAAACTGAGGTTGATTAAGTCAATCTCCATATCTAAAGTTAAAATGCAACATAAGAAACAAAAGTCTTTCCCCAAGAGTACAAGAAAATGAGTCAAAGATAACATTTCTTATACTACCCAATGTACTGGCATTCTTATAGCCTTATTTTGACAAAAATCCTTTGTTACCCAGGTGAAATCATTTGCTTATTTGCTTTGAATAATAGCTTTACAAATATTGGGTTTTGTATAAATTAAAAACACTCAAAGAAAATATGGATTAAATAAAAATATATCATCTTAAACTCTTCTGAATTTAGTTTATGAAACATTTAATTTATTAGTATCCAAAAACCAAATATTTTTGAACTATGAACTAGGCCTTGTCAATTCTGTTACATTATTTGCTCACCACTTAAATTTGAATGCATGTACATAATATAAATAGTAATACATATATTGAAATGTTAATAACAAATTGACCATGTAGATCCTAAAGGATATCACAAATTGTAGAGAAGTTTTTAATCTCTGACCACTTTGAGGCCCATTTCCTTGGAAACATAAAATATATATTGGATTTACAATAATGACATAGGATGCAAATTTGTAGCATTAAAGTGTTGATTACCAAGCTTGTTGTGAATATGATTAAGCATCAGAAATATAAAGTTTGAACATAGAATATTTTTCAAATCAGCAGTTTTCAATTCACATGGATAAAAACACTGGTCTTGGTACTTGTTCTAAGGCAACTTAGATTGCAATTATTCACTTAATTTTTTTTCTATAAAGTGTAATTATATATTTAATCCAAAATTCTTCAGTATTAAAAGCAGGACTTCCAGTTTCTGGATCCTCATGTAAGCAACTTGAAAGTTGACACTTCGTCCTAACAATAAGTAAAAAACTGAACAAACTGATAAATCAACAACACTTCTTAGATCCCTAAAAGAAGTGAGGTCACAGGGCAAATCACTACCCCCTCTGGAGAAACAGATAGGCAGATACAGAAAATCACAACTTACCAGAGCAGAATCACAGGATAAGAAACCTCTTCAGGAACCAGGGCTTGGGTAGGAAAACCTGAACTATAATTGCCTAATTGCTGAAGGCTCAGTGTGGACATGTCTGAGAGTTAAGAACTCTAGGGGAGCTTGTCATGGGAGGGGGAATGGCCATCAGACTTGTTGGGAAAATAGAATAATTTAATCAGGCCTCCCTTGCCTTAGGTCCCATTGGGGGTGGTGCGGCACATTTTTTGTAAATAAGTTGTGTGTGGGTGGAGTTAGTGTGCATGCACTGTGCCATGACCTGGCTGGCATTGACTGCCTCAGGTGTCCGCCCTGCACAGGCCATGCTCTCAAACTATGACTCCAAGGACCTTTTGGCTGGTTACCCAGCTCATAGAACTGCATGTGGAGGGTTTGTGACCCAGTCTGTGAACAGGCTTGAGGGGTCTCTGAGCACTAGACCCAGCCCAACCTCAACAGTTGGCCCAGTCAGCAGGATTACAGGCAGGTAAAAGAGCTCAACAACTCTATTATTAGTTTCACCCCCAGGAGCTTGACCAGGTTCCCCCAGTAAATTCCAGAGAAAAATCCCCTTCTGCTTCTGTCAGGGGGAGGGGAAATAGGAACCATTGTGAAATACACCAGAGCACTCTGTTCTTCTTAACAAGGCCTGCCCTCAGGAGAGACCATCTAACTAGAGTTTAACCTGCTGGGGTTTTATCAGTGCTTAACAGACTTGAAAGAAAAATACCCAAATTTAGCTTCCTCTAGCCTTCCACGTGGAAGAAGGAAAATGCCCATTTCTCTGCAGCCCACTCAAGTCATCCTGGCCCACCTAAGGGTGGAGGAGGGGAAATACTGGGGAACACTTGTGAAGTCCACAGTCCACAAGCATAGGCTCACTGAAAGACTGAGACCTAATCATATGAATATAGAAAGTTTCCCCTTAACCACATCCCACCACCCTATCACTAAAGGTCTATTTGTAGTGGTTCCTTTTCCCAGTACATCATGTGCAACTATTAAGAAAAAATTTCAAGACTTACCAAAAAGAAAAATCACAGTTTGAGGAGACAGAGTAAGCATGAGAACACACAAGGCAGGGCATGCAAAAGAAAATATGGGCAATGTAAACAGAGAGATTGAAATCTTAAGAATCATAAAGAAATGTTAGAGATAAAACAAACAAATAAACAAAAACATTGTAACCAAAAGAAAGACTGCTTGTGATGGGCTTAGTGATAGGATGGACACAGCTGAGGAAAGCATCTATGAGTTTGAGGATATCTCAATAGAAAGTGCCAAAATGGAAAAGCAAATAGTACAAAGATTGAAATGAACACACAGAACAAATCAGAAGACAATATTTAAGAACTGTGAGACAACTTCAAAAGGTGTAAGATATTTCTAATGGGAATGTGAGGAGAAGAATAGAAAGGAACAGAAAAAATATTTAAAACAATAATGAATGAGAATTTTTCCAAATTAATGTCAGGTATCAAACCACACATCCAGGAAGCTCAGATAATACTAAGTAGAATAAATGCTAAAAAATATATAACTAAGCATATTAATTTTAAACTACAGAAAAGAAAAGATAAGAATTACATTTGATGTCTCCTCAGAAATCAAGCAAGCAAGAAGAGACCAGAGTGAAATATTTAAAATTTTAACTGAATAAAAGCCACCAACCTAGAATTTGGTACCCTGCAAAATTATCCTTTAAAAATGAAGGAGAAATAAAGACTTTCTCAGGCAAACAACAATTGAGGAAATTTGTTGTTGGCACACTTGCCTTGGAAGAAATATTAAAACAAATTCTTTATAGAGAAGGAAAATAATATATGTCAGAAACTTGAATACCCACAAAGAAGGGAAGAGTTGGATTAAAGAAGGAATCAGTGAAGGTAAAACAAAATTTTTATTTTTCTTATTCTTAATTGATGTAACACAACAGTTTGTTAAAAATAATAACAACATGTTCAACTACGTATGCTTATGTAGAATATATGTGTGTACATATGCATATATATAAACACACGCACAGTCATGCACCAGGTAATGATGTTTTAGTCAACAAAGAACCACTTACACAACAGTGGCCCCATAAGATTACACCCTGATGTTTGCACAACAACAAAATCACCTAACAATGCCTTTCTCAGAATGTATCCTCATCAGGTGATGCATGACTGTGTGCTTATACTGCATATGCATATAGATAAGTGAAATGAATGACAGCAATAATACAAGGAACATGAGAAAGAAATTATTATTATCTTGTGATTATAATATACTCATACCACCAATAAAACTGTATACTGTTATTTAAAGTGGATTCAGATTAGTTGTAAATGAATATTGCAAACTAGGGCAATCACTAAAAAAAAAAGCAAAAAAAAAAAAGAAGAAATGATGAGCTAAGAAAGAAGAGAAAATATAATCATATAAAATGCTCATTTGAAAACACAAAAAGCCAAAAAGAGTAGAAAAATAGAAACAATTAACAAAAACAAAAAATAGAAATCAGTAACAAATATGATACATATTAACTCAACTACCGTAGGCTCTCCATATCCATGGGTTCTGCATCCACTGATTAATCAACCGCAGATCAAAAATCAAGCCAAAAAATTAAAATTAAAATAAAAAAGTCAAATCAAAAGGGGCCCAGAATGCTGCCGGGCTCCAAAATGAAGCAAAAATAGTATATTTCTCAGACAAACAAAAACTGTAGTTCACTGCCACACAGCCAGCCTTACAAGAAATTCTCAAGGGAGTACTGGGTTTGATACCTGAAAAAACAACCACCACTGCCATAAATACTCAAGGAAAAAAACAAAACTCACTAGTAAAATAAAAATGCTAACAATAAAGAGAAAAAAAAGTTTATCTGCCACCCCTAGAAAACAACAAATGCAGAAGACAAACAGTAAATCAGAAAGAAAGGAACGGAAGGTACTTAAGATATCCAAACAAAAATCAATAAAATGCTAGGAGTAAATCAGCACTTTTCAATAACAACTCTCAATGTAAAAGGATTAAATTCCCCACTCAAAAGACACAGACTGACTGTCTGGATTAAAAAGGTGGACTCACATGTATGCTGCCTTCAAGAGACTCACCTCACCTGTAAAGACACACATAGACTAAGAGTGAAAGGATGGAAAAAGATAAACCATGCAAATAGAAGTGAAAAACTAGCTGGAGTAGCTATTCTTATATCTGATAAAACAGACTTTAAACCAAAAACCATAAAAAGAGATAAAGAAGGCCACTATATAATGATAAAAGGATTTATCCATCAGGAAGACATAACAATCATACATGTATATGCACTCAATGTCAGAGCAGCCAGATTTATAAGGCAAACACTATTAGACCTAAAGAAGGAGATAGATACTAATACCACAATTGCAGAGGACCTGAACACTCTCCATATTGGACGGAACATCTAGGCAAAGAATCAGCAGAGATTTTTGTGTGTTGATTTTGTATCCTGCTACTGTGCTGAAATCATTTATCAATTCCAACAGTTTTTTTGTAGAGGTTTTAGGCTGTTCGATATATAGGATCATGTCATCTGCAAACAGGGACAGTTTGACTTCATCTTTTCCAATCTGGATGCCCTTTATTTCCTTCTCTTCTCTGATTGCTCTGGCTTCTACTTCCAACACTATGTTGAATAGGAGTGGTGAGAGTGGGCATCCTTGTCTAGTTCCTGTTCTTAAAGGAAAAGCTTTCAGCTTTTCCCCATTCAGGATGATATTGGCAGTGGGTTTGTCATATATGGCTTTAATTATGTTGAGATACTTTCCCTCTATACCTAACTTATAGAGGGTCTTTGTCATGAATGAGTGCTGAACTTTATCAAATGCTTTTTCAGCATCTATAGAGATGATCATATGGTCCTTGTGTTTGAGTTTATTAATATGGTGTATCACATTTATTGATTTGCGTATGTTGAACCAACCTTGCATCCCTGGGATGAATCCCACTTGATCGTGATGAATAATTTTTCGTATGTGTTGCTGTATTCTGTTTGCTAGTATTTTAGTGAGGATTTTTGCATCTATATTCATCAAGGATATCGGCCTGTAGTTTTCTTTTTTGGTTATATCTTTACCTGGTTTTGGTATCAGGATGATGTTTGCTTCATAGAATGAGTTTGGGAGATTTGCGTCCATTTCAATCTTTTGGAATAGTTTGTAAAGAATCGGTGTCAATTCCTCTTTGAATGTTTGGTAAAATTCTGCTGTGAATCCATCTGGTCCTGGGCTTTTCTTTGTTGGGAGCCTTCTGATAACAGCTTCAATCTCCTTTATTGTTATTGGTCTGTTCAAATTTTTTTCTTTTCTCCAATAGTGAACATGCAGAAGGAGAAATCAAGAAAGCCTGCCCATTTACAATAGCCACCAAAAAAATAAAATACTTAGGAATTGAGTTAACCAAGGAGGTGAAAAATCTCTATAATGAGAACTACAAACCACTGCTGAGAGAAATTAGAGAGGATACAAGAAGATGGAAAGATATTCCATGCTCTTGGATTGGAAGAATCAACATAGTGAAAATGTCCATACTACCCAAAGTGATATACAAATTCAATGCAATCCCCATCAAAATTCCAAAGACATTTTTCTCAGAAATGGAAAAAACTATTCAGACATTTATATGGAACAATAAAAGACCACGAATAGCCAAAGCAATGCTCAGCAAAAAAAATAAAGCTGGAGGCATAACACTACCCGACTTTAAGCTATACTACAAAGCTATAATAACCAAAACAGTATGGTACTGGCATAAAAACAGACACACTGACCAATGGAATAGAATAGAGAATCCAGAAATCAACCCACACACTTACTGCCATCTGATCTTTGACAAAGGCACCAAGCCTATTCACTGGGGAAGGGACTGCCTCTTCAGCAAGTGGTGTTGGGATAACTGGATATCGATATGCAGGAGAATGAAACTAGATCCATACCTCTAAAATGGTATGGAGGTTCCTTAAACAATTGCAAATAGATCTACCATACGACCCAGCCATCCCACTGTTGGGAATATACCCAGAGGAATGGAAATCATCAAGTCGAAGGTATACCTGTTCCCCAATGTTCATCGCAGCACTCTTTACAATAGCCAAGAGTTGGAACCAGCCCAAATGCCCATCATCAGATGAGTGGATATGGAAAATGTGGTACATCTACACAATGGAATACTACTCAGCTATAAAAACGAATGAAATACTGCCATTTGCAACAACATGGATGGACCTTGAGAGAATTATATTAAGTGAAACAAGTCAGGCACAGAAAGAGAAATACCACATGTTCTCACTTATTGGAGGGAGCTAAACATTAATATATAAATTCACACACACACATACACACACACACACACAAATCGGGGGGGGGAGGGAAGAAGATATAACAACCACAATTATTTGAAGTTGATACAACAAGCAAACAGAAAGGACATTGTTGGGGGGGAGGGGGGAGGGAGAAGGGAGGGAGGTTTTGGTGATGGGGAGCATTAATCAGCTACAATGTATATCAACAAAATAAAATTAAAAAAAAAAAGAATCAGCAGAGAAACACAAGATCTAAACAACACTTTAGAACAATTGAACTTGGCAGATATCTACAGAACATTCCATCCAACAACCTCAGAATATTCATTCTTCTCATCAGCACATGCAACATTCTCCAGGATAGATCATGTTAGGTCACAAATCAAGTCTCAACAAATTAAAAAATATTGGAATTATTCCATGTATTTTTTTCAGATCACAATGGATTAAAATTAGAAATCAATAACAAACAAAACTCTGGAAACTATACGAACACATGGGAATTAAACAGCATTCTATTTAATGACATATGGGTCCAAGAAGAAATTAAAAAGGAAATCAGAAAACGTATTGAAACTGATGAAAATAATGATACGTCATACCAAAACCTGTGGGATACTGCAAAAGCTGTACTAAGAGAGAAATTTATTGCATTAAATGCTTGCTTCAGAAGAATGGAAAGATGGCAAGTGAACAACCTAAAACTTCACCTTAAAGAACTAGAAAAACAAGAACAATCCAAACACAAAGTTAGCTGATAGAAAGCAATAATTTAGATCAGAGCAGAACTTAATGAAATAGAAACCCCAAAAATTATACGAAAGATCAATGAATTAAAAAGTTGTTTTTTTAAAAAGATAAAATTGACAAACTGTTAGCAAGGCTAACTAAAAAAAGAAGAGAAAAGACCCAAATAAAAATTAGAAATGAAAAAGGTTACACTACAAATGATACCTCACAAACACAAGAAATCATTAGAGACTACTGTAAACAACTATATGCCAACAAATTGGAAAATCTGGAGGAAATGGATAAATTTCTGGACACACACAAACTACCAAGACTGAGCCAAGAAGATGTAGAAAACCAGAACAGACCAATAACAATAAAAGAGATTGAAGAGGTTATCAGAAGGCTCCCAACAAAGAAAAGCCCAGGACCAAATGGGCTCACTGCAGAATTCAACCAAACCTTCAAAGAAGAATTGAAACCAATTCTCTACAAACTATTCCAAAAGATTGAAACAGAGGCCATTCTCCCAAACTCATTTTTAAGAAGCAAACATCACCCTGATACCAATACCAGACAGATACAACCAAAAAAAGAAAACTACTGGCCAATATCCTTGATGAATATAGGTGCAAAAATCCTCAATAAAATACTAGCTAACAGGATACAGCAACACATACGTAAAATTATACACCATGATCAAGTGGGATTTATCCCAGGGATGCAAGGTTGGTTCAACATATGCAAATCAATAAGTGTCATACACCAAATCAATAAAATCAAAGATAAAGACCATATGATGATTTCTACAGACATTAAAAAAGCATTTGACAAAATTCAACACTCACTGATGATAGACTCTCTACAAGTTAGGTATAGACAGAAAGTGTCTCAACATAGTTAAAACCACATATGATAAGCCCACTGCCAATACCATCCTGGAGAACAGGAACTAGACAAGGATGCCCACTCTCACCACTCCCATTCAACATAGTATTGGAAGTACTAGTCAGAGCAATCAGAAAAGAAAAAGAAATAAAGGGCATCCAGATTGGAAAAGATGAAGGTAAAATGTCCCTGTTTGCAAATGGCATGATTCTATTTATTGAACAGCCTAAAGCCTCTACAAAAAGACTCGCAGAATTGATACATGACTTCAGCAAAGTTGCAGGAGACAAAATCAACACACAAAAAAGCAGTAGCATTTCTATACTCTGACAGTGAACATGCAGAAAAAGAAACCAAGAAAGCTAGCCCATTTACAATAGCCACCAATAAAATAAAATACTTTGGAATAAAGTTAACCAAGGATGTGAAAAATCTTTATAATGAGAACTACAAACCACTGTTGAGAGAAATTAAAGAGGACACAGGAAGATGGAAGTAAATCCCATGCTCTTGAATTGGAAGTATTAATATTGTGAAAATGTTCATATTACCCAAAGTGATCTACAGATTCAGTGCAATCGCCATCAAAATTCCAATGACATTTTCCCCTGAATTGGAAAAAACTATTCAGACATTTATGTGGAATAACAAAAGACCATGCATAGCCAAAGCAATTTTGAGCAAAATAAATAAAGCTGGAGGCATGACACTACCTGACTTTAAACTATACTACAAAGCTATAATAACCAAAACAGCATGGTCCTGGCATAAAAACAGACACATGGATCAATGGAATAGAATAGAGAACCCAGAAATCAACCCACACACCTACAGCCATCTGATCTTTAACAAAGGCACTAAGTCTACGCAATGGGGAAGAGACTGTCTCTTCAGCAAATGGTGCTGGGAAAACTGGATATCCATATGCTGGAGAATGAAACTAGACCCATACCTGTCACCATATACCTAAATCAACTCAAAAAAGATAGAAATATTAAATATACACCCTGAAACAATAAAACTTCTTAAAGAACACATAAGGGAAACACTCCAGGAAGTAGGATTTGGCACAGACTTCGTGAATACGACCCCAAAAGCATGGGCAACCAAAGGAAAAATAAACAAATGAGATTATATCAAATGAAAAAGCTTCTGAACAGCAATAGAAACAATTAACAGAGTGAAAAGGCAACCAACAGAGTGGGAAAAAATATTTGCAAAATATACATCTGACAAAGGATTAATATCCAGAATATACAAGGAACTCAGACAACTTTATAGCAAAAAAACCAAATATCCTAATTAAAAAACGGGCAAAGGAACTGAATAGGCATTTCTCAAAGGAAGATATAATGGCCAATGGACACGGGAAAAATGCTCAACATCACTCCAGTAAATGCAAATCAAAACCACACTGAGATACCATCTCACTCCAGTTAGACTGGCTAAAATCCAAAAGACTGTGAATGATAAATGCTGACAAAGTTGCAGAGAAAAAGGAACCTTCCTGCACTGTTGGTGGGCCTGCAAAATGGTGCAGCCTTTATGGAAAGTGGTTTGAAGTTTCTTCAAACAAATACAGATAGGTCTACCATACAATCCAGCTATTCTGCTGCTGAGAATATACCTAGAGGAATGGAAATCATCATGTTGAAGGGATACCTGTACTCCAATGTTTATTGCAGCACTATTTACAATAGCCAAGAGTTGGAACAAACGCAAATGTGCATCATCAGATGAGTGGATATGGAAAATGTGGTATATCTGCACAGTGGAATACTACTCTGCTATAAAAAAGAATGAAATACTACCATTCGCAGCAACATGGATGGACTTATAAAAAATTATATTAAGTGAAATAAGTCAGTCACAAAAAGAGAGATACCACATGTTCTCACTTAATTGTGGAAGCTAAAAATAAATAAATAAATAAACAATCGGGGGTGGGGAAGAAGACACAATAATCATAATTCCTTGAACTTGTTAAGACAAGCGAACAGATATAATGTTGATGGAGTTGGGAAAAGGTGGGGGGATGGAGGATTTAGTAAAGGGACATAGAAATCAACTACATTGCATATTGGTAAGATAAAATTAAATTAAAAAATCAAATCAAAAAATTTAAAAGACAATAAAAATTAATAATACAACAATAAAACTAATACAAATTTAAAAATAAGTTTTTTTATTTACTTCTAGTTTTCATTGACTACAATGGAAATAAATTAGAAATTAATAACAGAAAAATAACTGGAAAATCCTCAAATATGTGGAGATTAAACAACACCCTTGTAAATAACACATGGGTCGAAGAAGAAATTTGGAAAGAAATTTTAAATATATTTCAAACTAAATGAAAGTGAAAACGACTTATCAAAACTTATGAGATATAGTTATAAGGGAGAAATTTATAGCATTGAATTTATAATTAAAAAAGAAGGTCTAAAATAAAAATCTAAGCTTCCACCTTAGGAAACCAAAAAAAGTAGAAAAAGTTAAATCCAAAGTAAGCAGAAAAAAAAGGAATAATAAAAAATTAGAGCAGAAATCAATGGAATTGAAAACAGGAAATCAAGAGAAAAAATCAACAAAAAGAAAAGCTAGTTCTTTGAAAATATCAATAAGCCTTAGGCAGGCAAACTAAAAATCAGACAGAGAGGACACACGTTATTAATATAAGAAATGAAAGAGGAAATCACTATACATGCATGGACATTAAAAGGATATTAAGGATTAATATGAATAACTGTATCCCTACAAATTTGATAGCCTAAATGAAATGGACCAATTCTTTGACAAAACAATAAACCCAAACTCACACTGAAAGGAGTAGACAATCTGAATAGGCCTGTGCTGATTACAGAAATAGAAACCTTTCAAAACAGAAAACACCAGGGCTAGCTGGGTTCATTAGTGAACTCTTCCAAACATATGATGAAGACGTTATACCGATTCTCTACAGTCTCGCTCAGAAGACTGGAGCAGAAGGGATACTTCCTAACTCTTTCTATGAGGGCAGCATCATCCTAATACCAAACCAGAAAAAGAAAAGAAGCTACAGACCAGCATCTTTCTTGAACATGTACGCAAAATTCCTCTACAAAATATTAGCAAATCAAATACAACAATGCATAACAAGAATTAATTACCATGACCAAGTGGGGTTTACGTTGGGTGTGCAAGACTAACGTAGCATTCAAAAATCAAATGTCACATCACCTCAATAGGCTAAGGAAGAAAATTATATAATCATGTCAATAAATGCAGAAAAAAAGCATTTGATGAATCCAGTACACATCCCTGATAAAAACTCTGAGTAAACTAGAAATAGAGGGGAATTTCCTCAACTTGATAAAGAATGTCTATGAAAAACTTGCAGTTTGCATCATATTTAATGGTTAGAAACTAGAAGCTTTCCCACTATGATGCCTCCTCTCACCAATTCCTTTTCAGCATTGTACTGGAAGTCCTTGCTAATGCAATAGGAAAGGGAAAGAAAATAAATGATCTCAAAGGACTCTAGGGTTTTGTGTTTTATGCTTATCTCAGTATACTAACTATAGGGGTTCCTTGAGAACTCCTTAGTTAAGATAAATAAATGGAATTCACTTTTGAGAAACTCAATATTTAACACATTCAATAATTATTATAAAAAATATGTGAAAAAATTTCAGAGAACTGTAGAATCCAAAAAAGGAAAACTTTCCTACTGTGATTCTATTCCTTGTGTCAGAATTTCTCCTCTTAGAATTATTGTTGCTCTGTCTGCATTTTTGTTTTACTTGATATTAATCTATGTATTTTTGTTAAACTCTGTTGCTATATTCTTCCTATTGCTTTCACTAACTGTAATCCTGGGAACGTACAGAAACCAGTGATTAATTATACTGAGTCTCATTTGAATTGGAAAACCACTGAACCCAACATGTCTGTGATTCAATTGTTTTGGCAACATGATCGTAAGATTGCAATTATTTGGGGGTTGGTAGCAATTTGTCTGATCAATCAATGGATGTAGAAATATTTATGAATTAAAACTCTTTCCCCAAAGTCCCTAAATTATATAATGGGTACAGATTTAAAGTTTTAAGCTCTCATTTTCATTTTTCTCTTTGTCAATTTTTCAATGATTATCTTAGTTTAAATTTAATGTTTATTAATCTTTAAAATATGCAGTTTCAATGCATAAAATATATTTCTACCAAATCATAAATTCAGTGGTTTATAGTTATACACTACTTACATTCTTTGTATAGCATAAATGGTCCTCTCTTAGTTTACCTCTTTATTTAAAGTTTTTACTCGGTTTATTTCTTTAGTAGAATCAACAGGCATACAATAAAATAATAAAGAAACATTCCATGCCACCTGAAAATGGAAAAAGTAAAATAAACATATGAATAAAATAGTCGTTTAATTTAAGCATTAACTTTTATTTTTATGTATTATCCAAAGTATAATTTGACTGATGATAAAATATTCTATTATTAATAAATGTGTTTATTCATATAATTTAATACACTAAAAACACTGAGTATTTTAATAGTTGTTGTAGTCAACACAGACTATGCTAGTATGTTAATGCAAAAGAGCAGACTCAGGCTATTACAAGTATATGTTTGTAATCTTGATTAATTTGTCAGATCAATCAAATACACCTAATAATTGTGGAATCTTCAAACATTTACTAACAAAAAATTCAAATAATCTTCACATATGACTTGTCTGGTGACCTTGGACTCTATAAACATTAAAGAATAAAATACACAGCACAAAATTAATTCATATGTCACTCCAGTAAAGCAAATAATCATTATATATGTAAATGTTTCTATTGAATACAGAACATATTCATGGTCAAAAAACTGATTTACCAAAACAACAGCAATAAAAGTGGCTGAGTAAAATAAGTAAAACATTTTGTAATAAAAATGTGATAACTTATAAAGTTCTAAGGTATGAAGTGTAGTATTATGAATATGCCCATTTTATGCTTTACCGCTCTGATTTTTAGGTTTCTCATGTATAAAACTGGGATAATAAAAAGTTGTTTGTTATTTGGTAGACAAAACATTTTTAAAAATTCAAATACAAAACCAAACATAAAAACAATGTTTGGATAAAATTCATATTTCTGTTTTGTTGACTCCCTGTTTATACAGCAATCCCCATGTTCACCATAAAGGGCCAACTCGTGTTATAAAGCAATATTATCACAGATTTACAGTTAATTTTTAACTAATATTGCCAGTCTAATTTTTAAGCTATGAAGCTGGAACTGGTTTCTAGTGTTCTAAGTCAATTTAGGAAAAAAATAAAATTCTGTCTCAGTATCTCAACTGGTTATTTTCTCATATGAGGCCTATAATAATTTTATTTCCAGGTAGTATGTACAGTACTCTCATGTGTTGTCAAGTGTATCTGTTTTATTGAATTTCTTGCTTATGAGTTATGTTACATTTATCTTAAAGTTTTCTTCCAAAGATGTTTATTAAGCCATTCAAAAAAGAGAAGTGTTAATCAAGAAATGATACTTACATTTTAAACTAGTACATTTTTGAGTGAGCTACAGGAACATCTGGAAAATTATGCTGTTCTGAACACTATCAAGAATAATATACATCATCTTTTCTTTGCTGGTACACTATTTTTTTAAGTTAAATATTTTATTATTCCAAATAGTAGTTGAGATAATTTACAGAAACATATACACAAATTTACATAAAGGCAGAAATTATGGTAAAAATATTATTTAAAAGTGTTGCAATATTAGCTTCATGTGCTCACCAAGCTTTTTAACTTCTCTGTGTTTTTTACTGATTATACTGTTATGAATTCAAGATTTAAAATGTTATTGGAACTTGTTTTATTTTATGAACTGGAAGATTAATGTCTCTTCCCATTAAAATTTCTAACCAAAACAGAATATTGTTTTCCCTGGCTTTTTTTTTTTTTTTTTCCTGTTAGTCATATACCAATCCCTATAATTTTTATATAAATATTATAATTTAATTCAAACGCTAAGTTACCATTATCTCTTATTTGTCTTTTGACATCTGTTTAAACATCAGTTACATGGGGGTAAATCATTATTTCTATCATATTATTACTTTATATTTCAAAACTTAAAATTATGCTATATGCCTTCAAAATCCTTTTCTAAGCCAAATCTTAATGTTATCTTTCCATTGCTGCTTATTTTCATTTTATGACCCTTAAAATATTGATTCAATCATAGCAATAGCAGTTAAAAAACACTTAAGCAAATAAATATTAATTAATTATTAATAGACAGATTATTTTCAAATTCAAGGAGAAGAGAAAATGTAAGCACTTTTTTTATATCTTCCAAACATATTGTTCAGCTTTATAAATCTAAATTATACTAACTCTCAGGGTTATCTTTACTCCGAATTGTGATAGATTTTAGACCAATGAGGTGGTATTTTTAGTAGCATAGGCTGGTAAAGACTAAGTTTATTGAATTATACCTACCATTTATGGAGCTTCCTTAACTCATAAAACAAAGTCAGTAAGATGTGTTCTAGGTAGCAAAGTAATCTTCTGCAGTTATCAGGATTAATCACCATAGATTTTGAAGACCACAAAGGAAAATCTAATGTGTCTTTCTTTTTAAAAAATCTCCATGTAAAATATTATACTGACAATGAATGGAGAAATGTGAGACAAAGTACTATTTATTAAAAAGATGTGTGACTGCATTTTTCTTTCCCATTTTTATTAAGGTATTTGTGATAGTGAATTATATATACTTGAGCCATATTGCATTTTTATTGTGAATGGTGGTTGGAAGATTGTGGGGTTAGGGGAAATAGAAAGGTATTATTCAATGGGTATAAAGTTTTAGTTATGCAAAACAAATTTTAGAGACCTGTTGTATGGCATTCTGCCTATAGTTAATGATACTGTATTGTGCGCTTGCAATTTTGTTAAGAAGGAGAAGACAGGAAGAGGAGGGGAAATTTGTGTGTATGCTCTTTGATAGTTTGCTTTTGCTTGCTTACTGCATGTCAAACTTAGTGTCTCCATATCGTTACTTCTCAGTCACTTCCAACTTACACCAAGTTGACTTCTCTCAAGACTAGAAAAAGGATCTTCCTGAATTTACTAGCAAATCTTAATGTCACAAAATCTGATGGACTTTTTCCTGTTCTTATCACAGCAGCATGGATAAACCTGGAGAAAATTATGTTAAGTGAAATAAGCCAGACAAAGAAACAGAGCTCACTCATATGAGGAAGTTAAAAACAAAAACAAAAACAAACAAACAAACAAACAAATAAAGAAATAATAACTTGAACTGTTAAATGGAGTGAGAACTGTGCTTACTAGAGACAGGAAAGAGGATGAGAGAGGAGATAGTGAGAGGCTGGTTAATGTACACAAAATTACAGCTGTATAGAAAAAGCTAGTTCTACTGATTTATAGTCGACCCCGGAATCTATAATTAACAATGACTTACTGCATGTCACCAAAGGACTAGAAAACAGGAGATCAAATGTTCACATCACAAAGAAATGATTAAGTGTTGTAATGAAGAATACGCTAATTATCCTGATTAGATCATCATAAATTGTATATCCATATTGAAATATAACTCTGTACCCCACAAATGTGTACAATCATCATGTTTCAATAAAAAATTAATTAAAAACCCTTCTTAGTAGCATTTAACATTCTTGATCACATCTCGTTTCATTAGTGCCTATGATACCGTACATTCCGGTGTATGTGTGCGTGTGCGTGTGCGTGTGCGTGTGCGTGTGCGTGTGTGTGTGTGTGTGTGTGTGTGTGTTTGAGAAATTGGATCTTCATAGAGACAACCTAAAAAAGGACAAGGGAAGAGAGAACAATATCCATCTTGTGATGTTCCAAATGTGTCCCCTAAAAATGATCAGCAAGAAGCTGCTTATAACCTGAGATTGAATAAATGCAAAATAAGAAAGTCGTGCTTAGCCATCTGGGTTGTATTTTCCTTAAAGACATTTCTTTATCCAGTAGAGGCAGCTAAGAATCGTTGTTATAAGTACCCTGGCAGGACTAAGTGAACAAATGTAGATTCTAGTTCTGCAAAGGACTGTAACCTAGGATTGTAGAAATAAAGGTGAGCCACTAGTAAGTTATCTCTCATCCAGGATGCAACCCAACTAGTAGAGTTTTCATGAAAATAACAATTTGTAGCCACTTTTTAATTTCTGCAGATATTAAGTGAAGCCCTATATCCACTCCCCTTTACTGAATTTGCCATAGGTTTCCAGAGTAGTAGTAAAGCATTAGTATTATCTCCACGACTTTGGGGAGTTTATTAGTGTTGAACTATATGAACACACACACACACATACACGAGGGTACTTCAAAATGTTCATAGAAATATTCATATTATGTTTTAATACTATTTTTCCATGAACTTTTTGAAGTGCCCTTGTGTGTGTATGTGTGTGTGTATACACACACTCATATATATACATAAATGCAAATATAAAATAACTGATTAACAGTAGTGCTTATGACATTCAAAACAAGATTTCATTTTTTTACTTAGTTTTTTGCATCTTTTAGTTGTCAATGTTCATATAACTAAGTCCTATATAATAGATAAAAAAATGAGGACTTCCACAATTTCCTTGTGGATATATTAAAGTATAGGGACCGCTATACAAAAGCATGTTAAACCCTCCCTAATGCCTTTGTGAGCTGTGCGTTGTTTTCATAAAGCATGGGATGCACCTAAATCACACACCTCCATTTGACTTTCATAAAGCAAAAGTTCTCGGAATCAATAACATTTTATAGGTGACATATTTCAAGTTACATGTGTGATACTGGTAACATTATTAAACTTTCTAAAAATGTAAAACATTTTTAGCTAACTGAAAGCCTAATTTTACCATTAACATAATTTTAACATCTGTCAAAATACTCTGACCCTTTGCATGAAAACATTTTTATATGACCCACTTAATTTTTAATCTTCAGCTTAATATATGGATCAATTTCTGAACATAAAAATACTTTATTACTTTTACTTTTACCCATTTCATTAAAAAATAGTAATTTGGATGGTAAAATCCAATTTAACCTTGAGTCCCTGGGGAATGTAAAACAAATTTGCTTCGTGTTAATGAATGTTTCAGTAAAAAAGTATAAGAAATCTGTAACTGAACTTTTTAATTTTAAAAAAGTTTAGTTTTTTAAAGCTGTAATCAATTCATTTTATTTAGACTATCTGGTTCTATGAAATATTATAAGGAAAAAATATATTTGTATTCTCTAGAGTCCTTAAACTTGCAAATATTAAAGATTCATATAATTTATTTTATGTAGTTTAAGTTTCACAACAGTATTTTATATAATGTTTTATACATGCCCATACATATACACCCTATACTTATATGTATCATATACTATGATTTTTAAGAAAGATGCTCAGGCATGATTCATCTCATTGGCTTGCTTTTGATTACAGTATATTAAAATATATTTTATCTCATATACTATGACAATGATAAATGTTAGACTAGTTTTTTACTCTTATGTTTCAATTAAATAATACCATCAATGCATTACATTGGAAAGTAAAAGGAATTTTTTTTTTGCCCAATATATTTAACTCATACGTGAGAAAAATGAACTAACATCTTGTTACTACCTCTGTTGGGGAATAAATCACAACTTTCCAGGATGTAGTTTTCTTTCTTCTGAACCACACTATCATTCTTCACATGTGTGGTCCAGTTATTTGGTATACAATAGCAGATATGGTTCAGAACTTACATTTTGGTGTATAAAGCAGCCTCTTAAGCTTTGACATAAAATAACTTTTCAATAATAAGTACCGGAGTCTATGAAAGTGCAAAGCAAAGACAACTAAGCAAATTAAATGGTAAGACAATTTGAGACATAGCAGGATGTTCACAAGATGGAAAGGGAAGATGTGTGGAAGAACAAAATTATCACAAAAGCACAAGGAAAAGAGTGCAGGGTGTCTTAAAAAGATGGAGAAATATTCAAAATTGTTCTAAAATAGGAAAAAAAGTGAGGGAGACAGTAGTGAGGAGAATACTGAGGAGGTTAGAAGGGGAAATTTCATAAAAAGACTTACAGAGCATAGTAAATCTGGGTAGTATCCAAGTATATTAATATTGGTGCCATATCATTCTGAGGATGTGTGCAAATTTGTTACTTATTACCTATGTGACCTTAGGCCAGTCATTAAACTTCTCTCCAAATGTATGTTTTCTGATGCATAAAACTGAAACAGTAGTTCTACCTTCTATGATGTTTGTAATAGTAGGGAGATAAAGCATATGAATACATTAGCACAGTGACAGGTACATTTTAAACCCCTGTATCTAATATTTTTAATATTGTAAATGCTATGTTTAGCCCTGTGTCATTTGGGAGTTGTGCTGAAAGACATCCTCCTCTACCTAAATATCTGGGTAATTATTTAAGAAGAGAAGAAGCCATATTCCTCCCCAAGGATTTTCCTACCTCTCGTGGGCCACAAGAGTGTTACATTGATATACAGTTGCAAAAGAGACTAAAATTCTTAAGGTTTAATGATGCTGTCTTTATAATACAACTAAGCAAGGAAGAAGGTAGTTGGAAGAGGTATTGCAGGATCCTGTCTATAGCACATGCAAAAAGCCTTATATAAACACAATGAGACACAATTGAAAGATTTCAATCAGGGTCATTATGTGTTGAGATTTCCAATTTAGGACGATCATTCCAGCTATAGATTTAGTGAAAGGAAGTAATGACAGACATCTATCTTCTCTGTGAAAGAGGAAAGAAGATCACTAACGAAGAAAAGGTAAAGAGGGATGTGAAAAGAAAACAAATTTAAATGTTTTGACAGAGTTTCCTAGGAGAAAGTGAGTAAAAAAGTAACTAGGGAATAAGAACTATTTATAGGAGTTGCTGATGCAGGATATCATGGCAACAATCCACCCAAATATATTAATAACTTTTAGAGAAAATTTTACATATTTGAATTTTTAATTGAATTTCCAATAGAAAAAAAATGTCAGTTATAATAATTTTAATATAAATTATACATAGTGAAAACAATTATATATTATGATATATAATTATACATAATATAATTATAAACATAATATATATTTTAATATAATTACACATAGCTTTATCAAATTTAATGTAAAATACATATTTAATATATATTATGCATAGCTAAAAAATGACTCAGGGATTATTACATATAGCCTGTCTATAGTCCATAAATTTAAAATCTGATTCTGGGTAATAAGACTTACAAGACTTATAAAAACATATTATGTAACTTACGTTAAAGAAATGAGAAGAATATGTTTGAAATTTTAGTTTAGAAATTGGCTGGAATAAAGAAATTATTTTCATTGGATAATAGGAAACTTTTATTGAAACCAAATGTTGTAAGAGTTTGATTGACAATGAACCAAGTCTTGCTTTTGTCAGAGTGTCAAATAAATCAAGACTACTGCCATTCTCAAAAGAAATAGGCCATGTATGAAAAGTGAGCATTTTATCTAAAATTTGGCATGTGGTATTATTTCCAGGGAACATTTTAACTCATGAGAATCTCTGAAAGATTGGAAAAATGAAACAATAATTATAAAAATAAAAAAAAGCAACTTATTTGAATTATTTGAAAGGATTCTGATGTGTGTACAGTCAAATAGCTATGATAATTTCATTCAGATTTTCTGTAGAATATATTGACTTTCCATTCATTAAAATAGTGAGGTAGGCACTTGCTGTACTTAATTGTAAATAATTTCAAAGAGAAGTGATGGAAATCAGCCAAATAGCTTCCATCATAATGTGACATGCCTCTTAATTATGGTAAAGAGTCAACATAAACTTTAATTAATTGAAAAAAATAATTATGCTATTGTTGAACTCTGGAGTCTGTAGGAAGAAATTTTGAATTTAAAAAAATAGCAAAACTCAATAGGTTAATTAAAGAAACAGGTTCTGAAACTAAATGTATGCAGAGATACCAAACGTGTCAAATGTCATGTGCCTAACTGAAAAAGGAAAACAATGTAAAGAAATCTATACTACTCACACATTAAAATTGATTTGCAAAAATATCTTCCACAAATATGGCATTGAATGCTGAAGAGTTTCAAAAATACTTCTTAATAAACATACATTTTTAAAGATAATGAGACTGTAAAAATTGAAGACACAATGTGACACAATTATTAGCAGCCTAAAGCCTCTACAAAAGAACTCTTAGAGTTGATGAATGATTTCATCAAAGTTGCAGGAAATGTAATCAACACACAAAAATCAGTAGCATTTCTATACTCCAACAGTGAACATGCAGAAAAAGAAACCAAGAAAGCTAGCCCATTTACAATAGCCACCAATAAAATAAAATACTTAGGCATAAAGTTAGCCAAGGATGTGAAAAATCTCAATAAAGAGAACTACAAACCAATGTTGAGAGAAATTAAAGAGGACAGAGAAGATTGAAAAATATCCCATGCTCTTGGATCAAAAGAATTAACACAGTGAAAATGTCCATGTTACTCAAAGTGATCTACAGATTCAATGCAATCTCCATCAAAATTCCAATGACATTTTTCTCTGAACTGGAAAAAACTCTCCAGACATTTATATGAAATAACAAAAGATGACACATAGCCAAAGCAATTGTGAGCAAAAAAATAAAGCTACAGGCAAAATGCTACCTGACTTTAAACTATACTACAAAGCTGTAATAACCAAAACAGCATGGTACTGGCATAAAAACAGACACACAGACCAATGGAATAGAATAGAGAACCTAGAAATCAACCCATACAGCTACAGCCATCTGATCTTTGACAAAGGCACTAAGTCTACACACTGGGGAAGAGACTGTCTCTTCAGCAAATGGTGCTGGAAAAACTGGATATCCATATGCTGGAGAATGAAACTAGACACATACCTATCACCATATACCAAAATCAACTCAAAATTGATTAAAGAATAAAATGTACATCCTGAAAAATAAAACTCCTTAAAGAAAATAAATGGGAAACACTCTGTGAAGTAGAAGTGAATACAGACTTCATAAATAAGACCCCAAAAACACAGGCAATCAAAGGAAAAATAATCAAATGGGATTATATCAAACTAAAAAGCTTCTGCATACCAGAAGAAACAATCAACAGAACGAAAAGGCAGACAGCAGATTGGGAGAAAACATTTGCAAAATATACATCTTACAAATGATTAATATCCAGAATATACAAGGAACTCAAGCAACTTTACAGCAAAAACCAAATATCCCAATTAAAAAATGGGCAAAGGAGCTGACTAGGCATTTCTTAAAGGAAGATATTCAAATGGACAACAGACACACACACAAAAATGCTCAATATCATTCAGCATTCAGAAAATACAAATCAAAACCACTTTGAGATACCATCTTACTGCAGTTAGGATGGCTAATATCAAAATGACTGAGAATGATAAATGCTGGCAAGGTTGCAGAGAAAAAGGAACTTTCATACATTGCTGGTGGGACTGCAAGATGGTGCAGCCTTTATGGAAAATGGTATGGAGGTTCCTCAAACAATTACAGATAGATCTACCATATGACTCAGCTATACCACTGCTGGGAATATACCCACAGGAATGGAAATCATCATGTGGAAGGGATACCTGTACTCTCATGTTTATTGCAGCACTCTTTACAATAGCCAAGAATTGGAACCAGCCCAAATGTCCATCATCAGATGAGTGGATACGGAAAATGTGGTACATCTACACAGTGGAATACTACTCTGCTATCAAAAAGAATGAAATACTGCCATTTGCAACAACATGGATGGACTTAGAGAAAATTATGTTAAGTGAAACAACTCAGGCACAGAAGGAGAAATACCACACGTTCTCACTTATTTGTGGCAACTCAAAATAAATAAATAAATATAAAACAAATAAAGGGTAGGGGGAGAAGAAGACACAATCACAACAATTCTTTCAACTTATTAAGGCAAGTGAACAGATATGATGTAGTGGGGGGGAGTAGGGGGGAAAAGGACAAGAAATCAACTACGAGGTATATTGAGAAGTTAAAAAAAGAGAATATAATGCAATAATACTATATTTATACATCTAATATATAATTTTATATTTATATATAATATATAAATACATCATTAAATTTCATATATTTAATTTATCTAATAATGCAATTTACTTTGTATAGTGAAACTATGTATGCCTGCAGAAAGGCAATGTTCTCCGACCATAATGCAATCAAATACAATGTATCAAATACACTGTAGACATTAATAGAAAAAAAAGATTCAATTTTAAATCCTACATTGAGACATAATCTACAATTACAATAAGTGCTCGTATTGAGAAGAAAGTCAGGAGTAAAATTAATAAATACTAATGTATATCAAAATTTGTGTATAAATAATAATGTTGGTTCATAGGGAAATTAGGACAATAACAAACTTTTCAGGACAATAATAAACTTGAAAAGGAGTGAGCAAAAAATCAATTTCAGATGTTATAGAAAGTATCAGTGAAAACCAAAACAAAAAAAATAAACAAGTAAATCTCAGCCATTAAGAGAAATCAATAAAATAGAAATTAAAAACATATGATCATATATGTTTTCTTGTTTAGTTTCTTGCCAAGATGAATCACACTGTTTGAACCATTAAACCAACAAAACTTATATTGTTTGGATTAACTCCACCTGGCCATAATGTATTATTCTTTTTATAGTACAAATGGACTCATTGATAAATTCTACCATATATTTACAAAATAATAATTCTGTTTCTACACAAAATTTGAAGAAGCAAGAAAATACCCTAATGAATTCTCTTAGGCAAACATTTCTCTGACACAAAAACCGGGTAAAAGCATTGCAGTACAAAATAAAACAGATCAAAACAGACAACAAAGAAAAAATTACAAACCAATATCAGTCAGGAACATAGAGGTACAAATTTTTAAAATCAAATCAAACATTATAAGTATGTGGATTTATCTGGGAATTCAAAGCAGTTTCAACGTTTGAAAATCAATCATGGATTACCTTTCACATTAATCAAAAAATATTCTAAAATTCATTTATGTGCTCCAAGAAAGTGCCTGAATAGTAATAAAAATACCCTGACACATGACAAACATTTTAGAGGCAGGGTAGTAAAAAGGCATTGTGCTGACTAATGACAGACAAATTGTCCGATTGAACAGAAAATAAACCTTGTGGTCTGACCCGTGCAGGCCTGAAAATATGATGTATGATTCTTTTGGTAAGAACTGACAAAGAATCTTACTAAATAAGATTAAGAAAGCTGGTTCCCTAAATGGAAATTCATAAAGCTTAATTCTTGTGTAACATACCATATATAAATATGTAAATAAAACATTCATAGTAAATGATAAAAATAAGTCATATAATATATTTATATATGCTATATATAATGCCATCCATCCTATATATAAATGTAGGTCTCAAATGGACTAAAAACCTAAATATAAAAGGGACACAATAATAGTAATAAAAAAGAACTAGTCAAATATCTTTTGATCTAGTAGGCAGAAAAATTTTCCAGCGACTTAATCTAGCAAACCATAAGGTGAAAATTTGATAGTTTTTGATTACATCAAATTTATTTTTACTTTATTTTATTTTTTTTAGTAAAGGACAGTTTGGATGAAGGTAGACACATGGTTCAGAGGAAGAAAATACCTGACAGGTCTAAAACCAACAAATTATTAAGAGCTATAATATATGAGGAAATCCTTCAAATCTACCAAAAGAATTCAAGAGGGACAAGGAAACAATGGAGTGGTGGAGTGGGAGTTAAGCACATACTGCAGAACACACACACACACACACACACACACACACACACACACACACACACAAGCACACACAGGAAGGGCCTGCTCAGGAATCAGTGATTAGCATTAGCTTCTAAGGTTAAAAAATGATTGAAATTTTCATAATCGCTAAAATTTGGAAGCAACTAATTGAATGGATAAATAAACTGTGGCACATCTACAATTTAAACATCATTTAATGCTAAAAAAAATGAGCTATCAAACCATGAAAAGACATGGCTAAAATTTAAATGTATATTAGTAAGTAAAAGATGCCAATCTAAAAAGGCTACATACTGTATGGTTCCAACTTTTTGACATTCTGGGAGAGGCAAAACTTATTATTCCAATATTGTAAATGAGGAAACTGAGGCTCAGAGGTAACATGAAGTAGAAACTCAAGCCTAACTGCCCTATCTTTAGTTAAATGTCCTTAATGAGAATGCTATATCTATATTCTTTCACTTTGATTAACTTAGTGTGATTGAAAGTGAGAGAACTTTGAGAATAGAACAGTTTTTAGTATCGGATTCAGTAAAATAGTAGTCAATGAAGTTAATTGAAGTTCTACGTGAACATGAAAACAAAAGCTTCTTTTGGCAAACAAATTCTGAAATCAGTCTAGACTCTCGAATTATGATATAAAATTTATTTTAAAAGTTCAAATGGTACACTGAAAATTATATATAAAATGTTTTATTTTGTGTAGTTATTTGCAGAGTGCGAATCAATTTTACCTATGGTATATTGTCAGCCAATATAATTAGGTTCAAATTTAGCTAAAATTTGTCATATGTTATGCAGGATAAACCCAAATCTTAGAGACATTGAGATTCTTAATCAAGGTGCCATAATTGTAAAGGAACTTAAATCATTTCTCCTTACTCCAAGTCAATTATCTTTATGGCAACACACTTGTCTACTCAATACCTATAGCATTATATATATGATTAATTATCAGTCATTGTAATTGACAATCATACAGTGATTTTAGGTGTTTAATTTCATACTTAGCTTCATTTTTCATGGTTTTATTGAAAACTTTAATATAGAGAGATAAATGAACATCGTTATTTTGAGAGGAAAAACTGCTGAATCGGTAAGTCATTTAAACAAGTTTAAACACAGAAGACCAAAAGAAAATGACAGTAGCAGATATTTTGAATGGTACCTGTATTCGTTATGCTGCTGTTGTTTTGCAAAAAATTATTTCAAACACATCATGTTTTATCAAAACAAAATCAAAATGAAATATTAAAATTACCAGCAGAAAGCTCTATTTGGCTGAGTTAGAGGATATAGTACTTTTCTATTCTATGTTTTTCTATACCTTTTATTCCTAGAGAAATAAAAAGTCTGGCAATTTTAATTTGCTCATCAAGTCTTTAACTCTTCCCAAGCTATGTTTAAAATTAATTTCTTAATGAATACAGGGTGCAATTTTAAATTACAGAGTTGTAATGCTCTGATAAATCAGCTATTTTCCTATAACTTTGAGCCCATTGTATGAAAGCCCTTGCTTTCTAAGTGTCATTAATTAACATTTTAATGTCATTAAACTATTGTAAAATACTTTACATATTTTAGAGGAATATAAATCATATAAAAATGTGTCCTTTAGAGAACATTTGCAAAATGTAAATGTATGCAAGGATTTATAAGTGCCTTTGCAGCATATTGTAGCACTCTTTGCATTAATTAATTGGGAAGATAATAGTTTCTACTAATTATTCCCAATGTAGTAACTGGTGAATATTACAAAAATAATGCTGATGTACAAATAAAGGACAATTTATCTTGTGTGGTTCTAGGAAAATGAGATAAACAAACAACAAAGAACAAAACAATAAATGGTCTCACAGCATTGTATGTGTGTGGTTTTTTTTCAGTATCACCTAATTCAGGTATTTATAAAGATGAGTTTTGTTTAATTTGTTTGAAAAATTACAGTCCCTTACTAAGTATCTGGAAGAAAAACAAATCCTTTGATTTGCTTTGCCGATTATGTGGTCCTCTGAAAATCTCCTGGAAACAGGTCACTAGGCTCCTGGGAACTTTTCAGTGTCCTCCTGAAGTCTGCTTGAAATGCAATGTGGAATCTTACTTTAGATTTACAAGGCACCAATAAGTTTAAATGAATGAAGGATAACTATACATATAATTTATGTGTGCACACATACACATGAGTGTATATGAAAGATTAATACTCTTCCACATGTGCATACTAGGATTGTGACAATCACGATCCTAAACCATTTTGTTTCGTGTTCCCTTACAGTTTTAAATGAAAAAAATAATTAAAATAAAATAATTCTAAACATAAGAAAGTATTAATATTGTAATATGTGATCTAAATACAGCATTAATAATGTGAACATTGAATATATTATTAAACCTTCACAACATATTCAGGATGGCATCTTTTTTGAAGGCTGCAAAATCTGGATATGTACAAAGTATATTTTGGTGCTACTTCAGGCATATCATACTGCAATAGAAATTTGGGGGGTTTAATTGTGAGAATAATTTAGAAGAGTGTTATTGCTCTTGATGAAAGACTTCATAAAATAACCTGTGAGATAACTGCCTATTTTTATCTAAACTCTTAATTTGCTAACATACTTATTAAAAGTGATTTTATCAAATTTATTCAACTAATAACTTCATGTTTCTGTACAAATGAAAATTAAATCATTGAGGTTTAAAGGTATATTGACTGGCACCTAAATCTGAGAAATTTCACACCACTCATATCCCTGAAAAAATAATTGATAATTTTTAGAGGCACAGTTATTGACTCCCAAACTGAAAAAGCAGTAAATTATAAATTTGGTTTTAAAAGATTTTGAGTTATAAAGGATTAGTATGTACTATTTTTTGAGAGCTTCAGAAAAAGCTTCAAACACAGTATATTGCTTGCAATAATTCTTTAAAAGTAGGTAGGATTACTGGAGGTAGAATGCAGTACAAGTTTGGAAAAACTGTCAGCATAAGGAAAGTCACTGATAATGATAATGTTAAAAATGTCCTTACTACCCAAAGCGATCTACAGATTCAATGCAATCCCTATCAAAATACCAATGACACTCTTCACAGACACAGAAAAAAAAAAAAAAGTCCTGACATTCATATGGAACAACAAAAGACCTGGAATAGCCAAAGCAATCCAGAACCAAAAATAAATAAATAAATAAACCTGGAGTCATAACATTACCTGACTTCAAATTATATTACAAAGCTATTGTAACTAAAACAGCACAGTACTGGCATAAAAACAGACACTCAGACCAATGGAACAGAAGAGAGAATCCAGAAATCAACCCACATTCTTACAGCCAACTGATCTTTGACAAAGACAAAAAGAATCCACATAAGAGAAAAGATTCTCTCTTCAATGAATGGCGCTGGGAAAACTGGACATTGACATGCATCTGTATCTCTCACCTCATACCAAAATCAACTCAAAATGGATTAAAGACTTAAGTATACAACCTGAAACTATGAAACTACTAAAGGAAAACATAGAGGAACACTTCAGAAAGTAGGACTGGGCAAAGACTTTATGAATAAGACCCCAAAAGCACAAGCAACAGAAGAAAATATAAACAAATGGGACTATATCAAGCTTAAAAGCTTTTGCAGAGTTTCAAGATGGCGGCGGCTGCGGCGGCTGGCACGGAGTAGCTGAGGTGGAAAAGGTGGCCACTTGGCCTCAGGCAGCCGGGAAACTTGTGGACCTTCCTCTGGCCATCTCTTAAGGGAGGACTGCTGCTGCTGGCCGGTCGTGGGGGCTCAACGCCACTTTGCCCCCAGCAGGAGAGGCTGCCTCATTTACAGGCAACAGCTTTGAAGTGTGGAGCAGGAAAAGAACTGATTCTTAGCTGCAAAAGCGAGTCTTGAAACAGGGAACACGGCGCCAGGGCTGCTGTGGATGCAGCCAGGATCCTGGAGGCTGGGGCCGCACTGAAGGCGGCCAGCTGCCCTATTTAGGATTCGAGGTTTCAGGCCGGCATTAAAGAAGATTCCTGGGAGCGCCCGAGCGGCGCCGCGACTGAACAGCCCGAGGCGGCAGCGCCGAGAACATGGAAGGCAACAAACCAGAGACAGAGCGAGCGCCCGACCTGGCACAGCACTGTGAGTGATCCCTGGCACAGCTCTGTTCGGGGGGTGGATGCCCACGTGGCTCCCGCCTGCACCACCAGGCCACTCACTGCCCCGGTGCTGCCTCCATTTTCCCAGGTGCGGGCAGCTCCACCCTGCTCGGCCATCACTGAGCCCATTTGCTTGGCCTGGCGCGGGGCTTTCCGGACCCTGCGGCCGGCCTCCTCTCCCACTCCCTCCGCGGTTCTCTGGTGGGGCTGGGGGTGTGGGGCGTCCCGACCAGTGTTGGGAGGGCTAGGAAGTACGGGCGGGCCGACTGTCACTCCACCACACCCTGGACTCCGGCCCCGGTAAACTTCCTGTTACTGGGAGGCAGATACCATCTCTGCGACCACCAGTTTGGAAAAAAGCCTAACGAATTTCTGGTTGGGAATAGTGTGGTAGGAGAGTTCCCAGGTCCACTTGAACCTGCCGGAGAGCAGGCTGCAGGCGGGCACTAGACTCGGTTTATACCGGGGGGATACAAAGGTGAACAAGACCCGAGAAAGATCTACACAGTGCTACAAAGGCACTCAGAGAGACCGGTCGCCTGTGCCTAGCAGAAACCTGGTAGACTTTCTGGGCGAGGCGGTGCTGAGCAGGGTCTTGAAGGCCCAGCTGATAGACGAGGGGTGCAGAAGACACGCCCCAGCCCAGCACAGTGCGCACAGAGTGGGGAGACGTGCGGCCAGGGAGGCGGAGACTCGACAGAAACTACAAACCCGGTGGGGTCGCCACTGCACGATCTAACAGCCTGGGCCAGAGCACACGGAACAGGGAGAAGTCCTGCACAGGAAGTGAAAGCTCAACAGAGATCACACACCCTGTGGTACGTGATCCACCAGCCCAGCAGAGTCCAAGCTGACCAGAAAGGTGGCTCCCCGGAGAAGCCCAAGACCCGAGGCAACCACACACACAAGGCACTAGAGGCCAACTGAGCAGTCACGGAGGGAGCCATACGAAATTGGCAACCACAGCAACATCCTAGTTAGTCATTAGTCTCAAACCGGTGGACTGTGAAACCCCCTGCCACAATGAATAAACACCAAAAAAAAAGACACCAGAAATACAAAAAATCAAGAAAGTACACCACCAAAAGTTAATAAATCTCATACTCTAGATCCTATAGAACAAGAAGCCCTTGAAATAACTGACAAGGAATTTCGAGTGATAATTCTAAGGAAACTGAATGAGATACAAGAAACCTCAGCTAGACATCATGATGAAATGAGGAAAAGTATACAGGATCTGAAAGAGGAAATATACAAGGAAATCAATGTCCTGAAAAAAAATGTAGCAGAACTTGCTGAACTGAAGAAGTTATTCAGCGAAATAAAAAACACAACGGAGAGTTTAACCAGCAGGCTTGTCGAAGTTGAAGAGAGAACCTCTGAACTTGAAGATGGGCTGTTAGAAATAACACAAGCAGACAAAAAGAAAGAAAAAAGAATCAAGGACATGGAAGAAAATCTGAGAGAGATATCAGACAACCTCAAGCGCTCAAATATCCTAGTCATGGGTATTCCAGAAGGGGAGGAAAATGGAGATTGCATTGAAAACATATTCAACAAAATAGTGGCAGAAAACTTCCCAGGTATAGGAAAAATCACAGATCTTCAGATCCAGGAAGCTCAACGATCTCCAAACGTATTCAACCCAAAAAGGCCTTCTCCAAGACATGTCATAGTCAAATTGGCAAAACTCAGAGACAAAGAGAGAATCTTAAAAGCTGCAAGAGAGAAGCGTCAAATCACCTATAAGGGAGCCCCAATCAGGTTAACATCAGACTTTTCATCACAAACCCTAAAAGCTAGAAAGGAATGGGATGATATTTTCAAAATACTAAAAGACAAAGATTGCCAGCCAAGAATAGTCTACCCTGCAAGGCTATCCTTCCGAAATGAGGGGCAAATAGTATATTTCTCAGACAAACAAAAACTGCGGGAGTTCACTACCACAAGACCACCCTTACAAGAAATCCTCAAGGGAGTACTGGGTTTGGTTCCTGAAAAATAACTACCACTGCCATAAAAACCTAAGAAAAATCTAAACCCGCTAGTACAATAAAAATGGCATTCATGAAGAGAAAACAAGCTTACAAAAACACTATCTACAACCTAAGGAACCAACAAACAAAGAAACCAAACAGTAAATCAGAAAGCAAGGAACAAAAGACACCTAAGACAACCAAACAACCAATAAAATGCTAGGAATAAATCAACACCTTTCAATAACAACTCTTAATGTTAAAGGCTTAAATTCCCCAATTAAAAGACACAGACTGGCTGACTGGATCAAAAAGCAGGACCCAACTATATGCTGCCTACAAGAGACCCACCTCATCCATAAAGATTCACACAGACTAAGAGTGAAAGGATGGAAAAAGATTTACCATGCAAACAGAAAAGAAAAACGAGCTGGAGTGGCTATTCTTATATCTGAAAAAATAGACTTTAAACTAAAAACCATAAAAAGAGACAATGAGGGACACTACTTAATGATAAAAGGACTGATCCATCAAGAAGACATAACAATCATAAATATGTACGCACCCAATGTTGGAGCAGCCAGATTTATAAAACAAACTCTATTAGACCTAAAGAAGGAAATAGACACTAATACCATAATAGCAGGGGACCTGAACACCCCACTGTCAATATTAGACAGATCATCTAGGCAAACAAATCAGTAGAGAAACACAAGATCTAAACAATACTCAAGAACAATTGGAATTGTCAGATATCTATAGAACATTCCATCCAACAACCTCAGAATATTCATTCTTCTCATCAGCACATGGATCATTCTCCAGGATAGATCACATATTAGGTCACAAATCAAGTATCAATAAATTCAAAAAAATTGGAATTATCCCATGTATCTTCTCAGACCACAATGGATTAAAACTAGAAATTAATAACAAACAAAACTCTGGAAACTAAACAAACACATGGAAATTAAACAGCATTCTACTTAATGACATATGGGTCCAAGAAGAAATCAAGCAGGAAATCAAAAAGTTTATTGAAACTAATGAAAACAATGATACATCATACCAAAACCTGTGGGATACTGCAAAAGCAGTATTGAGGGGAAAATTTATTGCATTAAATGCTCACTTCAGAAGAATGGAAAGATGGCAAGTGAACAACCTAACACTTCACCTTAAAGAACTAGAAAAACAAGAACAATCCAATCCTAAAGTTAGCAGACGGAAAGAAATCATTAAGATCAGAGCAGAACTGAATGAAATTGAAAACCAAAAAACAATTCAAAAGATCAACGAATCAAAAAGTTGGTTTTTTGAAAAGATAAATAAAATAGACAAACCATTAGCATGGCTAACAAAAAAAAGAAGAGAGAAGACTCAAATAACAAAAATTAGAAATGAAAAAGGCGATATTACAACTGATTCATCTGAAATACAAGGAATCATTCGAGACTACTATAAACAACTATACGCCAACAAATTTGAAAATCTGGAGGAAATGGATAAATTTCTGGACACACACAAGCTCCCAAAACTGAACCGTGAAGACGTAGAAAATTTGAACAGACCAATAACAATAAAGGAGATTGAAGCTGTTATCAGAAGGCTCCCAACAAAGAAAAGCCCAGGACCAGATGGATTCACAGCAGAATTTTACCAAACATTCAAAGAGGAATTGACAACGATTCTTTACAAACTATTCCAAAAGATTGAAACGGACGCAAATCTCCCAAACTCATTCTATGAAGCAAACATCATCCTGATACCAAAACCAGGTAAAGATATAACCAAAAAAGAAAACTACAGGCCGATATCCTTGATGAATATAGATGCAAAAATCCTCACTAAAATACTAGCAAACAGAATACAGCAACACATACGAAAAATTATTCATCACGATCAAGTGGGATTCATCCCAGGGATGCAAGGTTGGTTCAACATACGCAAATCAATAAATGTGATACACCATATTAATAAACTCAAACACAAGGACCATATGATCATCTCTATAGATGCTGAAAAAGCATTTGATAAAGTTCAGCACTCATTCATGACAAAGACCCTCTATAAGTTAGGTATAGAGGGAAAGTATCTCAACATAATTAAAGCCATATATGCCAAACCCACTGCCAATATCATCCTGAATGGGGAAAAGCTGAAAGCTTTTCCTTTAAGAACAGGCACTAGACAAGGATGCCCACTCTCACCACTCCTATTCAACATAGTGTTGGAAGTACTAGCCAGAGCAATCAGAGAAGAGAAGGAAATAAAGGGCATCCAGATTGGAAAAGATGAAGTCAAACTGTCCCTGTTTGCAGATGACATGATCCTATATATCGAACAGCCTAAAACCTCTACAAAAAAACTGTTGGAATTGATAAATGATTTCAGCACAGTAGCAGGATACAAAATCAACACACAAAAATCAGTAGCATTTCTTTTCTCCAATAGTGAACATGCAGAAGGAGAAATCAAGAAAGCCTGCCCATTTACAATAGCCACCAAAAAAATAAAATACTTAGGAATTGAGTTAACCAAGGATGTGAAAAATCTCTATAATGAGAACTACAAACCACTGCTGAGAGAAATTAGAGAGGATACAAGAAGATGGAAAGATATTCCATGCTCTTGGATTGGAAGAATCAACATAGTGAAAATGTCCATACTACCCAAAGTGATATACAAATTCAATGCAATCCCCATCAAAATTCCAAAGATATTTTTCTCAGAAATGGAAAAAACTATTCAGACATTTATATGGAACAATAAAAGACCACGAATAGCCAAAGCAATGCTGAGCAAAAAAAATAAAGCTTGAGGCATAACACTACCTGACTTTAAGCTATACTACAAAGCTATAATAACCAAAACAGTATGGTACTGGCATAAAAACAGACACACTGACCAATGGAATAGAATAGAGAATCCAGAAATCAACCCACACACTTACTGCCATCTGATCTTTGACAAAGGCACCAAGCCTATTCACTGGGGAAGAGCACATTCAAGTTATATAAATGCTAACTAGTACTATGATACACAATAAAAATATCCCTCAAGAGCACCAGACATATTAGTGCACTCCCTAAGCTTATACATGGAGACTTACATACTCTTTTCTCTAGGTTTACCCCAGATTCAATATTCTAAATGTCATATGTTGTGGTGTGCCAGGCTTAAACTGGCTTGCTAATGCCTATTGTTAGTGCCTCTTTCCCAAACTTTATGTTCAAGATGTCATGTTGGTAGCTTGGAATTACTCATGGTGGCAGTATTTACACTATGCAAATTGGCAGCTGCTGCAAATTAAGACAATTCTTCCCACCAGAAGCTGGTTTTTTTTATCATTTGTCAACACACCACTTGTCATCTTTCCTCTACTCAGACCTTCCACCTCAAGTACAAATCAGTAAGTCTCTTTAACTATCTTTTTCATCTATTTAGAAATAAAACTATAGTAACTATTCCTCAAACCCAAGCTTATTCAAATGCATTTTCCCCAAATAAGTAAATTAGTATACTACTTTGACCGATCCTACATTTATCTTAAATTTAAAAAGGCACCTGGCTTTCTGGTCTTAGTATTTTTTTGTTGTAATGCCTTTTTCCTAATCAAGTCATAGCCTTATGTGTAGTAGAGATATAATATTTATACATTCTATGCATATTGCTTTCTTGCCTACTGAACATTTCTAGCCTTAAAAGTTATATTTACATTACTTGCATTATATTGTATTACCCAAATATATATTTTTTTCAGTAAATAAATATTAATGTATTACTTGCAGGCACGTTGGTTCAGTTTCTGGCTCCCTATTTTCTTATGATTATATGTCTATTTTAAAATCACCCCCCCTTTTTTTTTTCTCAATAATGTGGATTGCATGTACTCTCCCAACCCGTCCAAGCTCGCTGTCGCTTAAATCCCCACTGTAACTGTCGAGGGTAGAAAATCCTATTATGGTCACTGAAAGGTGGGGCCTTGAAGCCTTGAAGAGGTGATTAGATTGCAGGATCATGACGTAGCGAATAATGGTGGTCAGGGGCATGGTTCTGAGGGCTTTAAAAAGGAGAGCACAAGAAGGGTCTCTCTCTCTCTCTGTCTGTTCTGCTATTTTCTGCCATGTGAGACCCCTGGGTCACTGCTGCCACTACCAAGGCCTTAACCAAATGCCTTCCCTGGGCTTTGGACTTCCCAGCCTCTGAAACTGTAAGCAATACATTTCATTTTCTTTATAAATCACCCAGTTTCATGTACTTTATTATAAGCAAAAGAAATGGACTAATACAAAAAATTGGTACCAAAGAAGTGGGGTGTTGCTTATAACAAATACGTGAGAATGTGGAAGCGACTTTGGAACTTGGTGTTGAGGAGAGGCTGGAAGGATTTGGAGGAAGAGGCTAGGAAAAGCCTAGATGGTGGTGAGAATTTAGAAGACAAGAAAACTAGGGAAAGTTTAGAACCTTTTAAAGACTGGATAAATGGTGGTGAGGAGACTGCTGATAGAAATATGGCAGTAAAGGCCACTCTAAGAAAATCTCAGATGTAAATGAGAAGGGGTTTATTGGAAATTGGGGTAAAGATCACCATTGCTATGAACTGGCAAAAAACTTGGGTGCATTCTGTTCATGCCCCAAAGCTTTATGAAATGTGGAACGTCAAGGTTGTGAACCAGAGTATGTGGCAGAAGAAACTTCTAAGCAGCAAAACATTTAGGAAGCTGCATAGCTACTTGTAAAAGCCTATGCTGAGTTAGGCAGCAAAGACAGGACATAAAGCCAGAATTTAAAAGGGAAGCAGAGCATAATGATTTAGAAAATTTGCAGTCGGCCCATGTGGTAGAGAAGTAGAGACCATTTTCTGGAGAAAAACTCAGTGGTATTACAAAGATTAGTACAAAAGAAAGGGATTATCAAGAGAAGAAAAAATAAATAAATAAATAAATAAAGCCCTAAAGACATTGAAGAAGGCTCTGGGGTCAGCATTTCCATTACAGGCCCAGTTGCCTAGGAAGACAAAATGGTCTCAGGGAATAAGCCTGGGGTGCCCTCCATGGCCTTGCTTCCCAGAGCCACCTCCCCACACCAGCACCACAGCTGCTTTTGGCTACTTCATCCATGGCAAAATTGGCCCCAAGTGGGGCTGGACTTGCAGCTTTGAAAAATACAAGCCAGAAGACTTGGTGACATCCACATGGTGTTAGGTCTGCAGGCCCACAGAATGCAAGAGCTGCAGAGGCTTGGGAGCCTCCATCCTGATTTCTAAGGATGTGTGGAAAAGCCTGGGGGTCCAGGAAGAGATTTGTTGCAGGGGTGGATTCACCACAGAGAGCCTTTGCTAGAGCAATGGCTGAGAAGAAACATGGGGTCAGAGTTGCAGCAGAAAAACCCCATCAGTGCCATGCCTAGTGGAGCCCTGAGAGTGGGATCGACATGGAGACCCCAGACCCATTGAGCTAACAGCATGCGACACCAGCCTGGGAGAGCTGAAATATGGCCTGAGACCAGGAAAGCCACAGAGGTGGAGCTGCCTGAGGACTTGGGAATCCAACCCCCACACCAGCAGGCAAAAGACATAAAATATGGAGTCAAGGTACATGATTCACCAGCTTCGAGATGTAATGCCTGCCCTGCTGGGTTTCAGACTTGTTTGGGAACTGTTATCCCTTTCTTTTGGTCTATTTCTCCTTTTTTGAATGAGAATATGTACCCTATGCTTGTCCCACCATTGTATCTTAGAAGTTGAAAATTTGTATTGATTTCAGAGATGGGACTTTGAACTTTCGACTTTTGAGTTGAAACAAGTTAAGACTTTGCAAACAAAATGAATGTACTTGTATGTGGAAAAAGACATGAGTTTTAGGGGATCTGGGGCAGAAAGCTGTAGATTGGGTGCCCCCCCAACCTCATTGAAGCTTAAATCCCCACTGTAACTGTTATGGGTGGAAATCCTGTTATGATCATTGAAATGTGGAGCCTTGAGGAGGTGATTAGATTGCAGGGACTATGCCATAGTGAATGGATTCATAATGGTGGTCAGAGGTGAGGTTCTCAGGGCTTTAAAAAGGAGATCACAAGAAGGGTCTTTTCTCTTCTCTGCCATTTTCTGCCATGTGAGATCCCTGGGTTGCTGTAAAGCCACCACCAAAGAATTCCCTGGATTTTGGATGCCCCAGCCTCCAAAACTGTAAAAAATACATTCTCTTTTCTTATGAATTACCCAGTTTCAGATATTTTGTTATTTTAAGTAACAAGAATGGACTAATACACTCACTCGCATCATGGAAAAAATATCGAAGCATGGACCAAACTAGTTTCTATGTCTATATGCTAATCTTTACTGCACTTTCTCTAAAGAGATGAAAGAAAACTCCTATATAATAGGTTTGAAATAATGTATAACTATGTGAATACAGTGTGTGATGCTTTAGAATGAACAGCACAAGATAATTCTTTAATACTTTAGTGGGAGTTATCATAATTATTACCATTATCTCCAATTTGATCATTGTGTCCTCTTAGCTGTTGGCTTTATCATCAGAATCAATTGTGAAAAAGTATTTCCAGGAATGCTATTACATAAAATTACATTGGCTAAAGCATGGATATCATTAATATCTTCTAAGCAATGTATTTTTTAAAAAGATGTGAGACAATTTTTTTTCTGAAAATATGCCTTAGAGTTTAAAATTAAGGATCTTACTTAGTAATTTATATGGGATATAATGTAAATAATATAATATAGAGTGTGACCATTTCCAACACATAAAAATACATTCTCTCCCACAAATCAACCAATTTACAACTATACAAAAACAACAACAGCCAAGTTGGGGCCACTAAAGCTCAGGAGAAGAGGAGGAGAGATCTACAGAGTGCATGAAGATGGGAGAAGCCATGATCAAAGAAAGAAAAAGCTGCTCTGACTGTTTTGAGCGCCAGCTCTGTCCAGGCTGGAGCTGCTGAGTGCACGGAGCAAGAGCCGGCAAATGCTGCAGCTGTGTGCTTCAGATGGAGTTGCCTGGAGATGGCAGGGGTGAAGAGGGCCATGGTGACCCCCTGGCCAGCAAGATCACTAATAGGGTTCCTAGGGACCCTCATAGGAGTGAGAAGCCACAAGAACTGAAAAAAAGGAGCCACTCAGAGGCCGGTGAGTCATGACAAGGGCCCGGTACAGCCCGTTCCATGGGAAGTGTTTGGAGCATGGGAGGTGGGGGAAATGGGCCCACTGGGAGAACACAGGAGCACAGCAAGGACAGCTCATCTGCCCCCCAATCAGCACAGGACCACTCAGAGGAGACTGGTCAGGAATAAAGAACTGCAGGGGTGCAGTTTGATGAAAAGACTCAGGCCCAGACTGGAGTTTCTACACAATCCAGGTGGACCAGACCTCTCTAGAGCCAGAAGTATCTATAAAGTCAACCATTAAAACCAAAGCAACAATTTAGCTCAATCACAGAGCTCAAGTGCTGGTCCCTGTAGGAAGTTCCACCATTTTAGAAATAACCAAAGGACAACAAATTAGTTCCAGTGCAGAGTTTAAATGGTGGGAACAGCAAATAATCCAACACCAAAATGAAAGAAAAAACAAAGCACCTGCAACCAGAGACAAAGTTTCATATCAACTAGTAAAGATCTCATTTCATCAAAGAATACCTATAACAACTAGAAGGACTGGAATTCTCCTGGGCTACCAAGCCAGAAAGAAGGGAGGGCCAAGGGCTGCAGCAATGCCTCCTGACACTGGCAACCAATCCCAAGGGTGGGGGACGAGGGCCTTGGCCACACACCCCAACACCCCCAACCAGCCCAGCAGCAACCACCAAGCTACTGCAGGAAGTGCCCCAGGCTCTCCTGAGCTGGGGCAGTGGGGGGCCTGTGGCCTTGGCCATGCCTCTCTGACACATGTAACCAGCCCAGCAATGACCACCAAGCCACAGCAAGAATGGCTCCGGGTTCTTGAGCTGGGACAGTAGGGTCGAGGGCTTTTGCCACATCCCCCTGACTTCTGCATCCAGCCTGGCAATGACCAAGCCACCACTGGAAGCCCCCTGGTTTCCCCTGTGGGAATGAGAAGGGGGGCACAGGCCTCAACCCTTCCCCTCCTCCTGCCTCCTTCTTCCATCCCATTGCCTTTCCCTTTCCCCCAATTGTTCTGCAACAACATCCTAGAATATAAAATATAATATTAATAAAATTACATAAAAAAATCCTGCCTTGTCTCCATTCTTTCTATTGTTTTTTTCTTAATGGGGCCATAATTACATATATTTTAGAGCTTTCCATTATAATCTTCATATCTTGCACTGGACAGAGTTAAACAGTCAAGGAAGACTTTATTCAAGACTATTGCAACCAAGGTCAGAAATGTTGCAGTAGGGGAGAGAGATTGGACTCAACTCTACCGAAACAAAAGGCAGGATGATTTTTAGATGCTAGGATGAGCTAATGGAAGAAGTTAGGGAGAATGCTGGTCATTGTGGTTAGGCCATCTGTGTTTTCTAATTGATGCTTATTGAAGTTAGGCTCATATCCTCTCACACAGACTGGTAGATAGAGACCCTATCTTTTTTGATAATATCTGTCAAAGGGAGGGCTCCCAGGTAATTGAGAAAGACAACCCTGGGTTGTAAAACTGACCAGATATGGAACAGAAAAAAAGTTTGCAATTAAAAACTTTCTAAAGTAAATGCGCCAAGAAAATGTAAGGTTAGAGGCCTATAGACAGGAAGAAACCTATCTAAATTTTAGTCAATCTAAGAGGAAAATTAAGGCCTTCTTGGTCAATCTCTTCTCATTAATATTTTTCCTGACCTTTTTATGTCATTCCATAATGAATTCTGTGTAATTCATTCAACTGTGTCTTCCATATTAATCGTTTGTTTTTTTAGCTGTGTGCAACCTACTGATTTACCTGTTCACTGAATGTGTGATACCAGCAATTACATTTTTTCCTCATTATGGAGGCTCCATTGGTATCCATTTTATATATTCTTGCTTATTTCAGATATATTTTTTCTTTTTTGATTAACTTTTTATTAACATTTAAATATTTTAAGACTAGCTACTCTATAGTCTATATCTGCAGTTATCCATCTTTAATAATCATATCTGTGTTTTATACAGTGTTACAATTGATTCTGTCTTGTGGTGGCTTGTTATAACATCTGCTTGGCAATCTTTCATTGGAAGTTCATTGTTCAATCTTAATCGGAGGAAATCTTTAATTTCTTAGCTAGAGCTACCTTCCCTGAGGGAAGACATGATCTTCCTTCTTCCTAGATCTAAACTGTACCATCAGTCATGTCAATCCAACCACAAGGTCCCAGTCTCCACATGGGAGTCCCAGTCACTTTTATTCCACCTCATTGCTGGCTTTAGACTCAGTATTATATGCTGATAAATAGTATGAACTCTCAGGGCAACCATTTCCCTTCATTCTGCTAATGGAAGTCTGGTCCAAACTGAAAATTTTGGGGGCTTGCTTGTTTTTGAAGGGGGGGTGGTTATTATGGCCTTTTCCTACCTATGCTATTCAATTTAGGATCTCAATTTTTTGTTACAGGAAAGTATCCCAAAGTACTTAACTTGCTAAGAAGTTTTCCCATTTCTCTCAAACCCTTTTCAATTAGTTGGTTGATCATACAGCTTTACTCATTCGCTCTTATTAAAGACATCATGTATAGCTTCTTTGATACATCCAAAGCAGTATTTAGTTAGCTTCCTTAGTTCAGTATTAAAATTTGACATAGCTTTTCATTCTCTTCTTCTTGAAACGTGTGTGTGTGTGTGTGTGTGTGTGTGTGGGTGGGTGGGTGGGTGGGTGTGTGCGTGTGCATGTCCATACATAAATATATATATATATAGAGAGAGAGTTATGGGACACCACATACTCTTCTCAATTAATTTCTTCTTAACTCATAGGCTGCCCCTTATCTTTCTTGTTTGTGTTTTATCTTATCTCTTTAAACATGAAGTGTTGGAATAACTCAGAATTCAGTTTTTGTACCTATGTTCTGCTTTAAATATACTCCTTCCTGAGGGATTTTTTTTTTCCAGATCCATTGCTTTAAATAGTAACAATATACTGAAATTTTCCAAGTTATGTCTTCTCTGAAACCTAAAATCCCCTGAATTCCATCCAGTCTGGCTCTGCTGTTGCCTATTTGACACTGCCATTTGTATGTATAATAAACATGTAAAATTAATTTGTCCAAAAATGTATTGTTACCAAGTCCAGGCACCCACTATCTACTCATCCAACACCTTTTTCTACCTGATGAAATGCATAGTCACATCTATATTTTCCATTTTTAATAAAGCAGGCACAGGGATGTTTGAAGGTAGTGTCAGGTTGCATTGCTCCCTTCCTCAATACACACCTTTCAATATAGTAAAGACCTACTTGATGTGTCATCTACCTCCTTTTGACCTCATCTATTACCACTTTTCCCCCAATTTACTCCACATCAGCCATGCTGAATTCCTTGATGCTTTGAAACCAAACATAATCAAACCTTGGGCATTTTCACTGACCACTCCATAATCTGGCATCCCTTTTCCTCCAGATGGCCACAGAAGTTGCTTCCACCTTTTCTTTAGGCTTAGTATCAAAAATCATTTGACAGTAAAGCCTTGACTTATGCCTATATTTAAAAGAGACTGGTCATGCAAGTTGGATGCGCAGGTACACAGAACTCAGTACAGAAAACCCTAATCCCTTATTTTGCTCTTCCTTTATCAATAGTCCTTAATAATACCTGACATTCTATAAATTTAACTTTTAACTTTTCAGTTTGTGTTTTCAGTTCATTAATATTTAAGATACACAGGGGAGAATTTTTTTCTCTCTAAGTTTATTTCACTTCAAGTTTTCTTTTATAAAATATAAGTGCTCAATAAATAAATTATTGAGTGAATTAATAAATTACATGCCAGAAACAGAGCTAAGCAATATATCACTTTTGGACAATATTGCACATGTGTAAATAAACAGAAGTATCTGGAAGAATAATATCAAACTTAGAAAAGTGGTTACCTCTAGAGAGACACTTGTGTTGGGGTAGATGATAAATTCTGCAAATTTTAAAATTGTTAGTTAATTGATAATGCATTACTCTATGAAAAGTATAATTAAAGTAAAAATATGTAAATTGTACATGTCTGTTTGAATAAACTTGTTAAAAAAGAAAAAGCAAATAATGAAATAAAACTCACATGTAATCATATTACCTACAGATAATTCTTAATATTTTTTCTGTCCATTTTTTTCTGTATAAACAGATTTTCCCCCTTCCTATGTATAATACTATAAAGGTACTTCACAAAGTTTGTAGAAAATAAAGTTAAAAGATAGCACAAATATTTGCTGGAACTTTTTGAAGTATTCTCATGTATTTCCACAGCTCTTACCTTAGATAAGTAGAATTTTTAATGACTTCATGTTATTACATAATATAAATGTACTATTGTAAGTTTAATCTAAATACTATCTTGGATATGTTTATACTTGTCAAAAAATTACTTATTAAAATACATTTTAACTTATTTTACATATATCTTTGCTCAAGTGACTTTTATTTTCAGCGTATATTTCTTAAAGTGACATTTTTAGTACCGTAGACATACCCAGTTGTTAATGTTTGTAATTATTGTATGAATTTGTTTTTCCACCAGCAGTTCCACTTCATCACACCTTTCTCATTACCCAATCTTTTACAATTTTAAATATTACTTTTAAAAATTCACGTTTTATTGTAGTTCAACATATCTGTAGTTTAATATTGTTTAAACACGGTTATTTGTCTATTCACTGTTTATGTTTGCTCTTTAGTGATATATTTCATTCACTTTCTCCATATTGTTTGGAAACAAAGACATTTTCATATAAATTAACACATTTTTCTCTCTCTTTGTAAAAAGTATAAAATTTATTTTAATTATGGTCTCCTTTTTAAATTAGAGTTGTAGAACAAATTTTGTAACAAAATTTTATTTTCAGAGGTGAACAAAACATTAATAAGCTGCTAAATACTGACTGAATAAAATTACTCGGCCATGTATTTATAAAAGGGATGTTTAATAGTAATAAGTTCAAACTATACTACTTAACTAAAGGAGATATGCTTCAGTCCTTCCTTTTAATTATAGCACATTCTCATTTTGATATAATTTACCTCTTTCACCCAATTGCTACTATGTCCAAATTTTTTTCCAAATTTTAAGACTTTCTTTACTACTTACGAAGTATTACTTAACTGTTACTCTTTAAAATTTCCTTAAAAGAAATTTGAAATTTTAATTTTCACCCTGAAGCTGTTTGATCAAAAAGTATAAGACATCACAATTACATGAATTAAAATAAAGAATGGAATAAAAAACAAAAGTGGTATCTATGTAATCATCAAGTTATCTGTAAGACATTTTAACTATTTCACGTTTCTACTTTGCACAAGAATAAAATGATTTCAAGGCTTTATTTTTTTGCAAGCTTTATATCCTGATGTTACTATTCTCAAGAAGTCATCTCTTAGCAAATGGTAGTGTTCATAAGTACAAAATTTTTATATTCAGTAAGTGATATTCTACACAGTCAGGCCCCCTGCCCCATCATTAACACTTTTTATTACAGGGATGCCACGATGTTTCTAAGCTTGGTAACATCATATACACCTCATTTACAATTTTCGTTGGTTTATTTTTATTTATAAAATAATAGAAGTTTCAGGTTGTATGGAATCAAATATGTCCAATTTTTAAATTGATTCCAAATTCAGAATCATTTTAAATGAATAAAAAAAAAACCTTTTTAAAAATGATTTTTTTCTTATTTTTTATTGTTATTTATTTTTATGATTATATGTTTCATTTTACATTTTAATCTATCTATATTTTTCCCAAATGTTAGCCTATTTCAGATAAAAAAATATATACCTCACTGATTTTAAATGCTACATTTATTGTATATTAAATAAAATATGAGTCTGTTTATGGACTTTCTCTCCATTGCTTTTTCAAACACTAACTTCCAAATAAGACATCTAAAGTAATTCTGGTAACTTCGAAATAATCCTTAAAGGCCCTCCTTGTCAGTGGATCAGAATGCAAAGTCTCTGCACAAACACTTATCCTCACATAGTCTATATTCTTCTGACTCTTAATGTTATTTAATTTTCCTCAGTAATTTCATATCTCATTTACAATCAAGTATAAATCAGACAAAACTATTATAACTGAGTAATACCTTCAAAGTTACTGAAACTGAAAAATCATTAAAGGTCCCACAGTTTTAGTTTGTTTTGGGAACCATAATGTTTTAAAGATAAAATAATACTTTTTTTCATGTTCCACTGAAGAAAATACAATACCAACTGCTTTTTATACTTTAGCATTTTTGGTAAACACCAGGTGTGACTTACTGTACAAGAATACCCAAAGCCAGGCAGAGAACATTTTATGTTGTGATTAAAGTTCCTTTAAATGCATTTCCTGTAATACCAATTCCTCAAAGCTACACCTATAACTTCAACCAGATGCTAATTCTTTGAACTGTAATTAACAGTGTGACACTTATGAAGTAATTTTTAGAAAGACTGCAGTCACTATACTTTTATTCTCCAGAAGTGCTAAGTATTGCAATCATCACCTGTTCACAGTGAGTCTTATTGCACCACAGGCTATTAACAACGGATGGCTCCATTTAACCAACGCTTCATTCCTAATGAACTATCAGTAACTGAATTTTTATGACCAAAAAATGAGCCTATAGACACTGTTCCTCTTTTATGACATGAAACTCATTCTCATATATAAAATATGCTTTTAAAATCTACTAATTTTTTGTCAGTGTTATTTTTCAGAGCTATTTTAGAGTGTGCAAATAATCTTTTAAAATTATATAAATAATCGTATACATGTTCTTAATTCTGCTTCAAAATTAATCTGGTAGAATTAAATTTTTTTTCCTTCTTATTTGAAATTAACATAAGGTAAAATTAATTTGGAGGGAGGTGTATGAGGTTTGACCCATGTATTCATTTGTATGAACCGTATCAATAACTTTTGTTTCTGAAAAGAGCAAAATAGTAGACAGGGTAGGTTCTGCTATTTTTTTCCCCCAAAATGTAAAATAGACTATTAAAGATTGAATAACTCACCCAATTACATGTCTCATTATTAGCAGGACTAAACGAAGACCTCAGGTAATCTACCCACAGTTTTCAAAGAGGCTGTGGGGTCCTTCTGTGGAAGTTTTTCTTTGGTGATTACCTTGATTCCGTGACCACCAGAGCTCTGTGCTGAATTCATATTCTTTATTTTTCACAGTAGAGGATCATGGTATGCAGTGGTGTAGACAGCATAGCTCAGTGTCCACAAGCTGGCATTGGGGGAACCAACTACCTGTGCTCAAACTCTGAATGGCCATATGTTAATACTTAAAACTACAGCAGAGGAGAAGCCGCTTTTGATTCTTCACCTTTATTCCCAACACCAAGAACCATATCTAGCAAACAATAGATGCTCAATGAACGTTCCCAACGGCTAGAAGAACTTTCGATAATTTGCTCATTTTTTACGCCTCATTTTCCACTTTTATGGTGGCAGTTATGATAGTAAATGTCTCATAAGATGGTTGTAAATGGTAACTGAGGTGATATTTTAAAGTATTTGGCACAATATAATCAGCAACGAGTATTAATTATTCTTTAATTCAAATTTCAATTATTACCATTAATTTATAAGGTCATTAGAGAGATAATAATTTATAAGTTTATTGAAGTTCAGGGGCATATATAGTTGAGAAAGCATCTTCTCTTTTATCAATGCCAAACTATGTTTATTGTTTCTCTTTTATTTCTCTTTAATGTACAAAACTATGTTTAGTGTTGGGAGACCATCTCAGTGATCTCATTATACTCAAAAAGGCTACAGAGCCCCAGATTAAAGGGGTGTCCTGGGAGGATATTTTGATATGTTGTCTCAGGTATTAGACACATAAGATCCAGTATTAGAAGCCACAGCATTTATCTAGTACAGTACTTCCATAGGCACAAGGAGCCCAGCAAACTAGAGGGGCACAAAAATCACATACTGAAAAGCAAAGACATCTTTCTTTGTTCTTACTTTTTCTTCACCTGATGGGTTTTTTTTTAAGTATTTGAATAACAGATAAGGAAAATTTGAGCTCAAAACCAATGATGTAAATTTGAGTGGCAGAATATGAAGCACAACACAACATCCTTTTTTGGGAAACCAAAAAAGGTGTGGCTAGTTCTTTCTAAAGTTGGTCACCCAAGTGACCCAAGGTGAGTGTCCAGGACCAGGTTCCTGAAAACCATGACTTCTCATCGTACTGTCCTGGGATTGTGTAGTTTGGGCAGTGCTTTGAAGCACCTGGAAGTCCTGCTTCTAAAAATAATGCATTGGTTGGAAGGAACAGCCCCCTGCCCCAGAGCACTTTCCATCCTATAGAGGTGAAGAGCTTGAATTCAAGCAAGGGAAGAAAAACTTCCTGTAATATTATTAATGAGAAATAGGAGAATTGCCGGTATTTTGAACTAAAGTTGATTGTTTATATTGCTAATTATATACCTAACTTCTTGGTTTTTTTATTGAAATGTGTGATTATACATATTTGTGGAGTACAGAGTTGAATTTCAATTTCAATACATGTACACAAGGTATGATGATCAAGTCAGGGTAATTAGTATATTATAAACTTAGCCATTTCTTTGTGATGAGGACATTTGATCTCCTCTTTTCTATCAGATTGAAAACATACAGTAAATTATTGTTAGTTATAGACACCCAGTTTGACTTCATACTGATAGAACTTATTTTTCCTATCTAGCTGTTATTCTAGCTGTTTTCCTGTGGATAGATTTTGGATGTTCTATATAAGCATCTGTATGTTTTTGAATGATGACAGATACATGTTATGTTTTTCAATTATTAGATTTCAACTTATTTTTCTTTTATCGCACTGACTAGAACCATAATAATGATAATACACATTGTTTCCATTACCCAAATTCTAGGATGTCTTTTACTATGTTTTGGTGTATACAGAACAAAATCATAGCAGGGAGATTAAAAAGTAATCAGGGACTGCTCTATTTCTCTACAGATTACCCTATAGATTATGTAACTTCTTTTACTCATGTTTCATAATTAAAGATATTTCTATGAAACATATCAGAATTGTTAACTGTTTCTAAATTGTAAGCCACATCATTTAATAATTAAAGAGAAAACAAATGTAAAATATTATATAACTAAATGCAGATTACTTGAATTTCATCAATTCTGCATTACGCCCCAGAATCCAAAAGGCTGATTATTCTCTATTTCTTTGCTTAAGACCTACATGTATTTTTAAAAGCACAATAAATCTCTCAAAGTCTGACCTTAATAAAATTATAAATCCAGAAAAGACCACAAAAGTTATAGTAAATTATCCATATACAGAAATTTACTAACTCAAAGATTTTTTAATTAAAAATTTTTTATAAAACAAAAATTTCCAAACTCAAAGTTTTTTATTAAATTTTTGTTATAAAACAAAACATCGCAACATTTATTTTAATAAAATAAGTGGCAAAAAGTAAGTGGCAAAAAGTTACTCATTGAAAGTCAGTCATACTTTAAAGGACCTTGTTTAATTTCTGTAGTTCTCATTTTATTTAGAAAACAACCTTATACAATGTGTACACATCCCTAACACCTAAATGACCATGTGTTATGTATTATTTATATAATAGTCTCTCTATAAGAGTTTCTAAGTCCTTTACAGACAGAGACAATGTTATATCTGTCCAAGACATGATATTACTGTTAACAGTAATAAATACTGTTGATGGATTAATAAAACTTTAAAACATGAGTAAATTATTGTGTAATATGTTGTTCTTAATTAAATAAGAAGGAATTATTCAGCTTTTCTACATTTGCTCAGGTGCTATCATTTAGTGGCCTTAAGATTTTTGCTCCACACTCCTCCTATACCTTTCACATTTTTGAATTTTTCCAGTGTAAGTATATGTAATTGCAAATAATGTAATTGGTGAAATATTGTATATATTGTTACTTTAAAATATATGATTACTCATTTGAATATATCTAATAAATATAAATACCAAAACAAACTTGCTACTAATAATTATCAATCTTATGTTCCGTGCCTGGCTTATTTCACTTTACTTAATGAATAGGCTGTTTCCTAAGAGCCTTTTAAATCATTTCCTCTACTCTTTGAGTTCTTTATACTTTCTCTAAAGAACTTTTACTCCATTGAAAATAATTTGAACTTAAAAAATCCCTTGAGTATCAAAATATTCGTTTGAAAAATTAATGTGTTGGTACATGAAAAATAATTTTAATACCCTATTACCATGAACCTTTAAGTGTTAACATTATTTTTTTTTCTGGATTGAATAACCTAAAATTATTTGTGGTACACAATTGTTCAAAATAACTATATTACAACTTTTCTTTGATAAGCAAACTATTGTTAAAAAATTGTTTATTATTGAAAGAAAAATGGGTAATTTTTAGCCATTTATTTGTCCATGACTGTTACTTATTGCCAGAGTAATAAAAGAGCATTATCAATTTTATTTTTATTTTTTCTGTTCTATGTATGTACAGATAAACTTTGCATATATATTTTTTTAATTAATTTTTATTGTACATATTTAGAGGGTACAAAGTGATATTTCAATTAATGTATATCATCTGTGATGTTCAAATCAGGGCAATTAGCACAGACATAATCTCAAAAATTATCATTTCTTTGTGTTGAGCACATTTGAACGTTCTTCTAGCTGTTTGAAAGTATACAATAAAAAAAGGCGAAAGATTTATGCGATCTGAAGAGAAACCAGAGGAGCGAGCTCTCTCCCGTGGGTCGTCAACTGGTGTCGACTCGTCCTTTCACAATCAATCTGGTAGATGCATGCATTTCTATCTTTATTTTGGACGGAGGAGGAAAATGCATCTGCTGGAGCCAATTACATAATTTTTGGAATCCTATAAGCCTGGAGGTCAAGATGGCGGAAGAGAAGAGCTCCCTGCCGCTTTTCCACCAGGAGTAGAAGCAGCCTGAGGCAACACCAGATGCAGCTGTAGCAGAATCAGCGCAAAGAAACAGCTTTGTAAGGGTGTCTTTACTCTGCAAAGCCGGGAATCTTCCCCCAACCGGCGCGCGACCCACTGGTGCGCCGCAGCCCGCGTCGCAGCCGCAGAGGTGGAAACATGGAGGCCTGAGCTGGCATGTGTCACCCCCGGGCTGCAGCGTGACCATGGCTTCTGACCCCCGCCCCCACCCGCCCATCCCTGGACCTGGAAGCGAATCAACCCGCAGCCGAGACAGGGAGACGTCCAGCGGGAGAGGCAGAAGTTCCAATGAGACCAAACGCCCTGCGGGGCGCCACTGTGTGATCCAATAGGTAGGCTTCACTGCCGCCACCCGGCCTCATTCCCAGCCCAGCCCAGTGCACACAGAGTGGGGAGACTTCCGGCAGGGGAGGCGGGAACTCCACAGGGTCCACGCTGCTGCCCGCGCAATCCAGCAGCAGGTAGGCTTCACCACCGCCACTGGGCTCCATCGCAAGTCCGGCCTAGCACGCACAGGGCAGGGAGACATCCTGCAGGGGAAGGGGAAGCTCTGCAGAGACCACACACTCTGTGGTGCCTTGGTGCATCCCAGCAGCCCGGACCAGAGCACAAGGAAAAGGGAGTCACTGAGGTAGCATACCAAATTGGCAACCACAGCAACATCTTAGTCATTCAATAGTGTCAAACCTGTGCACTGTGAAACCCCCTGCCACAATGGATAAACATCAAATAAAAGATACCGGAAATATGAAAAATCAAGAAAGTGCACCACCAAAAGTAAATAAATCTCAAGCTCTAGATCCTATAGAACAAGAAGTCCTTGAAATGACTGACAAGGAATTTCGAGTGATAATTCTAAGGAAACTGAATGAGATACAAGAAAACTCAGCTAGACTTCATGATGAAATGAGGAAAAGTATACAGGACCTGAAAGAGGAAATGTACAAGGAAATCAATGCCCTGAAAAAAAATGTAGCAGAACTTGCCGAACTGATCAGCGAAATACAAAACGGAGAGCTTAACTAACAGGCTTGTGGAAGTTGAAGAGAGAACCTCTGAACTTGAAGATGGGCTGTTTGAAATAACACAAGCAGACAAAAAAAAAAAAAAAGAAAAAAGAATAAATGGCATTGAAGAAAATCTGAGAGAGATATCAGATAACCTTAAGCGCTCAAATATCCAAGTCATGGGTATTCCAGAAGGGGAGGAAAACGGAGATTGCATTGAAAACATATTCAACAACATAGTGGCAGAAAACTTCCCAGGTATAGGAAAAATCACAGATCTTCAGATCCAGGAAGCTCAACGATCTCAAAATGTATTCAACTCAAAAAGGTCTTCTCCAAGACATGTTATAGTCAGATCGGCAAAACTCAAAGACAAAGAGAGAATCTTAAAAGCTGCAAGAGAGAAGCGTCAAATCAACTATAAGGGAGCCCCAATCAGGCTAACATCAGACTTTTCATCACAAACCCTAAAAGCCAGAAAGGAATGGGATGATATATTCAAAATAATAAAAGACAGAGATTCTCAGCCAAGAATACTCTACCCTGCAAGGCTATCCTTCCAAAATGAAGGGCAAATAGTATATTTCTCAGATAAACCAAAACTGCGGGAGTTCACCACCACACGACCACCTTTACAAGAAATTCTCAAGGGAGTACTGGGTTTGGTTCCTGAAAAATAACAACCACTACCATAAAAACCCAAGAAAAATCTAAAGCCACTAGTATAATAAAAATGGCATTCATGAAGAGAAAACAAACAAACAAAAAGGCTATCTACAACCTAAGGAACCAACAAACACAGAAAACAAACTGTAAATCAGAAAGCAAGCAACAAAAGACACCTAGGGCAACCAAACAACAATCAAAAAAATGCTAGGAATAAAACAACACTATTCAATAACAACTCTTAATGTAAAAGGCTTAAATTCCCCAATCAAAAGACACAGACTGGCTGACTGTATTAAAAAGGAGGACCCAACTATATGCTGCCTTCAAGAGACGCACCTCACCCATAAAGACTCACATAGACTAAGAGTGAAAGGATGGAAAAAGATTTACCATGAAAAGAGAAAAGAAAAACGAGCTGGAGTAGCTATTCTTATATCTGACAAAGTAGACTTTAAACTAAAAACCATAAAAAGAGACAATGAGGGACACTACATAATGATAAAAGGACTGATCCATCAAGAAGACATAACAATCATAAATATGTACGCACCCAATGTTGGAGCAGCCAGATTTATAAAACAAACTCTATTAGACCTAAAGAAGGAAATAGACACTAATACCATAATAACAGGGGACCTGAACACCCCACTGTCAATATTGGACAGATCATCTACGCAAAGAATCAGCAGAGAAACACAAGATCTAAACAATACTCTAGACCAATTGGACTTAGCAGATATCTACAGAACATTCTACCCAACAACCTCAGAATATTCATTCTTCTCATCAGCACATGGATCATTCTCCAGGAGAGATCACATATTAGGTCATAAATCAAGTCTCAACAAATTCAAAAAAATTGGAATTATCCCATGTATTTTCTCAGACCATAATGGATTAAAACTAGAAATCAATGACAAATGGAATTCTGGAAACTATACAAACACATGGAAATTAAACAGCATTCTACTTAATGGCATATGGGTCCAAGAAGAAATCAAGAAGGAAATCAAAAAATTTATTGAAACAAATGAAAATAATGATACATCATACCAAAACCTGTGGGATACTGCAAAAGCAGTATTAAGGGGGAAATTTATTGCATTAAATGCTCACCTCAGAAGAATGGAAAGATGGCAAGTGAACAACCTAACACTTCACCTTAAAGATCTAGAAAAACAAGAACAATCCAAACCTAAAGTTAGCAGACGGAAAGAAGTCATTAAGATCAGAGCAGAACTGAATGAAATTGAAACGCAAAAAACAATAAAAAAGATCACTGAATCAAAAAGTTGGTTTTATGAAAAGATAAATAAAATTGACAAAGCATTAGCATGGCTAACAAAAAAAAGAAGAGAGAAGATTCAAATAACTAAAATTAAAAATGAAGAAGGTGATATTGCAACTGATTCATCTGAAATACAAGGAATCATTCAAGACTACTATAAACAACTATATGCCAACAAGTTTGAAAATCTGGAGGAAATGGATAAATTTCTGGACACACACAAGCTCCCAAAACTGAGCCATGAAGATATAGAAAATCTGAACAGACCAATAACAATAAAGGAGATAGAAGCTGTTATCAGAAAGCTCCCAACAAAGAAAAGCCCAGGACCAGATGGATTCACAGGAGAATTTTACCAAACATTCAAAGAGGAATTGACACTGATTCTTTACAAACTATTCCAAAAGATTGAAACGGAGGCAAATCTCCCAAACTCATTCTATGAAGCAAACATCATCCTGATACCAAAACCAGGTAAAGATATAACCAAAAAAGAAAACAACAGGCCGATATCCTTCATGAATATAGATGCAAAAATCCTCACTAAAATACTAGCAAAAAGAATACAGCAACACATATGTAAAATTATTCACCACGATCAAGTGGGATTCATCCCAGGGATGCAAGGTTGGTTCAACATACGCAAATCAATAAATGTGATACACCATATTAATAAACTCAAACACAAGGACCATATGATCATCTCTATAGATGCTGAAAAAGCATTTGATAAAATTCAACACTCATTCATGACAAAGACCCTCTATAAGTTAGGTATAGAGGAAAGGATCTCAACATAATTAAAGCCATATATGATAAACCCACCGCCAATATCATCCTGAATGGGGAAAAGCTGAAAGCTTTTCCTTTAAGAACAGGAACTAGACAAGGATGCCCACTCTCACCACTCCTATTCAACATAGTGTTGGAAGTACTAGCCAGAGCAATCAGAGAAGAGTAGGAAATAAAGGGCATCCAGATTGGAAAAGATGAAGTCAAACTGTCCCTGTTTGCAGATGACATGATCCTATATATCGAACAGCCTAAAGCCTCTACAAAAAAACTCTTGGAGGTGATAAATGACTTTAGCACAGTAGCAGGATACAAAATCAACACACAAAAATCAGTAGCATTTCTTTTCTCCAATAATGAACATGCAGAAAGAGAAATCAAGAAAGCCTGCCCATTTACAATAGCCACCAAAAAAATAAAACACGTACGAATTGAGTTAACCAAGGATGTGAAGAATCTCTGTAATGAGAACTACAAACCACTGCTGAGAGAAATTAGAGAGGATACAAGAAGATGGAAAGATATCCCATGCTCTTGGATTGGAGGAATCAACATAGTGAAAATGTCCATACTACCCAAAGTGATATACAAATTCAATGAAATCCCCATCAAAATTCCAATGACATTTTTCTCAGAAATGGAAGGAACTATCCAGACATTTATATGGAATAACAAAAGACCACGCATAGCCAAAGCAACCCTGAGCAAAAAAAATAAAGCTGGAGGCATAACACTACCTGACTTTAAACTATACTACAAAGCTATAATAACCAAAACAGTATGTTACTGGCATAAAAACAGACACACTGATCAATGGAATAGAATAGAGAATCAAGAAATCAACCCACACACCTACAGCCATCTGATCTTTGACAAAGGCACCAAGCCTATACACTGGGGAAGAGACTGCCTCTTTAGCAAATGGTGCTGGGAGAACTGGATATCAATATGCAGGAGAATGAAACTAGACCCATACCTTTCACCATACACTAAAATCAACTCAAAATGGATTAAAGAATTAAATATAAATCCTGAAACAATAAAATTTCTTGAAGAAAACATAGGAGAGACACTTCAGGAAGTAGGACTGGACAGAGACTTCATGAGTACGACCCCAAAAGCACGGGCAACCAAAGGAAAAATAAACAAATCATATTATATCAAACTAAAGAGCTTCTGCACAGCAAAAGAAACAATTAACAAAGTTAAAAGACAACCAACAGAGTGGGAGAAAATATTTGCAAAATATACATCTGACAAAGAATTAATATCCAGAATATACAAGGAACTCAAACAACTTTACAAGAAGAAAACAAGTAACCCAATTAAAAAATGGGCCAAAGAGCTAAATAGGCATTTCTGTAAGGAAGATATACAAATGGCCAATAGACATATGAAAAAATCCTCAACATCACTCAGCATCCGGGAAATGCAAATCAAAACTACACTGAGATACCTTCTCACCCCAGTTAGGATGGCTAAAATCCAAAAGACTCTGAACGATAAATGCTGGCGAGGTTGCGGAGAAAAAGGAACTCTCATACATTGTTGGTGGGACTGCAAAATGGTGCAGCCTCTATGGAAAATGGTATGGAGTTTCCTCAAACAATTGCAGATAGATCTGCCATATGACCCAGCTATCCCACTGTTGGGAATATACCCAGAGGAATGGAAATCATCAAGTCAAAGGCATACCTGTTCCCCAATGTTCATCACAGCACTCTTTACAATAGCCACGAGTTGGAACCAGCCCAAATGTCCATCATCAGATGAGTGGATACGGAAAATGTGGTACATCTACACAATGGAATACTACTCAGCTATAAAAACGAATGAAATACTGCCATTTGCAACAACATGGATGGACCTTGAGAGTATTATATTAAGTGAAATGAGTCAGGCACAGAAAGAGAAATACCACATGTTCTCACTTATTGGTTGGAGCTAAAAATAAATAAATAAATTCACACACACACACACACACACACACACACACACACACACACACACACACACACACCGGGGGGGGGGGGAGAAGACATAACAACTACAATTACTTGAAGTTGATATGACAAGCAAACAGAAAGGACATTGTTGGGAGGGAGGGGGGAGAGGGAGGAGGGAGGGAGGTTTCGGTAATGTGCCACAATAATCAACCACATTGTATATCGACAAAATAAAGAAAAAAAATCAAAAAAAAAAAAAAAATGAAAGTATACAATAAATGGTTGTTAACTAATTCTTCCAATCAAGCTGTAAGTTTATATCCATTAACCTCTCCCTGTTCCCTCCCTACCCTCTACACTTCCCAGCCTCTCATGACCACCACTCGACTTTCTACTTCTATGAACTCAACTTTTTTAGCTCCTTCATACAAGTGAGAACATGCAGTATTTATCTTTCCATACCTGATTTATTTCACTTTACCTAATGACTTCCAGGATCATCCATGTTACCGTCATCAATCCATGACAGGATTTCACTATTTTTTTATGGCTGGATAGTATTCTGTTGTGTCTAGAAACTACATTTTTTTTTAAATTCATTCATCTGCTGATGGACACTTAGGTTGATTCCATTTCTTAGCTATTGTGAATATTGCTGCAATAAACCTGTGAGGGGCGGTGCAGATATCTCTTTGGTATGCTTATTTTCTTTCCTTTGCATAAATACCCAACAGTGGGATTGCTGGGTCATATGGTAGTTCTACTTTTAGTTTTTTAAGGTTTTCCATAATGGCTGTACTAATTTACATTCCCACCAGCAGTGTATGAGTTCCCATTTCCCCACATTCCCACCAGCCTTTGTTATTTATTTATTTTGTCTTTTGGACAATAGCCATTCTAACTGGGGCGAGATGATTTCTCACTGTGATTTTGATTTGCATTTTTTGATGTAATTGGGGCATTTTTTCTTATGCCTGTTGGCCATTCATAGGTCTTTTAAGAAATTTCTATTCAGGTCATTTGCCGGTTTTTAAATTTGTTTTTTATTTTTATTTTATTTTTTTGCTGTTGAGTTGTTTAAATTCTTTGTTCATTCTCGGTATTAGTCATATAAGTAGGTGAATGGTAATAGACTTTTAGTAATGTCACTCAATTCTTTTAACTTATTTTGAGTAATAAGTCCAAATCATGTATTGATTGATCATCAAAAAATGTTAATAAGCTAAAAGATTCTTTATCTCATTCTTAAATATGGTGAAAGCTAAAAATTGTAATGCACCAGTGTTGTTAAAAGGTTCCTTCTCTATTCATTAAGATCTATTCATTAAGCATTAAGATCATTCACTTTTTTCTCACCTACACTAATATTTCAAATTATAATTTTAAGCTCCAGAGGTTTTCTCACCCCGAGAAAGTGCACTAGTAAGATTAGTGATACATTTGGGGTGTGTGTATCTTTGTGTGTGTGTGTGTGTGTGTGTGTGTGTGTGTGTGTGTGTGTGCAAGTGCATATTAACAGAAGGACTGACTGTAAAATGGGAGATAGAGAAGCAGAATCTTCGTGAAGGTTTACAATAGGCTCTTTGTTTTTGCAATGGAAACATTAAGAAAAGAGTTTATAACACAATTTACAGGAAATTAATTTCTCTAAAGACATCTGGGGTTTCCAAATACACCAGGTGTATGTATCTTAAATTTAATGATTATCAGTAGACGGTAACTTAAATAAGAAAAAATAAATTTACAGTGCTTCAGAATTGTATTAGCCAGTACGTGTTCCAATGCAAGTAAATATTTGTTGGTTCAACTACAAATAATTAGGGAAGGAAACACAATTTAGAAAGCCATTTTCAACAAAGTCCCATAATATCTTTTTTATAGTGTTTTCACAATTGTCCTGTAAGATATACTCTTCTCTTTCAGATAGGAAGTTTGATCAGTTTCTCACGACAATGAGGAAGTAGTAACTTGAAGTCTCAAGCCCGTGTTTGTCTGAATCTAGAACCTGTGTCTTTGTTTTTGAACTGACTCTACAACTCTCCTGTGATAGCCCTTGCAGTATGAGAGAGTTACGTAATTACTGTCATAATACTGGTTTAAAATGATTTCTATCCATTTGGAGGCAATCATTTCGTTAAATAAGTAATATGAACTTCTAATATATTAATTTGATTAACTTCATAAATCTCATACATTGAATGGGCTTAATATATGATATATCTCCATTATCATTTTGAATGAAGTATCTGTACTGCTCTCCTGATGCCATTTTTTAAAAATTGTGCACAATTATTTCTATAGTTCATGTAGTGTGAATCTTATCATTCTGGCAATGCTGTTAACTGCATATTATATCTCAACAAGCAATATAATCTATACTTTTTCTCCCTAGGTTGACTTGATTTTGTTGCTAAACACTGTACATCCTCTACAGCCATTGAGAAGTAACTTGAAGTGTATTTGGCTATAGAAATCTCACATTTACCTGGCCAACCTTGGTTCCCCACCTTCAGGCACCCCCAGCCTTACTATTCTCATAATACCCTTTGCCCAAATGATCCTAAAATGGCTTTCCCACCAAAATTTTACCCAACATGTAACTGAACCTATTTCAAGATCAGCTATTTTTCTTTAATTGTTAAATACCAAACCCACAGTTTCCCGTAAGATTAAAATGAAATATATTTACAAGACTGAGCTAAGCGTGTGACATAATATACATAGTCACACAATCCCCAGTCTATTGTTCAAACCATTTGGTGTTTGGTTCTGGTATGAATCTTGTCAGATTCACAAGACACCATAGGCTTTAAACAACACCAGGTTTACTCAGCTTTAACAAAGAATACAGACAAGAAACTGATGCCACCCACAGTATCAGTACAGAAGATTCCTGATTTTGAAGCCCAGATTCCAAGATTCCAGTTATTCCACACTTGGGCCAGGTATGATAAAGAGATAAGTACGTGTAGGTACCTCAGCCCAGTGAAGTCAAATCTGGGGTTTCATCATGTTTCTTACCTAGCTAACCATGTGATCCACACAGATGCAAGTGACTATACCCTGTACCCCAGATCAGCTGCTTCTCATTAATACTTTTTATTAATTACTACATAAAAAGCTTAAAAATTAGTTATAAGTACATGGTTTCGTGCATAGTGCTGGCTAGACTTTTATTTATCTTGTATCAAGAATGAGTGAACGCCTAACTATTCCTTGAGTTAATGATTGTGTTAGTTTTCTAGGGCTGGTTATAGCAAAGTACGATGAATTGTATGGCTTAAAATAATGTGAATTTATTATCTCAGTTCTGCAGGCCAAAATTTGGAAATCGGATGTCAATAGGTTGTTTATTTTTCTGAAGTTTCTGAAGGAGAATCTGTTCCAGACCTCTCTCCTAGTTTGGTGGTTGTTGCAATCAGTGGTGCCCCATTGGCTTGTAGACAGTCACTTAAATGTGCACCTCTGTCCACTCATTGGATTTAGCGGCCACATTAGACCCAGGATGATTTCATCAAAGATCTTTAACTAATTGTAGCTTCAAGGACTCTTATTTCAAATAAGGTCACATTTTAAGGTTCGAGGTGGACACAAATTTGGCAAGCGGGGGGTGGGGAAGAGGAAACCAGCTATTATTCAATATATTACAGTGATCCAATGAGAATTGGTCAAAGATCAAATGCCCATGTCCTTGAGTCTAGAGGAAAAACTAATAACTCTTTTAAAAATGATTTCCTTTTAACTTATCTTTTTTTTTTCACGAAGTTTTGAATCCATCTGAAATTGATAGACAATAAAGACCAGTAACATAGAGTGAGAGAATATGATAAATAGAAATGTGCCATGTATAGAGAAAGGAATTTTTATCATTATGGTGAGTTTTATTTTCCCCTCTGAAAGTGAAAAATAATAGCAGTAGAAATCAAAAGAAAATTCCATGATAATTTTATACAAACAAGCTTGGATTAGCAGTAGATGCTTATCTACTACTGATAATTCTATAGTAAACTGTGTTTACTCATTGTTTTATACAACTCTTAGTTTTTTATAGCAAAAAATCATATTCCTCAAGATTGCTTTATGCTTCTTTTTCCTTTTAAAAAGTATGCTGACAAAATATCAACCCTCTCAAAAACTTAAAAGTGCATTTCCTTTATTGAATCTTTCCTCTTTTTCTAATGAAGTTTTTTTCTTGAAATTTCCTTATCACTTCAAACTCTGAACACTGAACTGCTATACCTATGAAGAACAATTATTCCCTTAAAATACATCATGAGGCAATGCCAGATGCAGCATGGTAAGGGAGATCTAACTGCTATAGAATTATTAAGGTGCCATATGATTTATTTTGAATCCCAGCCATCATTTCACCATCCTGCTGTCTTCTTTATTGTTAGAGTGAATGCTTTCAATGACATCTTATAAATCTGTGCTTTGGCCAATATTTTTGCAGTGTCTTAACATACAAGAAGTATGCCTAGCTTTCACTACTTCCAGGATTTAGAGTTGTAATTTCCATTTAATGTGAAAAGTTTTAGCTGGGTAAGTTCCATTAGCCTCTTTTGTCAAGAAGGGAATATACCTATTCATTTTCATGTTCAGTTTATATATTGAGCTCCATCAACACATGAAAGGCATTATGTAGTGTTTGCAAAGATGGGAGTTTATTGTCTTTAACTGAGTTTCTCACATGCACAAAAGTCTTCTAATAGTATTGATCTATATTTCTCTTAGTAAGCAAACATCAGGCGTATAAAAGATTATTAAAAAAGGGTGGCTTTTGCCTCTTAAAACTCCTGTTGCCCAGGTAGTAGTGCTTCTACCACTTGCCTCGGGCAGGTATGACCTTCTAGCCTTGTCCTCAACACCCCTTCAGAAACTACTCAGGGAAGTACCTGATAAAAACAGCTTATACTAAGATCTAACTGACTTCCAAAGCCCACTGTATTATATAAGTGTAAGAGCAGTCTATAAATTAGAATGTAGAGTATCATACATATTTTAGCATTCCAATTTGTATGTATACACACACATAGGATGAAAGGAGCTATGCAAAAATGTGGATAATGGTCACCTCAGAGAGATGTTTTGCTTTATACTTGATTTCTACGCTGAACTGTGTACTGAACACAGGAGCCACTGTGAGTGAAAATCCATTATGCCCAAATAAAACTTGGGCTTAGAGTCATGATTATTCGTATAGGAGCTCAGTGAGTGTGATCACAGAAATTCTCACTAAAGAGTGTTTCCAGTGTCCAGGAGGGAAGTGAGGGCCCATTTTTTTGGTGGCACTGTGTTGTCCCTCTTGAGACTCCATCAGGGCACTGCATAGGGAAAGTTTTACAAGTACTGCTCTGTACCATTAAGTCATGATGTTAGGTTACCCAAACAATAACATTTTTAAAAAAGAAAATGAAGTAGCTCTAGAATTTTTGAAAGGGCATTTAGATACAATGTTAAAAAAGTAAAGCTAGCATCTCCTTCATAATCCCCGATGCAGGAAGAATTGAGCTGCTGCAAGTTACTTTAAAACCTACTCACACATAATAAATTGTTTTCCCATTTCCAAGTGAATTATTATAGACAATTCTATTTCAGTTTTTCAAATTGAAAATACTTGTGAAGGGACCAAGTGATTGCAACCTGAAATGTCTAATAAAACAATTAACATGTCAAAGGGTAGTTTTAAGAAGTAAATGAGGATATTATAAAAATATCATGGATTATTTATTTTGTGATCTTTCAAAAAAAATCAAATTGCTATTTAGATATAGTTTAATACAATAATATCAGCAAGATTTTGTTCAGCTTCCAGAATTAGCTAAACTGTTCAGTATTTTGACACCCCTGTGCCAAATTAAGCAATCTTAACAGATGGTCATTTCTATTCTAGTTTTCCTTCCTTCCTTCCTTCCTTCCTTCCTTCCTTCCTTCCTTCCTTCCTTCCTTCCTTCCTTCCTTCCTTCCTTCCTTCCTTCCTTCCTTCCTTCCTTTCACTGTAGATTTCATCTTTAAGGATGAAAAAATATATTAAATATCGACAATAAAGAAAATATTAATTCAATATGTTTTTAATTTTCCTGTCTTTTGTATTTCATTTTAGATTTCATCAAGATTTCTTCTAAACATCACCTACCCCACTACATGTTTTCTTATTTGGAAAAACAAAGGCACAACAACTATATACAGGGGTACTTCAAAAAGTTTATGAAAAAATAGAATTAAAAGATGATACGAATCTTTCCATGGACTTTTTGAATTATCCTGATATAGTCGCATATATGTATTCTGCTTTCTAATGAAAAAATAAATATTCATTTAAACATTTTCTTTGACTTTCTATTACTGAATGTTCCCTAGTATGCCCTTAAAATTTTAAGGTCTATAGTTTATTGATAAACATGTTGAATGGAGAAAGAACATAAAAGGCTGTAGCATATGACAAGGATGAAATACAATGATAGGCTGTATTTAGATCTAGGGTGATATCCATGAGGGTAAAATACATGGGTGTATATGTACCTTTGTGTATTTGTATTTATGTAAATTAAATTCATTTACATCACTATTACAGCTTTATTTCTTCTGGGATTGTAAGAGAAAAATACAAAGACCATTGAGCCTTAATTTCGCAAGACTTTATATTTTGTTTTTATTGGAAGCTAAATTTATAGGTATGCAGGGAAACATAAGGACAATAAATAATTTTTTTTAAATTCCAGTCAGAAAAAATGAAAGTTTTTTAAATTTTATTTTATTATTATTTTTTTCATTGGTTATGAATATTCATGGGGTGCAAATCTGACTGTCACCACTCATGCCCAAGACGTGTCGGCCAAATCCGTACTGGCAGCATGCCCATTACCACAAATGGTGATTATATCCCATGGCCCCCACCCAAATATCCCTGACCTCCCTCCCCATCCCTTTTTCCCCCACTCCAATTGCATTCCTAGGTATGATTTCTCCTTCTGCAAGTCCAATGCACCACTGTGGTCTTTCTTTCCTTCCTTCTTTCTGTCTGAGCTCCCACTTTTGAGTGAGTACATGTGGTATTTTTCCCTCTGTGCTTTGCTTATTTCACTCAGCATAAGTTTCTCCAAACTCATCACTGTTGTTGTGAATGGCAGAATTTCATTCTTTTTTATGGCAGAGTAGTATTCCATGGTATGTATAGATACACCGCATTTTCCATATCCAATCATCCATCAATGGACATTTAGGTTGGTTCCACATCTTGGCTACTGTAAATAGAGCTGCAACAAACATGGGAGTGTAGGTATCCCTTTGACATGATGATTTCCATTCCATTCCTAGAAGCAGAATTGCTGGATCATATGGAAGATCTATCTGTAGTTGTCTGAGAAAACTCCATACTGTTTTCAATAATGGTTGTGCTAATTTCCAGTCCCACCAACAGTGTAGCAGCATTCTCTTCTCTCCATAACCTGACAAATATTTGTTATTCTCCATCTTTTTGATTGTCTAACTGGGGTGAGGTGATATCTCAATGTGGTTTTAATTTTCATTTCCCTGATGACTAGTGATGTTGAACATTTTTTCATGTACTTGTTTGCCATTTGTATGTATTCCTCTGACAAATGTCTATTCAGTCTTTGCCCATTTTTTAATTGGGTTATTTGGGTTTTTTTTTTTTTTTACTGGGTAGTTTCTTTAGTTCCTTGTATATTCTGGTTGTTAATCCCTTGTTGGAAGCATAGTTAGCAAAAATTTTCACCCACTCCGTAGGTTGTCATTTCACCATGTTGATCGTTTCCTTTGTTGTGCAGAAGGATTTTAGTTCGACTCAGTCCCATTTGTTTATTTTTTCTTTTGTTGCTTGTGCTTTTGGGGTCTTGTTCATAAAGTCTGTGCCCAGACCTAGTTCCTGAAGTGTTTCTCCTATATTTTCCCTTACTAATTTTACAGTTTCATGTCTTATACTTAGATCTTTAATCCATTTTGAGTTGATTTTAGTACATGGTGAGACAATAAACCATTAATTATTTTTTAAATTCTAATCAGAAAAATAGAAGAGATTAATTTTCTTTTTTTGCCTTTGGAAATCTATCCATCAAATAATTCAGTGTTTGTGATTTCCCAATTAATTATTGTCAATTTCTTGAATGAGTGATACCATTTATTTGTACTATGTATATCACTGTGAGTATTTCATTACTCACCATAGAGTAGCCTAAGCCCAATGTATAGGGAAAAAAATTTCTATGTGAGTGGCTAAAAATTATTTTATAGGAATTATTATGGTATATGATGTTATTTTAGCATATTCCCCCAAAATTCTCATAATAAAACTATTCAAAATTTTTCTTACTATTACAGTACATTTCTTCTCCATAGAGGAAATATCAGGTTAACATAAATTCCTTAAGAGAAAGAAATAATTTGAATAAACTTCATGTGTATTCTGAATCAAATGCTGATCATGATTATATAGTTATCATACAAGTAATGAAATAAGTACATTTTACGATGAGAGATTTTTGTGACTCTCCGTATATCTTAAGACAGTTATGATCCCCCTCATAAGATTATCAGTAACTTCACCAGCACTGGCGTATGTGGTTGTCCCTAACCAACAAATTGAGATTATGTAGGTAATTCAATGATTTGCAAAAAGACATTAATATCATTAAATGCATTTCAATGTAATATTCTAAAATTAAAACATCAGAATTAACTGAGCTCTTTAAGGAATTGTTTTTCAAATCCACCTTTTTTAAACCCTTATGAGAAATTTGTTAAAGAAGTTCTTATACTGGAAGAGGTTTTACAAATATAAAATGATTGGCTTATTTCCATGCATGTCTATTTCACTGTTTTGCAGGGATCTGTTGTGTGAATGTAAACTTTTACTCTGAAGACATCCTCCCAGCTAAGAAAAGTACCCAGATCTCTCACACTTGCCATGTATAGCAGAGTCTGCAACTTGAATACACACATTTATTCTCCCATATTCCTGTTTGCAACAAAACCTGTAAGTTATGTATAGTTAGATGGTCACCTAGTGAGAGTATACCACTCTTGAATTTCTACTTACCTCATCAGGACCAGCAACAAAGAGTTTGAAGATAAGTGTCAGTCTGGACCACACTTGGAGTAGCTCCATTCTGTATTAACCACTCTCACATCTTCTGAACATCACAGGAATTATACCTTCATACTCATGTTCTGCAAGTATACCCAAATTATTGCTTGTTTTTATCTACTTTTATTTTATATTTTTGTAAGTTGAAAAAATAAGGCTCAAATTGATTTACTTGTGATTTTTATTTGTTCAACAATGATGAAAATAAAAACTTCTGGTATAGTTATCCTGACAAACAGGACATGTTTTCAGTTTCAGGATACTTTCCAAACACAAACACACATAGTAATGTACACCAGCTCAAACCTAAGGGGTTATATGATCTATGATATAATGCTTCCTGTGCTCAGGCAAAGATACGGAAAATAATCTTTAGTGATAAATCCTGACATACTTGCATACATCTATTTAAAATTTTGACTCCAAGCAAGGATGCATAAGTACGCATTTTTCAACTATTAATGTGAAGCATCATTCAAAAGTAAAAATAAATATTTTATTGCTTTATTTAATGTGGAAACTCCCCAAATTAATGTCAGATTACATAATACTTTGCATGTTGTTTGATAGAGATGGCTTAACTCAACCAATAACCAATGGCAAACATTTTGTGTTACTTGGACAATTTCATTTGCAGCTTTCTCAATCTATTTGAGTTACGATTTTATATAGTCATATTCAGCAATGTAAAGGTAAAAGTGAAATTGAACGGAAAATTCAGAATCAAACTTCTAAGTGGAAAACATTTCATAAAATAACTGTTACTCTGACAATTAATATGCTATTTCTTCTTAGAATGAATCTATGCATAGAGTACCATATACTTAAAAGTCTGTTTTTTAAACTCATTTTCTTTCACTTTAAAATTTTTCTGATTTTTTTTTTTAAGGAGTAAGATATTTAAATTAAATACAATCATTATATATCATTGTTTGATGTTAGAGAGGTACTTTCTTATTAAACTAAGATTATCCATGAGGATTTTATGTCTTTCCCTGATAAATAAAGTTTTAGAATATATAGATTGAAGCTTTAGAAGTCATAAAAGATGAGCTTTTTCATATATAAAATGACATTATATTGCTTATGCAGACATTATCAGAAAGGTCAATGTCTGAATTATAAATGCATTAACTTGCTGCTAACATTTTATATTCTACATAATCTGAACTTTCTATAAAAAAAATTCAGTAAATTCAAACTGTGTTTTAGTTCCTGTTTCATCTTTTCTTTTCTCAATAACCAACTCATCAAATACCCAACAAACAAATAGTCAAGTTGTGCTTTATTGTACAAGTACACACATAGACATAAATCAACCCTTCTCTATTTTCCTAAAGTGAGAACTGAATATTAATTTACTAAAATTATTTTTCAAATCTACAGCCTGATTTTATCAGCACTGCACTCTACCGAGTGAGCCACGGGCCGGCCCTACAGCCTGATTTTAGACCTCCAATTTAATGTGTATTACATGGAAGACATACATTTTCCTCTTAAATCTGTATATTCCATATCCCTCTAAATACTTGTTTAATATCTGAATTAATGTTTCTATTTAATGACACAGTCAGTTTTAATTATTATAACTAATGATGATCTCCAGACTGTTTTGAAAAATTATAGCCAAATTTTAATTGCCAAATTTTATTTTTCAATTTCTGGAGCCTGCTAGTTGCAGACTGAAGGGAATCAATCTCCTTGAGATGTAGGAACACAAAAGACCCCAGGGAGAGGAAAAACATTTGTCAGTTGTTATGTCATTCATTAGGCAGGGAGATTAGGATTTAGATTGATAGAGGTAGTGATAACCATAGCCACAGCCAGAAACGTTTTCCCTGGGAAATAACCTGAAATTATCAAAGCCATTTAACTTCAGGACCAAAAACACGTAATAGTCTCATTATTAGCGTCTCTTCTAAGGATCCTTTTTTTTTTTTTTTTCAGCCCTGATCTTCTGCACAGAGAGTGGGTGGTCATAAATCCCTTAAAGAAAAGTTTATCCAGGAGGGGAAGATGCCACTCTTCCCGAGCAAAAAGTAGAGTGAAGTCCTGAGGTCTCAGAGTGCCCTTAGGCACTCTCTAGGTAGAATGTGAAAGTGTTCAGGGGACAATTATGTCACTTTTGGTAATTTCTCAGAGCTGGGTTGGAATAGGTACTGAGCTTTTACTTGTGAAAACTTCATTCAGCAAAGCAGAGCTGAATGAAGGCTCATCTAATTTTGCATAATAAAAGGTGACTATGCAAAACTACATGCAAATTGGCTTTGACAATGCTGGGATTATGTAGACTGTGGGATCTGAATCGTCCACTGCGAGGGTTGTATTTTGGGGCTTCCCCTTTTTAAGTCTTAACTTCCATTTTCACCAGATCAGCTTCACTTTAAAAATTTTAAGTATTAGAACTTAAAGTACATGACTTTGTCAAAAATAATGTTTTGCCTGGAAAGAAAAGACTTTGTAAACTATTGATCTACTCTATTATTTTCCACTGAAAAATAAGGGGAATGAGGCATGGAAATGTGAAGTGATTTTGCCAAAGACCTTCCAATCAGCTATCAACAGAATTAGAGCATTGTATTCCATGGAAAGCTTCTTCTGGAAAGTGTCACCCTCATTTCATAGGTGCTTCATAAATCTAGAGCTCCTAAAATGGAAAAGGAGCTCAAGAGACTGTGATCGTTCTCCGTGAAGACAACTAATCTCTAGCCTTGTCATACAGATGAGAAAACTGAGCCTGGAAACCTAAATGGTTTTTCATGTTCATGCAAGTAGGTAGTGGCAGAGAGGGTGACAAAGACCATACAGTGCTGCCAGTATGGAGCCTTCCACCCCACGCAGGCCCCAGCACTTTTCATATGTGACAACAACTAACACCCTTGATATTCTAGTTTTAAAAAGCTGAAAATAAAACAACCATACACACTTACTGAATATAGAGCTCTAACTTCTACATCTTGATTCTGAGATTAAAACCAAATATATTTTAATAATAGCCTATTTGTGCTTGAAGATACCTATGTCTTCCTATTTGTATTTCCTATGTGGTCATTAGCCTACTCATTATTTGCATACATATTATGGGCTTATTTGTCATTTCTCAAGTTTAAGGAGTTCTATTGATTATCTGTATATTAACTTTTGTATTTTACATGTTACCAATACTATGTTCCGCTTTGTCATTCATTTCATTTATATAAAATGTCATCTAAATAAGAAATTTTTTTTTAATCGCTGTGATATGAATGTTTTTTTCTCATGTAAGTTCATGGTATTTTTGCTAGTTTTCTAAAGTCGTATTAGTTTCCTATTGCTGTTGTAACAAATTACCTCAAATTTATATCAGCCCAAATTTATTTTTACACAGTTCTAGAGTTCAAAAGTCTAAAACGGTTCGTCATTCGGCAAGGCTGTGTTCCGTCTGAAGGCTCAAGTGGAGAATTTTGCCTTGCCTTTTCAAGGTTCTGGAAGCTACAGTTCTTGATTCATGCCCCCATTCTCCTTCAAAGCCAACAGTGTGTAGCATCTTCCAATCTCTCTCTCTCTCTTTCTGTCTCATCTCTATTTCTGTCCTCACATCTCTTGTCTCTCATGCTTTGCATCCTCACATCACCTTCTCTGACTCTGATGTTACCCCCCACATTTATGAGGACTAGCTCAGGTAATACAAGATAATCTCCCCAACTCAAGATCCTTAATTACAACACAAATGACCTTTTGGAATGTAAGGTAACATTCACAGTTAGATGGGGATTAGAATGTAGACATCTTGGTGAAGGCGTGTCGGAGGCCGGCTCCGACGAGAACGAAAGTAACCTGAAAGTAGAAGACCGCTGGGAAATAAAGACAGAGAAAAGCGGGGATCGAGGGGGCTAAGAGCAGGGATGCTGCTCACTAGCAAGTTTATTCTGGTCACAATCTTATTTATATCCTTCTAGCTGAGGTCTACGTGAAGGAATGTAACAAACAAGCTTTTTCAAAAACAATACAGGTGGCCTTGGTATTTCTTTGTTCCCTGCTCTCACGTCAATGGCTCATAAACATCTGAGGAACATGACGTTTATGGCAAATACCAGATCTAATCTCAAGGTGTATTTCTAGGCAAGAAGCACGCATACACTGACCTGTGCATGACCCTTAGCAAGGACACCATTATTCCAGATCTCCTTACATACTTACAGGACATACAAGAAGGACCCTTTTCAAGGCCCTCTTTAGCACCCCGCAAGCTAGTCAGGCCTGCACAGGTCCCCACAAAGGCGGGGGGCGGGGAGGCATTTTTTTTCTACCACAAAGGTGTCACTAGGCTAAGTTTATTTATATATGCATATACACATTTCCCTACATTTTGTTCTAATACCTACATAAATTTATATATATGTATGTATATATTATATATATCTTTAATATCTGAAATATATTTATTATGAAGTATTATTTTTTAAAAAGATTTCCAATTTCTCCATACTTTTCTAGATTGATTTAAAATATGACTTTATCACATATACTAATTTCCCATGTATAAAAAAATTGTGCTTTTGTTTTCTCCATTCTGTTACATTAACCTATCCCTTTACAAATAGCAATTTGAGTAATTCTAGTCTGTTGGTATATTTTGCTGTTTTTGGGGAAAATGTTATTACTTTTGTTCTTAAGTTGTTTTTTGTTTGTTTGTTTTTAGTAAACATTGACCAGTTATCTCTATCTATCTAATGCATCTTGTTCTATAAAAATATTTGCGGATGTTTTATTGGGACTTTAGAACATATAATTTGATTTGGAAATTTCATATTATTACATTACTGTATTACATTTAGAATTTCCTTTAAGATCCATGAAGAGAGCTCATTTGCAAGGTTCCCACATAATAAAATGTTTAAAAAGTATATGACATGAGAATGTTCTGACTGAGAGCTGTCCAATGAGGTTCAACTCAATTTCTCACCTACGCTCACAACATCAGTGAACTCTTGACCATGATGAACCATATGAATTGACTTTCTGGGGAAGAGTCAGATATTATCTGAGGAAGGACTTAGAGGTACTATCAGTATCTACATGGTGCCAATTTTACCATCAGAGGAAAAAACAGCAGCAGAAAAATTTTGGTTCACTGAAATGAGTTGAATTTGTGAATGGTACCCCTCCCTGAAAAGAAAATATTAGTATGAAGTAAAATATATGACATATAGTTGTAATGCAAAAATGCAAAAGGGTAGGATGTGACTTCTCATAGGTTTTAATAAGTAAAAGTATTTATAAATGGTGTTCTTTCTTTAATTCATTATGTTTATTTATAAATTATGAATTATGTACTTCTTTCTAAATTAAATACAAGGAACTATGAGTAAGCCAGGAAGTCTTTGAAAATGCTGGAACATTACCAGTACAGCAATGACTGATCAGTTCTGGTATTCACAATAGCCAAGTAAAATCATTTTCCACAGTGTGTTTTGAAAGGATATATTAGTAATAATTATCCATGCATCCAAAAGACGAGAGTTAACTATGTAGCTACAAAACTCAATCCATTATCTCTTGGGAGATGAAACATTTAGATGCTCCTACAATTTATAATAAAATACTAATAAGTAATATACATTTTAACAAGGCTAATAGACCAAATAAATATGTCATGGTGACAGAACAATTGGTTATGTGACGCTGGCCAAAAAATACTTAAAAGAAAATTATTTAAGAGAAAGACACCGGGTACCAAAAAGCTAAAGCCTAAGTAAAGACACAAATTTAGAAAGACTTTTGATGTGATAGGGAAGATTAACTCTATAATGAAAATTCTAGTTGCCCAGAGGATTGGTCTTCAATGAATGTTTTGTGAAGGCAAAAGGACCATTTGCAGACAAAAATAATTTATTAAAAACCTAGATTCTTTGTCAGCTTGTCCAAGATGAAATTGTTTGTCTATTGGTTCTGGTAGAATCTTAGAAAATCTTAAGAAAGTACCAAAATAAGGAGAAAATAAGCTAACCATGGTGTTGATATGCAAAATGTGTTAAGTTATAAGTACAGTAACATAAATATAGTAGCTTCATAACTCTGTACATTTTGTCTTTATTGTGAAGTGCTTAAAATGGCCATAAGAAACATTCTTCCAAATATTACCTTATAATAAGTCATGGATTAAACAAAACAAAGCTTTGTGGTTGTTTTTTTCTCATGCAAAAAAAATGCATTGGCCATTAAAGAAACAAGTACATTTGTCCAGCAAAAAAACATAGAATGGGTGTTTGGGCAATATTTCCACTACAGAACACTTAAAAATGTTTAATGAAATTTTATTTAAAAAAAGTTTTAGTAAATAAGGTACTAAGTATATGAATAAGTAAAGGATATCCTTGTAGGTATATTGTGGTGAAAAAGATGTTGCATCAATGTGATTGATCTATAAAGCCAGGGTTTATCATTTGAGGATCTATCTACAACTGGTGAACTATGGAGTTGTAACAAGCCACATATGGGAGAGAGGAGACACAGCCTGGGTATTACACAACAGAGAAGATAGTATTAGAAATCCATTACCCTCCAGGACAACCCCAAAGAAAACTCTTACTTAAAAAACAAGGAAAAAAAGAATATGTGCATTGTAGATTAATTCCATTTGATAGTTGGTGTTTTAAACATGACTACAGGTTGAGGGGAAAACGAGGAAAATAATTTCTATCCCCATGCTGACCATCATGTCACTTCTATGATAGAAATCATCTCAAGCTGAAAATGCAAGCCAAGATAGTCTCAGATTTGTAGTTACCTCAAACATCTCTTGCAGAAGCATAAACTAAAATTATCTCTAAAATATTCCCACAAATAAAGTTCTGAATATCATGAGCTCACATTTAAAAATTCATCAGAAAAAAATTGAGGAAATAGGCTGTCAAGCATGAGAGTCAGTTGAAACTGCGGGATCAAACTGGCAGCAATTGTATATCTGGCACTACCAAAAGCAAATATAACATTCACATATAACACTCTATTTACTTGGAATATTTGAAAAAAGCAACAAATAAAATGTCTAAATATGAGAAATATGATAATTTATATTAAATGTTTGATGGACAGAATAATGAGCAGTTTAGCTCGTTTCTAAACTTTTATCTTTTTGAAACATTATCTTTTTAGCAAAACATAATGATAAAGAATTCAAAAAATAGATAAAAGAAAGATGAATACTTATATTTAGGAAGCCCACCCAATAACCCATAGGATAATAATAAAAATATAACGTTTAAACTGCAAAACACTAAAGATAAGGACGATATCTTAAAAGGAGTCAATGATAAAAATGCAGATTTCCTGAAAGGAATGGCAGGCTGACAGCAGATTACTTATCAGCAATAATGGATAATAGTGGTAACTCGGAAAGAGATCTCACACTATACATGTAAAACTTTTAGTATAAACTTAATACTTATTCAAATAAAAAAAAGTCAATCAAGAAATATAAAAAGATGTCTTTAAGGTCTCTCTGTGTGGACAGGTTTATTTAAAAAGACACAAACTGCAAATCACAATTAAAGAAGAAATTAAATTAAGAACATTTTTTTTATCAAAAAGCAGAAATTATTAAGTTAAAAGAGAAGTCATGAGCTGGGAGAAAGTACTTGCAACTTATATAACTTGATAAGCAGGATTCTAAGGTAGTCCCTAGGACTCCTGGTGTCCATACCTTATAGAATCCTCTCTCCTTGAGTCTGGAAAGATCTTACCTAATCAGGTAAGCTCTTTTAAAAGAGAGTCTAATTTTCCCACCACCATTTACTGAACAGGCAGTCTCTTCCCCGGTAAGTAGTCTTGGTGACTTTGTTGAAGATCAGATGGCTGTAGGTGTGTGGGTTGATTTCTGGATTCTCTATTCTGTTCCATTGGTCTGTTTGTCTGTTTTCATGCCAATACCATGCAGTTTTGGTTACTATAGCTTTGTAGCATACTTTAAAGTCAGGCAGTGTTATGCCTCCAGCTTTTTTTTTTTTTGCTCAGGATTGTTTTCACTATTTGTGGTCTTTTATTATTCCATATGAATGTTAGGATTATTTTTTCAAATTCTGAGAAAAAAGTCTTTGGAATTTTGATGGGGATTGCATTGAATCTGTAGATCATTTTGGGTAGTATGGACATTTTCACAATGTTATTTCTTCCAATCCAAGAGCATGGGATATCTTTCCATCTTCTTGTGTCCTCTTTAATTACTTTCAAACTACTCTCTCTCACTACTACTGGTTTGTAGTTCTTGTCATAGAGATTTTTCACATCCTTGGTTAAATTTATTCCTAGGTATGGGCAAAGGAGCTGAAAAAGCATTTCTCAAAGGAATATATGGGAATGGCCAACAGACACATGAAAAAATGCTTGACATCACTCAGCATTCAGGAAGTGCAAATCAAAACCACTTTGAGATAACATCTCACTCCAGTTTGGATGGCTAATATCCAAAAGACTGAGAATGGCAAATGCTGGCGAGGAGGCAGAGAAAAAGGAACCCTCCTACACCGTTGGTGGGACTGCAAAAAGGTGCAGCTTTTATGGAAAATGGTATGGAGGTTCCTCAAACAATTAGAGATACATCTACCATAGGACCCAGCTATTCCATTGCTGGGTATATACCAAGAGGAATGGAAATCATCATGTCAAAGGGATTCCTGTACTCCCATGTTTATCACAGTGCTATTTACAATAGCCAAGAGCTGGCACCAGCCTAAATGTCCATCATCGGATGAGTGGATAAGGAAAATGTGTATATCTACACAATGGAATACTACTCTGCTATTTAATAAAAAAAAATGAAATACTACCATTCACAGCAACATGGATGGACTTAGAGAAAATTTTGTTATGTGAAATAAGCTAGGCATAGAAAGAGAAATACCACATGTTCTCACTTATTTGTGGGAGCTAATAAAAATAAATAAATAGATAGATAAATAGATAGATAGATAGATAGATAGATAGATAGATAGATAGATAAACAAATAAATAAATAAATATACATACAAACAGGAGAGGGGGACAAAAGACACAATAATCACAAAAATCTCTTGAACTCGTTAAGAGAAGTGAACATATAGGATGTTGATGGGGCATGAGGGAGAGGGAGAGAGGAATAGTAGTGGTAAAAGGACATGAAAATCAACTACACCGTATATTGATAAATTAAAACAAAATAATTAAACATAAAGAAAAATTAAAAGAAAAAACTAAAAGAGCATCTGGAATTCAGACAGAAGAGTGTCTGGAAGACAGAAGAGGTCAAAGACATTTGAAGCTGTGGAGATGCTGCCCTGTTGGACTTGAAGCAGCTGTTATGTTCTAGAGAGGTCCTGTGGAGTAAACCCCATGACCATGACCTTGTGGAGTATACTAACACTTATAAAGCAAATGTATTTAACAGGGCCTATTTTCCAAAGCCCTGAAGTTTCAGGTTTAGCCTAACTTCTTAAAATAACATATAGAAATGTTAACCTTGCAAAAGACAGGAAACTTTCCCCAGGCTAAAGCCTCTGATATAGATATAGAATTGTATCATAGCAGAATTGCTGGCTCAAAGGGTAGATGTCCTTGGTGCAAGTTAACCTTACTTAATTGTTATGTAAACATACTAAGGAAATTGTTGTAGGGAAAGAAGATGTTTGCTAAGAACAAGCTTTTGTTGGTGGATCAACTTAACCTTTTGCAAATTGCATCATGGAATGTCACTTTGTTATTTCACTGATGTTACCAGCTTCTATTGTTAAACTATACTTAGCCATAACCCCATCTACTTCTTTTTCTGTAACTTTCTTGCCTGGAGAATAAATACTAAGACAGAACTCCAGCTCAGTGTTAATTTCCCAAAGGAGGAATGCCTCTCTCTTGAGGGTTCTTGGAAGTTAACCCCTTCGGGGTGTCTCACTGCTCAGAGAAAACGGGCTTCGAGTAATCCTTTGTGTCTCCGTCACCCAGGGGAGAGAGGTGGCAAATCTGTGTGAGGACTAAGAGGGTGCGACATGACCTGAAAGTGACCTCTAGGAGCTGAGAGTAGCCAACAGCTAACAAGACAGCAGGGACCTCAGTCATACAACTGCAAGGAAATGAATTCTGCCAACAACCAGACAGCTTTGAAGCGCATCTTTTCCAAGTTCAGCCTCCAGGTGAGGACACACCATATGACTTCTTGATTCCTGCCTTATGAATCCTGTTCGGAGGTCCTTGCTAAAATGTGCTGGACTCTTTACCTGCAGAAACTGTGAGATATATTTTTGTTGATTTAAGCTGCTAAATTTTTGGTAACTTGTTTTCAGCAATTAAAAAAACAATACAGTTACCAACAAAGAATTAACATGCTCATTCATAGAGTTTTACTAAGAAATAGAAAAATAACTCTATGTAAAATAATGAATCAAAGTCATAAGCAGACATTTCAAAGAATAATACAACTGGCCAATTAACATATGAAAAGAGATTTAACTTCATTTGTGATTGGTGAAATGCAAATTCAAACCCTATGGAATACATTGTCCCAGAATTAAATGGAGAAACGGTTGGACCATATCCAGAGGAGAATTGCTTCATTTCTTGGATGGAAATATGAAACAGAAAACAGAACATTAGAAATCATACTGTTAACTACAAATCCTAGAAAAACACTAACAAGTGTATTTTAGTAAATGTTTTCAAGAATATTCATGGAAATAGTGCTAGTAAAAGCAAAAGAAGCAACTGAAAGAAACCTGAATGATACTTTTCAGTAGAATGAATATACATTATAATATATTTATAGAAATTCTAGATAGTAGTCAAAATAAGATCTAAAATGCACCTTTGTGCATATAAATATTACATACTTCTCAGAAATACTCAGTCAAACCCCCTTTTTAAAAACAAAGAATGTGTATTCACTTATATTGAATGTTATCTTTCATGAAAATATGGGAAGTAAAAAACACTCCTCTCAGGTTTCCAAAAAATTTTAGTATTCAAATTTCTACTTTCTAAAGTGATGTATGTGACATTCAATCTTTTTTCCACAAACAAGTAATTAAAAGGTAATTACTCATTTGCTGTTTTGGCTTTTTATTTAGCCTCTTAACTACCTACATAACTCACTAATGTGAATTAATTGTTATTATTAAAAATATATAAATTAGTAATGATAGATTCATATTTCCACATAGTATAAAAATATATACCACCCAATTCCCATAGTTAAGTCATATATATATACACATATGACAGAATTAACAAGTTCAACATAATAAAGTGTAGATGTGATATTTTAGCCATTTAAATACCTAAAGAATTTCACAAAGATTGATCTAACTGTGTGTAAAATTACTACAAAAAAGATTTTAAAAATAGAGAATTCTTTTAAAAATAGAGAATTCTTTTCAACATTGTTCAAACCTGTAATTTCAGATATCAAATGATTAACTTGAACATTAAAATACTTGGTAATATCCACATAGCATAAACATTGCATATTTCCAAGCAAGTATATTTACTGCTCAGAAATGTTGCCCTATGTATCTGCAATAAGGAACATAATTTTCCTGAACTCTTATATTTTATTTACATCATAACTTATTAGCTAAGACATTTAAGGAATCTCTGGTATTCTATGCATCAAAGCACAGATCCAAGCCTATGTAGATGAGAACCTATTAACTAACTACATTGAATTAGAAAAGCTAAACCTATTAAATGGCAGTGTTTTTTGAAAAAATTCATTTAAGAACTAAAATAGATTAAAGTTGGTTCTATTTTAAGCTATAAAAATGTATATTGAGTTCATTTCTGAATAACATGACAGCGCAAATTTTAAAAGAGGAAGCATCTATGTGTATATTGAAAAACAATAAAATATTGCATTATTTTGCACTAAATTTCTTCTCCATGATTTTTTATAAATTAATAGACTTTATTTTTGAGAACAGGTGTAGGTTTACTATAAAATAAGCGGGAAGTACAGAGAGTTTCCACCCCCCCCAATCCTCTCTAGTTTCCCCTGTTAATATCTTACTTAAGTGTGGTGCATTATTTTCTTCAGGATGGTACATTTGCTACAACTGATAAGCTGATATTGATACATTATTATCAACAAAAGTCTACAGTTTATATTTGGGTTCATTTTTTGTATTGTACATTCTATGGGCCTCAACAATTGTATAATGATAACTATCCAACATTAGAGAAGCATTCAGAATAGTTTTGCTACCCTAAAAATCCCACACTTTGCCTATTCATCCATGCCTTCTTTTCCGGACTCCCCCAGCTCCTGGCAACCACCGATCGTTTTACTGTCTCCATAGTTGTGCCTTTTTCAGAATGCCATGTCACATAGTTGAAGTCATACACTATGTGGCCTTTTCAGATTGGTTTGTTTCACTTAGCAATAAGCATTTAAGTTTCCTTCATATCCTTCCATGGCTGGACAGATCGTTGCTTTTTATTACTGAGTAATATTCCATTGTATAGATATGCCATAGTTGTCTATTAAAGGGTACCTTGTTTGCTTCCAAGTTTTGATATTTATAAACTAATCTTCTATAAACATTTGTATGCAGGATTTTGTGTGGACATAGTTTTCAGCTTATTTGGATAAAAACCCATGAATGCAATTGCTGGATAATATAGTTAAGAGTATGTCCAGCTTTTTAAGAAACTGATGAACTGTCTTCCAAAGTGACTATAGCATTTGCATTCCTTTTGTTTTACATCCTCTCCAGTATTTGGTGGTGTCAGTGTTTTGGATATAGGCCCTTCTGGTAAGTTTGCAGTAGAATGTCATCATTATTTTAACTTGCAATTGTCCAATGACATTTCATTTTGAACATATTTCCTATGTTTATTTACTATCTGTGTATCTTCCCTGGTGGGATGTCTGCTGATACCTCTTGCCTATGTGTTAACTAGGTTGTTTGTTTCCTTATAATTTATTTTTAAGAGGTATTGGTACATTTTGCACCAGTCTTTTATCAAAAAATTGTTTTGCAAAGACTTACCTATAGGTTGTGGTTTGTCTTTTCATTCTTTTAACAGCATCTTTTGCAGAGCAGAAGTTCTCAACTGATTTAACATTTTTAATAGTTTTTTAATATTAAAATAACTAGATTTTATGATCATTATTAATCAATTGCTGCACTTTACACGGGTATTAAAATATAGATGTATGAGAGGAGATTTACAGGAAAAATTGGCTCAAGTAATTATGTAGGCAAAGAAGTTCCACAATAGGCCACCTGCAAGCTAGAGACCCAGAGATGCCAGCAGCATCCAACTCTGAAAGCATCAGAACCAGGGAAGCTGATGGTGTAACTCTCAGTCCTGGGTTGAAAGTATGAAAACCCATCGGGGCCACTGGTGTAATTCCTGGAGTCCCAATGCTTGAGAATCTGAAGTTCTGATGTCCAATGGCTGGAAGAGGAGAGTGTCCGAGCTCCAGAAGAGATAGGGAGAAAACACTTTTCTCTTATTTTTTTAAATGGTAATTTAAAGAGCACCTTTTAAGGCATAAGACACTTTTCATACTGTAAACTACATATTATTGAAACAGATCTCCAAAACAAATTTGTGAACCTGGAATAATCCTTCAAGTACACATCCTAAAATAAGAACTGCCTAATAAAATGCCATACCCAAGTAGCTTCTAAAAAGCATAAACCAGATTGTCAGTCAGGCTTATCTAAATCTAAAACCTATATTCTTTACAATAAAGTACCAAGTATGTTGGGATGTGTCAGTCTCTTGTGTGTTTCTAATGTGATGATTTGGAAGGTAGTGGTGTGCCATTCAAAAAGCACAGCAGACATGATTGTTAACCATGTACACTAAAATAAAAATCAGTATTTGGTAAAATTTAACAATTGACCCTTCATAAAAACAAACAACACAAAACAAAGCACTTTGTAGTGTCTGGTGATTTTTGTAGTGTGAATACTTTCACCTTGGACTATTTCAATCTACTAAATTTCAAGGACTGTGAAGAGTTTGAAATTTTACCCTACTTGCAAGAAAACATGTTAGCATGTCATAAGGATGTTGGAAGAAGATACAAAACTCTTGAATCAGAGACAAAAGATCACTGTTTTTCATAGCAATAGCAGTTGCCAGAGTATCAGAATTTGTGCCATCCCTCAAAGCTCAAATTCCACAGGGTGAGACAAGAGATGTGTGTTAGAGAAAAGAAACCCTGAGTTTATGGCTTTTGGGTCCTTCATAACAGGCCATAGGCAAACAGAAATTTTCCCTAAGAGAGATATTATCTATACTATACTGAACGATAAATGACACTGTCGTTTACTTAAAGGGAAGATGCCATTTTTCAAATTTGCTTACTGTCCACCGCCAACCCACCCGAACAGCCCTAGCCTCGTTCCTTTCGGTGGGCGAGCGAATGGCCCGGATTCCTCTTTCCCTCTGGTCCCCGTTGAGAAGGAGACGGGGGAAGAGAGCCGTGAAGAGAGGTGAGCACAGCTGCCGGCCCCAACCAGCCCGTTAAAGGACACTCAGAGTCAGCAGAGTTTCTGTCGAGCAGTTCTGTTTATTATCACACAAGCACTTGCTTTTAAAGGCAAATGGGGAAGGGAGGTTTTTACATCCTCCAATCAGCTTAAAGGTTACGAGAGCATGCATCCTGTCTCAATGCCTAGCTATTGCAATCACGCAGTGTTCACGAGGCGGAAGCGCGTATTTGGCCAATAAGGGCTAAGGCAAGGTTCCTGCAGACACTCCCACCCTACTTCCTCCCAGGGCCATCTTAGGCTGCCACGTTAATACGCACTTGTGGGCCTATAATGGTGCCACTTGTAATGTCACTTAAGGTGGTGTTAGTTTTTAAGGCCTGACAGCTTACTACACAAACATTTTTAAAAATCTAGGCCATAACAAAGGTAGTCAGTGCCTTTCTTCACAAGACATACAGAAACATGAGAAACCTGTAAAGAATAGTTCTCCCAATAGCAATGTGGTATCACTGAACATGAAATTGGAAAGAGATATGCACAGTTGCCTGTATCATTGAAGAGAAGGTACATCACTACAACCAAGTAATGCTACAATGAGATATTAGTAAGCCATTTTTATTATGTGAATAAGACCTATATTTTAATAATCACAAGAAATACTTTAGAATCATATTTATTTCTGATTAAAAATTTTATGCTAACCCTAAAAGAAAAAAAAAGTGGTATACCATCAGGAAAGCACAAATAGAAGAATAAGTTTCCAATTCAGTACACTTTTAATTTCTCAATCCTGACTGATCTCATCCTTCAGAAGGACAATTGTTCAAATTCTTTGCATACTCTTTGTCATGTATAAATTACTAAAGCACATGATGCAATTTTCATATCACGTTCCTATCCAAATAAAATATTTTGGCATTGCCCAAATCCTAACATAAATGATTTAAAAGGGTGAAAATGTTAAACAGAGTTGATTTTCTAGTGTTTAATTTCATAAGAATTACTTACGACCTTCAAGATAAATGTATTTTGGGAATGGTATACAGCTAAAAATTTGAAAAAAATCACTAGGAAATTATGATTTATTCAATTAGTTTGTTTATGTGTCTCCTTAGTTCTGTTTTTCTTTATGTCATTGCATGTATCATATTGTATTGTTAATTATCTATCTAACTGTGTGTTTTTCTAAATAGTCCAGAACTTTATTTAAACAGGGCTGCACATCACGTTGAGTTAGATGATTAAACACATACAAACACACACACACACACACACACACACACACACACACACACGCACACACACACACACACACACACACCTGGTGCTATCCACAGTATTGAGTCCATGGATCTAGGATATGGTCAGTGTATCCATATTTTTAAAGTTACTGCAGGACAGAATATAAATCTTGGTTTAAAACAACTGTCCTAGAATGTGTTATGAATAACAGTGAAATAATTTATCCATCTTTGTTTTCCTTGTGTTCATCATAGTGTTTGAAGCACAGTAGGTACGTATACTTACCCAGTATTTCTTTTCAGCTCACGTTAATACAGTCCACCATTAGTCTTCACATACTGAAACAGCTTCCTGAATGTTTTTTACATTTATATCTTGTGCCTGTCTATTAACATTTCTACCCAATATCTCTCTAGTACTTTCTTCCCCTGCTTTTTGTCCAACTATCTCCTCCTCTCCATTAGTATCAACACAATTAGTAAATTTACTCAATGACCTTTGAAAGTATTACATTGAAAGTAGCTGTTTTCTGCCATGATTCTCTATCTCAGCTCCTATTTATTTCCTTTATAACTTCAAAGATTTATCTTATTTTATCATTTTTGTTTATTTTTGTGGTTAGCTCTCAAAATAAACCATACAATTATATCTATATAGCTGATTTTTTTGCTATTTGTTTTTATACCATGTGTTTCAAAAGTGTGGAAATCTCAGCAAAAGGCAGGGGTTTTAATATGTATTTGTTTAACAAGCAAGCAAAATATAACAAGCAAAATATAAAAAATATTTTTTTTTACTTATAAAAAATATTTTGAGAATATAATTAAGTGTAATATTATTATATCACAATATAATGATGTTATCTGTTTCAAAATAAAATCCTTGATATTTGGACATGGTAATTCTCATAGATACTAAAAGCTGTCTTACACTTAGTTGTCTTTTTCAAGGCCAAATATAAAGATAGATACTTTGATTTTCTCTTATCAACTTATTTTATCTTTCCCAAAATTTAATTTAAAAATTCTCTAAAAGCCATAGATTAACCCCCAAAATGAAATGCTCTTCTATGGAAAGAGGACTAGAAAGATCACCTCCATAAAGTATTGGTTGTGTGGTTGTAATTACATTTCACCAAAATATCACTTCCTGAGGCATCAATAAAAAATATGTGTAAGTCCTTACAGAAATGAAATGTTGACACCAAAATGTTAGCATCCAAGAAGCAAAATGATAGTCATAGTGTTACTTCTGCTGACAGTGTTATAGGTTAAAACTGAGACTTGGCTAAGCTTGTAACCTATATCAAAGACAGGTTTTTAAATTATTAACAAATTGGGATATATACAGTTAGTATTTAAGTACAAGAAAAAATGCATCTGTCTTCTAGCTATAAAAGCAAATCCATATTCAAATAAAATATAGTCGAAGGGTTTTTTTGTTTGTTTTTATTTTTGTGTTTTATTTTTAAACCAGTCAAGGCCCTAACAATTATTGATAATAAAGAAAAACTTCAAACAGATGTAACATGTGCTAGGTTTTACTTTACTTCAGCAAATATTTAGCAAATATTCCATCTCTGTACACCAGAGGCAAATAAAATAGTAATATAATTAACAGTGGTTTATTCAAGAATATTCAAAAGAATTCAGCTTTATGGTCTAAATTTATAATATATGCTCCCAACCTCAATTCCTCAATTATGTAAGTTAGTGCCTGTATTTTGAAGAATTATCGAAGTTGAGAGGGAACAGAGTTTGGTTTATTAGTAAAATGATGTTATTTCTCACAACTGAAACTAAAAGCCAATTGATTGTTTTTTGTTTTTGTTTTTGTTTTGTTAACTTAAATCAGCATCTTTGGAATCCAGAGACATTCAAAACTGATTAATTCAGTTTAAATTGCTGGAAGCAATAGGTAGTATGTCAATTTGTGAGGTTCAATCTCAGGGAGTCAACCCAATCCAGCTGTTACAGAGAAGGGACAATAGAATTATGGGTTTTTAAAAATACCCTGGCCAAATTACCAGCTACTATCAGAAGAGGCCGGTGGAGATTGACACTAGACTGTCCTGTTAGGAAATGAGAAGACGTCCAAAAGGATTCAAGAAGCAGCTCTGTTCACTGAAATTCACACAGGTAGTCAGCATCAAGTACATTTTTGAAGCAGGTGACAGAATAATATTTGAGACAATAAGCTTTAGTCTCCAAGTAAAGAAGGTTGGGAATTTAAAGGGATTTTAATGACAAAATTGTACATACTAGCAAAATGTAGGTTACCAATATCAGAGAAAAAAAAGTTTCAGGAATTCAGACAGGATTATATTTGTAGATTAAAGCTGATTTGTTATTGTCAGAGCATAAAAAAGACCTCAGCCGAGGAACGATGACTCATGAAGACTTGTGAACTCAATGTCATGCATGGTGAAACTAGAGGTGGGGTTGAGATTGACCATTCGAATATATTCCCCAATTGAGAGAGATGAATAAAGCATGTTCTGACACCATAAAGCATATGAAAGAATGTAAAGCAACGCCGCACCGGTTCAAGGTCTTTTCATTTATTGGAAATAACATACAATTATGAAATCCACTTCTCTTCTGTATTAATTTTTTACTTAATGGAGCCAAAAGGAGAAATACAAACAAGATGTAGTAAAATGTAATTAACACAGGAGGTCTTTTTTTTAATTAAAAAATTTTTTGGAAAATTTATAATTTATAATTTTGAATTATAGTTCTTAATTTTAAGAAGTGTTTAGTAGTACTAAATGCAACAAATAGGTTAAGGGATGAAGAAATAGAATAAATCAACAAAGTTCTAGAATTGTTTTGGCAGAAATCAATGGGAAGAAGGGTAAGATAAAAATATGTAATGAGGGAATAAAAGCTGTATTTCTATTTTATTATTATTATTATTATTATTAATTTATTTTTTTTGGTGACTGGCCACTATGGGGATCCATAACTTTGACCTTCAAAAGCTATATTTCTAAAAGTTTTGCAGTCTGGCACAAATTTTATTTGATTGCTTTTATTTTCCCTGAGTCCACTCTTCTATATTATGCCTTATTTGCTCTGAAGACCTAATAGTCTCACTGATCACAACTATGATATTTGTAGAAAACAACATTAAATATTAAAAAGTGCTGAAGTCAACATTTTCATTCTTATGCTTTCTTTTTGAGAAAATGCACATTTTAGATGTTTTATAGTTTATAACTTATGACATCGGGATTTAATCATTTGTTTTGTCAACTTTTCCAAAAGCATGGCACAAACTGAAATGTAGGCAGAATGTAGGAATGAAGGTTTACTAATCTAGACCTTCACCTTCATTGAGATAGAGAAAATAAGTTATTTCAAGGGTCACAATCTTTTTCTATAATGCATTTTTTAAAATTCTTGTTTGAAGATTTAACTTTTCTCTGATCTCGAAAGCTTCATAGAAGCTGAAAAGAAATATAAATACTTTTTGAAATTTGCATAGGAGGTGACTTTATTTACTCATAATCTTCAAGGAGCTGGAATTTTTGTTGAGCACACATAGTAAGAATAATTTGGGATCCAGACTTTATACAGAACAAAGCACGATTTTTCTACCTGGAAAATTTTTTTTCAATATGACCCATAGTTTAAAAAAAATCCTAGCAAAGCATCCATTTCTTACCATTTCATTCTTCCTTTGGTCTAGTGAACATGTCATGTCATGTAACCCTGTGTAATTTTTTATCTTGCACTACCATATTTAGATTTCTCATTTAGTGGTTACATAAGAGCCCACCATGGCAAATAGTTATAGACAATTAGCCTTAGAAGAGGCACTTTGTAGAATACAGCTTTCAGCAGAATGCTAGCCATAAAAAGTCTTTTTGTAATCTTGGCGCACAGCCTAGCTCACGGGAAGGACTAGCTCGCTACAGGACTTAATGCTGAGGAAAAACAAGGTAAAAAGAGCTAATCAGGAACTTGGAGAAGTAACCATTCTTCCTTTGCAGTCACAGCTGCCCATGAAGAAGCCGGCATCCAGTTTGTAGGAACTGAATAATACCCATATTTCAAGGATGAATGAAAAAAAAATGCAGAACTGGATGAAAGAGTTATAGTGCTGGCCCTGAGATAAACAAACAAAAAACTAGAGCATGCAAAATTTCACGTAGCAGCCTGCTGATGGGACTGAACTTCCCCCTTTTGTTTCCCACACTCTTCCCTTTAAAAAACCCTTGCTGAAGCTCTTGAGTCTCTGAGACAGCTTATAGCCAAACTGTCTCCCATGTTGCACTTCCTGATAATAAAGCTCCCAACCTTGTATCAACATCAGACTCTCAAGTCCTTTCTTCTAGGTGAAGGAACGGCAGTAATTGGTTGCCAGTTTCAATTACAGTATACTTTTGTTTTATGACTGTAGATTATAAATCTATATTGTTTAAATGTACTTTTCATTGCTACAATTTCTAATGTTAACTACATAAAATGTTATGCTTAAATAACAATATCATAGAATACTTTATTCTTTTAAAATGCTTTTGTAAAAAGAAAATTATCTTATACTGGACAGTTGGTTGACTACATGGCCCCTGTCTCAGCAAGGTTAATACAACATATAGAATTCTCACTACCAACTTCTGCTAGAAGGCATAACTCTCTTTAAAGTGTCAGCTTTGACAAAATAAATCTTATTGCTTGATCATTTTCTGGGATCTTGTGACTTAAAGAAACTCTTACCTCTCTGGCCCACTAGGAAAGATTCTCAAATGTGGGTTTATAAACTGATGTACATGAGAAGTTCTCAACTGTGTAATTATGAAAATTAAGAAAACTGCAGTGAGATTTTTATGAAAGCCAAAGCATTAAATTTTAAATGTCTTCTTTATTCTGATATTATATCTTTCATAAACTTTTATTACTAGAATGTCCTTTATAATATTGGGTTGGTTAATCTCATAGGTCAACTTGACTAAGCTAAGGAATGTCCAGATAACTGGTAAAACGTTATTTCTGGATATGTGTGTGAGAGTGCTTACTGATGAGATTAACATTTAAATCTGTAGCCTTAGTAAAGAAAATCGACCTCACCAACATGAGTGGGCATTGTCTAATATGCTAAGGACCTGAATAAAACGAAAAGGCAGAGGAAGGTCAAATTTACTCTCTCTGTTTGATCTGGGACATTCATTTTCTGCTGCCCTTGGACTTTAGCACTCCTATTTATCAGGTCTTTAGATGCAGGCCTAATCACACCACAGACTTTCCTGGTTCCCAAGCTTGCAGACAACTGATCATGGGACTTCTTGGTTCTATAATCATGTGAGCCACTTCCCATAATAAATAAATATATTTTATAGATAAATAAATATATTACATAAGTATAAATGTAAATATACATATATGTATCTATAATTATGTGTGTGTATACCCCTTCTACTATATATATAAGACAGTGTGTGTGTGTGTGTGTGTGTGTGTGTGTGTGTGTGTGTGTGTGTGCATATATGTTGCCTTCTACTTCCAAAGCTGTAGATTAATCACTTGGTGTCTTTTATTAGTCTGTGAATAAAAAATTTAATTTTCAAGGGACAGTTATCAGTTAAAAAACATTTTTTAACAGATTATTTGGTTTGTGCTGAAGATGAGATAAAACAATATTCAGATACTGCCAAAGCTAATTATTAAAACTTCTTCTGTAAAACATATTCCACATACATGTGTATATATCCTGTTGATTCTGTTTTTCTGGAGAACCCTAATACAAATATGAAGGTATGGTGATATCAGATGGTATGTTACTTTCTTCTACTATAATGAATTTGAAAAAAGATTAGCAACACAATGCCATTCCTTCATTTTAAATGAAAAAAAGTGTAACTTGGTTAAATGTTAAATGAAAAACCATTATAGGACCACTTAGTTATAGTCTGGACATGATCTCATATACAACATATAAAAGTTACATTTATTTAGTCATCCAGAGAATTTTTTTTTATTAAAGTCAACCTTGAACAAGCATTATAATAACAAAGGGAAAAATGAAAGAGCATTTGCAAGACCAAGAAAAGAGCAAGAGCTTGTGCAAATGTGAGAGTGAAAAAGAGTGTTATCCAAGAATCACCTTGGGAATTACTCCACCAGAAAATGGGGAGGTGTCAATTATGCAGTTTAAAAACTAAAACACACAGATTCAGTTTATAGATTTTGACATTGAGTTATTCTTGGTAAAATTAGTATCTCTGCATCTTTCCACCTATTTAAAAAGAAAAATATACCTAGATAAGTTATGATAAGATTAAATTAGCTAAATAATATGAAATCTTCTGCATATCTTAATTCACAATAGCTTTCTTTCTCATAAAGTCCTCTTCTCATCACCATTAATAAAAACTTGCATATCTACTATAAGGGAACAAAACAGAATGATTAAATGCTATTGCTAGAGGCCATACTGTCTGGCTGTTTATCATCCATCAATCAATTTATCTATTTACCTACCTACCTACTTAGCTATCTAATTTTATATATACATATACGTATATATATGATATTTGAGTGTATAATATTTTATTGATCTTTATTTTTAACTATTAAGAACATAATATTAGTTCATTTAAAATGATTTAAAAACAGTAATATATATAAGAAAGTAAGTATAAATAATAACAATATATTTGTACCTGAGCTTTTCTTTCAATCCATATTTTGTAAATTAAATAATACAATGGAATATATCATATATTTAAATACATACATACAGATATGTATGTATGTATGTATAGATATATTTATATCTTTCTATATATGTATTTAACAAAGAAATTTTTGCTACAAATTGGGTATATATTTGGGTACAAAGTCAATATCATTCCACCTTAATAATTTCCCAAGTTATAGAATGTACTATTTTAGCTAGTATATTTCATATACAGTATTACTAAATTTATAAAAAACTTAAATACAGAAATTCTAAATTGAGCAAATCTGATAGGAGGAATCCATACCCATTAACAACTTTATACTGTGTGCATGTCTGTCTGTTTTCATAGAACATTATATCCTGAGAATTATAAATTGATTATAGACTCCCTTCTATTTCCAAAACCATAGATTAATTACTTGGTTTATTTTATAAGACTGTGAGTGGAAGGTTTGAATTTCAAGAAATAGTTATCAGTTAAAAGTGTTTTTCAACAAATTCGTTCATTTATGCTCAAGATAACGTAAAGCAGTATTCAGTTACCGCCAGTGTTGAGTATTAAACCCTCTGCTGGACAGCATCTTCTTTATTTTGATGTGTTGTATATTGGTGGGAAGAACACACATGTATCATATGTTAATATTTCTGATTTATCTAGAGGGATACAGAATTTGAAGGGAAGTGAGAGGGCCACATGATGGTCCTAGATGCAGCATATTTCAACTTAGTTTCTGTTGGTATGTAAATTCCCTTAAAGGGAATACATAGCAACCCTTGTTATGTTACCACAAGTAAGAGTTTGCTGAGTGTAACAAGCTCATTTCCCTGTGTAAAGTCTTTTCATACCTACATCAACATTCCAGATAAATTTATTTACAAAAACAAAATTGACATCTGAAATAAAAAGTAATTGCCAGCATCCAGAACCTCCTGGTTTTCTTCCTGGGTCCCAATCCAAATTTCTGCCCATGGCTTTCCAGAACTTCACAGACTTCTTTCTGTTTAAAATATTCCCATTCTCTTGTAAGAGAAGCAGAAATAAAAAAGCAAACTCTGATTTTGTGTTAACACTATATTACCCAAAGCAATCTACACATTCAATACAATCCCTGTCAAAATACCAATGATATCCTTCACAGAAATAGAAAAAAAGAATCTTAAAATTTGTATGGAATCACAAAAGACCTATAACTTAAGCAGTCTTGAACAAAAAGAACAAAGTTGGAGGCATCACACTTCCTGACTTGTAAACATATGATAAAGCTATAGTAACCAAAAGAACATGGTACTGGCATGAAAACAGACATGTTGACCAATGAAATAGAATGGAGAGCCCAAAAAGAAACCCACATATTTACACCCAACCGATTTTCAACAAAAGTGCCAAAAATATACAATGAGGAAAGGACAGCTTCTTCAACAAATGGTGCTGGGAAAACTGGATATCCATATGCAGAAGATTGAAAATAGACTGTTATCTTTCACCATATACAAAAATCAACCCACAATGGATCAAAGGTCTAAATTTAAGATCTGAAACTATGAAACTATAGAAGAAAACATAAGGGAAACACTACACGAAATGGGAGTTGGCAGCACTTTTTTGAGTGAGACTACAAAGGCAGAGACAACTAAAGCAAAAATACATAAATGGGACTATGTCAAACTAAAGAGCTTCTGCACAGCAAGGGACACTGTCAAAAAAGTGAAGAAACAACCTACAGAATGGGAGGAAGTGTTTGCAAACTACACATCAGGCAAGGGGCTAACGTCCAGAATTTTAACAACCGAACAGCAAATAAACAACCCAATTAAAAAATGGATAAAGGACCTGAACAGACATTTCTCAAAAGAAGATGTATAAATGACCAACAGGTGCATGCAAAAATGCTCAACATCACTACTCATCAGGTAAATGCAAATTAAAACAACAATGAAATTCATCTAACTCTAGTTAGAATGGCTGTTATCAACAGGACAAAAAATAACAAATGCTGGAGAGGATGAGGAGAAAAAGGAACTCGCCTACATTGCTGCTGAGAGTGTAAATTGGTACAGCCACTGTGGAAAATAGTCTGGAGGTTCCTCAGAGAACTAAAATTTATCTACTCTATGACCTAGCTATTCCGCTATTGGGTATATATTCAAAGGAAATAAAACAATATATCAAAAAGACACCTGAACTCCCATGTTCATCAAAGCACTATTGACAATAACCAAGAGATTGAATTAACTTAAATGTCCATCAACAGATGAATGGATTAAAAAACTGTGGTACACATACACAATGGAATACTACTTAGCTTTTAGTAAAATGATTATATCCTATCATTTGCAGCAACATGGATAGAACTGGAAAACATCATGATGAGTGAAGTAAGTCAGGCACAAAAGACAAATACTGCATGATAACACTCACATGTGGAATCTAAAAAAAATAAATAAATAAAATGGTTCTCATAGAAGTAGAGGATAGAGTAATGGTTACCAGAAGCTGGGAGAAGGAAAAGTGATGAACTACTGGGTACAAAATAGTGCTATCTACCCTGAGTGAATCAGTGTACATGTATCGAAACAACACACTGCACCCCACAAAAATGTATAAACAATTGTTAAAATATTTTTAAAAATAAAATAAATGGCTTAAGTGTTAAAGTAAGCTCATGTAAATCATAGATCTTATCCAGCACCAACTTTACCAAGGATTGAAAGGATACAGGCAGAAGCTAGACACAGCTTTAGTTTCTGGAGAAGCTTGGATCTGTCATGTACAGCTTTTAAGTGTCCCCTTTCGCCAGCACTGGTCACATTTTGGATTAATGGAGAATGTCTGAACAATAAGTGCAGAGTCTTTGTTCTTAAGAGAAACTGTTTCAGATTGGGTGCTCTGTAGTTACATATATGTACAAAGGAAAAAATAGTATATATATATATATATACTATTTTTAGTATATATATATATAAAAATATATATAAATACTAAAATATATATATATATACATATATATGTACAAAGGAAAAAATGCCTGTGTGACTAACTCCCATTTTCCTACCACTCATTCTTTCCATAAATCCATAAATTTCAAGTTTATTTATAATAATTCATGGAGATGGATCAATTATACCTTGACGAAAATAATTCTCAATATTTTTTAAAATTTGAAATAAGACCAAACTTACCACTATCTACTCCTCAGATTCTATTCAGATGTTGACAAATATCCCAATGATGTCTGTAATAGCAAAAGGATTCATTTCAGATTTATATTTCACATTTAATTGTCTTAAGTTTTTTTTCAGTCTAAACATGTTCTTCAGACTTTGACAATTAAAAGAGATTTCTTAGATAGGAAATCGATTAAGTCTACTAATAAGTACCATCAGTATGTTTACGAAGAGACCTGGTGGAAGACATTCTTTCCATAGGGCACCTTCTTTGTAAGAGGGAAGTTAGTCCCATCCTTGCTCTTACTGTTTCCCTTCCCATGTATTTTATGTACTTACTCTCTGTTTCTCCAGAGAAAGTCAACATGCACCCTTATTTTGTAACCAAGAAAACAAAGAATAATAAATGTTTACATTTACACTCTTACTTTCTCATTTGATATTCATGGCATTCCCCTGGTTGCCCATACAATTTTATGAAAATTCTTATGTTTGTTTTCTTTTCTTATTATAACTTATAAAACCATATTATAAGTGTGCAAAGGGCAGATCTTGCAGTACCCTATAAAAGAAGCATTACTATTATACTTTGAAAAGGCCCAACTTTTTCAAATAAAATTTGGATTATCACGTGACAAGTGGCTAAGTAGCACCTGGACCTGCAAGGGCAGAATTTCTCAAAGGCTCTTTGGTATACTCATGCCTATGTGTATATTTTACCAAAACTTTATTTGTATGGCTACATAGTATACAGAATATTAATTTTTACCAATTTCCTACTGAGGAGAATTCAACTGTGAAAAATAGATTGTTTCCAGTTTTATTCTTAAAAATATTAAATAAATACTTTTGTACAATTTTATTAAGGGAATATTTCTAAAAATTAACAATTTTCTTCTGTTAATTCTTTAATTTGAACTTCAGAAGTTACAGCCAACTGGTCTTTGACAAAGGTGCTAAGAACTCAAATATGAGGAAAAGACAGTCTCTTCAGTAAATGGTGTTGGGAAAACTGGATATCCACATGCAGAAGAATGAAAATAGACCATTATATTTCACTGCTTACAAAAATGAACTCATATGTTTTGAAGACTTAAATTTAAGACCCTGAAAAATAAAACTACTAGAAGAAAACATAGAGGGAACAGTTTATGACAGTGGTCTAGGCAAGGATTTTTTGAATAAGACCTCAAAAGCACAAGAAACAAAAGCAAAAATAGCCAAATGGGATTATGTCAAACTAAAAAGCTTCTGCACAGGAAAGAAAACAATCAACAGAGTGAAAAGACAACTTAAGGAATGGGAGAAGATATTTGCAAACTATGTATCTGACAAGGGGTTACTATCTATAATATACAAGGAACTCAAGTCAATAGCAAAAAAAAAAAAAAATCCGATTAAATAATGGGCAAAAGATCTGAACTGACTTTTCTCAAATGAAGACATATAAAAGGCCACAGGTATATGAAAAAATGCTCAAGATTACTAATTATCAGGAAAGTACAAATCAAAATCACGATGAGGTATCATCTTACTCCAATTAGAATGGCTATTATCAAAAAGACAGAAAGTAACAAATGCTGTTCCTATGTGGAGAAAGGGGAACTCTTATATGCTTTTGATGGAAATGTAGATTAGTACAGCCATTATAGAAAACAGTATGGAGGTTCCTTAGAAAACTACGAATAGAACTTCCATTTGATCCAGCAATCCCACAACTGGGTATATACTCAAAAAAACCAAAATCAGTATGTTGAAGGAATGTCTGCACACCCATGTTTATGGCAGCTCTGTTCTCAAGAGCCAAGATGTGGAATCATCCTCTTTATGTGGATAAACATTGTGGTGATGTGAGAGATAATCTCTGCCTTTACCCCTGTCTGTACCAAGAATCCCAAATTTCCATTCAGTATTACATGGCCCTACACACACATTCTTAGAGGGTCCAGCATAATGGTAGATGAGGGATGGAAGAGAAATCCTGTTATTTTTATGCTTGAAATAAATCCATTCAGTAATCCTTCTATTGAGAAGAGAAACTTTTCTATTTTGCTTTAAGGCCCAAAGAAGTGAAAGATTAAGAATTTCTTTCTGTCTTTTTAATCAGCTTCTTCTTATAACTCTACTTTCCTTAATGGAGCAGACAAATAGCAGAGTTCATTTAGCAAGATAAAGATCTTGAAATACACAAATGTTCTATTAATGGGATTATAACTTGTTTTCACACCTTTGAAGATATTTAAGGCTTTTAGACAGGCATAGTAAGTTATTTTAATAGATACACTAATAAAAAAGAAGAGAGCTTTCAATTTGTATATATCTTGCTGAGCTAAAATCTGTATTTAAATTCATTGGGGGTTCTCTCTGCAAGTTGGCTAGCAATTAATCATGATCACAGGGACTCATTGCCTCACACCTACAGGCCATTACAGAGAGACTGTTTTCTTCGTACCATAGGACCCATGTTTCACTGCAGTATTATTTAGTTCTGATTTTCATCGTAGTGTAGACTAGAGTTATGGATACGCCTACACACAGGCAAATAGATGCGTATTCTAGAAATAAAGTAATTTCAAGAAAACACCAATAACTTAATGACATAAAATTTAGAAAATTAAAAATGCAACCATATAACAATGTTGTAAATCTATTCAAAAAATATAAAGTTATTTTAGTATTGCCCTAAAAGCCGTTAGGGGGTACTACTAAAGACCATTCAAAAGTGACTAATGACACGAAGATAAGCCCTACCCCGGCACACATAAAAAATGGGAGTTTTATCTTAGACACACGTAACACACATCTGTTCTTCAGCTTGATTTTACAATAGGCTGCTCTGGAATGCCTGATAACATCTGTTAGTTCTGTGAAAGATTGTCACCTGTTTATGTCTCACAGTTATTAATTTATCACACAGTTTTTGGTCTGTATAAAGCCTCTATTCAATTTCTAGCTTATTGCAAATATATTTTTAAAGGAATGATATAAACCTAATGCTACTGACCTTGACATGATAGTAGCACATTCTCACCACTAAGAATATTTTAATTCCACTGAGTATGCAAGAAGGTAACCAAAGTGAAACAAAAAAGACCCAAAACAATAAGAAGGAAAAGAGAGAAAAGGAGAGAGAAAGAAAGAGAAAGAAAGAAAGAAAGAAAGAAAGAAAGAAAGAAAGAAAGAAAGAAAGAAAGAAAGAAAGAAAGAAAGAAAGAAAGAAAGAAAGAAAGAAAGCAAGCCACAGTAATTAAGTGAATAGTACCAAGGCATGGAAAATGGCAAGACTCTTTAAATGAATAAGTACTGGGGTAAAAGTGTTTCATTTATTATTAGGCCATTACATTGAAAATATTATTTACTTAAGGCCATTTGGAAGCATTCATTCCCAATTAATATCAAGCAAACCAAACATCCTAAATCATTTATTTTTTGCATTTACATCTGAAAATTTAGACATGGTGGGAATAAACCAAAGGACTTTTAAATTAAATAATTTTACAGCAGGTTTTTTTCTTAGCAAATATGTGTGTGTGTGTATAAAAGTCTGTATAAATTTGGGAAATGTTATCTTACATGACTTTTGTTAACAAGAACAATCACAATCGATTTGAAATGAAAGGCCTCTTCATAATTTCAATCAAAAATAGTTCTAATGACTTTTATGCCTAGATAGGGATAGTTACTTAGTTTTCCAATCCTTCCTAGTAAATTTTACTTTATAAAAGAAGTAAACATGTAAAATTGGTAAAAAGAAAAATGTATAGGAGGTAGTACAGTTAATATTATTCAGTTGGTTTATCATCAACATTCCATGATTCCCCTGTGGAACTGCTGTAAGTTTTTGAACATATTTTAATCCCAGTACTAAATCGTGAGGTCTTCCCGTGAACAAGGTTCTCTATTATTTATGGCAGTGTTATCAGAGCTTATAAAATGGTTTGAAGATCGTTGCATGATTCCCAATAAAACAACTAAGCAACAATTAAAAAAAATATGTTCACTGGTACTTTACAAGTATAAAATGCAAGGTTAGTTATTTTTCATTTTGAATCCTGTTGCATCAATCTGAAAAATCTAAATTATACTGAAAAATCAAGCAACTCTAATTTCTCAGTTGCTTAAAACAACCTAAACTCATTTATCACTCAGTTGACATGACATCATGAGTTGCCTGGGGGCTCTGCTCCATACTGTTGTCTCATGTGTCATAATAGAGGAATAATTATATGAAAATGTTTATTTTATGTGTTATGATGTGAAGCCACTTAATTTCAGGTTGAGTTTAAATATAGTCAAATACAAAATGTTAGACACTTGTACATTCAAGTTACATTCTATGGAATTAAAAGAGATAATAACACATTTCTCTGATTTGGTGAAAAAGTGAGAACTGGGAAACAAATGTTATAAATAAATAAACACTATATGATTTATACAGTAGACATTAAGATTTGCATCTTTTTAAGAGACTTAGAGTGAATGAGTCAACTATATTGCTTTTAATAAGGCAGGGCCATTTTTTTGTTTTAACAATAATTACTAGGTGCAAAGGAATCATAGTAAATACCATAAGAAGTTTGAAGAAATATTTTAAATATTTTGATTATCAGCCCAAAATTAAGTTGACCATGAATTAATTTCGAGTATTTCATTAATATTTCCTGAATATTATAATGAAAATAGATATAATCTCAGTGAAAAATACATCTAAAAGATACCTGAATTCATAGGCTGGTCTCATATTTTAATAATGTGAGTTGTTTACTCTATGAAAAATGTTGTATTAATAAAAGTTGTTTATTCATAAAATATTGAGTAATAAATTTTGCTACATATTAAAAATACAAAGATGAACAAGATCTAGAAGTATTTCCTCAGCAATTTTAACTCTACAAAAGAAGACAGAATTTTTAAAAATACAATTGAGATTTTAACAAGTGCTATAAAGGATGTTGTAACAGATAAAGATGAGAGTGAAGAGGCTATTTTAGATAGAATAACAAGGAGATCTCCACATTGTCGTGACACTTGAGGAAGACACCTGAAAGACAAGACTATGTCATTTCAAGAGACAGGGGTAAAGTATATTGGGCAAAAACTAAGCTGCAAGGATTGATGTTTTCTACAAACTATCAAAAAAGCTAGAATTGACTTTGGGATTTAGATGCAATAGGTGAAGAGCTTAAAAGTCTTCACACCCATTCTTACAAAAAAGAGAAAGCTGGATAAAGTGAAAAACAGTAACATTTCTTGGGTCCATCTGAGAATTTAAGTTGCAGGGGAAATTGCTGCCCCGACATCTAGAGGAAAAGGCACATACAGAGAGACACAGCGACTGAGACCTGCTTCCATGGAATAGTAGGCACTGGAGCCATAAAATAGTGAGACCACTTAATTGGTAATTTTGGTGAATTACTGCAGGCTAAGTGTGGACCAGTATGAGAGAGAGAAACTGTTTAGGACCCCAGTCTCAGGGGGAACTTCATACTCTTACACAAGGCTTTTTTGGTGAGGATTCAAAAAGACACCCTTGTGGCTATGGCAGATTGAAGAAAATAATACTCACTGTGAAATATACCCAGAGCCTTCTCCGTTATTCCAGAGGTAAGGACTTTATCAGTTTCTGAAACCTTATCCAAGTTTGGAGAGAAAATCTCTCCCTCCTCCAACTATCTCCATACTTTCTGTATCATCTAAGAGAGGGGACAGAGTTTACAGGGCTCAGGAATTCAAGAAAATAGATTGATTGGAAAGGCAGCAGCACTTTGCAAGCTCCGAATAGGGACAGAGACAGTAAAAGCTTTTACATATTCTATAAACACACAATATACTGCTACCATTTTTGCTTTAGACAGTTAGTTCCATTTTAAAGCAATTAAAATAATTTATTTTGTTTATTCCATTTTCAGAATTATTTATTTATTTGTTTAAATCTAAGTTATCTAAAAATATCCTAATCAATGCAATATCATTTCTGCCACAAGAGCTGAGATCTATAGGATTACTAAAGGAAAAGACAGAGTGAAATTTCTCAGTGGCTTTCCTCATTTTCCTGTTGCTAACTGGCCAAATAATTGGCCAGTTAAAAAGAAAAAAGTCTTCCTTTTTTATTTCTCATCAAATTTATGAAATTGAATTGAATTATCACTAAACTCTTCCAGCTATAAACATTGGGATTCTGTCAGAATAAACAACTATTTCAACCCATTGTGTTCGTATTTAAGATGATGATAAAGATTATCTTTGGGTAATTTTTAACAATGCAGAGAGAGAAAATAAAATGTAAATTAAATACTCCTCAATGTGTTTACCTTTTGTAGCAATGACATAGATATTAGATTAAAATCTTTGAGTTAAAAATGAATTTTGACTATGTATTAGTCTGTTTTTGTTGCTTATGACAAAATACCTAACACTGGATGATTTACAAAGAAAATAAAATGTACTGCTTACAGTTTCTGAGGCTGGGAAGTCCAAAGTCCATCTGGTAGTGGTGACAATGACCCAGGGGTCTCACATTGCAAGATGGTGGAAGCAGAGAGAGCAGAGAGAGTAAACTCCTCATTCACTCTCTTTTTAAAGCCCTCCAAACCATGCCCATGAGCACCATTATTAATCCATTCACTACTGCACGGTCCTACAATCCAATCACCTCTTCAAGGCTCCACCTTTCAATTACCGTACTAGGATTTCCCGCCCTCTTAACAGTCACAGTGGGGGCTAAGTTTCTAACACATAAAACTTGGGAGAAACAATTTAAGCTTCAGTGAGTTTTGGGGGGACATAATTCAATCCACTACAGACTACATTCTACTTTAAAATATCTTTTCATTTTTTAGGTTTACCTAAATGTTAACTTGCATGTAAAACTAAGATTGATACTACAAAACATGGCTGTCAGATCACTTAAAAGCAGAGAGGTAATGCTTTATCTGAATAATTAAAATGGTATTTATTTCATTTACTCAAATGACCTTAGCAGACTGTGCATTACCAGTTTTCTGATAACATAAAATGTCTCTTCATCCTCAAAGCATGTACCATTTCAACAATTGTGACAAAGTGACACTATATTTCAAAGGCAATTTTGCCCTAAGCAAGACTTAACATCTTTTTTACTCATTTAGAAATATCTAAGGCTTATCTTCAGAGGACATCTGCTACTGCTGTTATGGGACATAAAAGACATTTGCCATAAAAATGCAGGCAGTCTACTAGCTAATTTCAAATGCATAAATGAGTAGCAAATCAAAAAAGCGTCAAATATTTGAGAACAATGGACACCATAAAAAAGAGATAATCTCCATCAGCTGAAGAATTTACACCTGTGAAACAGTTATTAGCTCAATCAGAACAGAGATTCCAAACATTATATTAATATTCTACATTATAGTTATTCTAATACTTTCATAGTCAATTTACTCTCCCATTCTCCTAATATTTTCACACCATCTTCTCTCTCCTCAGACTTCCTCCACACAATCCTCACTATCTGCTGATGTCCTTGATTCCTGTGTCAGTGACAGTGTTGAAATAGATTCCATACCAAGTGTACTCACTGACCAGCATTTGTGCCCACATCCTCTGCTCCAATTTTTCCAGCTGCTTGTAAATGAACTTTCTAGGTCTCTATCTAAAGGACGTCCAGCCATCTAAGGGCACTTGTGCCTAGATCTCATTTTCTCTGAATTATTCTGGACATATCTCAATCAGTTCACTATTCTCTCTTATGTATCTTCTATCATTCATTCTCTAAATAAAAAATGTCAATAATTTTTCTAATTTCAAAAATATTTATTGTGCTTGTTCCAACAGCACATATATTAAAATTAGAACGATCAGAGAAGATTAGCACGGCCCCCGCACAAGGATGACCCACAAATGTGTGAAGTGTTCCATATTTTAAAGAAAGAAGGAAGGAAGGGAGGAAAGAAAGAAAGGAAGAAAGAATGAATGAATCACAATAATGCATTGAGCTTTCAGAAGGAGAAAGTAGAACTGTGGTTACTGGAGGTGGAAAATGGGAGGAGGGGCCTTAGGGAGAAATTGGTTAATGCACAACAGGGATAATTACGTTTTGTAATGAGGAACATGGTTATTATCCTGATTTGATCATCATACACTGTACATAGGTATTGATATGCAACTCTACTCCACAAATAAGTAAAATCAATTATTTTTTGATTTAAAGAAATTATCTTCACATGGCTTCTCCTGTCATCTATGACTTCTTGTACTTCTTTGCATCGAACTTCCACAATTTAGTTATCTATGGATCTAATTTTTAATTCCGAGCTTCCATGTTATGGATGTACCATAATTTGTTTAACCATTCATCTGTTAGAAGACAGAGGGGTTGTTTACAGTTTTTGAGTTATGAATAAAGCTACCATAAACATTTATGTACAAGTTTTTGTATAAACATAAGGTTTAATTTTAATGGGATAAATGCCCAGGAATACAGTTACTTGATCGTAGGGTGGTTACAGGTTTATTTGTTTGTTTTGTAAGGAGCTGCCCAGACTATTTTATATTCCTACATGCAGTTTCTCCACATCCTCAGAAGTATTTATCATTGTCTCTCTATATATATTCTATGTATAATATCAGCCATTCTGACAGATGTATATTTGTCGCACTATGATTTTTATTTGCATTTCCCTAACAGCATCTTTTTATGTCTATTTGCCTTCTGTATAACTTACTTGGTGAAATGTCTCTTCATGTCTTTTGACCACTTTTAAATTAAAAAGTTTGATTTTTACAGTTGCATTTTGAGAGTTTATGTATTACAGATACTAAAATGTGTATATTGACTATGTGGCTTGCAAATTTTTCTCTTTATATGCATCTTTTCTTTTTATCTTCTTAACAGGGCCTCGCACCGAGGCCTGGTTGATTATAATTCCAAGAATTGTGCCTAACCCTTAATACTGAAGATTTTCTGTTTCTCTCTTTTTTTAAAATTTCGTCTAAAAGTTTTATTGATTTACATTTTAGTCCATGATCAAATTTGAGTTAATTTTCACGTAAGATGTATAACTTAGGTCAAGGTTTTTTTCTATTTTCTTTCTCTTCTTCTTTTCTTTCTTTCTTTCACTGTTTCTTTCATTTATATTTATTTATTTATTTATTTATTTATTTATTTATTTATTTATTTATTTTTGTTTGTTTATGAATGTTTGACTGCTCCAGCACCATTTGTTGAGAAGGTTATTTTTCCTCCACTGACTTGCTTTTACACATTTGTTGCAAATCAGTTGGGCACATTTGTATTTATTTATTTCCAGGTTTATTTCTAGGTTTTCTATACTGTGGCATTGATCCATCTGCTTATGCTTCCACTTATATCATCTAGTCTTGATACTAGATCTATATATATATTAAGTCTTGAAATTTGCTAGACTATTCCCTCCCACTTTGTTCTTGCTTTCAAAATTTTATTAGCCACTTTAATTTCTTTGCATTTACACACACATTTCAAAATAATCTTGCCTATATCTATGAAAAATCATGATTGGATTTCCATAAAAATTGAGTTAAACCAGTATATCAGTTTAGGGGAAATTTTAATCTCTACTATTTTTCAGTCTTCCAATCTATAAGCATATGTTTCTGTATTACTTAGATCATCTTAATAAGACTATCATCTTATTTTATTAGTGTTTTGTAGTTTGACATACAAGTCCTGTACACAAGTTGTTAGATTTACATGTAATTATTACTTTTGTTCTTGAATGAATACAAATGGCATTTTATTTATTTATTTTTCAATTTTTAAAATTTTAACATTTACTTTTACATTTTTGTGGTGTACAGTGTGTTGTTTCAATACATACATAGTGCACAATGATTCACTTAGAGTAAATAGCATAATTTTAGTGAACATTGGTTTGACAGTATAAATAAATACAATTGATTTTTGTATGCTTATCTTATATTTTTTAGACCTTGTGACTTATTGGTTCTAGGTTTTATTTTTTCTATAGATTCCTTGAAACATATTGATTGTACATATATTGGGGTAGGACAAGTTATATTTCAATACATGTATACAGTGTGTGTTGATCTATTCAGGGTATTTAGCCTATTCATTATTGCAAATCTTAATCATTTCTTTGCGATGTGCACATTTAGTATCCTCTCTGCTAGTTGTTTGGTTACAAGCAATAAAACACTGTTGATTATAAATTTCTAGGTTGACTGTACACCAATAGGGCTTATTTTTCCTATCTCAATGTACTTTTATGTCCATTAATCAGCCTTTCACTGTCTCTCCTCCCCTGTCCCTTTTCCTGTATCTAGTTAACCATAGTTCTTCTCTCTCCTTTTAACAGTTCAATTTATTATTATTATTTATTTGCTTTTGTTTGTTTACTTGTTTTGTTTTGTTCTCTGTTTTTAGCTCCCAAATGTGACTAAGAATATGCAGTGTTTCTCTTTCTGTGCCTGGCTTATTTCACTTAATGTAATTTTCCTCACATTCATTTATGCTGCTGCAAAAGGCAGGATTTTATTCTTTTTTACAGCTGAGTAGTATTCCATTACGTATATGTACCACATTTTCTTCATCCAATAATTTGTTGGTGGACATTTAGGTTGGTTTCATATCTTCCCTATTGTGAACAGAGCTGCAATAAACATAGAGGTGAAGGTGTCCCTTTGACTTGATGCTTTCTGTTCCTTTTGAATATGCCCAGTAGTACAATTGCTGGGCTATATGATAGTTCTGGCTATAGTTTGAGAAACCTCCATACTGTTTTCATTAATGGCTGTATTAATTTACAATCCCAGTAAAAATGTATAAGTGTTCCTCATTCTCCACATCCTTACCAGCTTTTGTTATTTTTGTTCTTTTTGGTAATAACCAGTGTAACTGGGGTGAGATGGTGTAGAGCTAGGGCTGGGATCTGGAGCTCACAGACCCCTCAAGCTCATTCACAAACCCTTCATATGCAGGTCTATGAGATAGGTAACCAGCAAAAAGGTTCTTGGAGCCTTGGTTGATGAAGTAGGAATAATCTTTATTCAGCACACATACATTAGAGACCTAAGCAGTACAAAGAGAAACTCAAAACTCAACTGCTACTGGCAAAGTCCAAAGAAAAACTGAGCAGCTGCCAGCAGAGTAAACATGCTCTATTTTTAGATGCGAGCTCTGTTGGCCAGCTCTGCTTCACAAACTAAGGAACACACAATAGCAACAAAACTAAAAAGAGACGTTGGTGTTCATGTGCACTAACTCCACCCACACAGAACTTGTTTACATAAATGTGCTGCTTGACCCCAAACCAGACCTGAGTCAAGGGAGCCTGTCTAAATTATCCTATTTTCCCCACAGATGCTATCTCAATGTGGTTTTGATTTGTATTTCCCTGATGGTTAGTGATGTTGAGCATTTTTTCATATACCTATAGGCCAGTTGTATTTTTTCTTTTGAGAAAAGTCGATTGAGCTCCCTTGCCCATTTTCTAACTGGCTTATTTGATTTTTACTGTTGAGTTATTTGAGTTCCTTGCATATTTTAGAACTTAACCCCTTGTCAGATAGTTTGCAAATATTTTCTCCCATTCTGTAGGTTATCTCTTCACTCTGTTGTTTCCTTTGCAGTGCAGAATCTTTTTAGTTTGATGTAATCCCATTTGTTTATGTTTACTTTTGTTGCTTGTGCTTTTGAGGTCTTATTCATAAAATTTTTGCCTAGTCCTATGTCCTGGAGCATTTCCTCTGTGTTTTCTTCTATAAGTTTTATAGTTTAAAGTCTTGCATTTGCATCTTTAATGCATTTTGTTTGAATTGACATTTGTATATGGTGAGAGATAAGGATCTAGTTTTATTCTTCTACACATGGATATCCAGTTTTCCCAGCACCATTTATTGAAGAGGCTGTCCCTTCTCCAATGTATGCTTTTATGGCCTTTATCAAAGATCAATTGGCTGTAAAGACATGGCCTTATATCTGGGCTTTCTATTCTGTTCCATTAGTCCCAGAGTCTGTTTTATGCTGGTACCATACTGTTTTGGCTACTACAGCTTTGTAGTATAATTTGAAGTCAGGTAGCCTCCCACTTTTTTGCTCAGGATTGCTTTAGCTATTTGGGGTCTTCTGTGGTTCCATATGAATATTAGGATTGCTTTTTCTATTTCTGTTTAAAATGTTATTAGTAATTTGAAAGGGATTGTATTGAATTTGCAGATCACTTTGAGTAGTATGGAAATATTCACAATAATAATTCTTCCAATCCATAAGCATTGATGGAGTTTGGATATATTGTACTCCCAGAACTCATGTGGAAACTTGATCCCGAATATTGCAGCATTGGAAACTGTTTAAGTCATAGGGGCAGATCCCTCGTGAATGGTTACTGCTCTCCCTGTGGAGTGGTAGTTATGAGTGAGTTCTTGTTCTATTAGTTCCTGTGAGATCTGGTTGTTTAAAAGACCCTGGCATCTCCCCTTTGTCTCTCTCTTGCTTCCTCTTGCCATGTGATCTGCTTGTTCCTGCCAGCTGCCTGTCACTTTCCGTCATGAGTAGAAGCACAGCCTAAGGCCTGTGCCAGATGCAGCTGCCCCAGAATCGTAAGCCAAATAAACCTCTGTTATTTGTAAATTATCCAGTCTCAGGTATTCTGTTATAGCAACACAATATGGTCTAATACAAGCATAGGATGTTTTTCCAATCTTTTGTATACTCTTTAATTTCTTTCATCGGTGTTTTAATTTGTTTCATTGTAGTTTTCATTGTTGAGATCTTTCACCTACTTGCTTAAATTTATTCCTAGGTATTTTATTATTATTATTATTTTTTTGGTAGCTATTGTAAAAGGGATTGCTTTCTTTATTTTTCTGTTAGTTCTTTGTTGCTGTATAGAAACATTACTGACTTTTGTATAGTCATTTTATATCCTGAAACTTAACTGAATTTATCAGCTCTTAGAGTTTTTTGGTGGAAACTTTAGGTTTTTCTAGATATAAGTTTATGTCATTGACTTCCTCTTTTCCAATTTGGATGCCTTTATTCTTTTTTCTTGTGAAATTGCTCTGGTGACAACTTCCAGTGCTATATTAAATAGGAGTGGTGAGGATGGGCATCCTTGTGTTGTTCTCATTAGAGAAATAGCTTTCAGCTTTTCTCTGGTCATGATGATGTTAGCTGTGGGTTTGTTATATACAGCTTTAATTGTGTTGAGATACTTTCCTTCTATACCTAATTGGTTAAGATTTTTTTATTATAAAGTGATCTTGAATTTTATCAAATGCTTTTTCTGCATTTATTGAGATGATCATATAGTTTTTATCTTTCATTTGTTGATATGGTGTATCACATTTATTGATTTGCATATGTTGAAACATCCTTGCATCCCTGGGATGAATCTCACTTGATCGTGGTATATAATCTTTTTGGTGTGCTGTTGAATTTTGTTTGCTAGCACTTTTTGGAGAATTTCTGCATGTAAGTTTCACCAAAGATATTGGCCTGTAGTTTTCTTTTCTTGCTCTGTCTTTGTCTGGTTTTGTTATTAGGGTGATGCCAGCCACATAGAATGAGTTTGGGAGAACACCCTCTTGTTCAATGTTTTAGAATAGTTGATGAAAAGTTTGTATTAAATATTTTTTAAAAGATTGGTGGAATTCAGCAATGAAGCCATCTGGTCTGTGGCTTTTCTTTGTTGAGAGACTGCTGATTACTGATTTAATCTCAACACTTGTTATTCTGTTCAAGTGTTCTGCTTCTTCTTCATTCAGTCTTGGTAGGGTGTATGTGTCCAGAAATTTCTCCATTTCCTCCAGATTTTCAGATTATTTGGTGTAAAGTTGTTCACAATAGTCTCTAATAATTTTTTGTATTTCTCTGGTATCATTTATAATGTCTTTATTTCTGATTTTGATATTTGGGTCTTTCTCTTCTTGGTTAGTCTAGCTAATAGTTTATCAATTTGTTTATATTCACAGGAAACAACCTTTTGTTACTTTGATCTTTTGTAACATTTTTGGTCTCTATTTCATTTAGTTCTGGTATGGTTGCTATTATTTCTTTCCATCTACTAATTTTGGGGTTGGATTGTTCTTGCTTTTCTAGTTCCTTGAGGTGTAACATTAGGTTTTTTATTTGGGATCTTCCAACTTTTTCAAAGTATGCACTTATTGCAATAATTTTCCCTTCTTAGTATTGTTTTTGTGGTACCTTGTAGGTTTTGGTAAGTTGTATTGTATTTTCATTTGTTTCAAAGAATTTTTTGAGTTCCTGTTTTATTTCTTTTTTGACCCTTTGGTCATTCTGTAGCATGTTGTTTAATTTCCACATATTTGTATAGTTTCCAAAGTTTTGTTTGTGCTTGATTCCTAGTTTTATTATATTGTGATCTGAAAAAATACTTGATATGATTTTAATCTTTCCAAATTTGTGGAGTCTTGATTTGCAGCCTAATATGTGGTCTATCCTGGAGAATCATCCATGTGCTGATGAGAAGAATGTATATTCCGTAGTTGTTGGATGAAATGTTCTGTAAATGTTTGTCAAGGCCATTTGGTATAAAGTCCACTTAAATCCAATATTTCTCTGCTAAATTTTTTTATCTAGATGATCTGTTCAGTGCTGAGGGAGGCATGTTAAAGTCCTCAACTATTATTGTGTTGAGGTCCATCTCTCCTTTTAGATCCAATAACCATTGCTTTATATATCTGGATGCTCCAAAGTTAGGCACATATGTATTTATGATTGTACGTTCTCGCAACATTGATCCTCTTATCATTATATTATGTCCTTCTTTGTTTCTTTTTATAGTTCTTGGTTTGAAGTCTTTTTTATCTGATTGAAGTATAGCAATTCCTGCTTTTTTTTTTTTTTGGTTTCCATTCACATGGAATATCTTTTTCCATCCTTTCACTATTAGTCTATTGTTGGCTTTATTGGTGAAATGAGTTTCCTGCAGACAGCACAAAGTTGGGTCTAGTGTTTTCATTCCTACATTCAGTCTATATCTTTTTAGTGGAGAATTTAGTCCATTTACATTCAGGGTTGTTACTGAAAACTTTTACCTTATTCTTGACATTTTATTATTTTTTTTATTATTGTTTTATATTTCTTTTGTTCCTGTCTTTCCCTTTTATTGTCTTGGCTGTGTGTGTATTGTTGTTTATGATAACATACATTTTCTTTCTTTTTCTCATTCATGTATCTATTCTACTAGTGGTTTTTATTACTTCTCATGTTTTCATGATGATAGCTACCACCCTTTTGATTTCAGATAGGATTCCCTTGAGAAATTCTTATAGGGCCAGTCTTATGGTGGTGAATTCCCACACTTTTTGTTTGCCTGGAAAAAGTACTATTTATCTTTCATTTCTGAAGGAAAGCTTTCTTGGTTATAGTATTCTTTTATAGTATTCTTGGCTGGCAGTTTTTTTTTTTTTTTTTTCTTTCAGCATTTTGAATATATCATCCCACTTTCTCCTGGCCTGTAGGGTTTCTGTTGAGAAATCTGATGTTAGTCTGATAGGGATTCATTTATAGGTGATTTGATGTTTTCCTCTTGCTGTTTTTAGAATTCTTTCTTTGTCTTAGACTTTTGACAATTTGGCTATAATGTGTTTCAGGGGCATCATTTTTGGGCTGAATCCACTTGGGAATCTTTGAGTTTATTGGATCTGGTAGACTGTATTTCTCCTAATACTTTGGAAGTTTTAGCTGTTATTTCGTTAAATAGGGTTTCAATGCCTTTTCCTTTCTTTTTGCCTTCCAGTACACCCATAATATGGATGTTTGTATGCTTAAATTTGACCAATAGATCTCATAGACTTTCTTCATATTTTTTTTATTTCTTTTTTCTTTCTTTTTGTCCAACTGAGTTAATTCAAAAAGCCTGCCTTCTAGTTCAGAAATTCTTTCTTCCACTTGTTCTAGCCTGTTACTTAAGCTCTTGGCAGTATTTTTGTTCCAGAATTTCTTCTTTGTTCTTTTTTATGGTTTGAATCCCTTTGTTGAATTTCTCATACATGTCCTGGATTTTTTTTTATTAGTATTATTACTTGACTGTGATTTTTTTTTTTTATCTATTTTTTCTTGCATCATTTTGAGTTTCCTTAAGATTGCCATTGCTGTTTAAGATTCCTCTTCAGGCATTTCACCAGTTTCCTGTTGTTTGCAGTCTGGTAATTGAGAATTATTCTCTTCTTTTGGGGGAGTCATTTCTCCCTATTTTTTCATGCTTCTTATATCTCTGTGTTGATGTCTGGGCATCTGGTGGTATAGCTCCTTTTAAATTTTAGAGTACTTTTTGAGGGGAGATCCTCTTACCTTTAAGAATGCTTTATACTGATAGTGAGGTTAGTCGTCACGGGTTTTGTTCTGGGTGAGTGCAGTAGTAGGTGCCTGCTTGCCCCATGCACCATCTCCACTTGTATGGGTGGGCCATCTCTGTCAGGTGGGCCTCCGAGCTCCCAGGGAAGGTGGGCATGGATCCAGTTGACTGGTGCACTACCTGCTTGATGTTTACTGGGGCAAAGTGATGGCTGCTCAGTCAGGCCAGGCTCTGAGCTTCAGGGGTCAGGTGAAGAAGGGCATAGATTCAGGCAGTTGTTGTGCTCCCCAAAAACTTGAAGCTGAAGTGGACAGGGCCACTGGGTCAATGGAACTCTGAGCACCCCTAGCTACTCTTCTGAAATGGTGACATCCAGTGGCAGACTGGGACTGATTGGGGTGAGGGGGAGACTCGGCATGTACTTCCCTCCTGGAAAAATACATTTGTGTGGGCTTTTAGCAGCTCCCCACACTGGGCTCATGGGCTCATTGTGCACAAGTGCCATACAGTTACTTTGCAGCCGGATTTTCAGGCAGCTGCAGTGGGATTGCCAGCTGCCCACTCTCCCATCCACTTTGTCTCAGTAGTGCATGGTCTCTCCAGTCTTTTCAGCAGTTTTGGTTGGGTTCTTCTCCTGTCTTTTTATGGTGCTGTCTCAAGTTTCCAGATCTTGGGGGCTTTTTGTCACTGTTTTGCTGAATTCTGTCATTTTCTGCTAGATACTCCTCTATACATTATTATCTACTTGTTGCTTTGGACATTTTTTGCATTAGAAGTGAGGGCTGGCTGCCTCTAGTAAGTCATCTTGCCAAAAAAACAAACAAACAAAAAAACCACTTCAGGGTTGTTTATGTAGACATTCATGTCTTCTACAAATAGAGACAGTTTTATTTTTTTTTCTTTTTGTCCACTCATTTTATGTCTTTCATTTCTTTTTCTTGCCTCTAGCACTATGCTGAATAAAAGTGGTAAATCTAGATGGGAGTGGTGAACTTAAATATTCTTACTTTGCTACGAATCTTAGGGGAAAAGAATTTAGTCTTTCACCATTAATTATAATGTTATATTTAGGTTTTTGTAGATGTTCTTTATTAAGTTGAGGAAATTTCTATCTACTTTTATTTTTCTATGAGTTTTTATTATGAATAAATGATAAATTTTGTCAAATGCTTCCTCTGCATCAAATTTATGGTGATGTGGGTTTTCTTCCTTAGCCCATTTTTATGGTGGATTTAATTCACTGATTTTTGAATATTAAACCATCTGGAATAAACTGTACTTGGTCACAATGTATAATTCTTTTTGTATATTGCTAAGGTCTATTTGCTATTTTTGATAAGGATGTTTGTGTCTATATTCACAAATGATATGGATTTGTAGTTTATTTTGTACTGTCTTTGTCTGGTTTTGGTATAAGGGTGACAAGAACTTTGTAAAATGAATTGGGAAATATTTCTTTCTTGTCTGTTTTCTGAAAGAAATGAATAAAAAGGGTATTAACACTTTCTTAAATATTTAGCTGTATTAACCAGTGATACCATATGGGCCTACAGACTTCCTTTTCGGTAGGCTTAAAATTACAAATTAAATTTTATAAATAGTTATAGGACTATTTAAATGATCATTTCCTATGGAGTGTGTTGCAGTGGTGTTTCTCCTTAGTTTTTCTTAGTTTTCACAAGTCTGACTATCTTTTCCCTGGAACATTTCTTTGGGTTTATTCTACTGTGAGTTTACTTCTTGAGTACATTGGCTTATATCTTCTACCCAAATTTGGACATTTTCTGTATAATCACTTTGAGTACTTTCTTAGCTGTACCTTCAATCTTTTTTTTTTTTATTGAAACATAATTGATTGTACATAACTATGGGGTACTGCATCGGATATCAATTACCTGTGTGCAATATATGATACTCAAATCAGGATAATTGGTATATTCTGCATTACACAATGTAATAATATTTTTGGCCCATTTTACCAATTTCTCACTAGCCCCCCCTCCCCTTCCCCCTTTCCCACTTATGCCTACCTCCTTTTATTTCTTTCTCTGGGATTCCAATGATGAAGAAATGAGCTTTTTTTGTTATAGTGCCACAGGTCCCTGAGTCTCCGTATATTATTATTTTTTCTATTTTCTGTCCGTTTAGATGAAGTAATTTCTATTGTTCTGTCTTCAAGTTTACTGATTGTTACATCTGCCCTGCTCATTCTGCTGTTAACCCCAGTCACTGAGTTCTTTTTTTTAATTTCAATTTCTTGAATATTTCAAACTGAAAATTTTCATTTTCTCTTGTTTATCTCTGTATTTCTTTGCTGATATTTTCTATTTTTTTGCTGAATCTCTCTATTTATTCATTTGTGTCAAACCTATGTGTAGTTGCTTCTTGAAATGATTTTATGATGATTGCTTTAAAATATTAATTAGATAATTCTACCATCCCCGGCATTTTAGTGTTGTCATCTACTGCTAGTTTTGTTTTTTATTCAATTTGAGATTTTTTTTGAATTTTGGTATAGAAATAGATTTTTATTGAAATATGGAAATATGAGTTATTATGTTATAAGCCATGAATCTAATTTAAACCTTTTTATTGTAGCTGGATCTTCTAGACACTGCTCTAATAGGGAAAAGGGGATGGGAGTTTTGTGCCGCTTTGTGGGTGCAAGTGGAGAGAGAAGTCCAGGTCCCCACTCAGCCTCCATTGACACCCATGCTTGGGGGGCGAGGTGGCTTTCATAATTGCCAGGCAGGAGTGGGAGTCCTGGCTCCAAGTATGGCCTCTGCTGACAACTTGTGTGAACCATGTCATCGGTACCATACAACAGAAATTAAACTTTTGGCTTTTTTTTGCTTTTTTTTTTTTTTTTTTTTTGGCCTTCTAGAAATACCCCAGTGGCAGGGGATGGGGGGAAATTGGTGTGCCTCATTACCCCCTGGTTATGGTGGAAATCTAGATTCCCCACAGGTCTATGTTTTTGTGAGTCAGGGTGTGTGACAACAGTGTTTTTCTGTGGTGTTTGGCTATAGTAGTAGAGTAGTTATTTTCAAAAAAACATTCAGTCTTTTGAAGCTTCCCCTTTCTTGGTCTTTGCCTAGAGAGAGAAAACTTTTGTCGGAGTTTTAATTAGTCTGTGCCTGTTGCCATTTGTGCTTTGCCAGCTTCTCCAGCAATCAGTCTAATGTATATGGCACCAAAAGAAAATCTAATAATCTCACCACAGTGCTGTCCTTTAGATGACAAAATACATACCAAACTGGTGACTGCTTTATATATCATTTCCAGGAGTTTTATTTGTACTTAGTGGTAGGAAAAAGGAAAATATATTTACTTTATCTTCAAGAAAGTGACACTCAACATTTTGTTTTTCTTTAACTCACTGGTTACACTTTTATGTATTCCTCATCAACACAACTGTATGAAAAAAGACAATTCTAAAAACAATCTTCAAAAACAATGGGGAAATTTTTTGACACTAAATCTATATCCATGCAGATCAGTAAACATGACATCTAATATTAATCTAGTACTGAGAATTTGATGCACATTTTTAAATAAACAAGTAATCAGAATTTTAAATTCTGTGGACCCCCCTCTTCAATAATTTTGAGAGGATATACTCGCGTAAAAATGAATAAATAAATCCAAAAGTATTAGAGGTATGTGAGAAGCAATGGTTCCTTTACAGAGGTTTCATTTTTGATAAAGAAAAATCAAAAATGTAATTAGAAATTCAAGAGAAAAATCAGTGTATCAGGGAGATGGGAAGAGAGATGCAAGAAGTAAGAGGATGATGGTTTCCCTGCATTGTTTGATTAGAGATTAATGAAGACTGTCTTTGTCAGAAAATTATAAGTTGAGAAATAAATATTTAAATAGAGATATTGTTCAAGCAGAATAAAAATGGGATAGAGAATGTAATTTTATAAACAGTGGAGTGTTAAAAAAAGAGCAAGAAGAAATAATAAATTTAACAAAAGGCAAGATAGTATAAAACTAGGAAGTCACCAGGAGAAACTGTAGTAAATAGAAAATATAATTGGTTGACAATAGTATTTTGAAAAATAAGTAATTTAAGCATCACTTATTAATTAATTAACAATTAATTAATTTTTATTGTAGGAAACACTTCATGTTATGTAGTAGGCCTGCTTCCAAGCCAAATATTTATATATACAGTCATGTGCCATATAATGACACTTCGGTCAACAACTGACCTCATATACAATGGTGGTCAGAGAAACAGGCTGTACCATATAGACTAAGTGTTTAGTAAGCTGTGTCATCTGGGTTTGTATAAGTACACTCTCTGATGTTCTCACAATGATGAAATCACTTAAAGATGCACTTTAAAAAATGTATCCCTGTTGCTAAGCAATGCTTGGCTTATTACAGTAAAGTCTGTGAGTTGATAGAATTATCACCCTATTTTTAAGAAAATAAGACATGAAGAGATTAGTGCCATACACAAAGTCTCAGAAATCCTAAGTAGAAAACATGAGATTTTTAAAAAATAAAATACTTCAGATATACAGACGCATTCATTAATCATCAGATTTTAAAAGTGTTAAAATTTAACTATATTTGCTTCACATTTTCTTTCATTATTTTGTGGTGAGAGGCATAGAATATTACAGTAAATGACATATTTTTGTCATCTAAGATCCCTTTTCCAAACCTTTTCCCTAAAGGTGTATATTTTTCTGACATTGATATGTATGTATCCCTTCAGTTTTTCTATATTTGTAAAGATTTGATCCAAGGAAGGCAAAACTTGAAGAAGAAAAGGTTAATTACTAATCTATGCTCCCTCCATAATCATAATAAATGTCCATGAATAAAATTAAACTATTTAAAGACAGAAATTACAGATTTTTAAAAAATTTCAGTTGTATACTGTTTTCAAGACACACTTAAAATAAATAATACAGAGTGTTAAAAATCAAGGGATGCAAAGATAAAATGGAAACTGGCATAAAAATATAATATCAGGCAAATAATTCAGGCTTAATGACATTTCAAATGGTAAAGTGGAACAGATCAAATTAATAAGTGGCACAAACCACAGGGAATGTATTATACAATAATTTTTTAATTATTAATACAAATATTAAAGTACATGTTAATACTTTTCTGTAATAAGTATTTATATAGCACATTTCATGTTTCAGGCCCTGTTTTAAGTTCCTTACTTATAATAATTTATTTAACCTTCATAACCAACATATGATTTAGGTCTTATTGTCATCCCCATGTTACAGATATAAAAATGAGGAACCGAGACTTCAATTATATTGCTAAGTTGATTAGTAAAACATTACTTTAAATATTTATAGTTTAAGCCCACTGTCATATGTTTAGTCACTGTGCAATTGCACCTATCCACACATCAGAACTTAAGCCAAAACATTCAGAAGTTTAAGAAGATAGTCTGAGATTGAAAAAAATTGCCAAAGTGTGGAAATTTTAAACAACTTTCTCAGCTATAGATGAAGTAGATGAACAAAAATCAGAATACAGAACATTTTAAAAATCACAATTAACATGGACTGTTTGTATATAACCTTATGGTCAAAGAGCATACCCTCTTTGCAAACACAGGGTACAGTGACATGTAATCACTGTGAATAAAACATCTGGTAATCACTACAAATTAAAAGGTCTAGTGTTTTGCTGGTCACCATCAGTAACCTAAATAAAAATAGAAGATAAAAAAAAAAGGAAAAAAAGTCCACATACCAGAAGATACAAATAATGCATGACCTCTTCTAAATAGCTATTCCTTAGAAGAAAAAAATATCAAAATTGAAATTATAAGATGTTCTTAGCAGAACAAGGGGAATTACATTCATAACAGTAGAATGTGGTCGAAACACTTTTCCTGTTGAATGATAAAGAAAGATCAAAAATGAAACATTAAAGTTGCCAAAAATTTTTTAAATGCACAACAAAATAAATCTCAAGAATATGGAATAAAAATAGAATGTTAAAAAAAGTTTGCTGAAACATAACTGTGGTCAAATATTCATGATTCAACAACTATATGTAACAGATATATTCAAGGAAATTACTTGCTCCAAAGTAAGAACATGTTTTCCAGTGTCTGTGTAGTAATTTCCATATTGGCCTCTAGAAAAGTTCTCCAAAATTAATTTTTATTGATCTGTTTGATATACTAAATACCTTTCATACATTCACCTTATACAAAGATGGAAAATGAAAAAAGTAGTTCTTAAATTACTCCATAAACTTCATTCAGACCCACCTGATGTACATGGGTCCACAAATTCCTACAAGTTCATGTAAAAATGCAAACATATTACAAGTTTGGTGTGTATATATTAGATTATGGGAAACTGGACTTCTATTGACCTTATATTTCAATATTTTATCATATTTATTTACTTCATAATCCAAATAGACATGATAATTAAAGAAAATACAGTTTGAGAATGTGGTACATTTTGAAAAGACTGAATTTTAGAGAAAGAGGCAAAAATTAAAACAAATTATTTATATTACATATGTGTATATTATATACATATTTTATATATGTTTATATGTGACTTATCTATATGTAATTTATCTGTATTATGTATGTACCTATTTATATTATATGTATATGTGTGTGTATATATATATCTTTTTAAAACAGAATTTTGAATCTAAGAAATTTCAGTTTCTCCTAGAGCATTTAGTTAGCTTTCCTTTACAAAAATTTGCTTTTTGTAAGGCAATTTTTATATTTATTTTTATCACTCTCAATGTAAATTAAAAGTAGTTTAAAATTAAAATGTAATTCAAAAGACTCAATAAACATGTTAAAAATGATCCATTTAATACGTGAATGGATTATGGTGCTTTGCGCTACATAATATTTGTATTTATAAAGTCATTCCACTATATACTCTTCAGGTATAATGTTTGTAAATATTAAATTAGTGCATTGTATTCTTTTTTATAAAACATGTTTTTCTTTGCCTTTGGGGTTCATAGGAGCAAGAGAAGGTAGGAGTATATTCTGATTATAACAAAGCTGCTGATATCTCACATTGAGATGAAATTTGTCATCACAATTGAAAGCCTTCTCTACCTTATTAATAAGTCAAGAGACAGGACCTTAGAATCTGATAGAGATTATTGACTTATTTCTTATAACATGAGTCAAGTCAGAGAAGGGAAGTGAGGAAGTTTCTGTCTTTCTAGCCCCAGGAGGTAGTGGGAAGCAGAAATATGATTGACATAACCTCTAGCTGGATTGAAGACATAGCCCAACCTACAGCCAAATTTGGAGAAACTGGGCCTAGTATTAGACCAGATTCAAATTCAGCAGGATATGTTAGCAGAAGTACCTGAAATATGCCTGTAGCATCTGGGCAATGGTCAGTTCAGTAGACAGCCCTAAACAACCACTTCTCAGCAAAATCTTATAAAGATACATAGCATCTTTACAGAGTAGTCAAAGAAATTTCCTCCCTTCCATCGGGTTACCTAAGTCTGATTTCTTTTTTCCCTACGCCCAAACAAATATCAACTTTAAAGAAAAATTGTAAAAAGTGGTATGAACTTGAAGAGTCCATCTGTTGCTTGCCTAAAGAGAATCCAACCTTCAGAAATGAGGGAGAAATAATGTATTTCCCAGACAAACAAAAACTGTGGGAGTTCATCAATACATTACCAGCCCTAAAAGATATTTTCAAGAAAGTCCTTCGTCTAGAATCCGAAAAACAGCAATCACTGCCATAAACACACAAGAAATAAAACCCCCCTGGTAAAACACAAATGTAAATGAGAAAGAAAAAAATAAAAACAAAATCTTATCATATCAAAAAAACAACAAACATTGATGATGAATAATAAAAGGGGAAGAAATGAAAAAAAAGATATTTAAATCATCTAAACAAAAAGTAATAAAATGGCAGGAGTAAGAAAATACCTCTCAATAACAAGCCTAAATGTAAATTGATTAAAATCCCCACTCAAAGGACACAGACTGACTGATTGGATTAAAAGCTAGGCTGAACTGTATGCTGTCTTGAAGAGACACCTCACCTGTAAAGATACACACAGACTAATAGTGAAGGTATGGAAAAAGATATACCACACAAATGGAAACTAAAAATGAGTAGATATTCTTATATCAAATAAGATAGACATTAAACCAAAAATCATAAAAAAATACAAAGAAGTCCACTTTGTAATGATAAAGGGATCTATCCAGCAAGAAGACATACCAATCAAAAATATGTATGCACCCAATACAGAAGCACCCAGATAAATAAAGCAAACACTGTTAGACCTAAAGAAAGAGAGAGACCCCATTATGAAAATAGTGGGAGACCTGAACACCCTTTTCAGCACTGGACAGATCATTTAGGCAAAAAATCAACAAAGAAATACAGAATCTAAACTACAGCTTAGACCAATTGGACCTGGCAAATATCTACACAACATTTCATCCAACAACTACAGAATATTCATTCTTCTCATCATCACATGGAACATTTTCCGGAATAGTTCACATGTTAGGTCACAAATCAAGCCTCAACAAATATAAAAAAATCAAAGTCATCCCAAGCATCTTTTCAGACCACAATGGATAAAAACAGGAAATTAATAACAAGTGAAACTCAGGACACTACACAAATACTTGGAAATTAAACAATGGGCTCCTGAATGACTTATAGGTCCAAGAAGAAATTTAAAAAGAAATCACAAAATTTCTTGAAACCAACAAAAATAAAGACATATAAAACAAACATCAAAACCTGTGGGATAGTGCAAAAGAACTGCTAGAAGGGGAGTGTATTGATATTAATGCCTACATAAAAAAATAATAATAAAAAGAAAGATTGCAAACAAATAACCTAAACCTACACTGAAAAAAAAACTAGAAAAAAAAAGGACAATCCAATCCCAAATCTAGTAGATGGACAGATATAATTAGGATCAGATCAAAACTAAATGAAATAGAGACCAAAAAAGTGATACACAAGATCAATGTAACAAAAAGTTGTTCTCTTGAGCAGATAAACAAAATAGATACACTGTTAGCTAAGTTAACAAAACAAAACAAAAACAAAAAAGAAAGAGAGAGAAGGCCCAAATAATAAAAATATGAAATGAAAAATAAGACATTACCACTGATACCACAGAAGTAAAGAAGAATAATTGGAGACTATTACAAGCAATTATAAACTATCAAATTTGAAAACCTTGGAGGAAACGAATAAATTTCTGGACACATACAAACTAACAAGACTGAATCGAGAAGAAATAGAAAACGCAAACAGACCGATAACAAGCAATGAAATTGAAGTAATAATCAGCAATTCCTCTTCAGAGAGGAATTAATACAATTCTCTTGAAACTATTCCAAAAAATTGAAACAGAAGCCACTCTCCCAAATTCTTTCTATGAGATCAGCATCACCCTGATACCCAAAACAGAAAAAATACAACAACAGAAAGAAAACTACAGGCCAATATTTTTGATGAACATAGACATAAAAATCCTCAATAAAATACTAGCAAACAGAACACAGCAACACATCAAAAAAATTCTACAACATGATCAAGTGGGATTCATCCCAGGGAGACAAGGATGGTTCAACATATGCAAGTCAATAAATATGATGCACCACATCAACAATCAAGAGCAAAAACCATGTTATTATCTCAATAGATGCAGAAAAAGCATTTGATGAAATTCAACTTTGCTTCATGATAAAGGCTCTCAACAAATTAGGTACAGAAAGAAAGCATCTCAACATAATCAAAGCCACACATGACAAACCCACTGCCAATATCATCCTAAATGGGGAAAAGTTGAAAACTTTTACCTTAAGAACAGGAACAGGACAAGGATATCCACTATCGCCACTCCTTTTTTAAATATAGTATCAGAAGTACTATCCATAGTAATCAAGGAAAAGAAAGAAATAAGTGGAATCTAGACTGGAAAAAGACAAAGTCAAAATGTCCCTGTTTGCAAATGACATGATTCTATATATAGAAAAACCTAAAGACTCTACCAAAAATCTCTTAGATCTGATTAACAATTTCAGTAATGTTGCAAGGTACAAAGTCAACACCCCAAAATCAGTAGTTTTTAATTCTCTGGTAACAAGCTAGCAGAAAAAAATCAAGAAAGTAAGCCCATTTACAATAGTCACCAAAAAAAAAAAAAAAAAAAAAAAAAAAAAGAAAGAAACATCAAGGGATCAATTTAACCAAGGAGGAGAAAGATCTCTACAAGGAGGACTACAAATCACTGCTAAAAGAAATTAAAGACAACACAAAATGGTGGAAAGACATTCCATGTTCTTGGATTGGAAGAATCAACATTCTGTCAGCACCACGCTCACCCAGTGAGCAAACCGGCCATCCCTATATGGGATCCGAACCCGCGGCCTCGGCGCTCCCAGCGCCACACTCTCCCGAGTGAGCCACGGGCTCAGCCCCTAAGAATCAACATTCTGAAAATGTTCATACTACCCAAAGCAATCTATAAATTAAATGCAATCCCCAGAAAAATACCAATGCCATTCTTCACACAAATAAAAAAACAATCTGAACATTGATATGGAACAGCAAAAGACCCCAAATAGCCAAAGCAATTATGAGAAAAAAAAAAAAAAAAAAAAAAAAAAAAAAAGCAGGAGGCACTATACTACCTGACTTCAAATTATACTAAAAAGCTAATAGTAACCAAAACAGCATGATACTGGCATAAAATTAGACACTTGGGCCAACAGAACAGAATAGAGAACACAGAAATCAACCCACAGACTTACAGCCAACTGATCTTTGACAAAGGCAACAAGAATATAAGTTGGGGAAAAGACTGACTTTTCAATAAATGTGCTGGGAAAATTGGACATCCATATGCAGAAGAATGAAACTAGATTTTCATCTCCTGCCATTTACCAAAATCAACTCAAAATGATTTGATGGCTTAAATATAAGAAACTATAAAATTATTGAAGGAAAATATAAGAGAAATACTTTAGGAAATAGGACTGGGCAAAGACTTTATGAGTAAGAAACCAAAAGCACAAATAGCAAAGAAGAAAATAAATGAATGGTATTATATCAAACTAAAAAGCTTCTGCACAAGAAAGGAAACAATCAACAGACTGAAATGACAACCTTCAGAGTGGGAGAAAATCTTTGCATACTACACCTCTGACAAGGGATTAATTTCCAGAGTATACAAGGAACTCAACCAACTACGCAATATAAAACCCAAATAAACCAATTAAAAATGGACAAAGAAGCTGGACATTTTTCAAAGGCAGACATACAAATGGCCAACAGGTTCCTGAAAAAATGCTCAATATCACTAATCATGAGGGAAATGCAAATTAAAGCCACATTGAGATATAATTGCACCCCAGTTAGACTGGCTATAATCAAAAAGCCTGAGAATAACAAATGCTGACAAGGATGTGGTGTAAAGGGAAATTTTCTACACTGTTGTTGAGAGTGTAAATTAGTACAGCCACTCTGGAAAACATTATGGAGGTTTCTCAAACAACTACAGAGACCTGCAATACAATCCAGCAATCTTACTCCTGGGAATATACCCAGCAGGGGTGGAAATCACCATGTTAAAGTGCTACATACACTCCCATGTTTATCACACCTCTATTTACAAGAGCCAAGATATGGAACCAAACTAAATGTCCCTCGACGGATGACTGAATAAGGAAAATGTGGTATATATACACTATGGAATACCACCTAACCATAAAAAAGAATGAAATTCTGACATTCTTAGCAACATGGATGAGTTTAAAGAAAATTATGTTAAGCGAAATAAGCCTGGCCCAGAGGAAAAAGTACCATATGTCCTCACTCATAAGTGGGAACTAAGAGAGAAAAAGGGAAGGAAATAAAGACCACAGTTGTGTGTTGACCTTGAAAAGGGAGAGAACAAAGTTGGGTTTCTGGGGCAAGGAGGTGGGGGGAGGAGAACTGGGGAGAGGTTGGGTGGGGGACACAAAGAATAATTACAATTTGAGGTGGTGGGCATGCTGATAGCATTGATTTGCACACCACCTCTTGGGCACAGGTGCTGACAGTGAGCTCCTGCCCCATTGATATGTATAATCAATAGAAATATGTAATCATCATAATAAGTACACATTAAAAGACACTAAAGTATAATGAAATAAATGAGAAGGTTGGCATATGTCTTTAAAAAGAAGACTGCGCATCACTACGATGTAAGCTGTCCCCAGTAGATCTAGGGTTTTATTACATTCTATGAAATTCATAACTGGGTCTTATCTTGTTTGTTGCTGAACTGAAGGAAAAGAAAAATGTCTAAGAAGAGCCAAAATGTCATACAAAAAAACTGTAATGGTGTGTTGTAGACTACATGTTTATGTACCCCCCGCCAAATAAAATTCATATGCTGAAATCCTAACCGCAGTGTCATGGCATTAGGAGGTGGCATTTATGGAAAGTAATAAAAATTAGATGAGATCATGAGGAGGCCCTATGAATGGTATTAATACCCTTATAAAAAGAGGCATGAATCCATTTCTTTCAGAAAATATGAGTGCCATTTAATTATTATTTTAATACTAATAAATCCTTCAGTGAAAAAGTGAAAAAAACAATTTTTGTCCTTCAATACTCATCCTCCTCTCTTGCAAAACGAAATCTGTGGAATTTTTTTTTAAAAAAAACATTTGATTTAAAAATTTTAAGCATTGTTTAAAAATTTAAAAAATCATATAAGCCCCAGACCACAAAATTACAAGAACGACAAAGATTCCGCCATCCATTCTACCTGGTGAAGCCAAATGCTCAGGTTTGGCAAACTGTAAGAACCACAGGGTACAAGCAGCAGTGGACCCTGTGCACCAGGGCACCGGCACATGGCACCAGCTACTAACCTTCCGACAGAAGAAGAAAAACTCCTACCCTTTTCATGTCTTCGTTCATTTTTGTTCTTTGTTTTGTCTTTACAGCTAAATATAACTCTAATAAGTATGAGTTTTAAATGATTATATCTGTCTCCGCTGAGTTCAGATAGCTTGTCTATAATTAGTTTCTTTTCCTATTACCCAGTACATGGGAAACCTAAGAAAGATCAGTGAATTGAGACAAAACACAAAACATATTATTTGCTTTTCTGAATTATTTATATATCTATTCATACTTAGTATCAGGCTAGAGACAGCAAGACATTTTTTTTTTTCTTTTTGTTCTTACACTCATGAGTGGTGTCATTCAAGGTCAGTTGCTGAAAACTTGTGAAATACCACCTGTCATACTATAATCAAAACCCACCAAAAAGATAGAAAGTGTGTTTTAAAATAAACATCCCCAATGTATTTGTTTATAACTAAATTCCTCTGAGCAGTTTCTATTTCTTTCTCCCTCATATATAGATCAAGCTTAAGATTTTTGTTGTCTCCAGGGAATATACTGGGAGAAATAAACTAATAGTTTCTTTTTCTTTCTTTTTTTTTTTCCTTTTCAAAACTTGGTACTGTCCTTCACCTTCTATGTTCTTTGAAAGTTTATCTCTCATTTAATCTATTTTATGGCACCTTAGTGCCCAACAGGAGTCTTCCACTGTCCTATTTATCTTTTCTATGGAGGATTATTTTAAAGCCTAACTGTTTAATAGTGACTAAATATAGTAGAGGGCATATATTAGGACACATTAAACAGACTTCTAGTTCTTTTGGTGAAAATATTACTATACATTGGATATGTTGTATTATGCTATTATGTCTGCAAACCTTTTCAGATTATTCATCAAAAGAGTATTTTTAAAACATGGCATTCTGTGTGAAACATGTTTTGTTAAATGCCAGCATTTCAAAGTCTATTAAAATCGGTTCTCCTTAAAGGTGATCAATTGGGGAGGTGAGAAGACATTTAAATGGAAAAGCGTAATAAGTACACTTTGATAAGTACTTCAGGAGACCTATCACTAGGTGATATTACCTCTAAAATACACATAAGAAAAGTTTTTGGGATCCATGCAACATCAAGTGAAATCCATGGGAGGAGAGTTTAACAACAGTAAGAAGGTTCAGGGACTATTGCACCACCAGAGCAGATGCATGTGTGATAATCAAGAGGCTTGACAAATTATGACATAATTGAGTATTAAAAAAAAAAAAAACTTAGTAATCCTAGTAGAATGTATGCTAGTATGCTAGTACATAGTAGAATAAGACATCATGAGAGGAAGAAATCAAGTATCATATTTTAAATTGATTTGTTGAGTTAAGAAGTGTTAATTTTATCCTAATAACTCTTTAAAAAGGAAAATCACATAGTCACATCTGCGTTTAAAAAAATTTATCTGGCAACATTGGAAGAATGGTGAGGGACCAGCAATACAATTAGAGTTATAATGAGAATTTTAATTAAATCAATGATGGCAGAAAAGTCATTCATAGATAATATGAAAAATGCAAAGATTGTATCATATGCAGTGTAATTGGATAAGGGAATAATATTAAAGACAGTTTTCTAGCTTGGTTAATTGTGTGAGAAGTTACCATTCTTAATCTAGACTGTGAGTGACAGATTTTGAAGAGAGGATAAGTTTATACTGGCATTTTGAGTGTACTTATAAGACAAATAGGGAAATACGTTACCTAATTAACTTGAAATAGATGACTAACTTTCAGTAGGGAGGGATGTTATAAACATTTCTGACTTAAAGTGAGAAGTTTTGCTTGAAAATGCTAACTGGAAAACTATTTTTTGAACAGAAAAATTAAAAAGCATTGTATGGCTATACTATTTTCTCCCAAATATGTCCAAAAATTAAAAAGAAAACATTTTAAAAATGGACATTTTACTAGGAATAAATTCTTGAAACATCACTTTCAGAATACCAAATAATTAATATGGTTGTTATAGCTGTTTTGAATGCTATTAATCCTTTCTTGTCTCTAGCAATTTCCAAGGCATACATCTTATGGATGGGTCCTGAAGCAATTTAAAAAAAAAAAAAATACACACACACACACACACATACACACATACTTACACACATATATATCTGCTTGGAAGGATTCAAAATTATAGTGTCCTGTCTTCTACTTCTGGACATGATATAACTCTTAATGAACAAACCCCTCCACTATGAATAAGCATCAAAGTAGATGATATATATAAAGTAAAAGTTTGACTATAATTCCTGGAAGAAAGGACACTTACAAAATCACCATCATGATCTCTAATTAAAAGAAGATAATCTAGATAGAAGAATAAAACTAAATAATAGAGAACACAACTCAGGAGCAGGGTGATCAAAATTAAAATTACGCTGCATAACTTCCAACACAGCAGTGAGAAAAATGGAGAAAGAGAACAAATATCAAAACAGAAGAATTTTGTGTTAGATGGTACAACGGGGAGAGATAAATCACATAGCAATTTGACTAGGAAAAATTCTACATAAAAATTATTTTCTGTAAAAGGGGATTGTAGTAACTAGGGGCTGATTATTTAGAAGTAAGCAGAACTCAAGAGAACAAAGGAATCATAAAGATCAGGCACAACCAAAGGGCCTGAGATAGGAGACAAAACGAAGAATTACCTTTCACCATCTCTAGGCTAAAATCCAAGTCCTTCTGGAGAAGGCATGGCTGTGGCTTGCTGTTTGGCAGAGAAGTTACTGTCATGCCTTGGCAGTAGATCTTGCTAAAAATATGCAGTCTGGAGTGCATAGTACTGGAGGTACTACGAAGCCACCTGAGGGGTTTTCAGGGGAAGCTGCAGGTCCCTAGGTATTGATAACCATGGTGAATTGGAAGCACCGTGCATAGGAGAAGCTGCTTACTCTGCATGAGCTGTATGGTGGAGAAGCCGTCTGCACTGGAGAATCCAGGCACTGTAGAAAATACTTCTGCTGAAAGAATCTGTGCAGTAGGAACCTCTTGAGACCACACCTGAACCAGGAAAGAAAATTCCTTCCCCACAGGTATTTTTTATAGCATCCTCTACTGACAAAGCTTAACCTCATGCCAAAGGGCAGACAAAAAATTTTAATAGTTTAGTTTTATTTTCACAGAGAAACCGATAAAAGTTGTATTTGAAAATAGGAGACAATAAATTGATAACTAGCATGCCATATGCCCAACAGTTCCAGTCCTAGGTATTTACCCTAGAAAAATGAAAGTATAAATCCATATAAACTTCTACACAGATGTTTATAGCACCTTTATTTATTCAACCAAAAACTGAAAAAAATTCAAATAGTTATCAACAGGTAAATTAATGAGCAAATTGAGATACCTTCCTATAATGCAATAATACTGAGCATAAAATGGAACAAACCATTTATAAATGAAATACAGATACACTTAAAAATATTACATTGAAGGAATGAAGTCACACATAAAGAGTTAATGTTGTATTTTTAAAATTTCTATGAAGATCTTGAAAAGTCAAAAATAATCCATAGAGATAGAAAGAATAATAGTTGGTGTAGTGGATTGAATTATGTCCCCATGTAGGACCATGCCGTAGTGAATGGATTAAAAATGCTGGTCAGGGGTGTGGTTCTGAGGGCTTTAAAAGAAGAGGAGAGTCTGTCTTTCTCTCTCTTTCTATTCTCTCTGCTTTCACCATCTTGCAAAGTGAGATCCCTGGGTCACTGTTGCCACCACCAGATGGACTTTGGACTTCCCAGCCTCAGAAACTGTAAGCAATAAATGACATTTTTATTTATAAATCACCCAGTTTCAGGTATTTTGTTATAACAACACAAAAGGACTAATACAGTTGCCTAAGGCAAGCAATGAATGAACTGATAGCAAAAGGAAATAGGGAGCTTTTAAGGGTGATGAAAATATTCTTTATATTGATTTGCTTGGCCGTTATTACATGAGTGTATAAATTCATTAAAATCATCAAACTGTACATTTAGAGAGTATACAACTTTACTGCATGTAAACTATGACTAATTTAAAACCACCTAAAATAAATTGTGATATTCTATTAATTTTAATAAATGAGGTTTTATCCATACATCACTAGAATGTTATATTGAATTTGGAAGATGTGAATATTTTCTTTAATTTTAATTTTGCTCCCAAATCATCATACTAAAAGTTATGCATTTCTTTGGCATTTAGATGTTAAAGACAAAGGTATTTCCAAAATAATATAAATCTTCCTGATGAATTTTATACATGTAAGTATAGATAGTATAAAAAAATCTTATAAGTCAATCATACTTATGCATATGAGAACTACTAAATAATAAATTATTAAATTAATCCAAGCAGTGTATTATAATGTATGTCATGAACAAGTTGGTTTACCTCAGAAATATGATTCAACATTGTTAGATCTCTTAAATTTATACATTGGACCAGTAGATTCAAAATAACTGATCACTGGAAAAGAAATAAAAACATGACTAATAAATTTTGACATCTAATTCTAATTAAAATGTTTATAAAATTGGGTTACAGGAATACAAGTATGATTGTTATTACTGTCAATAATGAATATTCTTCTAAAGGATTTAGCCCATCCATTATCAGTGAAGTATTTTGGCCGCAAGTAATAGAAAACTGTATCTCAAATGTCTTAAACTCTACTGAGTGTCATTGTTTCAGAAATAGGGCTCTGAATAATTGATTCAGCTCCTTAAAGACTAAGTTTTCTTTCATTTTTTTTTTTACTCTGCCTTCTTTGAGAGCCATCTTTGCTCTCAGGATGGCTCACTTCATGGTTACAGGATGTATGCAGCAGTCCTGGGAATCATCAACAAATATACCTATTTTTAAGGTAGCTGCTGTCTCATTAGCAGTGAGAAAAAATCTTTCAGAAGCTCCCGATAGACCACTCTTTAGGTATCATTAACTGCTCACATCTAATTCGTTCACTGCAAAAAGAAGGAGAACATGATGAGTTGCTTAGAGAAATCTGAATACATCTGTAGAGATTGAAGAAAGGATGACGTACAGGTGTAAGTTTTGTTTCTCTTAGCAAGAATAAAGTTTCAGAGAGATGAGTAGGTTAGAATGCCACACTGATGTAACAAGATGTAAAGAAAGAAGAAGAGGTAAATAAATAAATAAATAAATAAATAAATAAATAAATAAATAAATAAATAAATAAATGAAAGAAAGAAAGAGAGAAAGAGAGAGAGAAAGAAAGGAAAGAAACAAAGAAAGAAACAAAGAAACAAAGAAAGAAAGAAAGGAAGGAAGGAAAGAAAGAAACAAGGAAACAAAGAAACAAAGAAACAAAGAAAGAAAATATGAGAATTTATTATATAATCAATAAAATATTATGTTATAAAACAATATAATCAACTAATAACAGTGGAACTAAAAATAGATCTGAAAAAGTCTCATGACAAGATAAACACACATTAATTATTTCTACATATACCAACAATAAATAAGGAACTTAAAGTAGACATAGATTACAAAAGTAAACTTAAGGATAATTGCCCAAATCTAAATAAAGAAAACTATAAATCTTTCTTAAAAGTCATAAAAATAACATTAAGGTAAATGATATGGTACTCTTAAATAAAAGGATTCGGTATTGCGAAACCTGAGTTATAGATTCAATGCACTTCACAACAAATTAGGAACAAGATATTTTGTTTTACTTAGGAATGTTATTCTACTGTTTATGTAGAAGTGTGAAGAAAACATGCATTATTGCTACACTAATAAAAACTAGTAAAATAGTTTAGTGTAAAATTATACTAAGATTAGAGACAATCTCATGAACATGAGCAGCTAGTATGTAATATTTGCCATTAAACTAGTGGGGAAAAGTAAACATTTAGTATATAGTGTTGGGGTAATTGACTTTTACTTTTAAAATGGATAAATTTATATTTCTATTCCAAAGTCTATGCAAAGCAGAATAAATAATGTATAATATAGCCTGTAAATTACAGAATACAAAACAATAAAATTAACATAGTCCAATTCTACATATTATTTAGGTTTGGGAAATGTTTACCTGAGAAAGATGCATATCATAGAAGCAATGCAAAAATAAAACATTGATGTATTTTACTATGTCAAAATTTAAATTATACTATAAACATATATATATGTTTATTGAAACATAATTGATTGTACCTACCTATGGGGTACAGCACTGAATATAAATACCTGTGTGCAATACTTGATGCTCAAATCAGGATAATTAGTATATTTATCATTACACAATGTAATCATCATTTGTGGCCTTTTACTGATTTCTCACTGACCCTCCCTCCTCTTCCCTGTTTCTCTCCTCTGGTGGTATCAGTTACACTATAAATATTGCCAAAAGCAAATGTTTAATTTAAAAAAAAAAAAAGGAATTGATGAGCAGAAAGTATTTCTAATATATACAACAAATAAGTGGCCTCTACAAATCAATGAGAAAAGGATAATAATCTCAAATGAAAAATAGGCAAACAATAAAAACAATTAACAAGAATAGACACAAATTGTTAAATAAAAAATAAATGATATCATAGCCCAGGGGTTTTCTGTAAAGATTCACGTAGAAGATATTTCAGTTTTTACTAGCCAGACTTCTCTGTCTCAACTACTTAACACTACTATTGCAACTTGGAAAGAATCACAGACAATGTTGACACAAAGAAACTTGGCTGTGTCCTAATTAAACTCTCCAATTTGGCCAACTTGCAGCATTTGCCAACCCTTTCTCTAGATCAATTATTCTCTAGTGATTAGAGAAATAAAATGTTTTAAAGGTAGTTTAATTATCAGATTAAAATATGGCTGACATTTAAAATCTTTATTTTAATAAATAAAATATATCACCATTATGATAAAAAGTGTCAATAAGAAGTCATTTATTTATTTATTTATTTTTAATGAGCAAAGGCCATAGAAAGACAGAAATATATTAAAGCTATCTGGGTATTTTTAACACAGAATTTAACCAGTTTATTAAAAAGTATTTGGCTGCTATTTTATTGCTGTTTTAATTTAAATATATCACTTAACACTATTTACTCTTAAATATACTATTTTGAATATAAAGCCACATATGTAGAAATAAGAGAATTATAACAGGGAAACATCAAAATGTAGAAGTTTCATAAGCTAGCTCTACTCTTGATCCTTCTAGAAATCTCAGGGAAACTACAAGATAAATTGCTTAATAAACCTAACTGGTAGAAAGGATTATGATTAAAATGGTTGTCGAATATTAAAGGATTATATACTAAAACATAATAGAAATGTTTTGGTATACTATGAGCTTGTCTTTTGTAAGTTGGGAAATAGAGGAAGGGGATAGTTTGTTTTAAAAGTTATGTATTTTAATGGCATTATTAATATTAAATGGAGGAACAATAGGCTACCTCTCAGATTCCCTAAACTTTTGCATGAGACTATGGAAGCCAAGGTAAGACACAGGCTAACTTTCTGCTACCAATGCTTCTGGCAAACAGTCATGGGGGTACCTTGTTTTTCTGTTCAACTGTAACAGAAAACTAGTATTTAGTCAGTAGCTTCAAGTGGGTCTAGAGCACTGAGGCTGTCCTCAAGTTCTGATATCTAGATTGTGTCTATGGTGTGATGCTTTTTTAAGTCAATTACTTTCAGCAGTCTCACCTTGATTTTCCATCTCTGTCTGTGGAAGAGATAACAACTGCCCTGAATAGGCAGATTAGTACTGTTGATCCCAGGATTATCCCTAGAGGTGGGCATATAGACCATTCTTTCAGAATTTTCAATGCATTTACAAGTGCCAAATTCATTTAATTAAATCTCTGTTTGTTGATGGAATTGCTGGCAGCATACAAGTAATCTGGTAGACAACTAGAAAATATTTGAAAGCAGCAGAGAATCTAAGGTAAAAGCACTAGAGGGACTAAGACTCCAAAGAAGGATAAACCTTCAAGTGGAGTCCTGACCTTCTCTTACAAATGCTTTGATCCTATACCCAAACAGGTTATTGACAATTTGGGCTTTGCATCCACAAATGGCTCTTGTGGGAGACAATGAAGCAAACCAGTAGAGTCTTTGACAAAGACTTGGAAAGCCTCAGACACGTCGTCAATTTTCTCTTCGGGTCTACTAACTTAATCCTAGGACTACAAGGGAAAGAGTCAAAACCTAACAGAAAACTGCTGAAAATCAGTGTTGAGATTTTGGGTGGTGTTGAGATAAATATATTTCTGGACATACTCAAGTGAGGGACTCAGGAGAAAACACCAGGTTCTCAGTTGAAAACTGTGGAGGGTCTTGAGCAAATCAAAGGTAGACTGAATCTTTTGAGGGCTATAATCCAACCTGGAGTTAACACACTCCCTCATGAGGTTAAGATAATTCCTCTGTTTGTTTAGCATAGAGAATGCTAAATCTTAGAAGAAGAAAGATCTCTTCTGAAGCCTGTATAATTATTTAAACAAATCTTTGACAGAGATAAAGCAGAGATAACATTGGAAAAAACAGGACCTCATGACTGAAAACACAGAGGCAAAAACAAAATTTTACAACCAAAAACAAGTTACTAATAAAACATTCTGAAGAAAAACACCTAAAAGTTACCTAGTTACTAGAGTCAGCTACAAAGATTTTTAAATTAGTATAATTAAAATTTCAAATAAATAGAGGAAAGAAGGAAAGTATATTAAACAAAGAAGAACTTCAGCAGAAAACCTGATCAATAAAAAGGCAAATAGAAAAGAGAGTTGATAAATAAAATATTTGACATTAAAAATTAAATATATCTAAAAAGTATATTAGACACAGTGAAAAACAGTACTTATAAATTAAAGGACAGGTGTGTAAAACATATATAAGCTAAAGCAGAAAGGGAAGAAAACAGGAAAATAAAGAAAAGTATATCAGAGATATGGGGTGTGAGGTAATATGATTAATACATATGTTATTTGAGTCTCAAAAGAATAGATAGATGGAATGGAGAGGAAGTAATATTCTGAGATTTAATAAACACACACACACACACACACACACACACACACACACACACACACACACACACACATCTGGGCACATTACAGTACAACTCCAAAAAACTAAACCAAAAATAAAGAGAAAACTATTAGAAGTAGCTAGAGGATGAAAGAACCATTGCCTTCAAGAGAGCAAAAAGATGACGTTCAGCTGATTTACAAGAGAAAATGAGAGAAACTAGATGATAACAGGATTATATCTTTCTGCATCGATTGAAAATATGTTTTAAGGATGAAGATATGTTTGACTTCTAGCATAACATGATGAGGAATATTACAGTACTTATTCCCAGTGACACAACTATTTAACTTCTAAAAATCATAGAAAAAGAATAAAGTCTGTATAAATTGTCCTGATAGCACAGAGAAAATAGAAAAACATCTATTCAGTAACATCTAAAAAAAAGTGGAAGTCTGTGGTATTTGAGCTATAATATGCACACACATATATCCTTATCCTTGTCTCACTCTAGGCATGTGCAGCCAAGAAAAAGGGGCTCCATTTCTTTCTATCTGTATTCCAATATAACAAAGTTGTAGATGAATTACTTTATAGGTATAAATACAGATATCATCAAAAAAATGCTAACATTAGAATCAAGCAACATATTAAAAGGATTACACCTCATAATCAAGTGCAATTTATCCAGGAGTGCAAGACTGGTTTAACATATGAAAATTAAACAATAAAATACACTATATTAATAGACTACAACAACAACAAAATTACTTCAATAGAAACAGAAAAAAACACTTGACAAAATTCAGTATCTTTCATTATAAAAAATACTCAAAGGATTAGGAGTAGAAAGTGTTAACCTGGTAAAGTTCATTTAAAAAAAACAAATAAAAAACCAAAACAAGCTAATGTAATATTTAATGACAAAATACTAAATGTTTTTTCCCTAAGACATGGAACAAAACAAGGATATCAGCTTTTGTCATTTTTTAAATTCGACAGTGTACAGAGGGTTTTAGCCAGAGAAGTTAGTCGAGTAAGAGAAATAAAAGACATCCAGATTAGAAAGAAAGATGTAAAAATATATTCACAAATGACATAATCTTATATGTAGTAAATTTCAAGGAATACACATATATGAATTCACATACATACACTCAAACAAACAAAACCACTAGAACTAAGGAATAAGATCAGCAAAGTTACTAGATTCAAAATCAACTTAAAATCAACTGTGTAAGAAATTAATAGCATTCCTACACACAATCAATGAACAGTTTGAAAATAAAATTTTAAAAATACAATTTAATTTACACTAACATCAGAAACAATAAGATACTTAAAATCAATTTAACAAAAAAAGTGTGAGAGTTGCACACTGAAATCTGTCAAACATTATTTTAAAAAGTTAAAAGACCTAAGTAAATGAAGAGACATTGCATGTCCATTAACCAGAAGATTTAATATTACTAAGATGAAAATACTTCCCAAACTGATCTACCAATTCAATGTCATTTCTGTTGAAGTCTCAGGTGTGTTTTTCATATAATTTGAAAAGATTCTAGAATTCATATGAAAATACAAGTTATTCAGACAAGGCTTAACTATTTTGAAACACAAGAAAAACTTTGGATTCAAATTTCTCATTTTCTTTCTTTTTTTTTTTAAATTTTATTTTGTCGATATACATTGTGGCTGATTATTGTTGCCCATCACCAAAACCTTCCTCCCTCCTCCCTCCCCCCTCCCCCACAACAATGTCCCCTCTGTTTGCTTGTTGTATCAACTTCAAGTAATTGTGGTTGTTATATCTTCTTCCCCCCACCCGTTTTGTGTGTGTGTGTGTGTGTGTGTGTGTGTGTGTGTGAATTTATATATTAATTTTTATCTCCCACCAATAAGTGAGAACATGTGGTATTTCTCTTTCTGTGCCTGACTTGTTTCACTTAATATAATTCTCTCAAGGTCCATCCATGTTGTTGCAAATGGCAGTATTTCATTCGTTTTTATAGCTGAGTAGTATTCCATTGTGTAGATGTACCACATTTTCCGTATCCACTCATCTGATGATGGACATTTGGGCTGGTTCCAACTCTTGGCTATTGTAAAGAGTGCTGCGATAAACATTGGGAAACAGGTATACCTTCGACTTGATGATTTCCATTCCTCTGGGTATATTCCCAACAGTGGGATAGCTGGGTCATATGGTAGATCTATCTGCGATTGTTTGAGGAACCTCCATACCATTTTCCATAGAGGCTGCACCATTTTGCAGTCCCACCAACAATGTATGAGAGTTCCTTTTTCTCTGCAACCTCGCCAGCATTTATCGTTCAGAGTCTCTTGGATTTTAGCCATCTTAACTGGGGTTAGATGGTATCTCAGTGTGGTTTTGATTTGCATTTCCCGGATGCTGAGTGATGTGGAGCAGTTTTTTCATATGTCTGTTGGCCATTTGTATTTCTAAATTTACAACACAGCTTTGTTAACTAAAAAAAATGTGATTTTGTCCTAAACATAGGTGTGTAGATCGAAGGAATAGAATTCTGAGTCCAGAAATAAACCTTTACATTTATGGTCAATTACTTTGCAACTATTGCTTGAGCAATTCAAGAGGAGAAGAATAGTCTTTTCAACATATGGTGCTAGGAGAACAATATCTACTTCAAAAAGGATTAAGTTCTTTTTGCGTATCATAAAGAAAAATTAACTTGACATGGATCATAAACTTAAGTATAAGAGCTAACACCATAAATCTCTCAGCAGAAAATATAGAATTAAATATTTGTGGGCTTCTATCAGGTTTTTAGGATGTAACACACAAAAAAACACAAGTTACAAAAAAAAAAAAGAAAAATTGAGTATCATCAAAATAATTTTTACAAAATGTTCTATAAATATTACCATAAAGAAAGTGAAAGAAAAATTCACAGGGAGGAAATATTTGGAAGTTATATATCTGATAATGGACTTTCATCTGCGATATATAAAGAAGTTTTTCAAATCAAATACGTAATTTTGGATTTGTAACCATAATATGCAAAGAACACCTACAACTCAATAATAAAAGATAAATAACTCAAATGAAAGTGGGCAAAGGATATAAATAGACATTTCCAAAATGAAGACAAGCAAATGGATAACAATCACTTTTTAAAAAGATGCTCAACATTATTATAAGTCATTAGAAACATGCAATTTAAAACCACAATGAGATACCACTTCAGACCCTTGAGGGTGGCTATACAGTCAGAAAATAGCAATTGTTAATGATATTGTGCAGTAATTGAAACTTATGCATTGCCAGTAGAAATGTAAAATGGTGCAGCCACTTTTTCAAACAATTCATCAAAATGTTAAAAATAGAGTTATTATTTGATGCAGCAACTCCAGTCCTAGATATAGAAAAGATAAATGAAGACATATATTCATACGAAATCTTGTATAAGACTGTCTATAGCATGATTATAATGATAATTTCTCAAGTGTTGAAATGACAACAACTATAATATAATCATAGGATAGAATATATTTCAGCCATAAAAAGGAATGAAGCACTGATTCATGCTACAACATGAATTGTACAATTGATTAGTGAACTTTAAGGCACTTGAATTATACCTCAATAACATTTTAATAAATAAAGATAAAATAAGGCCATTTTCTTAAAAATAAAATTGAAGAGACTTCATCTTCAGAAAAATTTCACTTAAAGAGGCGATTCTTCAAGAAAAGTAATTAATACTAGTAATACTACTAATAATAATCCATAATCCAAAAAAAAAAAAAATGCTGAATAAAGTCAACAGCATCAGTAAGGTAAAATATAATGGAATATTGAATAACTAAATAAACAATTATAATGTTCTCCTATGCAGTTAAAATGATGGTACAATAAAAATAAATGGCAGTAACAGGGGCTGGCCAGTTAGCTCAGTCAGTTAGAGGACAGTGTTATAACACCAAGGTCAAAGTTTTGAAGCTGTCAAAACAAACAACAAATAAATAAATGGCAACAGTAATGCAGAGGGTAGAAAGAAGAAGGGTGGGGCAAACCTTTCTGTTTTCTGCCTCATTGCAGAAATTATAAAATTAATATGTATTAGATATTAAATCTTGTAGTATTCAGTAAATCTGTGAAATAATGTGTAAATTATAGGGTAATAGAGAAAAGAAGTACAAAAAAAAAAAAGATTTGAGAGCCATGAAGAAATATAAAATATATACAGAAAAATACTAGAAAAATGATAAAAATTAATGGAGTTTTAAAAAAAGGCCATTAAATGAAACTAATAAATATTCTATCTACAATGCAAAGATTGTCAGAATACATTTAAAAATGCAAGCTACTAACAAGAGACACACCCCAACTATAAAAACTCTTGCAGATAGAAAGTAAAAGATTAGAACAAGCAAATAATAACCACACTAAAACTGATTTATTTATAATATTAGACAAATAGTTTTTAAGGGAGGAATAAATTATGATAATAAAAGAGACATTTTATAACGAAAATCATTTGAATAGCCTATAAGTTATTACAATTTAATTACGTATGCACTAGATAATAAATTTCAGAATATAAAACCAAAAATTGGCAAAAGTAAATGGATAAATAGATAAATCAATAATCATAAAAGAACTTAAACATTCTTCTCAATAACTGACCAAAAAAAAAAAAAAGCAGACCAGAGATTCCCTGTAAATTTTTAAAATCTGAACAATTTTAAAAGGAAAATATTATTATAAAGTACACATGAAATATATACAAACTTTAGTGTGATTAGAAGCTGTTATATTAGAGAAAGCAAGAATACAATTCAAAAAGTTGAAATCATTAAGTGTTTATTTTCTGAGTCAAAAAGTAAGATATCAAATTATAAAATAGTCATTTGAAAAAGCTCAATTGCTTTGACAGTTAGCAATAAAGTTATAAATAATTTGTGGGTCAAAGAATAAGTCATAATGATAATTATAAAATGCTTTGAACTAAATAATAATAAAGATAAAGTATAATTATTGCTATGTCATTCACAATTGGAATATATTTATATAAATAAATGCATATATTAGAAAAAAAGCCTAAATAATTTAAGCTTCCTACTCAAGGCAGAAGACAGAAAAAATGGTGGAAATAAAGAAACAAAGAACAAATGCAATGAATAAAAAACAAACAAATGGTAAACATTAATCCAAATGAATGAATAGTCACTTTAAATGTAAACGTTATAAATAGAACAGCTAAAAGACAGAGATTGTCAAAGTAGATAAAAATAAAGCAAAACCCAAGTATATGGTTTCTGCAAGAAATTCACTGTAAATATATAAAGATGCAGATAGGTTAATAGTAAAGGGATGGATAAAATTATACCATGCTAACACTAATTTTAAAAAACTGAAATAGTTGTATTAATTTCAGAAAAATCAGAATTCAAATGAAAGAAAATTATTAAGAATAAAGAGGAGTATTACATAATGATAAAGAAGTTAGTCCTCCCCCTTTAGGATATAACAATCTAAAACTTGTATGCATCTGACAACCGTGTTAAAATACTTGAGAAAAAAATGGATAGAACTGCAAAGAGAAATAGACAAATCCACTACTATAGTTGGAGACTTAGATACTTCTTTCTGTCTGATACACAAAGCAGACAGAAAATTGGTAGGGATATATCTGGCCTGACACGATTATCAATCAACTCGATCTAACTGACATTTATAGACAACTTCATCCAATAACAGAACTATACACATTCTTCTCAAGCTCCCATGGAATGTTCACCACGTTAGATCACATTCTGGGCTATTTAACATATAATAATAGATTTAATGGAATAGAAATTATGCATAATATGTACTGAAAAGGAAATTTATAACATTAAATGCATATATTAGAGAAAAATCTAAAATAAAAAAATACAAACTTACACTACATGAAATTTGAGAAAGAAGAGCAAGTTTATCATAAGCAAGCAGAAGAAATAAAATAATAAAGATTAGTAGAGAAATCAAAAAAATTGAAACAGAAATTGAAAATTGAAAACAGAAATGCTGCAGAAATTAGCATACTTGTAAATATATAGAATATTAACTATATATTGTTAATATATAGAAATTAATATACTTATAGAGATAGAGAGGAGAGTGAAGACATAAATTATCGATGAGAAATTACCAACGTGAGAAGTCATTACTACTAATCTCATGGACATTAAAAGGATAATAAGTGAATACTAGGAATAAATATATAATAGATTAGATGAATCAGACCAATAATTTAAAAGGCATTAAAGTGAAAAGCTAACAAATGGAGCAAAATCCATTTTCACAACTGGTTTCCAAATACATTCATTTTAGTCATTGGAGAAAAGCACCACATATTGGTCATTGATTTATATAAACTATCCTTTAATGTGGCATTTTAATACAACAATATGTTGCTTCCAGCAATATTTTAACCAAGTCTTCAATAGACAATTCCATTGTCATTAAAGTCTGTCTACTTCAGTATGTCAGGGTACAGAGTAACACAATTAAATCTAATTATTATAAGTTGAAAGGTACAAACCTTCAAAGTTCACAGATTATTTATAACATGAATATTCCTATATCTATCAAAATTTCATCAAAAATTAAAACCCATCAAAACAAAAATGTGTCTAACTGGTTTTACTGGTAAATTGCTTCACGTATTTAAGAAAAAAACCCCAGAAATCTCTTCAAGTTAACAGAAGCAGAAGGAATATTCAGTTTTTAATGGGCTAAAGAAAACTCAGCTTTTAATGGTCTCATATGAGTAGATTGTGCCTATCTAGAGAATTTTCCTTTTCATAATATTAAAGGCAATTGATTAGTAATTACATCTACAAATTTCTTCTTGTCATGGATATGATATCTCCTCATATTCACAATTCTAAGATCTAGGATTAACTGGTAATCTTGAGGGGGTTGCATTTTGGAATTGTACCTAATTCATTCACTAATACACTTGTAGAAATTACTGGTAGCTGGTTTTCAGATTCTTCATTTCCAGACATCTTGTCTACATTTCAGCTGAAAACAATGAGAAAGTGAGTGCTGAAAATGTTCATGCTAGTGGAGCTGGCCTCTTTTAAAAAGCTCTGCTGGATGACTTTGCTTACATCTTGTTAGACAGGTTTTTGACACATAGTCAAGCATGGATGCAGAGGTGTTTGAAAGACTGACTGTTTTTAGTGAGTAAATTGTTACCCATTCTTTCTATTGCCCCAGTTGGTATTCTGGTATTAGGGAAAAAGAGGATAGTATATATTGATTGTATGGAAAACTAAGTATATCTACACACATCAAAGTTTCCAATGATTATTGCTCATATGTGTTATCTGTACTTCCTCCTCTTCATTTATGTTTGTAGGGAGATAATTATGTTTAGTCTCAAAATAGCATAGTAATTCATTAATGATTTAAATAGGATTCAGAAATATTGTTGAACGTGTAGATACACACTAACAGGCAACTTTTTAAAAATGACTAATTTGTTTACATTCTGTCTTTCAAGACATCTGTGATTTGCATATCATTATTAAGTTTGAGCATTTTTTTCTTGGGAAATGAGATGGCAAAACTTCAGAAAGTATTCTTCTTTAAACAATCCCCAGGCTAACGGTATATTATTTTGTTTAGTAAGAGTAGTAGTGGTAATGAAATATTAACCTTAGTAATAATAATGTTTAACAGTTAATGCTTATTAAACCTGACAACACTATCAGTATTTTACATACATTAATTTACTCAGTTCTAACCTTGAACCAATTGTCTGGGTACTTTTATTATCCTTATTTTACATACAAAGAAATTAGGGAACATAGATATTTGGTAACTGATCCAGATATTTCTGTATGTAGGTTTAGCCCACAACTAATGATGCAGAATTTTATGATAAAATAAACATACTTCCCATCAATTTGAGTGATTTACTGTATTCTAAATGAGGATAATATTCTAGGTAGTCACTATCTATGATATTCTAATCACACCTCACATTCCTCTTCCATCCCCTGACAGCCACTAATCTACATTCTGTCTCTATGGATCTACCTATGCTGGGGATTTCATATAAATGTAATCATACAATATGTGGCCTTTTTCGTCTTTTTTCAGATGGTTTTGTTTCATGAGCTTTATACATACAACATAGGTTCTGAATTAGAAACTTCTGGTCACATTCTATGCATAAACAGATGTATGTTTTATATTATGTTCTTTTTAAGCCAACAGATGTTATTTTCAAGTCTATGATTTCACGCAAAGCAGTTTCTGATTGCACTACATATGGTATGGGTACATTAATATGATGAGTAACTTCTGAAATAATGCAAATTTCCCAATTTCCCATAAAATATTTATTTTATAGACCTATAAATCAAGGTATTGATATATGAAAATCATAACATTCAAGCCATTTTTATGTTCTAACAATGAAATTTAATAAATCTTTATATTCATGGAAAACATATAAGAGGAATATTTTAATGTACTCTAATTCCAATGGAGATTGATCATAAAATCTGGGCTCTGGGAGGAATGGAATAGTAGCTGACTCAAGGCATTAATCTGTATTTTATGTTTCCTCCAGACTTTCAGACAAGTTATGCCATTATAAGCACACTTGTAGGATGTAGCTTAAGGTGCAGATTAGTACAGTAATTGTAACCATTACTCAATTTGAAAAATATCAGTTGAATAGTTTTATCGCTCAAGCTGTCCAAATAATTGTTAATTTGACAATGGATTCATGTCTTAGTAGGTCTGTGCTGCTATAACAGAATACCTGAGACTGAGTAATTTATAAAGAACAAACATTTTTCTCACAGGTCTGGAGGATGGGAAGTCCATGATCAAGGCACTCGCAGGTTTGGTTGTCTGGTGAGAGCTGCATCCTCCAAGGGAAGGAATTCTGTGTCCTCACATGTCCGAAGGCAGAAGAACGAGAAAACCAAATGCTGCATGAAGCTTCTTTTGTATGGGCCTTAACTCCACTCACAAGGCAGGAGTCCTCTTGACCTAATTCCCTCTTAAAGGTCCCACCTCTTAAACTATCACATTGGCAATACCCGAATTTTGGAAGGAACATATTTAAACCATAGCAGTTCACAAGTGTATTTAGCAAGGTCCAATTGCAATGAGAAAAAAAAAATGGTAGATATTTTAAAAGGAATTAATTGTAATACATACGATTGCACAATTTGTGGATGGCTGAAAGAGCAAAAAGGAGATGCTGAGATTAAGCAGTCATGAATAACTCTAGAAGAAGTTACCATGCCTAGGTCAAAGGAAAAAGAAGGTAGGAGCATGAATTCACAAGAGACATGGTCACTTGCAGTAGAGGAGCTTATACAAGTCGGGCCTGGAGGACACCACATTACCTGTGCTCAGACCAGTGAAGGGAAATTCAGCTGATGCTCTGACTGCTTAAGGTCAGAATCTTTTTCCATATGCAGATCACGTATCAGACATTCTGTTTAATGTTTCCTCTTGAAACTTATAATCAATAATAGGATCTACTCATGTAACCTTCCTTTTTCCTTTTCATCCTGTGGAACAGGGACAATTTTAATTTCCATTTAGTTAAACAATTACTATATACCCAAGTAAAACGGCATCTAAGCCACGAGAGACAAAAGTCAGTCTTAGGGAGATAAAATGCAATTATGCAAGTGGATTATCTGAAGGTCCAACACCAATTGCAGATTGAAAATTAGGTATAAAAATAGAAACAACTTCCATTTCCAAAACTGTTCTCCAAAGTATATTCTTTTTTTAGTTAAAAAAATTTTTTAACTGCTTTATTGAGATATAATTCACATACCATAAAATAAAATTGACCCTTACAGCGTGACCATTCAGAAGTTTTTAGTATATTCATAGAGTTGCACAACCATCAGCACTACCAAATTTTAGGACATTTTCATCATCTCCAAAAGAAACCCTTTCCACTTCAGCAGTCACTCCCCATCCCCTCTTCCTCCATTCCTTGACAATCACTAATCTACTTTCTGTCTCTGTGGATTTAACATTTTACATAAATGGAGCCATGGAATATGTGATCTTTTCAAAATACATTCACCTTAGTTATGGAAGAAAACACCATTTACTTGTGGCATTTTAACACCACGAGGTGTTGCCTCCAGCAATAACATAAATGAGTCTTCAATAGAAAATTCTGCTGTTATAAAAGTTTAACAGCTTCAGTATGATAATGTACAAATTAAGACGGTTAAATCATAAGTCCATGGTCTAATTTAAGTTGTTGTAAGGTGAATTCCCTAGTCAGATAGAAGGTTGTATGAAATAGCATGACTGTGAGTACTTCCTTTAGTAAGTTCGAAAATGGTGTTTCTGGCAGAAGTATTAAGGGCAGGGTAGGCAACCAAATACCTTGCCAGTGCTTCATGTTGGTCACACTCAAAGAGAAGGCAAAGGATGATAAATAATTGCATGGCTATGGTAAGTAAATGCCAGCCTCCTAGTGTACAGAGCATAGTGACTAATGGTAGAGAATAATCGAGAAGGTCTGTTTAAGAATATCTAGGACATCATAACAGTTTCAGAACTATTAAATAAAAGAAAAAGTAAAACATTACTGATACATTTGAAGTACACTATTTCCTATGATAAATGTAGTGTGTATTTTATGTGCTTATTTTTGTAATGTCCATATGTATATATTCATAAACATTATTGTTTTTCAAGTTTCTATTTTTTGCAGTGATGGTATACAAACATAACATTCCACAACTTATTTTTTCTGCACTTTTGAGTGTATTCACAGGAACTGTTATGCTCTTTCAAATAGATCTAGTGCACTCCTATCAGTTACTCTATATTATGTAGTTGTGAAAAAATATTACTTTGCATTTATCAGCTTTCTAACTGATTGACTTTTAGGCAGTTTTCACTGGTGAACTCCAGTTCCTGTTAACGTGGTGAGAGTTTTTTTAAAAGAAATAACCAGTCATAAAATTGTTCAGTCTTCATGTATTTGTATTTTCAATTATAACCATACTGTCAACTTGGACTACAAAGTAGTTAGATCAATTTTTATCCTCACCAGCAGTCTAATAGAGTTCCTATTTGAATTCAAAGTTGGCTTTATGATACTTTTAAAATATTTATCAATATCTGCCAGTTCGATTCAATGAAATGGCTTAGGTTTGTTTGCTTTAACTTTGACTCACCAGGTATTAGCACATTTGATTATATTTGTGTTTCTTAAATATCTATTCATTTATTTGATTTGTTAATTATTAGATGAGTAACTCACATCTGCAAGTACTATACTGGAGTTGGGGATATGACAGTGAAGCAAAAAAAAAAAAAATTAAAGCACACAAGGATCTTACACTCTAATTTAAGATGGGATGCATAATCAATAAAATAAATAACATTGTATTAGTCAGTGTTCTTTAGAAAAGCAGAACCAATAGCATATATACAGATAAGTAAGGGGAGATTCATTAAAGGAATTGGCTCATGCAATTATGAAGGCTGAAGAGTCCTGTGATCTGCTTTGTGCAAGCTAAAGACCCAGGACAGCTGGTGGTGTAATTCAGTCTGAGTCCAAAGGCAGGAGAATCAGGAGCCCTGATGTCTGAAGGTAGGAGTAGATGGGTGACCCAGCACAAAGAGAGAAATAATTCACCTTCTACTGCCTTTTCATTCTATTCTCGTCCTCAGTGTATTAGATGATGTACATCCACAATAGTAAGGGTGGATTTTCTTTACTCAATTTCCTGACTCAAATGCTAATCTCTTCCAGAAACACCCTTACAGACACACTCAGAAAAAAATTTTTACCAGCTATGTGGGCATCCCTTAGCCCAGTCAAGTTGACATATAAAATTAACTACCACACTTTAGAGCATATAACAATCTAATCCCTGCGATAGCAGGATTGAAAGAAGAACACTGCAATTTTACATTGGTGGGTTGGAACTATGACTGTCAAGCTAAGATTTAAATGATGTGTAGAATATATCATATAATACACACATCACTATACATGTGTTCTGTTTTCACATGTGCAGTTTCGGGGCCATATATTGGGGAATGAAATTCTCAAGTCGTACAATATTTTAATCTTTAACACTTAATTCCAGGTTGCCTTCCAAAACTAACTGTAGCAATTTTATTCCAAACAGCTGTTAATTTTACTTCATATGCATGTTAGTTTTTTATGGCTGTCATTACAAAATATTAGAGACTAGCTAGCTTAAACAACAGATATTTATTTTCTCAAAGTTCTGGAAGCTAAAAGTCCAAGATTAAAGTGCCAGTAGGTTTGTTTTCTCCTGAGGCCTCTCCTTGACTTGCAGATGATCACCTCCTCTCTGTGCCCTCACACGGTCTTTCCTCTGTCTGTGTGTATGTCTGTGCTCACATCTTCTGGTCTTAAAAGGACAAAAGTTATATATTAGAATGGGGCCAACGCTAACAATCTCATTTTAACCTAATAACCTCTTCACAATACTAATCTTCAAGTACGGTTCCATTTCAAGGTGCTCGATATTAGGACTTCAGCATATGAATTTTCAGCCCGTAACAACATCCTTACCAACGTTGGCCAAATCCATCGGATTAAACACTGACAGATTATTGAAGCACCATCCACAATTCTCCCTGAACCATGGCGTGTTTGGAAACCAGCCCGGAAATATGAACAACTTCCTAACACAAGCTTTTCCCCATTTTAGAGCCCTTTTAAAACACTTTAAATATAATTCTAATAAAAATCTCCTTTAGGTGTGTGTAGTCATTCAAAAAAAAAAAAAATGCTCCTTAAATGTATATAAAAGAATAAAAGAACAGAAAAATAAAGTGTGGTAAGCAGAATAATGGCTACCCCTAAATTGTCTATATCCTAATTTCTGGCACCTGTAGATATGTTACCTGACATGGAAAAAGGGACTTTACATATTTAATTAATTATCTTGAAATGGTGAAATTATCCTGGATTATCCTGGTGAGCTCAATATAATCACATGGGATTTGAAAAGGAGATTACCTGTCCTCCCTGTGGTCAGAGAAGAGATGTGAAAATGGACACAGGGTGAGAGAGAAGCTAAGTTGCTGGTGAGAAAAGGGGTCACAAGCCAAGGAATACGGGCAGCCTCGAGAAGCTCTCTCACACTCACTATGTAATAACTGTGCAACCATCATAGCCTGTAGCAAGTCTTCAGTTTGTCACCTTCACAGCAGTCTGTGTACTAGATACTATTATTTTCTCCCATTATATAAAAGAGGAAAGAGCCTTACAGAAAAGCTAAATTACTTGCCCAAGGTTATAGCTGATAACTGTCAACATGATGTTTTGAACACAGACAATCTGACTCCAGGGCCCGCTTTCTTAGCTAATAGGATAAGTGACAAATTAAATTTAAAAAAATAATAATAACTAATAATTGAAAGTGAGAATAAATGGAAACCTGAGACTTTTTTACAAGAATACAAAGAACCTAAGACAACCTTATAATTTTAAGACATGTCATTTTCTTTTCCTTCAGGATGGAAGATTCTGAGAAAATAAAAGGAATGTGACATTCTCATTACCAAAAATAATTGTCTTAGAGTGTATCCAAAGGAATAATTTATCTTAATAAGTTCCAAATGCTAACAATTCAAAATTCAAAAGCAATAATAACATATTTTAGGAATATAAAACATACTTTTAGGGGTAAATAATATGAAGAATACACAGTGAAAGTTTTTTCCATTAATTCTCTAGAATTCATACTGCTTAAAAATCAAGACAAAATTAAAACATGATGCAGTTTTTGTTCTGAATTTTCCTAAATTTGGCAGACAGAAAGCCTAAAATTAAAAAAAAAAAAAGAAAAGAAAAATTTAGAATGTACAACTCCAAATTAGTCAATATTGATATAAAGTACCTAAACTTTAAAAAAATTTCAGTGACACCAATAGTGTTACCCATTAAGGTTAAAGATCAATGCCATTATATTTCATTTTTAAAATGTTATTCTGTAACATTTTCATGTGCATATGTAGAAGGTGGAAAAAAATATACATAACCAATATATGCCAATGTATTAGTCCATTTTCTGTTGTTCATAACAGAATACCTGAAACTGGATAATTTATAAGGAAATGGAATTATTTCTTACAGTTTTGGAGTCTGGGAAGTACAAGTTCAAGGACCACATCTGGAGAGGTCCTTTTTCCTTGTGGAACCTCTCCCCAAAGCACCGTGGTGAAACAGGGTATCACATGCCACCAGATGCAGAGATATGAGAAACACGAAAAAACAGGGAAACGTGACTCACACAAAAGATGACAACAATTCTCTAATACCAGACTCCAAACAACAGGAAACCAGTGAATCATCTGGAGAGGAATCCCAAATGACAATAACAAAGAAATTCAACATGAGGGACAAAGAATCAGATTGAAATTCCATTCGGAAATTGAGACCACAAAGGGCTGGCTTACGTAATCTACTGGCTGGACATTCTCAGTAAAGAGGCATTATTCAACCCTAGTAGCCAAGCATGCTCAGTAAAATGGAGTTTAATCCTTTGAATGACCTACCACTAGAGGTGCTAAAGAGCACAGAATATTTTTGAATATGTCTCGTGCATATGATAGAATCTGAGAAGCTTTAAACACCCACATTAGAAAATAACAAAGTTATCAAATCAAGAACCTCAGCTTCCACCTAAAGTAACTATTAAAATAAGAGAAAATAAAATATAAAGTAAGCAATGGAAAGGAAATAATTAAGAATAAAGTGAAATCATTGATAGATGAAAATAATGAAAATTAGTATAATCAAAGTTGTTTTTTTTTTTTTTGAAGATAAGTTTTATAAACCTATACCCATACTAATCAGGAAAAAAGAGACAATACAAATTACAACTAGGAGCAATAAAATAGGAGATAACACACATTACAAATATGAATAATAAAAGGGCCAACATTGCAATAGATTCTATAGATACACATATTAAAATACTACCTAACTATAAAAAGAATGAAATCATCTCATTAGAGGTAATGGATGAGCCTGAAAGACATTAGGTTAAGTGAAATGAGTCAGGCACACAGATAAGTACCATATGTTTGCACTAATATGTGGGAGTTAAAATATGTGAGCTCATTGAAATAGAGAATAAAAGTGTGACGACTAGAGGCTGGAAAGGGTAGGAAGTAGGGGGGATAAGGAGAGGTTGCTTAATGGATATAGAATTATATTTGGATAGGAAGAATAAGTTCTAGTGAAAAAATCTACTGCAGCTTAATCAAGAAGGTATATAAAACCTAATATTTTTTCAAAAAAATGAATTTGCAATTGCCACAAAGAAAATTCCAAACAAATGATTTGTCAGTGAATTCTACCAAACATTATGAAGAAATATTACCAATTTTACATAAACTATCTCAGAAAATTGAGGAAATAATAATACTTTCCAACTCATTTGGTGAGACCAACATTACAGCTATATCAAAACCTGCAAAGTATATCACAATAAAATTAACAGCCTGATATTCCACATAATTATAGATGTGAAATCTCTACACAATTTTAGAAGATTAATTCCAATGAAATATCAAGTATGTTTATTATCTCCATAAATGTAAGAAAAGTATAAGACAAAATCTAACGTTAATTCATTATTTTAAAAAAGAAAAAAAATCTCAACAAATGAGTAAACCAAACTTCTTCAACTTCTTAAAAGGCATCTATAAAAACACTAAAGTTAACATGATACTAAAATGTGAAAGTATGCATTCTTTTCTCCCACGATTGAGAACAAGTTAAGGATTTATCTTCTAATATTTTACCATAAGTTTTAGCTCATGTAATAAGACAAGAAAAATAGATACTTGTAATTTGGAATAAAAAATAACACTATCATTATTCACAGATGGTATAATAATTTATGTAGAAAACCTACAAGAGGTAATAAAGGGTATAACAATTTTCCATAAAATAATAGCAATATACAAATATCCATTGCATTTTCAAAACTAACAATGAACAATTAAAAAAATATTTTTAAAAGCAATACAATTTTAAAGAAAATACAAAATATTAAGTAATAGTAATAAATTGAAAAAATGTGTAAAACACTAATACACAGAAAAACACAAAATATTGATGAAATAAATTTTAAAAACTTATAGAACCAGAAAACTCTACTGAGTTTGTGTATCGGAAAACTCAATTATCCACCAATTGATTTTTAGAGTCAACTTAATTTCCAGTAAAAGATATTGACAACTTAATTATAAAACTTATGTGAAAGAGCAAACTGGGTAGATAAAACAACTTCAAAGAACAAGAAATTTAGAGTACTTACATTATCTGAATTAAATATTTGTAAAGCTATAATAATAAAATGCACATTGACATACAGTGAGACAACAGATGAAAAGAACAGGATAGAGGCTCAATAAATAAATCCAGGCAAATTATGAAGAATTGATTGTCAACAAATATACCAGTTCCATTGGAAAATTATAATCTTTTCAACAAAAGATCTTGGAACAATTGGAGAGCCATATAAGTCAACTTTAACTCTTACTTTACAGCATATACTAAAATTAACTCTACATTTATTGTAGACTTTAATGTGAGTACTAAACTTATAAAACCTCTACAAGAAAAGATAGGAGAAAATATTAGTGAACTCAGATTTAGCAAATATGTTAAAATCTGACTCGAAAATTATGGAAGGCAATTATTAGTACATTAGATTTTATCAAAGATTTAAAAATACTTTAAAACTGCTATGAATTTGATAATCAACTCTGTACCCCATAAATATATATAACCAAAAATGAATAATTTTTTTAGAAAAATAAAAAATAACAATAAATAATGATAGACAAACAAGAAAGCATAAATAAAAATAAAATGTTATGAAGACACTCTTATGAAAATGAAAATGTAAGCCACAGACTTGTAGAAAGTACTGCAAGAGTAATGTCCCATAAAATATTTGTGTCTAGAATATATAAAGAACTCAAAAATAATTTTTGCTCCAATTAAACTAGACAAAAAGATTTGAACCACCACTTCACAAAAATTGTGCCAGCAAATAAATACATGAAAAGCTGCTGAACTTCATTAGCCATTAAGAACAAACAAATAAACAACTGTGAAGTGAAACAGATATACAGCTAAATAAAGACAACAAAGTTTTAATAAGAGCTTTGATAAAAATGCTATACCAAAAAAAAGTGACAATGAAATGTCATTACATACTCACTAGAATCATTAAATTTCAAAACTGGCCATGCTAAGTGTTGCCAAATGTGGCACAGCTGTAACTCTCATAAACTGCTGGCAAGGATGCTAAATGGTGCAATAATTAGTCTGAATATCTGTTCAGCACTGTTTTTTTTTTCCTTTGGAAATACACCACTTCACTCCAAGTTGCCCAAGGGACATTAAAATATGTCCATAAAAAGACTTGGGGCCGGCCCCGTGGCTCACTCGGGAGAGTGCAGAGCTAGTAGCCCTGAGGCCGCAAGTTTGGATCCTATATAGGGATGGCCGGTGTGCTCACTGGCTGAGCGTGGTGCAGACAACACTGTGCCGAGGGTTGTAATCCCCTTACCGGTCAAAAAAAAAAAAAAAAAAAAAAAAAAAAAAAAAAGACTTGTACATAAGTGGTCATAACAGCTGTATTTATAATATCAAAAAACTAAAAACAACCTAAATGTTCATCATCTGGTGCTGTGGATTGAATGTTCCCCCAAAACTCATTGATCCCCACCATAACTATTAAGAGGGTGGGAAATCCTATTACAGTAATTGAAAGGTGAAGCCTTGAAGAGGTGATTAGATTGTGAGGACTGTGCCCATGTGAATGCATTGATCCATTCATAGAGTAATGGGTGTGGTTCTGATGGCTTTATAAGGAAAGCCAGTAAGAAACTTAGCTTTCTCTTGCTCAAGCCATTCATCATGTGATACCCTGTGTTGCTATAGAGCCATCACCAGCAAGGTCCTCACCAGATGTGTCTCCTAGACTGTGGATTTCCCAGCATATGAACTGTAAGAAATAAATTTCATTTCTTTGTACATACCCAGTTTCAGGTATCCTGTTATAAGCCACGGAAATGGACTAATACAACAGGTGAATGGATAAACAATTTATAATGTATCCATACAATGGAATACTACTCAGCAATAAGAAGGAATATACTCAATACACACAACTACATGGGTTAATCCCAAAATAATTAAGCAGAATGAAAGATGCTTGATAAAAGTGAGTTTATACTATAGAATTCCATTTCTATAAAATTCCATAAAATGCAAAATAAATCTGTATTGACAGAAAGCAGATAAGTGGTTGCCTGGTGATAATGAAGGGAGGGAAATTCGGGAGGGAAGGTTTACAAAGAGGTAGTCATGTACGCATATATTATCTTCATTGTGCTGGTGGTGTCAAAGGTGTATATATATTGAAATATGTGTCAAATTTTACACTTCAAATATGGGTGGTTTACTCTATGTTAATAATACCCACCCCCAAAGCTGTAAAAAGCCATAAAAACACGAAATATAAACAAATATATATAATTAACCACACAAATACACTCTGTAAAGATATGGCCTAATAGATGTACATATTAGGTACATATATGTTTTTGTATGTGTGTGTTCTATTGTATGTACTTGTGTGATTCAAAGTTTCATTTTGATTTCAAATATCAGCTCCACTATGTACAAGTTATTAACCTTGGAGAAGTTACATAAATTATCTTCATATGTAAAATGGGAATAAAAATAAATTTGTTTCATAGGGGGGTCATGATGACATACGATACTTACAAGAATGTCCTAGAGTATATATTACATGCACTGATGTAACAGTGTTTTTAACAATTTTAACATGATGTAATGACTGTTTTTAAATCTAGCTTGAGAGTGTCCGTTTTTCCCTGTTTTCTATTTCTACCACAATTGTTCAAATCACCATTATTTCTTCCCTGGAATATTTTATTATCATCACAGGATGATAATAAAATCACTAATTAAAAAATCACTAATCTTGATCTCTGTTTATGAAATTCTAGTATTTTTCCATTGGAATAACAGTAATACTCAAATTTCTTACAATACACTTTTTGCTCACAGCAGAATGAACTAACCAGCCACAGAGCAGCCCTCCTGCCAAAAACAAGCAGAAATGCTGAAGTGTGCAATTGTTAATGGGCGTTAAGAGATTATGAAGCAAAAAATACTAGAGGGGCTAAGAATACAGAGTAAAGAATCTTGATTAAAAAAAAAAAAAAAAAAAAAAAAAAAGGACTCAAGTTACTTTCCTTGAGGGCGTTTGTCAGTTTGGGGGACAGAGAGCAGAATTATTTAATAATTACCTTCATTTCATCCATTTTTCAATTTAGTTAATTATGTCAAATGAGTATTGTTAGGACACTTCTAGTTTTATCTATATTACCAAAGCAGAAAAGTGAACATTGAGCCTGAAGAGAAATAAAAAAGGTTAAAGTTGAAATCTCAGTGACAGTTTTTGTCCTATTGCACTTGCAAAAAAAAAGAGAGCAATTACATTTTCTTTCTCTGGGTATGAAAAAAGACTAAGGATGCGGAGAATAATTAACTGAAATAAGCATTAAACATCATGTTTCCTACTCAAGACGAGGAGTAAAAAGGTGATTACTTTTCTTGGTAGATGAGCAAGTAAGGGAACTTTGTACACCAATTAGCTCCTGACCATTGGATCAGAAAAGAGTTTATTAAGAGTTTCTCTGTCAAATAACTCATAGTACTTCAAGTTATACTGAGACATTTCCTTAGAATATTTAGATCATTAAAATATGATTTCAAAAATATTGAAAAGAAAAAGTAGTTCAATTTTGAATAAACTTAAACTTTATAAGAATAACAAATACATGTAACTATAGATCAGCTGATTTAAAAAATGTACTTGCTGATCTTAACTTGACATTTTTATGATACTCCAAATAGACATTTGTTATTTATAGTTAAATATATAACAAAATATGCTTCTGTAGTACACAATTCACAAATTTTCCAAGAAGTCTTATAAATTTTCCCAGAAATCAGTGAATGGAGAAAGGATAGCCCATTTTTCAATGAATAAATTACCTACTGAGGTTTACCGAGTACCTTTTATGTACATGGTACATGGTGGTCAGTATAAATGATTAAAAAAAAGTAACTTCTATCAAGTATTTATTATTCATTTTGCTTTTCAGAATAAGGTATATTAAAAACTGTTAACTATAGAAAGCAGCTTAGAGGTGAACAAGTGGCACTTTTAGTTAAAAAGAGCATTGCACACTTACAGGATAAAAGATAAATGAAAGTGGCCCAACCAGGGAATGCTTTCTATAGGAGTCAATTCAAAAAGTTATAACTTGAAAACAGAATAGAATTTGGTGAGGGAGGAGAGAAATTGAGAACAAAGAAAAAAAAATCAAAGGTAAGCTTGAGCACAATGACTTGCTAGAACAGAGAGAGCATTAATTTAACGAGAGGAGAGAAAGCATGGAGCAGCAACGAAGCTTGCCCATGGAAAAGAAAGGATTAAATGGATGTTTGGTGATATATTTAATAAAGTGTATTCTTTTGTTCATCTAACGAATTATCCACAGGGAATATCGTTTGCAGGGTAAGAGAATGTTTACTGGAATCGGATGACAAGTTCCTATCTTGGACCTACCACTTGCTAGTTGCGTGACCTTGGAAAGCCACTTCATATCCCTGCTTCAGCTGAAAAAAAACATAAAAAGACAATAGTATCTAGCTTGGAAAGCTGTTGTAAGAAATAATATTTTATCTGTATAATTCACAACATTAAAAGATAAATTATTTAATAAAGTTAAAGGCCTATTTTTGTTTTAAAATACTTAAGAAAATTAGAATAGAGAAGGACTTCCTTAACTTGACTTATGGTAATTACCATAGTTAATGACGAAACACGATACTAATTTCCTTTAATTATTGGAAAAAACAAAGACTCCCTCTATCATGGTATCTCTTTATGAACATTTCGATGGCCATGCTCTGTGAGGATCTAAATGGAGGACATACAATTTCCATCAACTGTAGAAGATGTGACCATCTATTTAAAAAAGGAATCCACAAACATACTATTGAGAGCTAATGAGAGTGCTTTAACATTTTTCTGTATAAAAAATCAACCTATAAAATTCAATAACATTACTATCCAATAACAGTAACCATCTTGAAAACACAATTTAGAAATAGGATACATTTTTTTTTTTTTTTTCTGTCTTTTTGTGACCGGTAAGGGGATCACAACCCTTGGCTTGGTGTCGCCCACACCACGCTCAGCCAGTGAGCGAGAAATAGGATACATTTACAATAAAAACAAAACCCACAAAATATATAGGAATCTTTCCAACAAAGAATACACAAGCCCTTTATTGACAAAATTTTAGAATTCTAATAAATATTATCCATAATGACTTAAATAAATGGGAAGATATTTCAGCTCCTCGATAAGATAACATAATATTATAAGCATCTGAAATTTTCTCAACTTAATGTATTGGTTCAATGCAAAAAAAAAAAAAAAATCAACTCCATATGGATTGTTTTAGCAACTAAATCAAGTTACTTTATGTTCATATTAAGTAAAAAAAAAAAAAAATCCAAATATTATTTTTTAACCTGAAAAAAAGAGGATATTGAAAAGTGTTGTGTTAGTAGACAGTACAAGGAAGCATAAAAACGCTGTATAATTACTGAAAAAATATAAACAAACAATGGACTGGAATATATAACAGAGTGACAGATTTATATGTGTGACTTTAATATACAATAAATGCGGTGCCAAAAATTAAGAGATTAAAGAGAAATAAGACTCAATTCCTATGTAGCACCGCATATACTGATGGAGTCTGGATGGACAGCTTTGGATAACTACAAAGTTAACAGAAGAGAACGTGAGTATGGGAATCTACCTTTGTTACCTAATTACAAATGAAAATAACCATGACGTGCAATTTTTCAGTTTTACGTGAATAGAACACCGGTTGATGCTAATACTGGGTGATGCTAAATGTTGATGGATATATACACGAACCCTCATGCACTTCTGCTGAGAACGCTGAAGAAAGTGATCTGGTACTACTTAATCAAAATAAGTAGTCACATATTAAAAACCTCAATTCTGCTACTGAGGTGAATATCAAGTAAATATTCTTACACGTTTCCATAATAGATTGTGTCAATGTATAATTCTGTAAGTATATATATCCTTTGTGGTGGTATGAAGCTAGAAATAATTTGGAAAGTGAATAGGTAAAATATTGTGACTGCAAAATATAGAGTACTACAATAAATCTACAGTAAGAGGATAGTAAAATGACTGGACCCTGAAGATGTATTGCTTAGAGAAAAGGGATGAAATTATATGTATAAAACAAAACATTTGTGTAAATAAAATAATGCATGTATACAAAAGAACATCTCCCATTTTTCAAGAGTTCATGTACATATTTTTAAAAATTTGAAAACTAGTATACACATTAAACACGTAAAATAGTTGTCTCAATCTATGAGTACAAGGGGAATGAATAATAAATATGACAAGAGTGGGAATTTACACACAATAATGATAATTGGAACAGTAACTGATAAGTAAAAAAGGCGAAAGATTTATACGATCTGAAGAGAAACCAGAGTGTTGTAACTGATGAGTAAAATTAACTCAAACCTTTGCATCTAAGTTACAAATGTAACTAATATAATGACTAATTAAATTGTATGTATTTATACATACATACATATACATATATATAGCTACTATATGTGTAAACACACATGCATAGGAATTTTCTCTTGTTTTAAAATGTTTTGAATTTTATTCAGTGGAGTTATGTTTTAAATGTATCTTTGCAATATTATTTTTGATTGGCACATGCTGACTAGGTATTGTTTCCATGTCAAATTCTTTGTCTAATTATTGCATGACAGTAAAATATTAATTTTTTGGCTTCCATACATTCTAACAATCCAACATTATCATTAGTTAAAAACATAAAAATCACTCTGTAGAGGGTAGAATAGGTCTCTTAATGACCTCTCCTTTGTTTTGTGAATTGAAGTGGGCAACATTCTACACAGTAGTTAATGTGCATTCCGAAAATTCCCATTGGGGAGTTATTAATTACAGTAAAAAGTATGAAGAGGTGGGTAAGCCGCTGGTTTTTGGTGCTGTCTTGAAAATCAACTTCTTTTGCGGTATAATTATATGAAATAAAATAAACCCATTTTAAGTGTAAAGTTAAATGAGTTTTGATAAAAGTATATGCATCTGTAAACACTGTGACAACCAAGTTATAAAAAACAAATTATTTGCTTTGAATTAGTTCAATCAAGGCCTCTGCAATTAGCTGTTCTGACATCTTTTCCTAGGCAAAAAACAAAACCTAACACACACACACACACACACACACACACACACACACACACACACACACACACACACACACACACACACACAACTGTAACAGACCAGAGTACACTAGGGAAACATGAGGACTAAATACAATTCAAAGTCCTGACTGGAGCCTGCAAGAAAAAAGACATTATTGGAAAAATTGGTGAAATTCTTATAAAATTTGTTGTTCAGTTAATAGCATTGTAAGGTCTGAGGAGAAAGGAGCAAGTGAAAGGAAAATTCTTCTCTGTCCCTCTTTCCTTGATTTTTTGTCACCCACTTGCCTTTAAACCAAATTCTGACCAGCCCATTCCCAGGTAGAAGGGAAGTTGGTTATACCCTTTGCTAGAGAGAGGACGGCCTTATTTTCCTCTCCACCCTCCATGTTATCATTTCTGTTGCTTTTGAGACCCTTCCTCAGCTCTGGGGATAGGGTTACAATTCTTACTTTTTATTCTTCAGAATTTGGTCCTAGCTCTTTGCCGTCTACTCCTTGACCTCCAGAGCCAGTGTTGTGCCTTATTATCCCATCTGTGGACCTCATTCTGCCAGAGCTGGACCAAAGCTCACCTTTCTAACCTCCCTAACTTAGGCCAGAAACCAAATCTGAACTGACTTTTAACATGCTCCCTCCTAAGACGCAAATGAATTGAGTGTAGGAGGGTGCACATGACCCTTGCTCTACCTCTGCCGAGAAGTGGCGGCTGCTCAGATGCTCTTTCTTTGTGTTATTTCTCTGCTGGCCGTCCCCGTAGCCACAGGTCCAAGATCTTACTGCCTCCTTTCTCCGGCCTCTTCATCTTCCTCTTCTTTTCAGGCAGGCTAGCTGGTTTGGAGTAGAATGGCAACTAGTTCTAATTTTTATTTATTAAACATTTGGGGTTTGGTTTTAAAGCCAGAATTATACCTAGCAGCTGGCATTTCAGCAGAGGGACCATCTCAGACCAAAATGTACTGTTCATTTTTTAAAAATTAAAATATATTAAAGATTAAGTCAAACACGAAAAAAAAATTCTCAAAATAAAAAGTAAAACCAGTAAGTTTAAGAACAATTTTAGTAATTTCAAGTTCAAAGTAAATAAAACTTTTAAATGATCAAGTAAAAAAAATGCAAGAATAACCATTTTGTTAAGACAGAAATTGTGTCTTATTTATCTCAGAATTTATGGATACCAGATTGTTTGGCACATAAAAAATAAAATTTAATAAAGCAAGTCACTACTCAACTAAATGAATATTTTCCAAATGTTAAAATTGATGTCACTATTATCTTAAAAATATATAATGTCACTAATATGTTAAAAATATAGCTTATTCTAAAATAAATACTTTTCTTTACCAATCAGTTAATACGATATCACAACAAATTCAGCACAATAGTCTGTCAAAGTCATTACCACAAGACCAGTGTTTCATCTTGCCATGAGCAAGGTAGAAAAAAAGCACACTGTCTACATGTCACTAATTAAAACTTTATGCAAGTTTTTAAGCTTTTTTTTTTTTTTTTTGACTATAGAAGATCATTTTTTGGTAAGGTAGTACAATTGACATCTTTTGAAGCTACATAATGTATTTTATCTAATAGTGTAGCTTTCCTTTTATATTGACTAATATCTTCATACATCATTTGAAAAACAGGGAACACAGCTACATCTTTACCTCATTCACAGAAATAACATTGTATCAGTAAAATGTCAGTGTCTTATCCACAAAGCCAATGTCTTATATTAATAATGAGACTTCACTTGTTTCCACAAAAGATCAGTCTATTGATAAATAATTATTTTGAATTTAGTAATGTAAAAGAAACAAAAATAAAGCACTGCTGCTATGGAATCTTGAGATATTCCACTTGAAATAATAATTATTTGCTCATCGAAGTGGAATATTTAACTATGAGTTACGAAGGTCAAAAATTTTATTCATTTGAAGGTGTATTAATGACCTCATATCAGAAAATTGATAATATTATCTTCAAATTTATACCAAACATCAAAAAAATGTTTAAACATCATCAATCTATTTTCTGAGGCTTATATAGCAATTAAGCTTCACACCTTGCAAACAGAGATTAATTTATATTTATTTTTATGTTTTCTGTTCTGGGATTGATACATTATTTAAGTTGGCATTGCATAACTGTCAAATGTATTTGTACCATGTGCTTTTTTTGCTATTACCTGTGAATTTGTAGACATTTCTTAAGCTTCAGATTATAAAAAATGTGTCTGATTAGTAAAACATAAAAATGTGCTTAAAATAAATAACCTTCAAGCACTTTTTTAAAGTGGCTAATATTTTATTTAACTAAGGTTCAGTTTTTCTTACTGGATGCATGTTTGACTTGAAATACTTCAAACATTAAACACAGTAACCACAATGAATCTTCAAGACATAATGTGCCAACCAGGGATCCAACAGAGATTTTTCTATCTTATTAATAAATCCAAAACACCAAAATAGACTACTACAACAACCTATAAAGCAAATAAATCCCTTAATTCATTACCTAAAGATTCATGTGTTTGAATATTTCACTTGTCCTCTCTGTATTATATTAAGTATTTATTTACAATGAGATCATTAGTTGCATTTTGAATTGATGGACCTGTAATTTATGAGCCTCTTTCTCTTTCTAAGGGTCAGACATACAAAGTACTAATAAAAAGAGTACAGGATTTGCAGTTAAATAGATCTGTAGGTTGACCTTTTGTCATAGAGTGTTATTTAGGATGATGAATGTAGTCTAGATTCTTAATCTAAATCCATGATCACCTTCCCAGGTTTACAACAGATCTTACTAGCGATGCATCAGTTACACAGCATTTTTATTACTGTAAATAGCTTTGACTCCCAGTCTCCATAATTATTTCCTCTGGTGACTTGATGGGCCATGTTTCAGCTGATACTTGGTCTTCCACACACAAGCTATGAAATTGTACGGCAATAACAGATAAAGGGGAAAAAAAATCTCCCAGAGAGTAGAGCCATGGACCACAGGGGCCAAAGGACAAAGGAGCTACTGGCCAATAGCAAAATCAGGGCCCAGTTAGGGAGCCCCTCAGGTCCCGCTGTCTCCCACAATTTCTGATTGACTACTGAGCAGTGAGTGTGTTTCCTGTCCTCCTTCCCCCCTCCCTCCCCCACACTCACAGACACACATTTTTTTTGTGAGCTTAACTCAGTTTTTTTGAATTAAGCATTCCTAGGCTGAATTAACCACTGTTAGATAGAGACATGCCCAGGGCAAATTACTTAAGTTCTCTGAGACTCAGTTTCCATATGTGAAAAACGAGGGTAATATTTTTCAAATTGTAAAGTATAGAGAAAAAGATATGCACGTGAGTAAATGCTAAGCACAACATCTGCCATACAGGTTGTCTTGGATTGTTTTTGCTGCCATAACAAAATATTTTATTTTATTTTATTTTTTATTTATTTATTTTTTTTACAATTTAATTTTGTCGATATATATTGTGGCTGATTATTGTTGCCCATCACCAAAACCTCCCTCCCTCCTCACTCCCCCTCTCCCCACACCGATGTCCCCTCTGTTTGCTTGTCGTATCAACTTCAAGTAATTGTGGTTGTTATATCTTCTCCCCCCCCCCCCCGGTTTTTGTGTGTGTGTGTGTGTGTGTGTGTGTGTGTGTGTTTGAATTTATATATTAATTTTTATCTCCCACCAATCAGTGAGAACATGTGGTATTTCTCTTTCTGTGCCTGACTTGTTTCACTTAATATAATTCTCTTAAGGTCCATCCATGTTGTTGCAAATGGCAGTATTTCATTCATTTTTATAGCTGAGTAGTATTCCATTGTGTAGATGTACCACATTTTCCATATCCATTCATCCGATGATGGACATTTGGGCTGGTTCCAACTCTTGGCTATTGTAAAGAGTGCTGCGATAAACATTGGGGAACAGGTATACCTTTGACTTGATGATTTCCATTCCTCTGGGTATACTCCCAACAGTGGGATAGCTGGGTCGTATGGTAGATCTATCTGCAGTTGTTTGAGGAACCTCCATACCATTTTCCATAAAGGCTGCACCATTTTGCAGTCCCACCAACAATGTATGAGAGTTCCTTTTTCTCTGCAACATCACCAGCATTTATTGCTCAGAGTCTTTTGGATTTTAGCCATCCTAACTGGGGTTAGATGGCATCTCAGTGTGGTTTTGATTTGCATTTCCCAGATGCTGAGTGATGTTGAGCATTTTTTCATATGTCTGTTGGCCATTTGTATATCTTCCTTAGAGAAATGCCTACTTAGCTCTTTTGCCCATTTTTTAATTGGGTTGCTTGTTTTTCTCTTGTAAAGTTGTTTGAGTTCCTTATATATTCTGGATATTAATCCTTTGTCAGATATATATTTTGCAAATATTTTCTCCCACTCTGCTGGTTGTCTTTTAACTCTGTTAATTGTTTCTTTTGCTGTGCAAAAGCTTTTTAGTTTGATATAGTCCCATTTGTTTATTTTTCCTTTGGTTGCCCGTGCTTTTGGGGTCGTATTCATGAAGTCTGTGTCCAGTCCTATTTCCTGAAGTGTTTCTCCTATGTTTTCTTTAAGAAGTTTTATTGTTTCAGGATGTATATTTAATTCTTTAATTCTTTCTGAGTTGACTTTAGTGTATGGTGAAAGGTATGGGTCTATTTTCATTCTGCTGCATATTGATATCCAGTTATCCCAGCACCATTTGCTAAAGAGGCAGTCTCTTCCCCAGTGTATAAGCTTGGTGCCTTTGTCAAAGATCAGATGCCTGTAGGTGTGTGGGTTGATTTCTGGATTCTCTATTCTATTCCATTGATCAGTGTGTCTGTTTTTATGCCAGTACCATACTGGTTTGGTTATTATAGCTTTGTAGTATAGTTGAAAGTCAGGTAGTGTCTTGCCTCCAGCTTTATTTTTTTTTTGCTCACCATTGATTTGGCTATGCGTGGTCTTTGGTTATTCCATATAAACGTCTGGATAGTTCTTTCCATTTCTGAGAAAAATGTCTTTGGAATTTTGATGGGGATTGAATTGAATTTGTATATCACTTTGGGTAGTATGGACATTTTCACTATGTTGATTCTTGCAATCCAAGAGCATGGGATATCTTTCCATCTTCTTGTATCCTCTCTAATTTCTCTCAGCAGTGGTTTGTAGTTCTCATTATAGAGATTTTTCACCTCCTTGGTTAACTCAGTTCCTAAGTATTTTATTTTTTTGGTGGCTATTGTAAATGGGCAGGCTCTCTTCATTTCTCGTTCTGCATGTTCACTATTGGAGAAAAGAAATGCTACTGAATTTTGTATGTTGATTTTGTATCCTGCTACTGTGCTGAAATCATTTATCAATTCCAAGAGTTTTTTGGTAGAGGTTTTAGGCTGTTCGATATATAGGATCATGTCATCTGCAAACAGGGACAGTTTGAATTCATCTTTTCCAATCTGGATGCCCTTTATTTCCTTCTCTTCTCTGATTGCTCTGGCTAGTACTTCCAACACTATGTTGAATAGGAGGGGTGAGAGTGGGAATCCTTGTCTAGTGCCTGTTCTTAAAGGAAAAGCTTTCAGCTTTTCCCCATTCAGGATGATATTGGCAGTGGGTTTATCATATATGGCTTTAATTATGTTGAGATACTTTCCCTCTATACCTAACTTATAGAGGGTCTTTGTCATGAATGAGTGCTGAGCTTTAGCAAATGCTTTTTCAGCATCTATAGAGATGATCATATGGTCCTTGTGTTTGAGTTTATTAATATGGTGTATCACATTTATTGATTTGCATATGTTGAACCAACCTTGCATCCCTGGGATGAATCCCACTTGATCGTGGTGAATAATTTTACGTATGTGTTGCTGTATTCTGTTTGCTAGTATTGTAGTGAGGATTTTTGCATCTATATTCATCAAGGATATTGGCCTGTAGTTTTTAGTTATATCTTTACCTGGTTTTGGTATCAGGATGATGTTTGCTTCATAAAATGAGTTTGGGAGATTTGCCTCCATTTCAATCTTTTGGAATAGTTTGTAAAGAATCGGTGTCAAGTCCTCTTTGAATGTTTGGTAAAATTCTGCTGTGAATCCATCTGGTCCTGGGCTTTTCTTTGTTGGGAGCCTTCTGATCACAGCTTCAATCTCCTTTATTGTTATTGGTCTGTTCAAATTTTCTATGTCTTCATGGTTCAGTTTTGGGAGCTTGTGTGTGTCCAGAAATTTATCCATTTCCTCCAGATTTTCAAATTTATTGGCGTATAGTTGTTTATAGTAGTCTTGAATGATTCCTTGTATTTCAGATGAATCAGTTGTAATATCGCCTTTTTCATTTCTAATTTTTGTTATTTGAGTCTTCTCTCTTCTTTTTTTTGTTAGCCATGCTAATGGTTTGTCAATTTTATTTATCTTTTCAAAAAACCAACTTTTTGTTTTATTGATCTTTTGTATTGTTTTTTGGTTTCAATTTCATTAAGTTCTGCTCTGATCTTAATGATTTCTTTCCATCTGCTAACTTTAGGTTTGGATTGTTCTTGTTTTTCTAGTTCTTTAAGGTGAAGTGTTAGGTTGTTCACTTGCCATCTTTCCATTCTTCTGAGGTGAGCATTTAATGCAATAAATTTCCCCCTTATTACTGCTTTTGCAGTATCCCACAGGTTTTGGTATGATGTATCATTATTTTCATTAGTTTCAATAAATTTTTGATTTCATGCTTGATTTCTTCTTGTACCCATATGTCATTAAGTAGAATGCTGTTTAATTTCCATGTGTTTGTATAGTTTCCAGAGTTTTGTTTGCTATTAATTTCTAGTTTTAATCCATTGTGGTCTGAGAAAATGCACGGGATAATTCCAATTTTTTTGAATTTATTGAGACTTGATTTGTGACCTAATATGTGATCTATCCTGGAGAATGATCCATGTGCTGATGAGAAGAATGAATATTCTGAGGTTGTTGGATGGAATGTTCTATAGATATCTGACAATTCCAATTGGTCTTGAGTATTGTTTAGATCTTGTGTTTCTCTACTGATTCGTTTGCCTAGATGATCTGTCTAATATTGACAGTGGGGTGTTCAGGTCCTCTGCTATTATGGTATTAGTGTCTATTTCCTTCTTTAGGTCTAATAGAGTTTGTTTTATAAATCTGGCTGCTCCAACATTGGGTGCGTACATATTTATCATTGTTATGTCTTCTTGATGGATCAGTCCTTTTATCATTAAGTAGTGTCCCTCATTGTCTCTTTTTATGGTTTTTAGTTTAAAGTCTATTTTGTCAGATATAAGAATAGCTACTCCAGCTCGTTTTTCTTTTCTGTTTGCATGGTAAATCTTTTTCCATCCTTTCACTCTTAGTCTGTGTGAATCTTTATGGGTGAGGTGGGTCTCTTATAGGCAGCATATAGTTGGGTCCTCCTTTTTGATCCAGTCAGCCAGTCTGTGTCTTTTGAATGGGGAATTTAAGCCTTTTACATTAAGAATTGTTATTGAAAGGTGTTCATTTATTCCTAGCATTTTATTGGTTGTTTGGTTGTCTTAGGTGTCTTTTGTTCCTTGCTTTCTGATTTACTGTTTGGTTTCTGTGTTTGTTGGTTCCTTAGGTTGTAGATAGCGTTTTTGTTTGTTTGTTTTCTCTTCATGAGTGCCATTTTTATTATACTAGTGTGTTTTTATTTTTCTTGGGTTTTTATGGCAGTGGTAGCTATTTTTCAGGAACCAAACCCAGTACTCCCTTGAGGATTTCTTGTAAGGGTGGTCGTGTGGTGGAGAACTCCCGCAGTTTTTGTTTGTCTGAGAAATATACTATTTGCCCTTCATTTCGGAAGGATAGCCTTGCAGGGTAGAGTATTCTTGGCTGGCAATCTTTGTCTTTAAGTATTTTGAATATATCATCCCATTCCTTTCTAGCTTTTAGGGTTTGTGATGAAAAGTCTGATGTTAGCCTGATTGGGGCTCCCTTATAGGTGATTTGACACTTCTCTCTTGCAGCTTTTAAGATTCTCTCTTTGTCTTTGAGTTTTGCCAATTTGCCTATAACATGTCTTGAAGAAGGCCTTTTTGGGTTGAATACGTTTGGAGATCGTTGAGCTTCCTGGATCTGAAGATCTGTGATTTTTCCTATACCTGGGAAGTTTTCTGCCACTATTTTGTTGAATATGTTTTCAATGCAATTTCCGTTTTCCTCTCCTTCTGGAATACCCATGACTCGGATATTTGAGCGCTTAAGGTTGTCTGATATCTCTCTCAGATTTTCTTCAATGTCTTTGATTCTTTTTTCTTTCTTTTTGTCTGCTTGTGTTATTTCAAACAGCCCATCTTCAAGTTCAGAGGTTCTCTCTTCAACTTTGACAAACCTGCTAGTTAAATTCTCCATTGTGTTTTTTATTTCGCTGAATAACTTCTTCAGTTCAACAAGTTCTGCTACATTTTTTTTCAGGACATCGATTTCCTTGTACATTTCCTCCTTCAGGTCCTGTATACTTTTCCTCATTTCATCATGATGTCTAGCTGAGTTTTCCTGTATCTCATTCAGTTTCCTTAGAATTATCACTCTAAATTCCTTGTCAGTCATTTCAAGGGCTTCTTGTTCTATAGGATCTAGAGTTTGAGATTTATTAGCTTTTGGTGGTGTAGTTTCTTGATTTTTTGTATTTCTGTTTTTTTTTTTTTTTTTTGGTGTTTATTCATTGTGGCAGGGGGTTTCACAGTCCACCGGTTTGAGACTAATGACTAACTAGGATGTTGCTGTGGTTGCCAATTTCGTATGGCTCCCTCCGTGACTGCTCAGTTGGCCTCTAGTGCCTTGTGTGTATGGTTGCCTCGGGTCTTGGGCCTCTCCGGGGAGCCACCTTTCTGGTCAGCTTGGACTCTGCTGGGCTGCTGGATCACAGGGCCGTACCGCAGGGTGTGTGATCTCTGCTGAGCTTTCACTTCCCATGCAGGACTTCTCCCTGTTCTGTGCGCTCTGGCCCGGGCTGTTGGATCCTGCAGTGGTGACCCCACTGGTTGTGTGGTTTCTGTCAAGTCTCCGCCTCCCTAGCCGGACATCTCCCCGCTCTGTGCGCACTGGGCTGGGCTGGGCCGTTTCTTCTGCAACCCTCATCTATCAGCTAGGCCTTCAAGACCCTGCTCGGCACTGCCTCACCCAGGAAGTCTACCAGGTTTCTGCTAAGCGCAGACGACTGGTCACTCTGGGTGCCTTTGTAGCACTGTGTAGATCTTTCTTGGGACTTATCACCTTCCTCCTGGTATCACGGTTACTTGTGTACTTGTCTTATCTCCCACACCAGAGCATGAACTCCTCTGGGGAGGAGCCTGCAGCACATGGTTCACCTTTGTATCCCCCTGGCGCGGACTGAGTCTGGTGCCTGCCTGCAGTCAGCTCTCCGGCAGGTTCAAGCAGACTTGGGAACTCTCCAACCACACTATTCCTAACCAGAAATCGGTTAGGCGTTTTTCCGAACTGGTGGCTGCAGAGATAGTATCTGCCTCACAGTAACAAGAAGTTTACCAGGGGCTGGAGCCCAGGGTGTGGTAAACGTCCATACTTCCTTGCCCTCCCAATGCTGGCTAGGGACGCCCCACGCCACCAGCCCTGCCAGAGACCCGTGGAGGGAGTGGGAGGGGAGGCCAGCCCGCAGGCCCCGGGAAGCCCCACGCCGGGGCAAGCAAGTGGGAAGGCTCAGTGAGGAGCAGAGTCAGGTGAGGAGGACAGGCTTGGCTGAGCCAGGCCGGAGCTGCCACCACCTGAGAAAATGGAGGCAGCCCCGGGGGCGGTGAGTGGCCCGGTGATGCAGGTGGAAGCTGGGCAGCCGTCAGCCCCCCGAGCAGGGCCAGGTCGGGGGTCACTCACAGAGCTGTGCCAGGTCGGGCGGCTCCCTCTCTGCCTCTGGTTTGTCGCCTTCTCCGTTCTCGGCTCCCACCACCTCGGGCTGCTCGCTCGGTCCCCTGGTGTGGCTCGGGCGCTCCCAGGAATCATCTTTTATGTCAGCCTGAAACCTCAAATCCTGAATAGGGCAGCTGGCTGCCTTCAGCGCAGCCCCAGCCTCCGGGATCCTGGCTGCATGCACAGCAGCCCTGGCGCCGTGTTCCCTGTATAGAGACTCGTTTTTGCAGCTAAGAAACAGTTCTTTTCCTGCTCCACACTTCAAAGCTGTTGCCTGTAAATGAGGCAGCCTCTCCTGCCAAGGGCAAGGTGGCGGTCAGCCCCCATGACCGGCCACCAGCAGCGGTCCTCCCTTAAGAGACGGCAAGAGGAAGGTCCACAAGTTTCCTGGCTGCCTAAGGCCCAGTGGCCGCCTTTTCCACCTCAGCTACTCCCCGCCAACCGCCACAGCCACCGCCATCTTGAAGAATCCCATAACAAAATATTTTAGATTGGGTAATTTATAAAAGATAGCACTACCTTTTTCTCGCAGTTCTGGAGGCTGGGAAGTCCAAGATCAAGGTGCCATCAGATTCAGCATCTGGTAAGGAGTGCTCTCCTCTTCCAAAATAGCACCTTTTTTCTGTGACCTCACATGGTGGAAAAGCAGAAATGGGAGGCAGCTCTATGAAGGCTTTTATAAGGGCATTAATCTCATTGACAAGGTTGGAGACCTCATGATATAAGCAACTCCCAGAGATCCTTGTAGATAAGGTTTCAATAGATACCCTTGGAGATAAGGTTTCAATATGAATATAGGAGGGACACACAGCCAAAGTACCCAAAACGTGACATTGATTTATTGATTATTATTATTATTATAAAAATAATATCCATTGCTCAGTTGATCTAAACAATGTCATCCTTACAAAAATCTTAGTTTTGTTTGTTTGTTTGTTTTGTTTTGGTTATGTTTTTGTTTAAGAACTTATTTTTTAATTGAAATGTATTAATCGTACATATTTATGGGGTACAGAGTTGTATTTCAATAAATGTATACAATGTTTTTAAAAAATTTAGCCTGTATGTTTGTCATTTTAGGTCAGAGCTCTAATGTAAAAAGGTTTTACTACTTAAGTCTGTACAAATAAGATTAGTTATGAAGAAAAAAAAACATTAAATAAAAACTATCTGTAGTTTGCATAAGCATTTATCCAAGAAATTGTAAGTCACTAACAAAATGTTATTAATATTTGGAATCCTTACATAAAGACAGTGCCAATTTAACTTGGGGAGGTGGATGTATTCTGGGAATAGCTCTTCTGCACATACATATATCTACATATATATGCTCTTTGTCTATGCTCTGATGAACTATTTTATACCTAGTTAAAATTTATATCTTTCATAAACTTATTGTGCCTACACACAAACCTTGTTCATATTATAACTTCCATCTCTGTGGTGCTAACAAAATAGATATAATTCATGTGTATTAATTACTAATATACATGCATTAGTCACAGATTCCAATCGCTAAATTGACTAGAATAGATGGTATATATATATAATGCAGACTTGACTGAGAATTTAAATCTATTTGCTCAATTTTCTGGATCCTCCCATAGTTGTGTTTAAAAGAATGCAATCTATTCTAAAGTTCCACCTCTCTTGCATCACAAAGTGCATTTTTCTCTTCAAATGCTCTGATGTTTCTTTTCAATTTGTCTTTAATTTACAACAAATCCATAAAAAGTGTATTTATTTCTGCTACCTAAAAAGAGTGCCCTTAATATATTTGTTTTCCCTCCAGTAGAGTTCTCCATTCTAATTTTTATTTTCTTCTCAACATCTATTTGTGATAAGTATATTCTTTATTTTATTTTCACTATTAAGTATATAACCCTTATGAACTTAAAAATCAAGTCATTGCTAAGATTGTTTTGAATAGCTGGCATTTTCTCTAATCATTAAAATAATTCCTTGTAAATAGTGAAGGGATGGAAAAATATATATCATGCAAATGGAAGCCAAAAGTGAGTATGAGTAACTATTCTAATATCAGATAAAATAGACTTTAAATAAAAAACTATAAAAAGAGACAAAGATGGTCATTATATAATGCTACAGAGATCTATCCAGCAAGAGGATATAACAGTCATAAATATATACACACCCAATTTCTGAGCCTCCAGATACATGAAGTGGACACTATTAGACGTAAAGAGAGAGACAGACTCCAATATAATGATGGTTGGGGACTTCAGCACCCCTTCCAAAACTGGACAGATCATCTAGGCAACAAGTCAACAGAGATTTAAACTACACTTTAGACCATTCAGTCTTGGCAGACATCTACAGAACATTTCAACCAACAGCTACAGAATGTACTTTTTTCTCATCAACACATGCAACATTCTCCAGGAGAGATCACCTGTTAGGTCACAAGTCAAGTGTCAACAAGTTTTAAAAAATTGAGATCATTTCAAGTATCTTTTCAGACCACAAGGGATTAAAGCTAGAAATCAATAACAAGTGAAACTTCAAAAACTAAATGAATACATGGATATTAAACAACATGCTCTTGAAGCTAATTAAAATAAAAACACATCATACCAAAACCTATAGGATATGTGCTAAGAGGGAAGTTTATTGCAATAAAAACTCACCTCAAAAGAGTAGAAAGGCTTCAGATAAACAACCTCACATTAAACCTCAAAGAATTAGAAAACCAAAACAATCCAACCCCAAATCAGTAGGCAGAAAGAAATAATTTAGATAAGAGCAGAACTAAATGAAATAGAGACAAAAAAAAAAAAAAAAAAAAAAAAAGATCAACAAAATGAAAAGCTGGTCCTTTGAGAAAATACAAAATAGAAAAAGCATTAGCCAGACTAACTAAAAAAAGAAGAGAGGACCAAGCAAGAACTGGCAGCCAGAAACATAGCACTTTTCTCTTCTCTCTGAATGAATGGAGACCAGAAATCAAACATTTATGCCCAAGAAAAGCATGATTTTCTCCAGCACTTCTCCCAGATTGTCAAGGTGCTGACTGAAGAAGAGATGGGGCACAGGGAAACAGAAGATAACATTCCCTGGCTCAAGGAGGTCCTGGAGTACAATGCCATTGGAGGCAAGTACCAGCAGGCGTTGACAGTGCTGGTAGTACTCTGGGAGCCTGTGGAGCCAAGGAAACAGGATGCTGACAGTTTCCAGCAGGCCCTTGCCATGGGATGCTGATAGTTTACAGCAGCTGCTGCAAGCTTTCAAGCTTTCTTCCTGGTATCCAACGATGTCATATATTCATCGCTCACTTGCTGGAGGAAGATCTGCTGCTATCAGAAACCAGGCATAGGTTTGGATGACATCAATGATGACATAGTTCTGGAAGCATGTTTCAATCATCTGTTGAAGTTCTACTTCCGGAAGCAGCCTTATTACCTGAACCTGATCCGGCTCTTCCTGCAGAGTTTCTATCATACTGAGACCAGGCCCCCAGGGCAAGGTGGATATTGACAGATGCACTGAAAAATGGTACAAACCTATTACCTAGTTCAAGACAGCTTTCTACTCCTCCTACCTTCCTGTAGTTTCTGCCATGTATATGATAGGCAGTGACTGGGAGAAGGAGCATTCCAATACCAAGAAGACCCTGCTGGAGATGAGACAGTTCTTTCAGATTCAGGATGATTACCTTGACCACTTTGAGGATCCCAGTGTGACCAACGAGATTGGTGCTGACATCCAGGACAATAAATGCAGCTGGCTGGTGATTCAACGTCTACAAATATCCACTCTGGAACAGTGTCAGATCCTGCAGGAGAATTATCGGTAAAAGGAGGCTAAGAAGGTGGCCTGGGTGAAGGTGCTATATGAGGAGCTGGATCTGCCAACTGTGTTTCTGCAGTATGCGGAAGACAGTTACAACCACCTTATTGGGTTCATCAAGCAGCACACTGTGCCCCTGCCCCCGCCATCTTCCTGGGGCTAGCATGCAAGATCTGTAAGCAGAGAAAGTGACCTAGAGACTGCAAGCTCAGGGAGAGGAGGTGCTCAATAAATTATTGTGTAATCTTAAAAAAAGAAGAAGAGAAAAGACCAAATAACAAATACCAGAAATGAAAAGGAGAGATTACCACTGATAACACAGAAACACAAAGAATCATTAGAGACTATTATGAACAACTATATGCCAACAATATGAAAACATGGAGGAAACACAAATTTCTAGACACATACAAACTACCAAGAGTGAACCAAGAAGACACAGAAAATCTGAATAGACCAATAACAAGCAACAAGATTAAAACAGTAATCAGCAATTTCCCAACAAAGAAAAGCCCATGACCAGATGACATCACTGCTAAATTCTACCAAACTTTTAAAGATTAATTAATACCAATCCTTTATAAACTATTTCAAAAAATTGAAACAGAGGCCTTTCTCTCAAACTCATTCTGTGAAGCCAGCATCACGCTGATACCAAAACCAGACAAAGATACCACAAAAAAAGAAAACTACAGGTCAATATCCTTGATTATCAAAGACACAAACACCCTCAACAAAATATTGGCAAAAAGATCAAAAAGATTATATGATGACAATCAAGTCAAATTCATCTCAGGGATGCAAAGATGGCTCAACATATGCCAATCAATAAATGTGATACACTGCATCAATAAATCAAGGACAAAAAACATATAATTATCTCAATAGATGCAGAAAAAGCATTTGACAAAATTTCAATACTTCTTCATGATAATGACTCTCAACAAATCAATATAAAAGGAAAATAACTCAATGAAATAAAATCCTAATATGAGAAACTCACCACCAATATCATCCTGAATGAGGAAAAGCTGAAAACTTTTCCTTTAAGAACAGGAACAAGACAAGAATGCCTAGTATCACCACTCCTTTTTAACACAGTATTAGAAGTACTTGATGGAGAAATCAGGCAAAAGAAAAAGTCAAAGATCATCCAAATTGGAAAAGATGAAGTAAAACTGTCCCTGTTTGCAAGTGACATGATTGCATGTATAGAAAAACCTGCAGACACTACCAAAAAACTCTTAGAGCTCATAAACAATTTCAGTAAAGATGCAAGATACAAAATCAACACACAAAAATCAGTAGCATTTTAATACTCCAACAATGAGTTGGCAGAAAAAGAAATCAGGAAGGCAATACCATTTATAACAGCTACCAAAAAACAAATGAAATACCTAGAAATAAAATTAACCAAGAAGGTGAAAGATTTCTACAATAAGAACTGCAAATCACTACTGAAAGAAAGTAAAGAGGACACAAAAGATGGATGGAAGACATTCCATGTTCATGGATTGGAAGAATTAATGTTGTGAAGATGTCTATACTACCCAAAATGATTTACAGATTCCATGCTATACCCATCAAAATACCAAAGACATTGTTCACACAAATAGAAAAAAACAATCCTAATATTTATATGGAACTATAAAAAACCCTGAATAGCCAAAGCAATCCAGTAAAAACAATAAAGCTGGAGGTATAACACTACGTAACTTCAAATAATAGTACAAAGCTATAGTAACAAGAACAGTGTGGTACTGCATAAAAACAGACACTCGGACCAATGAAAAAGAATAGAGAACCCACAAATAAACCCACACACTTACAGCCAATTGATCTTTTACAAAGGCACTTAGAACATACATTGCGGAAAGGATAGCCTTTTAAATAAATGGTGCTGGGAAAACTTGATAATCCACATATAGAAAAAAATGCAAGTAGACCTGTACATCCCTCCATATACCAAAATCAACTTTAAATGGACTAAAGACTACATAAAAGAACTGAAACTATAAAACTGCAAGAAGAAAACATAGGGGAAACACTTCAGGATGTAAGACTAGGCAAAGACTTTATGAATAAGACCTCAAAAGCATAAGCAACAAATGAACAAATAAATAAATGGGATTATATTAAACTAAAATCCTTCAGCACAGCAAAGGAAACAATCAACAGAGTACAAAGACTACCTACAGAATGGGAGAAAATATCTAGAAACTTTACAACGAACAAGGGATGAATATCCAGAATATGTAAGGAACTAAAACAACTTGACAGTAATAATAATAATAATAATAATAATAATAATAATAATAATAATAATAATAATAATCCAATTAAAAATGGGCAAAAGAGCTGAATAGACATTTCTGAAAAGAAGACATACAAATGACCAACAGGTACATGAAAAAAATGTTCAACATCACTAAGCATCAGGGAAATGCAAATCAAAATCACATTCAGATATTATCTCAACCCAGGTTGAATGGCTTTTATTAAAAAGACAGAGAATAAGAAATGCTGCCAAGGATATGGAGAAGGGGAACCTTATATACTGTTGATGGGACTGTAAATACTGTAAATTAGTACACCCATTATAGAAAACACTATGGAGGTTCCTCAAAAACTACAGATAGAACTACCATAGGATCCAGCAATCTCACTTCTGGGTATATACCCAAGCGAATGTAAATCATTATGTTAAAGGGATGCCTGCTCTCCCGTGTTTATTGCAGCTCTCTTTACAATAGCCAAGGTATGGAATCAACCTAAATATCCAACAGATGACCGGATAAAGGAAACGTGGTATACATGTGTGTGTGTGCATATATATATATATATGCACACACACACAATGGAATACTATCATAAAATGCAGCCATAAAAATGAATGAAATTCTGCCATTTGTAGCAGCATGGATGAACGTGGAAAAAATTATATTAAGTGAAATAATCCAGACTCAGGAAGAGGAAAACTGCACGTCCTCACTCAAGTGGGAACAAAGAAGGAAAGAAAGAGAGAAAGAAAAATAGAAGAAAAAGTTCAATAATATGTTGAACTTTCAGAAGGTGAGTACAGGACTGTGGTTAGTAGAGGTGGGAATGGGAACAGCGAGGAAGGGTTAGTGAGAAATTGATTAATGGGCACAAAGAAAGACTATGTTTTGTAGTGATGACTATGCTAATTATCCTGATTTGATCATCACTTATTGTATACAAGTATTGATAGTCAACTCTGTACCCCACAAGCATGTATAATCAATTAAGTTTCAATACAAAAGGAAAAAGAAAAATAATAAATTAATTAAAATTAAAGAATAAATAAAAATTAATAAGCAATAAAATTCCATGTTTTACAATATTTTAAAAAAATACTAAGTGATTTAAAATAAAGTTTTTAAAAATAGGAATTTTATGTTGATAATGGAGAAATCCCGAGCTAAAACAGAATGTTAACATTCAAAAGACCACATCAGAACAAAAGGAAAAGATGATCAAAGAATTCTGCTTCTGAGATCATGAAGATGCAGTACATTAACATTTGAAGCAAAGAGCATGCAGCAGCACTCATTCTAGCACATGTGGTGGTTAAAAGCACAGGCTTGAGTCCAATGGCAAGTAGATTTTAATTTTAGGATAAACCTAGTGCAGGTGGACCCTGAGCAAGTTGCTTTAACTCTCTGGTCTTAGGTTCATCATCTTTATGATGAGTTGAAGGGTGACAATAATATCACTCACTTGATGACAAAGAAATAAGTATTTAAAGTATGTCCTCCACAGGGAAATCTCTTATTAATTTTGCTGTGATTCCTATGGTGCCTAATCAATGTTCAAATCAATCAGTGTTAGGTGATACAGATCTAAAAGGGATATAGTCTGACTTACGGTATTCTCAGTCGAAACAGGAGGATCTTTACAAAACAGGTTCATTGTGCCCGGGTATCAATCCCAGGGAAGAACTCTAAGCACTTCTCCAATATCATATATCAGTATTAATCCACTTGCACATGTCTGCTGAGACAGAGCAGTCACACTGCCAGTTAGTTAAGCAAAGCAACTTCATTACTCACAAATAGGCAGCAAGGGACAACGGATGCCTACGATTTATGGCGTGCTTGTCCTTCAAGGCTCAGGAAAGCTGTCCAGGGCAGACAGAGTCTTGTCTTCACATGTCCCACATTGCACCACAGCTGAGGGACCCTAAAAGTGTGCTGTGCCCTGAATTTTATACCCAAGGGTAACTTAAACTCTGAGCTAAAGAACTGCAGGACACCCAATTCTAGAAGGGACAGAAATAGAGCTCAGGCTGTTACAACCAGTTCTTCTTTATCTAAGGATGTTTTTTTTCCCAGCACATTGTACAGTTATTTTGAGAACTATGGTTAGAACGTCGGGAAGAGCTGGGACACTGAGGCCACCTGGGAACTTGTCCTATACTCCTGAGTCTGAAAAAAAAATTATTTTTTCTTCAAGTATTTAACAAGGAGCTAGTACACACCTGGCACTATAGTAAGTGAGCAAGAACCAATGTGGTCTTTTCCTTCATGGGCTTATAAGTCTAGCAGAAGTGATAGACATGTGTCAGATATCACACAACCAATTCCGTTAATAGATACCTTCAACAAACACTCAACATTCACTAGTTAATAGGCACATTCAAGATGCTGCAGTTGCGTCTAGTGAGATAACGAACAAAATGTAATTGATGTACATTCTAGCCGTGATGTCTGAAAGTAACCAAAATACATAACATATGTAGTGGTAAGTGATAAAGGAAATGAAGGTGAAAAAAGGGGTAAAATGAGAAAGGTGGCAGCTGGAGGCCTGATGTAAATATGGTCTCCCTGGGAGGTTCCCCTGATATGGTCAGTATTAAGCTAGGACATAAAGGAGGAATTGGGACAGGCCAGAAGAGGAAACAGCCTCCTAGGCAAAGAAGATTCCATTTGAAAATGTTCTGTGGTAGAAGACTACATTACTGTTCAGAACAACAAAGACATTTCTGCAGTTGGAGAAGAAAGAGCAGTATAAGAATTTCATTATCAGTCTTTGCAACTGTGACATTTAGAGGGTCCAGCACAGGCTACTCTGTTCATTCCTGCATGATATGTAGGTCTACTTCAGGCTGGAATAGGCTTCTTCATAACTGCCTTTCCATAAATTACAAAGTGGATGCCATATATGTCCACAACGTTCATCCATTCTATTTCTGTTGCTCTCATAGTTATGATTTCTCCACCTAGAGAGGCGATGCTCTAGAGTTAGGCTGGGTGTGATGTCCATGTGTAACATTTATTAGCCACACAACTTGGACAAATGATTGAATTTTTCAGAAACTCATTTTGCTCACCTATAAAATGAAAAGCAGTAATGTTACCTATTACATAGTGTTGCGATGTTAACATGACAGTTTTGTGTGAAATGATGCATTTAGCACAGTTTGGGGATCATAATCAGGCATTCAGAGATTTGTGACTTTCAATAAACATAATAATAGGAGTAAAATATAATAGCCCTTTTGCAATAGAATCAGTGTGACATGTGGACTTCAGGTGATCCAAGTTTCATAAACAACTTTTTTCCTCTGTCACTCTCCTTCAGTAACAGAGAACGGAGAGGCTTTCTTGATTTAATACACACAACATAAATCTTTCAGATACATAATTGTCTGGACTATTTTCTTTTTCTTTTGTGGTTTTTTTCTTATCTGTAAAATATCTATTTCTTCCTGGGATAAAAATTGCCCACTAATAAAAAAATGCTCTCTCATTTAGCAATGCCTACCATAGTGAGTAATGAATATTTTAATCATTTCATGACTACTATGTAGATAACTAAAGGCACTTTCCCCCTTCCCTCTCCCCCAGGTTTTCTCTGTAGTTATTTGGCTCTGTCCTAGATGATGAAGACTCTTGCATAACTAACATTCAGATTAATGATACATTATTACATGAGTGAGCATAAGAACATTGGAATATTGTTCAAATTTCATTTAATAGAGTATCATTATAGCTCTGAATATGTTACCAAATGAAAAGCATGGCATTAGGAGTTATTCTTAGGAAAAAATGTGTAAGCTTCTGTGGGCATAATGACAATCAACTTTACTATTAAATTTTAATAAGCTAACCATTTTAAATTTAAATTATATATAAATAAATGAGCCATCAGTAAAAGTGTCCTGTTATTTCAATGGGAAATTGCCAAAGATATGCATTATACATTGTAATACTATTTCTCAAAAACAATATTTTGTACTCCTTATGACATTCAGTTTTAGCATTATGCACACATTGAATTCACATCTCTTTCCAGAAGAAATGAGATTTTCATTTTAAATCGTTTGGGTATAAATGTAAGGTCAAGCTGGTGCCAAATCGATCTGATGGAGACCGGATCTATTACTTTAAAGTGGTGCTTGATATTTCACACCCAAGGTGATGGAATCAGCTTCCCTCACTAGCTGCGAAGTCTCTATCTGGTTATAATAATACCTCCAATTTACTGATTTGACTTTGAAGATGAATTCGCTGTAAAATACACATAATTGGATTTAAATGATTGAAACTATTTTGCTCCTTCTGAGAAAATAACAATCTTAAGCAAGTAATATCTCTTCCTAAAACTGGGAAAAGATTGAAAATATATCAATGTCCTTTCCAATTATTTTGAGAATTTTGATTATAAAGTCAGAAGACTTAAAAAACTCCACATTTGAAACTACAAATCTAAATATATATTATTTCCCTTAAAATAGTTTATGTAAGATGCTGTTTTTATTATTATTATTATTTCTATGATGTTACCTTGCACAAAATAAATTTTGAACATACTTTCACTGTCCTTATTATATTATTTGATTATATTCAGGAGCTATAAATTTGTCTTGTGGGGAATTGTGAGTCTTTGACACAATCTAAAGACATGTAGAGCTCCTGTTTAATAAAAATTTATGGACGAAATTGAAAAAGAAAGGCTTATAAAGTAAATTAGGAAGCTGGATAATACTGTTTTTAATAAAAAATAATATGTGACTGTAAAGCAAGAAAAATAATAGTTTTAGGGCTCAAACCATATCTGGAGAAATACAGTAAAAAATATTGATTTATTTTTGCAGAAGTAATATAGGTGTGCATTAACTCGATGTGATTATTACCAAAAACATGGTTAAATTATATTTGGTTTCATTCTATAAATATAACAACATTTTAATCACATTTTTATATACTGAGATGAAAGGTTTACAATAACTTTACTTTTAATGTGATGAATTGAGTATGCTGAAACCTTTTCCTTCTGTTTAAATCAGACACACCAAAAAAATGATAGCCTTATTTTATGAAAATGAGGATGAGAAATTGCCAGTGTCCAAATGGGAGATACCTTTAATAGAAATGTACAAAATCAGTCATGAACTCAAAACTCAGGAATTCTCAAACTCACTGGCCTAGAGAACCTAATAATTAAATTAGAATTTACTCACATGACTGGGTTCTGGGGTCTTGAAGACTGTGCAGGGCTTTGTAGGACTAGGGGGCTAATCTGCATAACCTATAAAAGGCTGAGGAATGTATCTCACCCACAGTTGCAAAACTGGATGCTAGAAATCCTGCACTTCTGCTATGAAGGTAAAAATGTTATCCCTTACCAAACCGAGGTTATTATACCAGTGTCCCATTAGTGCTGGCATAGAGAAGTAGACTGAGAAACAGAATAGGGGAGCAAGAAGTAACTACAGCAACGATGAGAACTCATATACAGACAATGCCAACTAACAATGGTTCACATTACAATTTCTCAACTTCACGATGGTGCAAGAGCTATATACATTGAGGAGAAACTGTACATTGAACTTTGATCTTTTCCTGGGTGTGTTAGTCCATTTCTTTTGCTTATAACAAAATACCCAGAACAGGGTAATTTGCAAGAAAGTATAACTTCTTTCTTACAGTTTTGGAGGCTGGGAAGTTCAAAGTCTAGGGAACACATCTGGTGAAGGTCTTGGTGGTGACAATGACACAGGGTCTCACATGGCAGAATAGCAGAGGAGAGAGAAAGAGAGACTCATGTGATCTCCATTCAATACCCTCAGAACCATGCACAAGACCACCATTAAATCATCTACTAGGGCATGGTCTTTATAATCTAATCACCTCTTCAAGACCCCACCTTTCAATTACCATAGTAGAATTTCTCATCTTCTTAACGCTGTCAGAATGGGGGTTAAGTTTTGCGGGGACACAATTCAATCCATAATAGTGGGCTAGTGACACTCTTTCATGATGCTGGGCAGTGGCAGTGAGCCGTGGCTCCCAGTCAGCCACGTGATCACAAGGGTAAACTGTCACTGTTCTATACACTGTATTGTATTCAAGAAATGACATGAGATATTCAACACTTTATTATAAAATAGGCTTTGTGTTAGATGATTTTCCAACTTTAGACTAATGTAAGTGTTCTGAGCACATTTAAGGTAGGCTAGGCTAAGGTATGATGTTTTTTGAGTTAAAGTATTTTCAACTTAAAATGGGCTTATCAGAACATAACCCCATTGTAAGTTGCGTAGCATCTGCACAGTCATTTGATGTATCATGGGAGAGCATTGTCCATCAGTTGGGAAAAAATGTAATGATTCAGAAAAGTTATTGGGAAAATGGGTTATCCTTAGTGAGTTAACAAGAAATTGGATTCGCACTTCTCAGACTACACATTCGGTTACAGAGATTAAAGTAATAAATACAAGAATAAAGGTATATAGTCTTTGGAAAATAATATACAGCAGTATCTTTATAATACCAGTGTAGGGAGAGATTTCCTAAATAAGGCACGACAAGCACAAATCACATAGTAAAAGATAAGTGAGCTACATTATAATGAGAAGTTTTGTTCATCAAAAGATACCAGAAAATGAGTGGAAAAAGTATTGGGAGTATATTTTTGTAACACATATGTATACTTTTAATAACACATAAAACCAAAAAATTGTTTAGTATTTAGAATATATAAGAAGCAACCAAGAGTTCTTAAGGAAACAGCTGACAACTCAATAGGAAAATTAGCTAGAGACGTGACGTGAACAGGAACAAGCATGCCATGTAAATACAATTATAAATGACCATATAAATCGGATGAGATATTCTAATTTAGAAGAGATTACAGAAATGCTTATTAAAACAAAAGTGAGATATTATTTTACATTTATCAGGTAACAAAAAATTAAATGTTAAAGTACCAAATGTTGGTAAACTTGCGAGTCATTCCAACTGTTAGCAATTATAAGTACTTTGCACAATTAAATGTCATTTTCTAGAAAAATGTGCATAGCCTGTGACCCCATGGTTGCATTGCTTCAAGGAAAAAAATCTGCATGTATGCAACCTATGTACATAAATGCTTATTATACCATTGCTCACAATAGGAAAAATATGGAGCAACTCAAATCTTCATTAATAGTAGAATGAGTAAATAAATTGTGTAACTTTAACAAAAATGGAATTTACACAGTGAAAATAAATGAATTAAAGTCACAATACTAAGTTAGAGAAGAGTAACAGAGTAATTTATAATACACTTCCATCTCTATTAATTTAAACACAGGCCAAAAGGAACAATGTTGTTTAGGGTCACATAAATAAAAATATAGAAAATCTATTAGAGAAAAGTGTAGAAGGAATCACAAATTTTCAAGTTTATGATGGCTTCTGTGGGAAGGTGGCACTCTGAAGCACGAAAAAGTGAAGGAAATGAAAAATGTGAATGAAACATTAGGAGATATGGGATGACAATAACCTCCCTGGTCAATTGTACTCCATGATTCAGCATACGTGTTTCAGACCCTAATACAAATTTTTGATGAACACAAAATTATAGTTAACACAACTGATGTTTAACCCCTTAGTAAATATTTAAAAATACACATCTGCTTTTTTTTTGAGTTAGGCAAAATGTCTTCATCTCACTTGTTTCAGGTTTGAGTATATATTATAAATATGCTTTTTGTCACTAAAATCTAATTATATAGATTAAAATCTAATTATTTAGAATAAATACATTAGAAAAACTAAAGATTAATTTGTTTGTTTTCTTCTAAGAAAATCACTTACCAGGGATCATGTGTAGAAACATTACTGGAAAAACTCACCCTGAGCTTTTGTTGAAACATTAAATGAAGGTTTATAGTTACATGGGATTTTTATACATGCATGTTAACATTTTTTGGATCTCATGGTCTTTAATTAAGTCCCCAAAATAAGCAAAGGTTCTATTTAATTTTCTCTTTATAAAATAAAGTAGGATAAAAGTTGTTTAGCATATATGCCAAGGAACACTTGGAACATTCATTAAATAGAAATCTGATAGATAGAAACTCACATGGATAGAAAGATGCTATACAAAAGAATAAGTCAGAATTTTTTTTCTTCAACCTCTAAAGAGAAATAATTGATAATAATACCACCTTCCTAGGATAAAATAAAGAGATTTCCTTGACCCATCTTTTGTTTTCTAAATATTTTGTCTAGACTTCTAAAATTTTCAATTCCTTTCATGGAAATTACTTTCTCTCTCCTTTTTTCATCAGACTCCTTCCTGCATACACAAACTAAAGCTCAACCTAGTTTCTACCATACCCATGTAATCATCAAGAGCTGAACGAAATTTAACTGTTGTATGGAAGGTAGGTCAGACAATAAAAGACTTGAAATGTGTGGTTTTCTGAAAGAATGAATGTGTGGAATTAGCAGGAAATTAAAATATATAATCAAACTATATGCCTATTATTGCTTCTCTATATGACTGTGGTTATTCTTCAAAAGAATCCAAAAGCAGAGCAATTGACTGTAACAAACGAGAAGGCAATCAGTCCCATGAAAGAATGAAGTATAATACAATTAGAAAATTTCTAAAATCTTAGAAAAAACAGAACTCATATTTCTTGCTCCCTATAAATGTGTTTATGGACTAGAAATAACAAAAAATAAGTAAATTCGTGACTACATTAAGTAATTAAAAATTATCCATTTTCATTACAATAATGTAAATGTTGCAAATAATATTAAATTATATTTTATTTTTAAAAACTCAAAATAATATTCCTCTGTGAAAGAAGTAAAATAAATAAAAGCATACTTCTAATCATCATGAAATCAACCACATATTGAAAGTTTGAGATTTTGTCATGTAATTTCATACTATTTATACTTATTACTAAAATATCATAAAACAAAAGAAGAAAAGGATCTAAAAATCAGCAAAACTCAAGAGAACTGGCCCTGAAAACAAAGGAAATTGAAAGCAGGAAAGAAAGAATACCTGAGAAGCAGGGAATAGAAATAGGCATTAAAAAGAAAATGTAACTAACATAATACATCGAGATGGCTCCATTCACATTCACTGAAAATTTGGCAAAACAGACTTGAAATTTGTTTTGATTTCTTCTGTTTTGGGGGGATCTCAAAGGAAATCATGTATTTATAGACATAACAAAGAAGGGTAAATTCTCGCTGAAAATATGATGAGTCAAAGCAATCACAATCAGAGCAAAAGCAAGGACGTGACAATGAGTCTGGGTTACCAGCGACCCAAAGCAGTTCTCCCGTCTGGTGCTCAAAAGATTGAATATATTATTAATAATTTATCTTCAAGTTTATATTTACCTTATATGATAAAATGATGTCTTTGATTAAACCGTGATCTCTAATTTAATAGTCATAATTGTGAATATGTTAAAGTATGTCAATATCACCAGTTCAGAAGATTATGCATAATGTACAGCTAGTAAAATATTTTCTGTGCCCTATTATAAACTGATATTAAAACTGAGAGCCTGTTTTACCAAGGCAACAAGACACCATCAGCTTATGTTTAAAATGGCAAACAACAGAACCCACCCTAGCTAATTTAGGCAGACAAATGATGTATATTAGAAAGTTCCACGAATCTCCAGGCAGGACACATAATCCATGCTGTAGGCCCCTAACTTGATGACTGTTGGCAATGCGCTAGTGCAACTTAACATCACTGAGGCTGGTATTGAAAGTCAAATATTGCCATTGCCTCCAAAGAGAAACAAATTTTGCCTGTCACTTTCTTTCTCACATTGCTCTCATCTCAAATGAAGCTTCCCAAATGTGTATCCACTTTCTGGAGCTAGCTCACATACCTGCATTCTATTTACAAGGAAAGAAGAAAAGCAGATTTTTATTCTGCCTAAGGAAGCAGGTCTTAATTGTACTCTTTGTTCGATATCATCATGCACCCCTTTTTCACTTAAATTTCCCCCAAATTGCAAAGACAATAAAACCAATAACAATGAAATGCTCACACCCTACAAAATGCAATGTTTTTGAGAAGTAGTTTGGAATAGTGGCTAAAAGCATGGAGTTTATAGTCAGATTGCCATTAAAATTAACATGTATGTGCTTGAATAAAGTATGTGAGTCCTCTGTACCTCAGTTTCTTTACTTATAAAATGGAGGGTTAACAATGAACACATCATTTGGCTCTCATGGGAGTTAAGTGAATTATTCCGTATTGACATCATTTAAAACATTTTGCACACACTAAATGCTGAATGTATGCTAGCTCTTATTACTGTCCTCCATATAGATTATAGATATAGCCCAGAGTCATGACTGCAGGGAACAAATTTTTTAAGTGTCATATAAAATGGTGTGAGGTGTCGTTCTCAATTTCATTTCCCATGTTAATGTTAATTGAAAATTATGGCATCCACTTGGTCTCCAAACATGCATATTCTGATCATAGGTGAAAAGCCATTTTTATTTGTGTGTGATGCTATAACCCAACTTCACAAGATCTTTCACTTAACTATTACAGTACTAGTGTTCTATTAAACTATTTGACAATTTTCTAAAAGCAGCTGCCTCTGGGTAAAGGGTGATATGGTAATATCAGTGAATTTTATAAGTTCCTTAAAATTGCCTGCCTTCTATTCATATAAAATATATTTAATAATTAGAAGCAAAATGTTGTGGGATACCATGATGTTGAAAATATATTAATTAATTACTCAGATGGTATTACTGGAAGAAGCATGGTGGAAGTTAAGAGAAAATCAAGAATATGTGATTTATGTTAACTTTAAAAAGTATTGTCCCCTATTACATGGGAATTTTCCGTAAAATGAACCTGCAACCGGAAGACTTGCTGAATTCCTTGGGGAATGAAGACTTCAGGTCAGCCAATAGGCCATTGAGCACAGCTTGATCAGCCTTAGTGAAGTAAAGTTCATGTTTTTGAAGTCACCTCAGTCCTGGGTGTCCTGGGATGACAACTGAATGACCCACACAGTACCTCTGCAGTGCATTACAATTGTCACAGAGTCTCATTCCCCTGTGGCATCTCTAAGTTTCCTACTATCTATTAGTCTGCATACCTTCCGTGCAGTTTCCAATGTTGGTTTTGGTTTATAGTCCCCTCCTAGTCCAAATATTTTAGTACTGAATAGGAATTTGTTGGAGCAATAGCTAAGGATATATCTCTTTCCAAAGAAAAGATGATGTGATACTTAGAATTCTACTGCTGAGCAGATTTTTCAGTTTTTCATCTGATCCTAGGAAAAATACTTAAAACGTGTGTGTGTGTGTGTGTGTGTGTGTGTGTGTGTGTGTGTGTGTGTGTGTGTGTGTTGAAGCAGGGATGGCAGTGCAGCAGGAATTGGCACACTTGGAGTGTGGACTTCCAACATTTTTAATATTGCTGACTACTCTAAATTTATGACTTGATGGGTTAGTAATACCCAATTCACATGAAGCACCTCAGCTTTCTCAGTCAGTTTTCCGCAGTCAGGTTTACACTTGCTTCAAAGCCTAGAAGCAAACGAAGATCTATTCTTAAAATGAAAACCAGTTAATTTCTGAGAAAAAAGGAAGAGCTCCAAAACCTTAGGACCCTCATTTATGATTCTCCTATACAAGCTTTGCACAAATTCCATATATCATATTGACCCTACCAGAAATACACTATGCACAGCAAGATGCAAGTCATAAAAGCCTCAGAGACCTTCTTGAACCACCTCCTATACCAGCTAGGGGCTTGCATTTATTTTCCCTTCCACTTAATATGCTATGCCGCCCTTTTAGCAGTAACAGTGCAAGGTTGCAGGGAACTCTTACAATTTCATGTCACCTTGACATTCCTTTTGAATATGCATTTAATTTTCTTATACCAGAAGCAGGGCCCAGGCACCGTGGACAAGTTTCCAGTTCTACACCACACCCAAATGGCTCAAGCCAGTGGCCACAAATAGGAACTTAGAGGCATCTGGGGCACAGCTCAGACAGGACTGCGTGCTTTCCCGCAGCTTCCTTCAACCGACCATTCAGGCGTTTGTGCAAACCTAGAGCCATCCACACCCTATTCCCCTACACAAGGGTACTTCAAAAAGTTCTTGGAAAAATTGAAGTAAAAGATGGTATGAATCCTTGTACGAACTTTCTGAGGACCTCTAGTAGACACCACCAGTTGGCACATGCCTGTCTCTGTCCCCGCCACTCCCCACTTCATGGCTGCCTCTTGTTATCCGAGGATGTAGGATAACCCTCCTGCCTCATTGCGCCCTCCCTGCCCAGGATCTATAAGTAAAAAACTCTAAACTTGTTTCCTTTTGTGGTGGTTCATTGCATTTGTGCCTTTCAGTTGAACGAGCAAGGACTATCCCTAGCTGGGTTTTCCCTGGGACACCGAGGGTGACACAAGGTCATGCTCCCAATGCCAGAGAAATGATCAGGCAAGCACAAACTTGACAGAGGTCAGACAAGAGCATCTTCCAGTAGAAACAAGTTTCATGGGAGGGACCCCATGATCGGGGGTTGGACAACTATGCATTAAGCCATCTGCAAGATAAAAGAAGTATCTCATGAAAGGGGTACTCCAAACACCCACCTCCAGCTACTCTTCATTCCCATGAGGGCAGGTTGCCAGCCACTCTGGAAGGGGAACCTCGATTGAACTGGGGACTCTCAGAGCAAAGGTAGACCAAACTTGCTCTTCACTTTGAAGGAGGTAGTCAAAATTTCCCAAACCACTAGAATTTGAATGCAGACCATAAGGGAACTCCAGGACCTCGGTTCTTAGCTATTACTATTACCATTTCCATATCATCTACGGACAAAATTCTAAAAATAAATTGGAGAAATTCCTCCCGAACCTACTAGATACTTGCTATCAGCAAGAACATATAAACACACACAAATTTCTCAAAAAAAAAATTGAGCATTACATTTGTTATGATAATTTTTATTTATTACTGAGAGCAGGAGAACATGATTTTATTTACCCTTCCTTTTTAAAAATTTTCTATTGAATGATTTGGACTCAGAGGGTACTACTAAATTTTTTCTTTACCTTCAAATAAGCAAATGTGTCCAAGTACATTAAAGTTAAGTTGGTATTTATATCCTTATTTATGAAAGTAAAGGTATATTGCACTTTTGTGCTTCTTGCATTATTGGAGTTTATTATTCCTCATGAGACCTATAATCCAAAACTGTACAATTTAAAATAAAATTGGGTTTACTGCACTATTTTTCTACATTGTATATAGAATATGCTGGGGAAATAAACACTTTTTAGTTACAAGTTCAATAAATGCTCATTACTAATCAGTTAGAAATTATAGAATATTGAAAAATATTAGTTGTCTCTAATCCCATTGCTCAGTATTATACATATGAATGTATGTAACATATATAAATGTGTATGTATATGTGTATATATATGACATATATAGTAAGAATGCATACATGTGTGTTTACATTTAGAATATGTATGTGTAAGTACACAGACATAAATTCACTCACTTAAAAGTTAGTTATATACTAATATATAATAAAGGTTTTTATATAAATATTTCTACAAAGTACTGGAGTTGAAAAAATATTAATAAAGGGAATGAAAATAATTGTTAAGGCTAATAAAACAACAGCAACAAAATAAACATTTTTGTTCCAAGCCCCAAGTCCTAAGTTCTTTACAAATAAAAATTACTTTAATGTTTAATGTTATACTGTGAAAAAATACTACCTTCAAGTAAAATATCAATTTGTCAAAATGAAATAAATATATTGAGTAAAAATATATGACTCACATAAGCATTTTAAAGAAAACACAAACAAATCTAAACAATAAAAGTCTCATAAGATAGGCCTTAATAAAGAAAGATGGAGAACAGAAAACATTCAGAGTGAATGACGGTGTATTTAGTGGAATATCTTTAAGCAAGCAGTAAATAAGAAATCTTTATGAATAAAGGATACGCTTTAAGGAAAAAATTTAAAGTCAGAATGTGCTGTTGTGACTTAATAAATTTAGAGATTGTCGGATACTACTGAAGACAGAAATTACTATATTCCAAAGATTTCATTTGGGATAGAAGCAAAAGACCAGATAAAACGCAGCAGTGGGTGCTGACAAAATTTCTGGTTTTCTAACATTGTCAGAGAAATGTATTTTGTTATGCACATACACTCGAAAAGGAAATTAGTATAAAAAGCACCGAAAAATAAAGTTAAACCCTCAGATTAATAATGAGAAATTATGAGTAAACAGCAACTTGATTAAACCAAAATAATACTGACAAAAAACTTAGAAGGATAAATCGTAAATGAAATGAATAGGAAACACAGGCAAGGTAAAGAAAAGAATCAAGTTGTCTACTTTTACATTAAATGCAAACTGAATTTAATCTGTTATTAAAAGCAAAGCTAGTCAAATGATAAAAAAATTCATATAGTGAAAATGTTTGATGCACTTATTTAGAAAGAGTTATCTATAGGAAAAAAAGTATATGAATAGCAAGATTTTAAAATCATATTGACAAATTCCACTTAAGAGTTAATATAGACATTCCTAGTCCTAACACAGAGAATAGAATTTTCCTCAAATTATCATATAATCATGTTCTTAGCTAAAAGGAAAAAATAAATAAATATTTTAAAAGTAGAGATTATACAGGATGCATTCTCTTATTTTAATTCCGCAAATGCTGGACAAAGTAAAAAATGTTTCCCAATATACTGTAATTATGGAAATTTAAAATCTGTACTCTTAGACAACTTTTGGGTGAAAGATAAATTTAAAAAGGAAAGTGCAAATTATATAGAAATATAATAATAAAAACGTACATTTCTACTCAAAATCTCCCAGAAAGAAGAAAATTATCTTTAGAGGAAATTTTGTACAACTAAATGCCTATAAAATTTAAAAAAGGAAAACCAAAAATAAAAGAACATATTAATATGAAAAACAGAGCAATCAGTAAACCAAAATGAAATAGGAAGAGGGAATTAATAAAGTTAAAACCTAAAATTAATGAAATAGACAATAAGTGGCAAAAGTATAAACATTCTTAAGAATATAAAATTTCTATAAAGTATTAGAATATGAAATGTTCATAGAATATTTGATAGAATAATAAAATAACTTCATAAACATTATGGAAAAGAATAATATAAAAATGACAAAACAGAAATGAGAAATCACAGTTTAGAAATGTGTCAGGCTCAGAGTTTAGAAGATAATTTATGTACAATTCCTGACAGCAAGTTTGAAAATCTAGAAGAAATTGATAATTTCTACCAAAATACAGGTTAGCAAAACTGCAGAACAATAGGCTCAAAATGTAAACAGTCCAATTACCACTGAACAGATAAAATTATTAAATATAAATTTAACAAAAAAGACATGAAAATTTATGAAAAATTATCTAAAATCTTATTACAGGATATAAAACAAGATCCTAAATAGAAATACGATTTTTTTTGTCTAAAAGAACAAAATGACATGTAAATGTTGATACTTTTCAAATTGTTATATATATATATTCAAGTTTTCTATTAAAATTGCTGCAACTGATGATTTTCTGAAGTACAATGTCAAATAACAAAAAAGTTTTTTCAAAGAGGAAAGATTATCTAGGAAGATGATTTTCTTTACCATATTAAGAATACATTCTAGCAATAAAGGATGATTAGATTACTAATCAGTATTTATGATGAAACAGAAAAGCTGAATCCATTACTGATCATAGTAGGGGAGAGGTACATGGTGGTTAGGCACAGTCTCTCTGAGAAGCTGTCTTTTCATCCTGTACAGGGTTTCTGGGAAGCACCAAATTCAGGAACTGGTGTACTTCCAGAAGTGTAAATTGACCCTATCTGTAGAAGAGTGGTTACATCGGTGAGATGTCACAGAGTAAGGGGCACTCAGAGTGTTTTCTGGAGTACCTGTATCCCTTTCAGAAATGAGGGCCTAACACTTTTGAAATGAGTTCACTGAGGTGGACTGATATTTTGAACAAGTTTAAGTCTAGTTCTGGTGACTACTTGTTTCTATGGCTTCAGACCAATGAGTCTTTTTTCAGTGGTTGTAAATACTTTTTGTAGTCACTAGTCAACAAACAATATAGGAAAAAACATCAAAATTTTTCCCAATCCTCACTCTCATAGTACATTTTCAATGAAGTATCATCTGTGGAGATGTTACTTTCACATTACATATTGATCAGCATGAATTTAACCTATTTTAATATTTGAATTGGTTTTCTAATCACGTGTTCTGACCGTGACTGCTCCAAAGCACTCATGACTCTGAGCAAGACATTAAACAATAGAAAAACAGACAAGAATTATAAGATGGATCTATAATGCAATAATAAAATAAATAAAAACACTTTGGGACCATTATCCAAGGTTTTCCAGTCATGAGCAATAAAACACATCCCATGATTTCCTGAGCCTTGTGTATCTCACCTGTAGTGTTAATGCAGGAACCACACAAATTATTCACGATTGCAGAAAATTTCCCCAGGTTATCAAAAATAAGGTCTAAGTACATTTACTTTCTATAACTATTTGGGTTACGAAAATGTACATTTCATTTTCTCTCATTGCTTAGTCTGTATTACTTACCATGTGAGTAAATGTGAAAAAAACACATTTTTTGATAAACACCTCAAGTTGTCTAATTCACACGAGATCACTTTCCTCAGGAGTTTTCTCCGGAAAAGTTTTACCCTTTGGACTCTGCAAAGAGAGAGCTTTAGAGTGTCGTGCCCATTGAATGACCTAAGTAATAGCCTCACAGAATTAATATTGCTGAGTTTAAGAGCCTGATACCCACCTAGGAAAAATATTCAAGAGATATACAAAAGATGAATGAACTTTGGTGAAGCCATAGGTATACTTTCGTGGTACATTTTGTGATTTATTTACTCTAAGAATACCTTTTAATTTACATTTTATATATAAAAGTACAATTTTTGGTAAATTTAGGACAACCTATCTTGATATATTTATTTCCAAATTGGGTACACTAACAAGTCTGGGAGTAGTGGATTATTGAGGTAGGTTGGTGATTACCTGAAGTAATTAAAGCCTAGAAATAGGCAAGTGATGTTAAAACTAAGAGGAACATGATAGATTAGGTCAGAGTATATAACCTTAGACTAGTGAAGATAAATATATATAGTGGATTGACATCCTCTGTATAGGTAAGGTTACTTGAATGACAGTGTTGTTGAAAGGTTGTTACTCAAGTGTTTTTATTGGAGTGAGTTCTTCCCAGATTAGCTGATTTTTATAAGTGGGATGAACACGGGGAAGAGATGTGAGGCTGACACTGACTGTTGGGTTGAAAAAGTGCGTTCACTGAGGCAAGTTGTTGATAGAATGAAGCTGGTTCTGCTGACTATTTGTTATGAAGGCTCTAGAACAGCCAGAATTTTTCTAAAATACAGTCATGAGAACCTTTTTTAATCTCGAAGAATGGGCAAAAAATGAACAACAAAAGCAGAATATAAAAAAATCTGTAAAAAACACTTAAAAGAAACATAAATGTAATTACTAGACAATATAAGTAGCTTTCCAAAGAATAATGTGATTTACTAGATAAGAAGCATCTACCTGGAAGAGAATAAAAGTATACTCCTGTTTCACACTGTGTACAAATATAAAATCCACATGCATCTAAATTACCAAAATAAAGGAAAATGCCTTAAAAGCATTTTTTAAAATGTCAGATGTACAATCTCCATATGGTGGTACCACTTAACAAAGACTGGATACAAAAAGGGTAAAAAAGAAAACATGCAGCTAGTTTTCTATGCATAATTTATAACTTTTCTCTAGGAAAATATTTTTTCTAGTGCCAATAGACCAATAAATTTTAGTTTTACGAAGCAGAAAAAAACAAAAACCTTTTTATTTTGTGAAAGAGGGAGGCTGATGATCCATTGTTCTTCATGCATTTTACTTATCATAAAGAGCAGGTATTACTTTGTAATTTTAAAACATCAAATTTCAAAGGAGATTTGAATCATTGCTATGTAGAAATTTTAAAATTCCACGTGAAATAAGTAAAAGCTAAATGTTGTCATTTGTTCAGTAAAATTTTATGAATCCTGCCACTTCAGTTCAGATCCATATTTCTTCTTGTTCGCATGAAGCCAGTTATAGCCTGGCCTTGGCCGCAAGTGCCCATGTCATAATGAGGTAGGAGATACAGGAAGTTAACTCAACAACCATAAAATAGCATAAACATAACTAAATACAAAGATTGTTAAGGAAAATAGACCTCAGTTAAAAAATGAATGAAAATGTACAGTGTGTTTCCAGGAAAACATCTTTGAGCATCCTCAAAGACAATTATGCCTTATCCATATAGAGTAAGTGGGAGGCAGCAATCCAGGTCAAGAGAACGTGGACAAAAGCACAAAGCACCAGTACCCTGATGCATTACAATAATTACACAATGCACGGCATGACTATAGTGTAGGGTGTTTTGTAGGAATACTAAAATGCAATATCGGAAAGGGAACTCTTTTGGAAACTGATAGATACAATGATGACATACAAAAACATATACTATTATTCATGAAGAATAGTGTCTGTTCCAAAAAATTTGGATAAATGTGTCATTGACAAGGTTTGATGTTCAGTAGGAAACAATATGATTAAATACCTCAATTTATTTTATCACAGCATCTTTCAATAGGCATATTACTATAAACCCCCAAGAAAGAATCAGTTACTAATTTGCACTTAATTTTACAAAATTGTAAGGTAAAACATTTTAGGAATAAAGCCCTAACACAAATGATCACATATTGCTTTGTAAATAAGGGCTCAAAATTATATCTAATCACATTTGCCTTGTGTCTGTTGCTGTTATTGTTGTTAATCTGTATTAATTAAATCATAATTTGATTTTCTAAAAACTAATCTTTTGAAGAAAATGTCATTAGCAGAGGCTAATGATGAATTCATATATGAAGTGAACCATTGCATAGCTCATTAAAATTAAATAGTATGAAGTTAAACAAACTGATGGGGAAAATTAATGAACAAAGTATCTTAAAAGTTAAGGTCTTATTTTTCAAATAATCACATTATTTAAGTTTATTAAGTTATGAAATATTTGACAAAACTGTAAGTCTTTCACTTTGTCCAAGGTGTATGAACACTTTTTAAATAATTTATTCAGAATATTCTTACTGTTACATTTTCCAAAAGAGCAGTATTTGCTCTTTTGTGCCTTCTAGCTTTGAATTTTCAAGTTCTTAATATTAATCAAGTCAAAAAAATGTCTATTGAGGCTCCTCTATGAGTCCAACTTGTCCGATTCCTGCTCCATTGAGCAGCCTCATATGTAGAGATTAAACATACATCTTATGCCTTCATCCTGCACTTGTTCCCATGTATGTTTATAGCTTTCAGACCTCTAATGAGAATCCAATCAGGTTTGCTGGGCTGGACTGGACAAATGAGAGTTAAAACTTGAAATTTTGGTAAACAAAGTTGTAAAGTTTCTGAATCCGGATTATTTAGCCAAATTTTTTTTAAAAAGTTTTTTATTTAAATGTGAATGTTTTTCCTCATGTTTTCTATTTTTAAGCTATTTTCAACATAAGTATAGTAAAAAGGAAAAAAAAAACTTTAAACCAATTATCATGCAAAAAATAAGAGGAAAAATATCTCATCAAAAATGTTCATTGTTATTTTAAATATAGTTGGCTGAACATTAAAAATAGCTGTTACAGTGCAACCAAAAATACATTTCTCAATCTGATGGGTGCAATCTACAGATTCAATGCAATCCCCATCAAAATACCAATGACATTCTTCACAGAAATGGAAAAAGCAATCTTAACTTTCATATGGAACAACAAAAGACCCTGAATAGCCAAAGCAATCCTGAGCAGAAAAATAAATAAATAAAATAAATCCAGAGGTATAACACTACCTGACTTCAAATTATACTGTAAAGCTATTGTAAGCAAAACAGCATGGTACTGGCATAAAAATAGACACTCAGTCCAGTGGAGCAGGACTGAGAACCTAGAAATCCCTCCTCAGACTTTCAGCCATCTGATATTGGACAAAGGCAACAAAAATTTACATTGGGGTAAAGACTGCCTCTTCAACAACTGGTTCTGGGAAAATTGGATATCCATATGCAGAAGAATGAAACTAGATATGCACTTCTCACCATGTACTGAAATCAACTCAAAATGGATTAAAGACTAAGTATAAGACCTGAAACTGTAAAATTACTAAGAGAAAATATAGGTGAAAAACTTAGGAACTAGGTCTGGGCACAGACTTTATGAACATGAGCCGAAAAGCACAAGCAACAGAATTAAAAATAAACAAATGGGACTATATCAAACTAAAAAAGCTTCTGCACAGCAAAGGAAACAATCAGCAGAGTGAAATAACAACCTACAGAGTGGGAGAAAATTTTTGCTAACTATGTATCCAACAAGAGATTAATATCCATAATATACAAGGAATTCAAGCAATAACACATTAAAAAGACAAACAACCCAATTAAAAAATGGGCAAAGGCTAAATAGACATTTTTCAAAGGAAGGCATATGAATGGCCAACAGGTACATGAAAAAATGCTCAACATCTCTAGTTATCAGGGAAATGCAAATTAAAACTACACTTAGATACCACCTCACCCCCGTTAGACAGGCTATAATCAAAAAGATGGTGAATAACAAATGCTGGCGAGGGTATGGAGAAAAGGGAACACTACTTTACTGTTGGTGGGACTGTAAATTAGTACAACCACTATCAAAAATAGTATGGAGGTTTCTCAAACAACTATGGATAGATCTTCCATATGATCTAGCAATCCCCCTTCTGGGTATATACCCAGAGGAATGGAAATCATCATGTTGAAGGGATACCCACACTCCAATGTTCATTGCCTCTCTGTTTACAATAGCCAACACATGGAACCAAACTAAATGTCCATCTATGGATGATTGGATAAGGAAACTGTGGTATATATACACCATGGAACAGTACTCTGCCATAAAAAAGGATGAAATACTCCCATTTGCAACAACATGGATGAGTCTGGAGAAACTTGTGTTGAGTGAAATAAGCAAAGCACAGAGGGATAAATACCACATGTGCTCACTCATATGTGGGTTAGGGATAATTGGGTGGGGGACATGAGGTACAAATGCAATTTGTGGTAATGGGCATGCTGCCAGTATGAATCTGGCTTTCACATCTTGGGCACGAAAGGTGACAATCAGCTCTGTATCTCATGAATATTCATAACCAATAAAAAAATGCCTTTCTTTTTAAAACATACCAAGAGTGAGCGATATCTTTATTTGATGTAACAAGTTTCACTTTCAATCTCAGGATAAATTTTGACAATTCTAAATTTTTAATCCATTGTAAGTCATATAAGCTCTAAAAATCAAACATTTTTGAGGCCGTGTTTTAGTGTATGAAGTTTTTGTGATGTTTTGGAGTTTTTCAAGTGAAATGGAGTTGACCTAAATGAAAAAGAGGAGGGGGAAAAAAAGGAACAAAAATATCTGTTTTAAAAATTACTTATGGGGAAATAGGAAGGCATAAAACTATATCGGTATTGGTGAATATAAAACAAGTGAAAGTGACTGGGTGTTTGTGTGTCTCTGGGTAGGTGTAGAGAGGACATAGAAGAGAATCACTTCTCCACATGTAGAAATATGAAGAGATCAGCCAAAAAAAAATTCCCTTTGTGCATTGCTGATGAAATAAAATGGAAGCTAGAAAATCACTAGCACAGCAGAATCAAGGGTGTGGGTCTGTGATCTTTCTCTCACCTTTCCTCCTCCCAAGTCCAAAGCCCTTTCACTACCCAACATTTACGAAACATGTCATCTTGTTCCCCATTTTCATGCCTTTTAATTGTGTGATCCAGATCACTGTGATTCTGAGCCTGAATTGGAAGGTCTGCAGAGAAAATCCCTTCCCTAACAGGATGCTTGCACATATCTTGCTGTATAAGGAATAATAGAAGCTGGGTGGGCAGATATTACAAATGGGGAAAGGGATCTGCAAATTTGGTTGGAAACATTGAGCTAAATTATATGATGCAATTTAGGTTACAGTTTTGTTTTGTTTTGTTTTAAATGAGGAACAGTCTTTATGTCTTTATGATTTATACATGCTAGTCCATTTACCAAGCTTACCTGGTTTTTGCCAAAGAACTATAAAGTATTAGGTGGGTAGATGCCCCAAACTTTTCCATTACCTCCCAGGTGCAAACACACTGACACCTGTAAAAGTTACATCCCTGGTGGCAGAAGGTGATCCTGATCCCATAACACTTCAGTTTGTGATAACTCTGACTTAGTCAAGCTTGCAAGCTGGTATCCATGCCTCAGGGCAGAGAAACTCTTCCTTTGGTAGCTACCGGTCTTCTCCCAGAATTTGCAACTTGACTTTTCAGAATTACAACTTATGCCATTGGTGCAAATGCCATAAGGAGAGCAAGATTTTAATTAGCAATTTGACAAAATCTTCCTCATCAAAAGCACACACTCTCAAAAGCTCACTAGTGCTCAAAATTCCACAGAAAAAAATAGCTTACGTGTTTAATAAAAAGGAGAGAGAAAAGATAAGTTACTCTTTCTGTGAGAGTATTATATAAAATGAAAATGTAAGACATTTAAGTTGATGTAGCACAGAATAAAATGTCACTATTAAGTTTGTGAAGGAGAATGGATGATAAAATAAAAATGATGAGCACAGACAATCATTTTTATTATAAATGTGACAAATGCTGAGTCCAAAATGTGGGCATAGTGGACAGAAAAGAAGTCAGTTGCAATGACAAAAACAATTTAAAACAGAAATCATTTTAAGAAAAAAGAGAGATAACATTTATGATTTATATTACAAATTTTGGTTGAAGGGACATATTGTGTTTTTATCCAGAATAAAAATATCAATAAAGATAAGTGCATTATCTATATGATAAATATAAAAAGAAAATTCTGTAAAGACAGAAAAGTAATTGAACAAATAAAGCCAAAGCACCCAGGCCATTTAGATAAAATAGATTCATCTATGAGTTATTCACTATCTCTGTTATCAAGCAAAGTCCTGAAGTATATTTGAAGAATATTTCAACCAACCTTAACACTCGTAATCAACTTTATGGTGGCACATAAATTACTTTATTATTTATTTGTTTTACATTTTCCCAAAAATATTAATTATAATAATTAATATTATTAATTATTATGATTAATATGATTAATTATTATAATTAATAATTAAAAATAATAAAATAAAATATAATAGAAATAATTTAAAATTTTTATTAATTACAAAATATTAATCAAAAAATTTTAATTATACTATATTAATATGACCAACAACTGTATCAAGTAACATTTGATCCTATTACTGATCAAGTAAATGCAAATCAAGACTACAAGTAGATACCATTTTACGTCAATTCAATGGGCAAATTTTAAAATTTTACAGCAACTTTTGTAGAGAAAGTAGATCAACAGCATCTATTAAACATTATTAATGGGAGCAAGAATTGTTAAAAAATACCTTGGAAAACACTTTGGTATTTTCTTATAATACCAAATATACTTCTACATAATGGAGAAATTTCTCTTCCAGTTCTAAACTCAAAAGAACCTCTTACACATGTCCACCAGAAGATTATATCTACATCTATATCTATAATACAACTAGAAGCATTCTTTATGTTAACAAAAACCTGAACAAAACCAAATATCTATAAGCAGGAAAGTGAGTTAAAAATATCAAACAATGGAATCTTATATGGAATTAATAATAAATTAATTACAGCAACATTAATGGATGAATTTTAGCAATATAATACAAAGAAGAAAAATAGGTGTGATACATATATCATCACACTATATCTTAAAAGTTAAACACTAAAATAAAACTGTAAAACCTTATAATAATATGCATTTGTATACACACAAATATATACATAGAAATATATGCAAATATATATATATATATATGAACTACTTAGATAAATATGATCATCCAGTTTCAATGTTTATGTTGGGTGCTAGGTTCTCTGGTGCAAAATGAATTATATTATTAAGTGGGTAAGATTATTCTTGGACCAATGATAAAAGCTTTCCTGGACCAAGAATTTAAGTGATCCTATTCTGTGCACTGAGAAAGAGTAGACTGATATTTCTTTAATTGAAAAAAGTAATTTACACCTTTAGAATAGTTTGGAGAATTTATGTTTTCAGTATATTGCTCATACCTTGAGTAGAATTTTACTGTCATCTTCCCCTACTTAATTTTTATATTTCCTTTCACTGTGTTAAAACTGCCAAGGCAGATCAAACACCAATCAAGTATGCACTTAAATTGCCCTGAGTGATAATGTTTTTATTTAAAAGAAAAACAATACTCTCGAATACATAAAATATTTTCACTTTTAAAGTACTAAGCTGTTAAAAGTAATATTTATAAGTTTAAGTTGGGTATATACTGAGAAGATTATATTTTATGTTAACAATTCAGCAATCTTAAAAATCCGTATCTTTTATTGAAAGGAAGTAGAAAGAATGTCAAAATCTTTAAAAACAGCCAGAGACTTTAAGTACCATCTTTTATATAAGCAGTACCTTTAAGCACTTTTTTATTTGAAAGTAAATAAATAAAGGAAGATTCTGTGAAACATCAACTAGAGATAAGAAAATCTTAATTTCAGAAAAAGAGAACTCCAAGAACCTAATACCTTTCTCGGTACTTTCACTGTTTGGTACAGATTTAGGGTAAATAAGAAGCGCTATTTTTTGAGATTTAGAAACATCACTTTATAAACATGATGTTTAAATGATCCGCATAGTGGTTCGTTTTGGTTTATATTTCATAATTTTCATAATTCTTCAGGTACACTTATATAAGATTTCACATCCTTAAAAATATTGAGTAGTTTTAAAAATATATTTATACAAGTTAAAAACTACAACACTGTTGCTAAATAAATTTGTGATATTTCATGCATGATTTATTTCAGATATTTTAGTTTTTAATTTGAAATTGATGTATTTTATAATGACTTCATAAGACAATGATATTGAGACATATATGTGAAAACTCAATTCTTTCACACACTGTGACCTCTTTCTCTAAAGTTTTACTTTAGGTGTTTAGAGTGAAATTTCTGGGTTTTTTAATTTAAATGATGAAATAAATACCTTAAATACTGATTTATTCATAGATATTTATTTTATTTTTCATAATTTCATACAAATGTTCACTCTTTCCTAATGAAAGATAACATTTCTTCTTATAGAGAAAACCACAATTTCTGGGGAGATTTTATTATTATTTTTTAATTGATTGAAGTCTGTAAATTTATGTTTAGCTCTTTTGCATATTACATTCTTACTATTTTATGTTGTTGCAAAGAAGTGTTATAAAACAAAATTTGAGGATGAAACCTTATAATTTTATACCTTTTAAAATTGCCAGGTGTAACAATTCTTAAGTGGCAGCCTAAGAATTTTCAGGTCTCTTTTTTTGACAGAGATGAGATAGATTTCTCTTTCTTGGTAAACATTAGTTTGCCAGCTTTCCTTGAAATCCTGTTTTTAATATCTTAAAATCCCCTGTGACTTTAGTCTCAGCCCAGGTTGATGTTCAAAGTTATGCAGGAATAACTTTGTGAAAGAGATGTCTACAAACCGCATATTCTCAGGAGTAACACAAAGCTCTATCTGCCTTAAGATTTTAAATTTCTGCTCAAGTACAGTTCATAAAGTTTCTACTACAGAAGATTTCTTTTAAAAATTAACTTTCCAAGATGCACAGATTTGGAAAATATAATTTTTAAAAATCTGAACATCATCAGAAAATTAAATTGAAGTTCATAATTTTTTTTTTTTTTTTTTTTTGGCAGCTGGCCAGTAAGGGGTTCTGAACCCTTGACCTTGGTGTTCTCAGCACCATGCTCTCCCAAGTGAATTAACCGGCCACCCCCATGTTCACAAAATATTCTATAATACATGTTTATCTTTCCCTGCAATTTGTTTTTCAACTGCTATTATCAGTAAAAGGATATTGTGTTTGCACAGTAGAAGCTAGGTTCATAATAAAGCAATTATCACAATCCACTTGAGGACCAACAATTGTAAAGCAGTAACTATTGCAGATTGATGTGATGTCCTGTCATATTTGTACCATTAGAGACATAAATAAAGAATAATTCCATCTTAATGAATAGTGTAGCAGACTGAATGGTGATATTAATGAATTTTGCAGTGCATGTATAATATCAAGGATAGCTGGCTTTGGGACAATGAATGAAGAGTTAGTTTTAAAAAGAAAGAATTATAATAAAAGTATGACCTTTCTTAATAAAATACAAAATGGTTCAGGCCATTTACTAAGATTTTATTTCTAACCTAGCAAAATGGCTGACCCTTCTAATCATAAAGAGAGTAAATTTTCTGACACTTGTCTGGTTCTCTAACAAAAATCTGTAAATATTTTCATGTAATGTTCATTTTGACATTATTGTTGCGTTTTAGCAGGTTTATGAATTTTAAAGGAAATTCTCATTGCTGAGAAAAGTATCTCCACTTACATAGATCAGAGAGTTTTTGTTCTGGAATGATCTTGGAGACTATCTAGGTGCATAATTTAGATATGGGAACACTGAAGCCAAAAACGTTTGTGACATGTTTGAAGTTATAACAAAAACTAATGATGAGAAGTATCAGGATTGGATTTTCTTTCTCCAGATCTCATCAGATGCATTTTCTATAATGCAATGATATTTCTCCCAACCCTGAGTTAGGAAGTGCCAAGGGCCAATGGAAAATGTAAATTGTAGTTAATAAAAAATTGGTCTGAGGTCAGGTTAAAAATCAGTCTTAATGAGGGAATTGGTTTGCTTGATTTGCAAAAGTCTACATCCAGTTGTCAGTTTCTTAACAGTATATCTGATGCATGGTGATTGAAACAAGTAATATTATTGTTATACCATACATTTAATAATTTGACAGAATATAGAATATTTATTGTTTAAAAAGAAAAACCTTTCTGAAATGATTTTTTTTTTTTTTTTTGCCATTTTAAACAACCCTTATTGGAAGCACTAAACAAAATCTAAACTCCCTAACATCTAGTATCTAAACCCCTTTTTTGGCTATTCATTCACATTTATACCTGTGCCACTACAAACTCTACATTTCATTTACAAAGTGTTTCTTTCAAATTTGGAGGGTAGTTTTATATACGGTTACATAATGCTGTTTGTCCAGTGTTTTTCTTTTTTACTTCTAAAAATGCCAACGCTGTCACACTTACTTCAGTTGACAAATCCCTACTCATTTTTCAAAGCTGAACACATGTTCCTACATGTGTTAGTCCGATTTGTGTTGCTATAACAGAAATACCTGAGACTGGGTGATTTATAAAGAAGAGAGCTTTATTTGACTTATGATTCTGGGACAGCTGCAACTGGTGTGGGCCTCAGGCTGCTTCTATGCATGGTGGAAAGTGGCAGGGAGCTGGCGGGTACAAGCAGATCACATGGCAAGAGGAAGTAAGAGAGAGAGAGAGAAAGTGCCAGGGTCTTTTAAACAACCAGCTCTCCCGGGAACTAATAGAGCAAGAACTCACTCATTAATCCCCCGTCCCCCAGGGAGAGCATTAATCCATTCATGAGGGATCTGCCCCCATGACTCAATCAGTTTCCAACACTGCCACATTGGGGATCAGATTTCCACATGAGTTTTGGAGGGGACAACACATCCAAACTCCATCACTACATTTAAGAAGCCTTCTCAATAACTTCAGTAACGTAAAGTTTCCCTCTTCTGCCATCCCCGTCCTCACAGGCAGTGTTTAAGACATGCATTGGTATAGCACTTACAACATTGTGCTGTTATGTCTGCTCTATGTTGTTATCTCTTCTCTACAAAATTTTCCATGAACTGACATCATCAAATTTAACTTCATATTAGCAATTTACTGTGTTAGGAATTATTTATTTTCAGGTTGAAATCTTAAAATGTATGCCTTTTAAACACATAGTACAAAAACTATTGGAAATCTGTATGCAAAAAAATTTAAAATAATTAATCTAAACCTGGTATTATGTTCTAAAGATAACTCAGAACTGATGATAGCCCTAAATGTAAAATTTAAAACTATAGAACCTCCAAGAGAAAACATAGGAGAAAGTCTTTTTGATCTTCTAGCCATCCCCCCCAAAATATTTATTATATATGACAGCAATAGCACAGCTCATTGAAATTAAAAAAAAGGACAAATTTGACTTAAAATAAAGACATCTGCTCTTTGAAAGACCTTGTTAAGAAAATAAAAAAGATAAGCTACAAAGTAAGAGAAAATATATTTAAATCCTGTGGGAAGAATTTTAAGTGCATTAAATTGACCCACATACTTACAGACAACTGATCTTTGACAAAGGCAACAAGAACATACATTGGGGAAAAGACTGCTTCCTCAAGAAATGGTGCTGGGAAAACTGGATATCTATATGTAGAAGAATAAAACGAGACCTGTACCAATCACCATATACCAAATCAACTCAAAATGGATTAAAGACTTAAATATAAGTCCTGAAACTACAAAACTCCTAAAAGAAAACATAGGGGAACCACTTCAGGATGTGGGACTAGGCAAAGACTTTATGAATATGACCCCAAAAGCACAGGGAACAAAAGGACAAATAAACAAATGGGATTATAACAAACTAAAAATCTTCTGCATGGCAAAATAACTAATTAACAGAGTGAAAAGACAACCAACAGAGTGTGAGAAAATATTTGCAAACTAAGCATCTCAGAAAAGATTAATATCCAGAATATACAAGGAATTCAAATAACATGACAGTAAAAAAATAATAATAATAATAATAACCCAATTAAAAAATGGGGAAAGAAGCTGAATAGGCATTTCTCAAATGAAGATTGATCAATGACCAACAGACATAAGAAAAAATGCTCAACATCACTCAGCATCAGGGAACTGGAAATCGAAACCACATTGAGATATCATCTCACCATAGTTGGGCTGGCTATTATCAAAAAGACAGAGAATAACAAATGCTGGCGAGGATGCAGGGAAAGGGGAACACTCCTACACTGTTGGTGGGACTGTAAATTAGTGCAGTCAGTATGGAAAACAGTGCGGAGTTTCCTCAAACAACTGCACATAAAACTGGCATATGATCCAGCAATCCCACTGCTGGGTATATATCCAAAGGATTGGAAATCATTAAGTCAAAGGAACACTTGCACTCCCAAGTTTACTGCAGCTCTATTTACAATACTGAAGTGTTAGAATCAAGCTAAATGTCCACAGGGAGATGACTGGATAAGGAAAATATGTATTATAAATACTCAATGGAATACGACTCTGTCATGAAAAAGAATGTAATTCTGCCATTTGCAGCAACATGGATGAACTTAGACAAAATTAAGTGAAAGAAGCCGGGCACAGAAAGTAATACCACATGACCTCATTCATAAGAAAGAAAGAAAGTAAGAAAGAAGGAAACAATCACAATAATACATTAAATGTTCCAAAAAAATGAGAACAGAACTGTGGTTATTAGAAGTGGGAAAAGAGGAGGGGGAGGAGGTTAGCAAGAAATGAGTTAAGGGTTATGGGACCGCGCCCTTTTTCTAAGCAAAAACAACAGATGGCCTAAACAGATAAAAGGTGGTGCCCAAGGGAAGTTAAGGGGGAAGGCTAAGCATAGAGAAGCAAGGAACGTGCACATTTGACCTTTTCAAGGATTGGCCTAAGCTTGGAAATCCCTGCCTGCTAAGCATACAAATATGATCTTTTTTGTTACAATAAACAGAACTGTCCGACAGAACTCCAGCTGCGTGTGTATGTGTTTGTTCCCTATCTGGGAGAGCAGCGGTGTGCTCACCCATCTCTTGGAATCTCTTTTTGCCCCATGTCCTGGGGTGGGGGGGGAAGGGCAATCCCCTTGGCCCCAACCCTCTAGAGAAAGGAAAAACCTGTTGGAGTCCTGTGCGGCCCCGGAGATGCCCAACAGCCGGTGCCCCATGTGAGGATGGAGCCTCATACCACTTTCACCTTTTCCTTTCCATGGGGATGGCCAAAAATGCCACACGATCCTGAAAGACGGATGACAAAGAGGCCCTGACCTACAGTGTGGAGCTTCAGAAAGAAGGAAAACGTTCAAGAGAAATCTGCTATCGGGGTGAGTACCAATGGCCTCAAGGTCATATCTTTCCTTTTACTTTCGTTTCTTTCTCCTCTTTTCAGTAAACCCCAACCACTTGAAGATACATGGGGAAATCCCATAGATCAACTAAAACCTTCATTTCAAGCCTACCCTGTTATTGTTAATCCAGGGGGCAACAGACCAGCCCCTTGGTATTCTTGGGAAGCCCAGGATTTAAAAGAAATAAAAAAGGCTTTTGCCGAGGATGGCCCTAATTCTCCATGGGCAGAAACTATCCTTCACGGACTAGCGCATCAGCCCTGCACCACTCAGGACTGGAAGATGTTATGTAAGGGAGTCCTCCTCCCAAATTTGTTTACTAAGTTTTGTGCCTTTTATAAGGAGGAGTGCCATGCCCAAGTGGAAAGGAATCAAGCAGCCAATCCTGTCATCCCAGTTACCTTTGGCATGTTGTCCGGAACTGCAGATCAATATAGTACAGGAATCCAACAGGCGGCAATCCTGCCTCCTTACCAAGACCAAGTCCCGGCTACCACCCTAGCTTCCTGGGCAAAGCTCGCAGAGGGCCCCACGGAGCCCCCAATTGCTGGAATAACCCAGAGGCCCAATGAAGACCTCCCTTCCTTTATTGGAATCTCTTTTCACCCTGCGTCCTGGGGTGGGGGAGGGGGAAGATAAAATGGCAATCCCTTTGGCCCCAACCCTCTAGGGAAGGGAAAAACGTGTTGGGGTCCCATGCGGCTGCCGGAGACGCCCAACAAAGGGTCACAAAGACTGATTACATTTTGTAAACATGAGTATACTAATTATCCTGATTTGATCACCACATATTGTGTATGTGTATTGACATTCAATTTTGTACCACACAAATGTATATGACCAATTATCTTTCAATAAGAAAAACTGTCAAAAAAGAAAAAAAAATTAAATATAAAATTTTATATAATATTGAATTTAATTTTTTCTGATGAATAATCTTATCCATGAAATGTAAAGAACTTTTTAAACTCAGTAATAAGAAAACAAACAAAAACCAATAATAATGGCTAATATATTTGAATTAAGCACTCCACCAAAGAAGATACATAAAATGCAAGGGAAAATAGATTAAAACATAATGACATATACTTACACATCTATGAGAATAGCTGAAATTTAAAAGTGTGACATGACCATGCATTAGTGATGATTGAAGGGACTTAGAGTTTCATACATTTATGGCAAAAAACAGTTTGGCAGTTCAGTACACATGTAAATGTACATTTACCATATGATCCAGTCATCCTACTTTTTATGTATTTATCTGTGATAAATGAGAGCAAATGTCCATAAGAGCTTGTTCATGAAGATTCATAGCAGTTTTATTTGAAATAGTTCCAAATGGAAAACAACCAAATGTCTTTTAATATGAATGGCAAAACATACTGTGGTACAGTCAACAATACTTCACTTTTATAATACTAATGAATAAGCTATTAAAACATGAAAGGAATGGGTGAAGTTCTAAATGATTATGCTGTGTAAAAGAAGCCAGACAAAAACTATATACACTTCACAATGCCTTTATATACAACTCTAGAAAATGTAAACTAATCTCTAGTGACAAGAGATCTCCTTGTTGGGGGATGGTGGTAGGAATTGCCAAGGGGCAAAGAAAACTGTGGAGGTGGACAATATATGCATTATCTTGTTTGCGATGATGGTTTCATGAGTGTGTGTGTATAAACCTATCAAGAGGTGTCCGCTTTAACTATATGCAGTTCTTGGTTCATGCAGTTTATTTTCTGTCCTTATACCTGTTAAAATCAAAGAAAAGGAAACAAGGACAAAATAATCTTCAAGGAAAGTATAAAACTTAATGTTATTACTCTCTGAGACCCTGTGAGTGAAAAAGCTATTAAATAGTTTTATGTATATAGGAGTCCTAAAGCTATACACACATATATATTTTCAAATTAGTATTTGGTAAAGGTGCTTTTCCAAAAAGTCAAACTGCTGCTAGTTCGGGTTATTTTTAAATATGTCTTCAAAATACAGTCTTAATTAACAGTGCCTGTCATAAACTCAATAGATTTCCACCTCTTTGAATTCAATATATGTAAGACTAGACAATAAATCAATACACTGCATCCTTAAGGATAAATCAGTTAATGGTGAATAAAAGAAATCCATTCACCCAGTAAATATTCTATCTAAAAGAATGACAGGAACTGTCACTAAAACATAATATAACAAGAATTCCACCATGTATTTTGGGGGATGTTTGCTTTATTCATTTTATTTTATTTTTCATAAATGCTTTATTTTAAAGTTCAACATTTTACAATGCAATCGTTTTTCATGTCCCCTCCACCCCCACCCCCTATTCTCCTTTTCCACCTCTGGTGCCCTCAGTTCTATTCTCTCCTTCAGAAAGTTTTATGTATTATTGTGATTGTTCTATCATTCTTTCTTTTTTTTATGTGTTTATATTATAACTCCCACTTATAAGTGAGGACATGCAATATTTCTCTTTCTGTGTCTGGCTTATTGCAATTAATGTGATTTTCTCTAAGTTCATTCATGTTTCTGTATATGGCAATATTCTCTTCTTTTTTATGGTAGAGTAGCATTTTATTGTGTATATATACCATATTTTCCTTACCCAGTCATTTGATGATGAATATTTAGGTTGGTTCCAACCCCTGGCTATTGTAAATAGAGCTGCAATAAACATAGGGTTTTAGGTATCTTTCAACATGATGATTTCCATTCTTTTGGGTATATACCCAGCAATGGATTTGTTGGATGGTATGACAGTTCTATCCATAGTTGTTGGAGGAATCTCCATACCATTTTCCGTATTGGCTGCACCATTTTACACTCCCACTAACAGTGTAGGAAGGTTCCCTTTCTCCACATCCTCACCAGTATTTGTTATTCTCTGTCTTCTTGATAATGGCCAGTCTAACTGTGGTGATATGATATCTCACTGTGGTTTTGATTTGATTTACATTTCCCTGATACTGAGTGATGTTGAACATTTTTTCATATGTTGGCTGGCCATTGACATAGCTTCATTTCAGAAATGCCTATTCAGATCCTTTGCCCATTTTTTAATCAGGTTATTTCTTTTGGGGGTGTTTTTGGGTATTTTTTGTTATTTTTTACTGTCAAGTTATTTGAATTCCTTGTATATTCTTTGTATTAATCCTTTCCCAGAATGTGTAGTTTGAAAATATTTTCTCCCACTCTGTTGGTTGTCTTTTCACTCTGTTAATTATTTCTTTTGTTGTGCAGATTTTTAGTTTGATATAATCCAATTTGCTTATTTTTCTTTTTGTTGCCTGTGCTTTTGGGATCATATTCATAAAGTCTTTGCCCAATTCTACTTCCTGAAGTGATTCCTCTATGTTTCCTCATAGGAGTTTTAGAGTTTCAGGTCTTATATTTAAGTCTTTAATCCATTTGTGTTGATTTTGGTGTATTGTGAGAGGTATGGGTCTAGTTTCATTCTTCTACATATGGATGTCCAGTTTCCCCAGAACCATTTATTGAACAAGCAGTCTTTTCCCTAATGCATTTTCTTGGTGTCTTTGTCTAAGACAGCTGACTGTAAGTCTGTGGGCTTATTTCTGGGTTCTCTATTCTGTTCCATTGGTCCAGTGTTTGTTTTATGTCAGTACCATGCTGTTTTGTTTTCTATAGCTTTGGAGTATAATTTGAAGCCAGGCAGTGTAATGCCTCTGGTTTTATTTTATTTATTTATTTTTTGCTGACAATTGCTTTGGCTATTCAGAGTATTTTTTTGTTCCCCATGAAAGTTAGTATTTTTTTTTTCTATTTCTATGAAGAATGTCATTGGTATTTTGATGGGGATTGTACTGAATCTGTAGATCTGTTTGGGTAGTATGGGCATTTTCACCACATTAATTCTTTTAATCCAAGAGAATGGAATCTTTCCACCTTTTTGTGTCCTCTTTAATTCCTTTCAACAGTGAATTGTAGTTCTCATTGTAGAGATCTTTCACTTCCTTGGTCAAATTCATTCCTAGGTATTTCTTTTTTTGGTAAGCTAACTTTCTTGACTTCTCTTTCTATTAATTCATTATTGGAGTATAAAAATTCTGCTGATTTTTGAGTTGATTTTGAATTCTGAAACTTTACTAAACTCAGTTATCAACTCAAAGAGTTTTTTTTTTTTTTTTAGGCTTTGGGTTTTTCTACATATAGTATCGTGTCATGTGCACACAGGGACATTTTGACTTCATCTTTTCCAATCTGTGTGCCTTTTGTGTCTTTCTTTTGCCTGATTGCCCTGGCTAATACTTCAAGTACTGTGTTAAATAGGAGAGGTAAGATTGGGCATCTTTGTCTTGTTCCTGCTCTTGTTCCAGGATGATATTTGTGGGGGGCAGGGGTAGTTGTATATGGCTATTATTGTGTTGAGGTACTTTCCTTCTATATATAATTTGCTGAGAGTCTTTATAATGAAAGGATATTGAGTTTGGTCAAATGTATTTTTCTGTGGCTATTGAGATAATCATATGGTTTTGGAACATGATTTTGCTGATGTGGTGTACAATATATTTTGAATTGCATATGTTGGACCATCCTTGCCTCTCTGGGATGAATCCCACATAATTGTGGTGTGTAATTTTTTGGATGTGTTGCTGTATTCTATTTGCTAATATTTTGTGGAGGATTTTTGTATATATGTTCATCAAAGATATTGGTCTATAGTTTTCTTTTTTGTTGTATCTTTTTCTGATTTTGGTATAAAGGTGATGATGGCCTCATAGAATGAGTTTGAGAGAATGACCTCTGTTTCAATTTCTTGAAAAAATTTGAAGAGAATTAGTATTAATTCTTCTTTAAATATTTCACAGAATTAAGCAGTAAAGCCATCTGGTACTTTGTATTTTCTTTGTTGGGAGACTCCTGATTATTGCTTCAATCTCGTTCTTGTTATTGGTATGTTCAGATTTTCTATTTTTTCTTGATTCAGTCTTGGTAGTTTGTATGTATCCAGAAACTTATCCATTTCCTCCAGGTTTTCAAATTTGTTGGTGTATAGTTGTTTATAATAATCTCTAATGATTCTTTGTACTTTTGTGGTATCAATTGTATGTCTCCTTTTTCACATCAGATTTTTGTTATTTGGGTCTTCTCTCTTCGTTTTTAATTAGCCTAACTAAAGATTTGTCTATTTTACCTTCTCAAAAAAACAACTTTTTGTTTCATTGATCTTTTGTATCCTTTGGGGGGTTTCTATTTCATTTAATTCTGCTCTAATGTTAATTATTTCTTACTGTCTACTAATTTTGGGATTGGGTTGTACTTGTTTATTTATTTCTTTCAGGTATAGTGTTAGATTGTTTATTTGGAATCTCTCTATTCTTTTGATTTTGTTTATTTTAGTAAAATTCCCATTTAGTACTTCTTTTGCAGTGTACCACAGGTTTTGATATGATGTGACCTTATTTTCATTAGTTTTGACAATTTTCTTAACTTCCTGTTTAATTTCCTCTTGGACCTATAAGTCATTCAGGAGCATGTTGTTTAATATCCACATATTTGTATAATTTCCAGAGTTTCACTTGATTACTGGTTTTTATCCATTGTGGTCTGTGAAGATACTTGAAATGATTTGAATTTTTAAAAATTTGTCAAGGCTTGATTTGTGACCTAACATGTGGTCTATCCTATAGAATGTTCCATATGCTGATGAGAAGAATATATATTTTGTAGCTATTAGAAGAATGCTTCTGTAGATATCTGCCACATTTAGTTGGTCTAAAATATGGTTGTAATTTGGTGTTCCTCTGTTGATTTGTTGCCTAGATGATCTGTCTAATGTTGAGAGAGTGGTGTTCAGGTCCCCACCTATTATTGTATTTGGGTCTATCTCTTTCCTTAGGTCTAATAGTGTTTGCTTGATATATGTGGATGTTCCGGTTTGGGGTGCATATATATTTATGATTGTCATGTCTTCTTTCTGGATAGATCCCTTTATCATTATATGATGGCCTTCTTTGTCTCTTTCTATAGTTTTTGTTTTAAAACCTATTTTATCCAATATAAGAATTGCTACCCCTGCTTGGTTTTAATTTCCATTTGTGTGGCATATCTTTCTCCATCCTTTTATGCTTAGTCTGTGTATGTCCTTACAGGTAAGGTGAACCTCTTGTAGACAACATATAGTTGGATCTAGCTTTTTAATCCTATTATTCAGTCTGTGTCTTTTGAGAGGGGAATTTAATCCACTTACATTTAGTGTGCTACTGAAAAGTGTTGTCTTATTTCTGGCATTCTATCAATTTTTATTTGGATATTTTAAATTTGTTTCTTCCCTTCCCTTTTATTGTTTATCTTTGGTGTCTGTTGGTTTTTGGAAGTGGTAAAATACAGTTGTTGTTTTTTTTTTCCTCTCTTTCTCATTTGCTTTTTTGTTCTACCAGTAGTGTTTGTTCTTTCTTGCATGTTCTTGGAGTGATTATTGTTTTTTCAGTCCCAGATGCAGGACTCCCTTGAGGATTTCTTGTAGGACTGCTCATGTGGTGGTGAACTCTCATAGTTTCTGTTTCTCTGTGAAATTCACTATTTCTCCATTGTTTCTGAAGTATCGCCTTGCTAGGTATAGTATTCTGACAGGCAATTTTTTCTTTTAGTATTTTGAATATATCATCCCATTCCTTATGGCCTGTGGAGTTTCTGTTGAGAAGTCTACTGTTATTCTTATAGGGACTCTCTTATAGGTGCCTTGATTCCTTTCTCTTGCTGTTTTTAGGATTGTCTCTTAGAGTTCTGCCAGTTTGACTATAATGTTCCTTGGAGAGGAACTTTTCAGATTAAATTTGTTTGGGGATCTTTGAGCCTCCTGAATATGAAGGTCCATGCCTCTCCCTATACTTGGGAAGTTTTCCACTAATATCTATTTTTATATTCTCAATAGCTTTTTCTTTCTCCTTCCCTTCAGGAATATCCATGATTCAGAGGTTTTTGTTCTTAAGGCTGTTTGCTCTCTCTCTTAGATTTTCTTCATTTTTTAAAATTCTTTTTTCCTTTTATTGTCTGCCTGAGTTATTTCAAAGTAAATGCCTACAAGACCAGAAATTCCTTCTTCATTTTCTCTAGCCTAGTGTTTAAGCTCTCAGTTGTGTTTTTTATTTTGTTGAATGACTCCTTCAGTTCCATGAGTTGTGTTACATTCTTTTTTAAAGTATTAAACTCTTTGTCTATTTTTTCCTTTATATCCTGTATTGTTTTGCTCAATTCATTGTGTCAAGTAACTACATCTTCTTGTATCTACTTGGATTTACTTAAGATTTTTGACTCAGAATTCTTTTCCAGTCATTTCAAAGGTTTTATACTCCTTTGGAGGACTCTTATTTTCTTTTCTCTTCTTTTTTTTTTTTTTGTATTTCTAGTATGTCTACACTGATAGCTGGTCATCTGTTAGCTGTTAGAGCGGTTGCTTCTTCTCTATTACTCTCCTTCCCTGGACTCAGCTGGTGACCCTCCTCATATCAATGTAGTCGAATGCTTGGCAGTCTGCCTGAATAGCAGCAGTGGTTGCTGTGGCTGTTTCTGTGGTAGTAGGGCTACCCTTGAAGTGGCGGTGGCTGTGGAGGTGCCCAAGTGAGAGTGTTGGCTCCAGTGGTGGCAGGCTCTTTACACTACAGTGGTGGCTGCCTGGTGGTGCCAGCCAGTGGCAACAACTGTAGTGGTGGTGGTTGCAGCAGCATCCTACTTGGCTGCGGTGTTCACAGTGGCAGCCCACACATCTACAGTGTGTGTAGCAGCAATAGGGTTACCGTGCAGTGGTGGCAGTGGTGTTTGTGGCTGCAACTGCATCACTGGTATCTGAGGTGTCCTTGGCAGCAGTGGGGTTACCTTGTGGGGGTAGCAGCAGCTCTGGCATTTGCAACTGCCCCCCTGCATCTGCAATGTCCTCAGCAGCAGCAGGGTTAACTAACAGTGGTGGCAACAGCAGATTGGTTGCAGCCACCTCCCTCGCATCTGCGTAGTCCACAGCTGTAGTGATGGGCCACTGACAGACTGCTACTCTGTGTGGAGCTGCTCTGTGATGGGCAACAGTTCTGGGGACAGACAATGGCTCTGGTGACTGCAGCAGTGCTGGAGGTGGGCCTACTTTGATCTTCTGTGGGAGGAATGTACCCTGAGCACCTCTAGTCTACCATCTTCCCAGAAGTCTGTTTGTTTTATTTTGTTTTGTTGTTGTTGTAGTTGGACTTCATTCTTGGTTTTGATGCAAATAGCACAAAATATTTTTATGTGTAATATACATGTACACCTAAAAATTGTATATATATAATTTTTTTCTATAAATATCTGCACACTTGAATAAAGTGATAAAAGGTTGTAATTTCTGTGATCACCAAGTCATTTTACATCAAGTCTTTCATGGCACAAACATTTAATTTGCAACAGCAAGTGAAGAGCCTCCACTTAGGTATTGAGCAGTCAAATAAAAATAATGCATGGTTCTTGAATAACTAAAGTTGGTTAAAAATGCCAACATATAAGCAAAAAATGCAGTGTAATATAGCGACTACTCTATGGGGGTATGTAGAAACGTGTAAGAATGGCCGAAAAGTATAATGGAAAAAAATCATTAGACATGGAAATAAAATTCAAGTTTAAATCTTGTCTGTTCCACTTAATAACTATAGCTTTAAACAAAAATATAATGTTTCTTATCCTTAGTTCTCTCATTTATAAATTGAGGAAACTGAAAGTTATTTAAAATAATTATAAGCCTTGAATTAGACAATGTTTTTAGCTATACATGGCAAAAAAAAGCAGACTTGAAGCTCTTATCATTAACAACGTGGTTGAAAAACCTGAATCTAAACAGAAGTGAAAGGAAAATAACTTTGTTTGAGTGTGTCAAAGAACATTTCTACAAAGATGTGATTTTTCTCTTAAACTGCTTTTCTCTAATAGTGGTTTCAGATTTTAGCTAATCAGGAAATGACTAACTGGGTGAATAAGGCAATGATACCTACCCTTCCCATTTCTATTCAGAATTATAATAGCAGAGAAGTCTCATTCATTGCAATAAGTTAACAAAAAGAAATAATAGAAAGTTTTGAAGATAAGAAAAACTTACTTTACTGCAGATAATTATTTAGATAGAAAACTCTGAGACATCTAAAATTAACTATGAGAACGAATAAGTTCATTTATCAAGAACTTAAAAGAGAAAGTTAACACACTGTCATGTGTAATTTTATACTCTAGAAACAAACAATAGGAAAATTCAATAAACAATTCAATTTATTTTGCACCATTATATGTAAAATGCTTAGGAATAAATTTAACAAAAGCTGTGTGGAAAAACTGAAAAATACTGCTGAGAAAAATTAAAGAAGATATGAAAATAATTAGATATATTTTATGAATTGGAACACAAAATTGTTAAGGTAGTAATTTTCTGCAAATTGATCTATGTGTTTAATGCAATCCCAATCATAATTACATCCATTTTTTTGTTCATTTGCTTTTTAAGGACAGACAAGATTATTCTAAAATGTATGTGGAACTCAGAGGATCTAATATATTCAAAACAATTTGGTATGATAGAAACAAAGGTGGAAGACTTAACACTGCCTGATTTTCAGATATACTATAAAGCCACAGTAAATAAAACCTTTTGGTATTAGCATAAGGATAAACATTCAATGAACAGAAAAGAATAGAGTTGAAAAGTAGACCCATGCATACATGTTCAACTGTTTTTCAACAGTGTAATCAATTGAATTCAATATTAAAAGAATAATCTTTTCAACAAATAGTGGTGGTGAAACAACTCTATATCTAAATAGAAAAATAGATGATCTTTAACAATTACAACTCAGCACTTGCAAAAAATATATATATAAATGTGTCTTAATCCTAAAAGTACAAAATTTCTAGAAGAAAACAGAGGAGAACTGTTTATGACCTTGGAGCAGGCAAACATTTTCTACATAGTGCCCAAAATGTACAACTCATAAAGGGGGAAAAAAAAGGAATAAAATGTATTCCACCAATACATTTAGAAGCCTCCTTTTAGAAAATGAAAAGGCATTCCAAAAACTAGGAGAAATTTATATACATATATATGATATACATGTATATATTACCTAAAGAAGTTAAAAACAGAATGTACAATGAACTCTTACAAATCAATAATTAGACAAGCTACCCAGAGAAAAGATTTGAGCATATCTGGCATAAGAAAAGATATATAAATACTCAATAAATATGTGAAATGCTTCTCTTTATCTCTAGTCATCAGGGAACTGAAAATTAATGTTAATATATTAAGATACACAGACTGAAATGGTTGAATTAAAAAGACTGTCAATACCAGGTTTAGTGATGATATAGGGATATTGGAACACATATGCATTGCTTGTCAGAGTGCAAAATGATAAACTCAATTTGAAAAAATTTCTTATACGTTTATCCTTTGACCCAGCCATTTAAGCAAGTGAAATGAAAATTTATTTCCACATAACAACTTATACAGTGTTAATACCAGCATTATTAACAATACCTCAAATCTAGAAACAATCCAAATGTCCATCAATAAGTGAAGGGCTAAACAACATATGTCATAACAATTCCAACACTACACAGCCATGGAAGGGCCTCAACAATTGGAAAATGAAACAGAACGGAAGAATCCCAAATTAAGCTAAGTGAAAATATCCTGATACAAAAGTGTATCTGCAATATGATTCTATTTTTATGTAGTAGTAGAAAAAGCAAAGCTCATCTATGGTCACAGAATGTGTATCATTTGCCTGACACTGGGTATGGAGATGTGTGTAAGAGGGGGCCAAATGCAACACAACTTGTTGAACTTTTTGCATTTTTGACATGTCCTGTATCTTGACTGTGTTAGTAGTGACAGGGATGTATACACTCATCGCAACTTACAACTTACCTATATGTAAATGTAAAACACGTGCATTTTAATGTATAAGTTTTACCTCAAAAAGTTTATTTCAAAACAACTTAATGCAGTAAAGTTTAAGAGCTTAACCACAAATATCTTGCCTTCCATTCTGCTATCACTGGTTAAAAATAGACTCGGACACTTATAAGGCATGTGTGGGTGACCTTGATCTGAAATACATTTTTCGCAACCCATTTCTCTTTCAAGACTTATGTTCTCTGGAGTTGGGTCAGCGAACAGAAATGGGTAATTAGTTACTACTCATGGAAACAGAAAGACACTGGCCTCTCTCCTTTGGACTTAATCCTCCTTGTCATTGTAACTTCTGCTTATGCAGCAGCTTTGTGTAAGGGGTGTTTATTTTTTCCTTGGGGTGCTGCACAGCTTCCACTCAGTCTCTTTGCCATAGGGAATCCTCTTACAGGGGCACAACCATAACTGCTTCTGTCCTGAGCAGAAATCCATTAGCCAGAACCATCCCCGTTCTCCTATCACTTGATCATGTAGCTTCCAAGGCACCGCTGTGACTCCTACTCATTCTTTAACTTCCACACTTCCTGCTGGGGCACAGGATCTGAGTCCCTCTTCCTCCTGTTCTGGGATTTTTAGAGAACTGGAATGACTGACACGGTGCCCATGTTTTTCCCAGACGACCTATACCATGGTCCCTTCAAGCCCTTCTCCCTCAGAACAAACAAATGGATACTTAGAAGTCTCTATACCCTAAACAAGAACACATTTTTATACATAATTACCATTAAGCATTAGGGGACCAACACCACGTTCTTCCAAGAATTCCCCTACCATGCTCTGCTTCGTTCTGATGGCTACATGTGGTGAGCTTGCCGGTTCTACAGATCAGCAACTATACTGAGGGAAACCGACGTCAGTCTTTCCTTCCTGCAGATGTTCTCAGTCTAAATCAATAGCTTGTTTTAGAGCCATTGCCACTTGTGGAAGCAATCCCTTTATTCTCTTACATTAGGCAAAGGGGTAACTCATCGCTGTGAATACTGTAAAGTATGGAAGTCAAATAGATATTTTTCTGGTTTCCTTCTAAGCCCTTTTCTTTCTTAAACTAGAGAAATAGGACAGAGAATTGATAGTAAAAAAAGAGAAAAAAAAAGAATTCATAGTAATTGGAGATTTCTGCCACTTCCAAGTGAGAACTGAGGAAATCATAGCGGCTCATGGGATCTCTTTTCTTATCTCTTTTTCTCCTTTGAGGACTTTAGTGGTATTCTGTCCTAACATGAAAGGTCCCTCTCAAACTCTGTTACATTGCTTGTTGTTTTGCTTACATATTTGTTTTAACTTTTTAAATCTGAATATTATAAATATAAATATAAACCTGCCTATAAAGTTCAAATAGCCATTTTGCAAGAAAGCAAAAATACTTAACTTTTAATTTTCAGGGACAGGCTTTTTTTAATAGAAAATAATTTCTGTTTTTGACCACTATTAACAATAGCAACCAGTAATATACGAGCATCAAGTGAACATTGTATTGTATTACTTGTAGTAATTCTTAAATCTTTCATTTTATAGTTTGTTGACAATCTTAAAAAACATAAAAACTCTACTACATATAATATTTCTTTACATTCAAGTTCAATGGATTAACTCACCTCTAGAAATTTTTTGAATTATAGACTCCAGTTAAAACTTATGGCCTGGAAATTATGCCTGAATCAAAATAAAAATGCATGATATAATATACAACTTCAAACCTCTAAAAATTAGAAATAGTCCTATACCCTACCCTTCATTAGAGATCATCATTGTATAGAGATCATACCTTTTACCTCATATTTTCTCATGCTGGCTCACTTTTTATAACCCCTAAATTTCACTCATATAGATTAAATTATAAAGCGAGTTTCAAGCTCACAGTTTCAGCTATGAGCATCACGCAGAATTTAAATAACTCTTCAAAGACTGCTACTTGATGGGTCACATCGGTTTTATCATTTCTGAAATATTGAAATAAATAATTTCAGTTAGTTTGTTCTTTTGAACAAATGGAGAAACAAAATGTGTAGCAACTCATGTCTCTGAAAATTTAGGGATGGAATCTTTTATGTATTTTATATATACAAAAAATACATTCTTTGTTATTCATAAATAAACATAGTGCTGGAAATTAGAATTGTGAAAGCTTTGTGAGTTTTTGCATGTACTTTTGAGCCATAAAACTTATGAGGCTTTCCAGAAAATTTCAAACTTCAATATATTAGGCTTTCCTTGACATGTTATCACCCTATTATAGAAATGTTGTACCCTTATGTCACACACAAAAACAATGTGGTAAGAAAAATTATAGGATACTGTGATTACAGTCCCAAAATGAGATACTATATTTGAAAGTGCTTATCTGAACTGATATAAAGGCTTTATTATGGGTGACCTAAAACAGAGTACAAATCACTGTATAAATCAGTATATTGTATGTTTTTCCTGTAATCACTTAAAATCCAGGGAAAATAGTTTGTGCTTTATGTTAAGTCGTTAAGTTGCTCACATCAGAAAAAGAGCTCATACAGAAAAAGAGCTCATATATCTAGCATTACCTATTACTAGATGTTTCATCAAATCTAATAGAGTACTTACATCTCTACTTGGGACCAGGAAGGAAAGAAAAAAGTAAACTTTCATTTATCAAATGTCTTTTAATGTCAATTTCTGGACTTAATGCTTTTATATAGGAGTTCAATGAGATAAACTAGTGACCTTGTGTAATCGACAAGTCCCCTATTAAAAATCATGTGTTAAACATAAATATTATATTCATTTCCTATCGAAACCTAAATAGAATGTAAAAATAATAAAACAAACCTAAATAAAATATAAAAAGAAATACAAGTAAATAAAAGCAAAAAAAAATGATAAAAATGTACAAAACTACAGAATCAAAATTGAGAAAGAGAAGACAACTGTAAGTAACTGTTAGTGAAAAACTTTTGCAAGAGACAATACAATTAGATTAGCTGTAAATATTTAGCAAAGTGGAAAGTCCGAAACCAGTGTGTTTGCAATGGGGGAAAGATATAATGAGTAAATTAAATTAGGTAATTGTTCAGAAAATATCTAAAGTTGCATACTCAAGAACTAGTCATCTACACAGACATAACACAGTTGAAAGTGATGGTGTCTCTGGGTTGGGAAGGGGTGGGGCAGGCAACTGCATAAACCTTGAGGTACTATTACATTTTTAAGTTATATTCATGTACTGCATAGAGAAAACTATTTAAAAATAATTTTTAAGATGAGGAAAGAAAGCTTCTTTCTTAGTTCAAAGTGGTATCTCTACCCCTTGGTAGACTGTGCAGCATACAGTAAATACACCATAATGAGTATACAAATGACTGAATGAAGGTTATCTCAAAAAAAATCTCAATAACTCTCTGGTGAAAAACTTGGGGTGTCAGGAAATTTATTCATCACACAGTAATGGATAGATGTGAGTAACAGACCCTGGTTTGCTTCTCTGAGTGATCTGTCATCTACATCATGCTAGGCATTTTTCATTAAGAAATAAAGAAGAATATAAGTAGGTAGAAAGGAAAACATGATTCTACTTTCCCCAAAAGCAGGACAAAATGTTTATGTCAGTGAAAATTATTAAGAATTGGTAGCACAAACTGAAGTCTATCACAAAATAAAAAGCAATATGTAGCTTGTATATAAGTGTATCACAGTAGTATTGGATGATTAAACCATTTAAATAGTCGTGTTAAAGAGATTGTAGGCACCAAACAATATTGTGTTTTACAACAGTCCTCCAACTGGGATGCATGCACATTGGAGACACCTGACCATTTCGGATAAACAAACAAGGCTGTTTGGTTTATACATACTCACATTTCATAAATACTAAACGTATTCTTCTTGACTTGAGGGAATGTCTTTTGCTGAGGCATCATTTCAAATCTTCTATCTTACCTTTCTTATATCAATTATCCTTCCCCAATATTCAAAAAAAGAATGGCATTCTTCTCACTTGTCCCAGATTTCACAATTGGGTTTTGCTCCAGGTTTGAAAATGCTCTGTGCAGAGGCAGACTACAATTTTGAGGAAATTGAAGTTTATAAAAAGGAGCCTGCTTTAAAAAGTAGAATACAAAATTGCAAGTGCAAAATTAGGTATGAAAGTAAATATTTATTTAGAAAAACAAAATAAATCATGAATAATTTCTGGAGTGCTGGAGTTTCAGGTCCATTTCTTGTGAAATTGCTTTAGGCAATTTACCTGAACTGCTTACCTGTGAATGCTTCTTACTTGCAATCTGTCTTCATTTTTCTCCCAAGAGCAGTCCACAACTAACAGTAGATCCAAGCAGTCATAGAAGTCTGTTCAAGGTGGGGATATATGAAACTTAAGGTTCATTAACTTCAGGGTCATCTGCTTCTGCCTGAAGGCCACAGCAAAAGGTAGAATTTGTAATGAGTAGTAGTGAAGCTTTCTTGTTTGTCTGCAAGGTCATTGTAAACCCATGGTAGGGCCATGGTTCATTCCTTGCCTTAGACACATTTGTGTTGAGGGTGCGGTCTTTGTAGAAAAATATATTTTGGCCCATGCTCTAAATTTAGATATTTTGTAGAATAGAACAGAAAGAATAACGACTTTTAATTTAAAGATCATGTCATATCTCCGGACTGTTACCTCTGGTCATAACGAACAAAAATATAGGATGAGTCCTCCCACTCACAAAAATTATAAATCTGAACTGTACATGTGAAGCAAATATCTGCAGACAGTGGAAAAAGGCAGTACAACAATGAGATCATAACATTTTGAAAACGAAATGTTAAAACTGCCATTTATAATGGAATTAAGAAAAAATTCAGAACAGTATCAAAGAAGTGAAAAGGAAATCCACAAAATGGGAGATGATAATATTTGCAAATCATACATCTGATAAAAAATTATTATACAGAATATATACATATATACATAATATATATATTCTGTATTTTATTTATATATTATAAAGTGCATGTATATATACGTGTGTGTGTGTGTGTGTGTGTGTGTGTGTGTGTGTGTGTGTGTGTATACTCATACAACTCAACAACAAAAAATCTGATTAAAATATGGGCAAAGGAAAGGAATTGATATTTCTCCAAAGAATAAAAAGAATGAAATGAAAACATCACATAATTAGGGAAATGCAGATCAGTCCCACAATGAGATATCACTCCACATCTACTAGAATGACTATTATCAAAAAAAAATAATAAAATAATAACAAGTTTTTATAAGGATGTGGAGAAATCAAAACCATTGTGCATTGCTGGCAGGAACATAAAATAATGCAGCTGCTGTGAAGAATAGCTTGGCAGTAACATGAAATATTAAACATATAATGACCATAGGATTGAGCAATTACACTTTTAGGTATATACCCAAAATAACTGAAAGCAGGGATTAGCACAGATAGTTTTACACCAATGTTCATAGCAGCATTATTCACAATAGCCAAAAGGTGGAAACAACCCAAATACCCAACAGATGAATGGAGAAACAAAATAGGATATATACTTTCAATGGAATATTATTTAGCTTTAAGAAGGAAGGAAATTCCGATACATGCTACAATACGGATGAACCTTAAAAACTTTGTGCTGAGTAAAATTAGCCAGACACAAAAGGACAAACATTGAACAATTATATGATTCTACTTGTCTGAGGTAACTAGAACAGTCAAGATCATAAAGACAGAAATTAGAGTAGTGGTTACCAGGGATTGAGGGGAGAAGAAAATGGAGATTTATTGTTTATGACTAGAGAGTGTCAGTTTGAGGTAATAAAACAGTTCTGTAGATAAAAGGTTGTTATGATCACACAACAATGTGAATGTATTTAACGTCACTGAACTGTACATTTAAAATAGTTAAAATGGTAAATTTTATGTTGTGTATATTTAATCAAACATTTCTGGAAGTAAGAAATAATAAAAACAACTTAGAAATTAAATGATTAAATATTTGCAAAACCTCTACTCTAAAGTCTCCGAAAACGGCTTAGACAAATGAGAAGACTGCATTAAAAAGAGATGTATTATGTTAATTAATTGGATTCATAAATATTATTCAGGGGCCCATTGTCCCAAAACTGATTTATAGATTTAATGTGATTCTAATAAAAACCTCAGTAGGCATTTTTGTTTTATTTTGCTTTTCGAAACATTAAGAAACTCATTCTCTAATTTATATGAAAATGTAGAAGATCTAGAATAGCCAAAACAATTTATTTCTAAAGTAAAAATTAAGTTCAAGAACATATACTACCAGATTTGATAATTTAATATATAACCACAGTAAATAATTCAGTGTAGTTTAGGCATAAAGATAGACATATAGATCAGTGGAACAGAATAAAGAACCCAAAGTAGATATGTGGTCAATTGACTTTCAACAGATCAGTCAAAACAGTTCAAGAGAAAAAAGTTTTTCAACAACTAATTCCAAGACAAGAAGGTGCCGGAATAGAAAAATAAGCAAGCAAACAAATAAAACCACCATTGAACTCATTTTTACACTTTAATGACATTTAGATTAAAATAGATCTTAGAACTAGCATGACAGGCAGCTGTGCAGGACCCCAGCAAGCCCTGCCCCACCCTCTGAGAGCCCGACCAAGCCACCATCTAGGCTGCCAACATAACAGGCAGCAGTGCCATCAGAAACACTCTCTGTCACTGCCACAGGAACCAGCACTGAAGGAGTGGACTAGGACAGCCACTGCCACAGCAACTGCTAACACAAGTGTGGCTCACTGCCATACCAGCAGCCACCACCACCTCATAAGAACCTACTGACCATTCATCAGCATAGACAGAAGAAGAACCACTAGTGGAACCCAGGGAAACAGAGAGAAAATAAAGAGAAAATCCATCCATGGTCACCTATTTTAATCGAGGAGCACTAGGATATCTCAGTGCATCCATCAGGGTCAGGGGGAGCTAGCCAGTGTGCCAATAGGCCCACTCAAGAACGCCCACTTTAACATAAGAGTGACAAGAATCCAAGGCACTGCCCCCCAAAACTCAAGAGATTAACCCCCCCGAGTGAACCAACATATTGTTCAGCAAGGAAATACTAAATGCCACAGGGACTAGGCCACAGAGTCACTCTCACACAACTCCAACACTGAATTCAGTCAAAGTACCTACACGGAGACTGCACTACTGTGTCTACCTGGAACCAATACTAAAATATCCCATTCAATCATTATTATAAAACACATCTACAAAATAAACTCTCTCTCCTCAAACCCCACACCAGAGTAGTAGAAAAAGCAACTACTCTACCAGATGACTAAACAAAGATTAGAGACACTAGAAATATGAAAAAAAGAAAGAAAGAAAGAAAGAAAATATGACACCACCAAAGGAATATAATAATTCACACATACCGAACCCTATAGAATAAGAAGTCCTTGAAATAACTGAAAAGGAATCTCGAGTAAGTATTCTAAGGACACTCAATGAGATACAAGAAGACTCAGTTAAATGACACAATGAAATGAGAAAAAGTATCCAGAACCTGAAGGAGGAAATGTACAAAGAAATAAATGCCCTAAAAAAGAATGTAGCAGAGCTTGTGGAACTGAAGGTTTCATTCAACAAAGTGAAAAACACAACAGAGAGCTCAAGCAGCAGGCTAAAACAAGCAGAATAGAGAGCATTTCTGATCCTGAAGATGGTCTTTTTGAAATAACCCAGGTGGACAAAAAAGAAAAAATATTAAAAATAAAGAAAATGTAAGAGAGATAGCAGACGACATTAAGCACACAAATATCCATGAGTATTCCAGAAGGGCAGGAAAAGGAAAAGGGATTGAAAACATATTCGGTGAAATAAAAGTAGAAAACTTCCCAGGTATAGGGAGAGAAATGGACTTTCAGATCCAGGATGTTCAAAGAATCCCAACCAGATTCAACCCAAAAATGTCCTCTTCAAGATAGGTTATAGTCAAATTTGCAAATCTCAAAGACAAAGAGAATCCAAAAAGAAGGAAGAGAAAAGTGCCAAGTCACCTATAAGGGAGCTCCTCTGAGACGAACAGCATACTTTACATTGGTAACCCTAAATGCCAGAAAATAATGAGATGATTTATTCAAAATACTAAAAGACAAAAATTGCCAGCCAAGAATACTATACCCAGCAAGGTTATCCTTCTGGAATGAAGAACAAATATTGTACTTCTCAAACAAATGAAAACTGCAGGAGTTCACCACCACGAGACCATGCCTACAAGAAATCCTCAGGGGGTACTGCACCTGGTATCTGAAAATCAACCATCCCTACCATGAATACACAAGAAAGAACAAAATCCACCAGTAGAAAAAAAATGCAAGCAATAAAGAAAAAGGAATTTTATCTAACAACCTCAAGAAACCAACAAACATGGAAGACAAACAATAAAATGGAATGAAAGGATCAAAAGATATTTAAAACATCCAAACAAAAATCAATAAAATGCCAGGAGTAAATCAACACCTATCAATAATAACTCTTAATTTCAAAGATTAAATTCCCTACTCAAAAGACACAAACTGACTGATTAGATTAAAAGATAGACCAAAAAATATGTTGTCTTCAAGCAACTCACCTAACTTGTAAAGACACACACAGACTAAGAGTGAAAGGATGGAAAAAGATACATCACACCAATGGAAACCAAAAATGAGCAGGAGTAGCTACTCTTACATTGAACAAAATAGACTTTGAACCAAAAACCATAAAAAGAGACAAAGAGGGCCACTGTATAATAATAAAAGGATCTACCCAGCCAGAAGACATAAGAATCATAAATATATATGCATCCAACATCAGAGCTGTTGATTAAAATGATGGGAGACGCAAAGGAAGACAGAGCAGACGAGATGCAGGTGAAGAGCAGGGGGCTACTGCTCTCTCAGGCAAATAGCGCCGACCCAGCCGCAATTACAGCTTTTATTACATTTAGCAAGCTGTGCATGCGAGATAAGCATTAATGCATAAATTCTGTTATACTTTTCTCAAGAGCAGAAGGCCGTTACCTCCCTTCTCAAGCACTTGGTTATCTATAATGCGCCTCCTGGGAACATCCCAAGAAAGCGTTCTCACGACTTCAAGCGTTCTCAAGGATTGTTTGCAATCCTTGACATTTCTTGGTTAACTCGTTTGCGAGTTCGCCAAGTGAACCTGTCCTTGGGTGCTGTCCACAGAAGTCCATTAACCATTTCCTTCACAGAGCAGCCAGATATATATAAAGCAAACACTGTTAGACGTAAAGAAAGAGATAGACCCAGATACCATAATAAAGGTGGACCTGAATACCCCTCTCTCAAATTGGACAGATCATCTAGGCAAAAGATCACAGAGAAACACAAGATCTAAACCACACTTCAACCCAATCGAAGTTGGCAGACATCAACAGAGCATTTCATTCAGCAACCACAAAATATACATTCTTCTCATCAGCACATGGAATACTTTCCAGGATATACTACATGTTAGGACCAAAATCAAGTCTCAACAAATTATAAAACATTGAAATTATTTCCTAATTTTTATCAGACAATGATGGATAAAAACTAGAAATTAATAACAAATGAAACTCTGGAAATTATATAAATACATGGAAATGAAGCAACATCCTCCTGAATGACACATGGGTCCAAGAAGAAATTAAACAGGAAATAAAAAAAAAAATTCTTGAAACTAATGAAAATAATAATACATCATACCAAAACCTGTGCAAAGGAAGTACTATAGGGAAGATTATCACAAAAAACATATACATCAGAAGACTAGAAAGATGGCAAATAAACAACCTAATGCTACACCTCAAAGAACTAGAAAAACAAGAGCAATCCAACCCCAATGTTAGAAGGAAAGAAATAGTTAAGATCAGAGTAGAACAAAATGAAATAGAAACCCAAAAAAACATACAAAAAGATCAATGGAAAAAAGAGTTGGTTTTTGAGAAGACATTATCTAGGCCAACTAAAAAAAGAAGAGAGAAGACACAAATAAAAATTAGAAATGAAAAAGGAAACATTATAACTGATACCACAGAAATACAATGTATCATTAGAGACTATTATAAACAAATATATGCCAACAAATTTGAAAACCTGGAGAAAATGCACAAATTTTTAGACTCATACAAGCTACCTAGAGTGAATCAAGAATGCAAAGAAAACTTGAACAGACAATAACAAGCAAAGAGACTGAAGACGTAATCAGCAGTCTCCCAACATAGAAAAGCACAGGCCTGGATAACTTTACTGCCGAATTCTACCAAACCTTTAAATAAGAAAAAATACCAATTCTCTTCAAACCATTCCAAAAAATGAAACACAGGCCATCCTCCAAAACTCATTCTATGAGGCAAACATCACCTTGATACCAAAACCAGACAAAGATACAACAAAAAAAGAAAACTACAGGTGAATATCTTTGAAGAATATGGATGCAAAAATCCTCAATAAAATATCAGCAAATAGAATATAGCAAAATATTCAAAAAATTATATACAATAATCAAATGGGTATCATCCCATGGATGCAAGGATGGTTTAAGAGCCAGAAAAAACATTTGACAAAATTCAGCATCTCTTCATGATAAAGTCTCCAGCAAATTAGGTATAGAAGAAAATATTTCAACACAATTAAAGCCATATATGGCAAACCCAGTGCCAATATCATCCGAATGGAGAAAAGTTGAAAGCTTTTTCCTTCAGAATGGGAACAAGACAAGGATGCCCACTATTGCCACTCCCATTTAACAAAGTATTAGAAGTAGTAGCCACAGCAACCTGGCAAGAGAAAGAAATAAAGGGAATCCAGATTGGAAAAGGCAAAGTCAAAATGTTCCTGTTTGCAAATGACATGATCCTATACATAGTAAAGTCTAAAGACTCTACAAAAATCCCTTAGAGTTGATAAATGATTTCAGCAAAGTTGCAGGATACAAAATCAGCGTGTAAAAATCAGTAACATATTTATACTCCAATGATGTACTTGCAGAAAAAGAAATCCAGAAAGCTAGCCCATTCACAATAGTCACACACAAAAAATAAAATACCTAGTGATAAAGTTTTCCAAGAATGTGAAATATCTCTACGATGAGAACTACAAATCACTGTTGAAAGAAATTAAAGATGACACAGGAAGATGGAAAGATATCCCATGCTCTCGAATTGGAAGAATTAGCATTCTGAAAATGTCCATACTACCCAAAGTGATCTACAGAGTCAATGCAATCTCCATCAAAACACTCTTCACAGAAATAGGAAAAAAAAATCCTAACATTCATATAGATCAATAAAAGACCTAGAATAGCCAAAGCAATCCTGAGGGGGGAAAAAAATGAAGCTGGGGGTATATCACTACCTGACTTCAAATTATACTACAAAGCTAAAGTAACCAAAACAACATGGTACTGGCATAAAAACAGACACATGGACCAATGGATCAGAATAGAGAACACAGAAATCAGCCCATATACCTATAGCCAACTGATCTTTGAAAAAGGCACCAAGAACATATACTGGGGAAAAGATTTCCTCTTTGATAAATGGTGCTGGGAAAATTGGACATCCATATGTACAAGAATGAAACTAGACCTGTATCTCTTGCCATATATCAAAAGCAATTCAAAATGGATTATACAATTAAATATAAGACCTGAAACTATAAAACTCCTAAAAGAAAACATAGGGGAAACTCTTCAGGAAGTAGAACTGGGCATAGACACTATTAATATGACCCAAAAGCACAGGCAACAAAAGGAAAAATAAACAAATGGGATTATATAAAACTAAAAGTCTTCAGTACAGCAAAAGAAACAACCAGCAGAGTTAAAAGATAACCAACAGAGTGGGAGAAAATATATATAAAATATGCATTCAACAAAGGACTAATATTCAGAATATACAAGGATCTCAATCAACTTAACAGTAAAAAAACAACTAACTTGATTAAAAAATGGGCAAAGGAGCTGAATATGCATTTCTCAAAGGAAAATATATGAATAGCCAACAGACACATTAAAAAATGCTCAACATCACTCAACATATTGGGAATGCAAATCAAAACCACCCTGAAATATCATCTCACTCAAGTTAGACTGGCCATTATCAAAAAGACAGAGAATAATGAATGCTAATGAGTGTGTGGAGAAAGGGGAACACTCCTATACTGTTGGTAGGAGTGTAGAATGGTGCAGCCATTATGGAAACGTGTATGGAAGTTCCTCCAACAACCACAGATAGAGCTGCCATATGACCAAGCAACCCTACTGCTGGGTATATACCCAAAGGAATGGAAATCATCACGTTGGAGGGACACCTGTACTGCCATGTTTATTGCAGCTCTATTTACAATAGCCACGAGCTGGAACCAACCTAAGTGCCCATCATCAGATGAGTGGATAAGGAAAATGTGGTAAAATGTGGAGTACTATTCTGCCATTAAAAAAAAAAAGTGAAATACTGCCATTTGCAGCAACATGGATGAATTTAGAGACAATTATGTTAACTGAAATCTTCCAAGCACAGAAAGAGAAGTAGCACATATTCTCATTTGTACATCAGAGCTAATAAAAAGACAGATGAATGAATGAACAAATAAAGAAAGGAGGAAAAGGAAGCAGCAATCACAAGAACACAATGGACTTTTTGGGAGGGGAAACAGAGCTGGGGTTGCTGTGGGTGGACGGGGTGGAAAGAGATGGTGGGGGGAGCGTGAGGATCGGTTGCACTGTGTAATGGTAGATGTTCTCATTGCCCTGATTTGAACATCACATTTTGCACACTGGCATTGATGTTCAATGCCGAACCCCACAGATATGCACACACACACACACACAAAAATTTTTAAAAAGAAGCTCATCCCAGAAGTAAACCAGTTCCTTTTACCAACTTTGAAATCTTCCTGACTGAACATTGATATGAGGCCTGAAATTCCAACTCTGTTATGCATGGCATAAAAGAAAAATAAAGTAAATAAAATAGATCTTAGATCTCAGAGTAAAAGCTGACACTAATAACTAAGGGAAAAGGACATGGACCTGCAACTTGAGGAAGGCTTTTTCTCGATTCTTGCTTGTCCTGATCCCAGTCTTCTGAGTATTCCACGAGGTCAGTGGAGAAGAGACTGGGACTGGCCCTGCTGTGCTTGAAGAGCCAGATGTTCAATACTCTCACACTCACACCTGGCATTTAGCAATTAGTCAACAATTTTAGCAAAATTCTTACTGGCTTTATTGCATCTAGATCCTACCCTGTTAAGCAAGTAATGGTAAATATAAACCCTATCGATGTTTATTACTAAGAAATGAATTTTCAATAAATTGAAATTGTCCTTTGTGTACCACTAAAACTTGTAATGCTACCTCAATTCGGAAAACAAAACAAAAAAGTATACCTTGGAGTCGTAGGTCCAGAGAAAATTTTTAAAAATAAATGTAAATATTATAGTTTGGTCCAAGAAGCATTATGAAATAATCTGTAAAACAAAATTTCAAATATGCAAATATGTTACATGAGGATAAACTACCGGGTCCTGGGAAGAGATATGGAAATACAAAGTCAGAAAAAGAAAAAAAAAAGAAGAAGAAGAAGAAGAAACATTTTCAAGATTCCTAGTAATAGATAACATACTGTTTATTTTTAATTGATCATTACAGGTGCCAAAACTGAATGGTATATAGCTTCCATTGGATCCATTGAAAAGCATATCATAAAGGCTTTGTTTTAAATGTCAAATATTACAATATAATGGAAGTCACATCCTTTGCAAGTATTTAAACTTTAACAATAGCATAAGCCAAGTCAAAAATGGAATAAAGGCATATGGTTTGCAAAATTATTTTAGGAATATATGACTTAAAATTGTAAAGATTCCTAAAGTAAGACACCAAATAATTCCTATTAACATTTTTCCTGCCATGATGACAGGATTAGATACATACATTGAATAGGTTTCATTGATAGGTGTGTTTTCAGTCCTGAAAATAAGCTCTAAAAGAATAAAGGGAACAAAGGAGGAAGGGTTTAAGTTGTGCATCAATTTGTCAGTCTTACCTGCTAGTTGAACTTCTCCCCTTATGTTACTTTTATTTCACTCAATTACTGCTGTTGTTTTAAATAAGTCCAATGAGGAACATAGAGTTATCTGGCCTTCTCTGGGAATCTTCCTTCAAGGAACGGTCCAAGATCACGGATACTGAGATCATGGAATTCATCCTCTTCATGTTTGTAAACTCAGCTGACACTGTATGGATTTTGGCCGCCTGCTGAATCAACTCCTCTTTCTATGTATTACGCTATTCTCCAATAAGGACAAGATCTACAGAGTATAGTGTAAAGAAGGAATTATCAATTATTTTTAAAGTGATACTAAGAGCAAGGAAAACATACTGAAAAACCAATATGTCTTTGGAATTAAGGGAGAAAAATCTTAAAAATTAGAATAGTCTAGAAGAAACTCAGTAATTGAGTAATTTAAAATATCCACTGATATGATTCACTCGCTTATCCAGAGTGTCCAGAGGGCGTCGTTCACCACGTTCTCAACATCTGAACCCAGGATTATCATATGCCTTTTCCTATATTTACTATTGCATAATAAGTGATTAATATATCATTTAATAGTTAACTGAATGATTGATTTCATCCATGACTCTATGGCATTAATCTTTTTTATCTGGGTAAATGCCACCATCACATATATTATGGATGGGCTGTCTTTCACTCTGTCCTACTATTGAAAGGGAAAATTCCCCTTTATCCAAACAAGAATGCAGGAAAATGACCTATAATTTTCTATCTGAGGCTCCAGCTGGGATTTTTTTGCTTGAGCTGTGATACAAGAAGCAGAGACACTTGGTGATCTGGACATCATAGCAGTGAGCATGATGGTGACACCAAGAGTACAAATTGAAGAGTCCAGGCCAGACCATTCCTGCCAAAGTAGGTCTTTGACTCCAGTTCCCGCTAACAAGAGCTCTGGACTATAGTTAACAATGATCTATTCTATTCTTTAAAAGTGCAAAGAGAGTAGACGTTAAGTGCTCTCACCACGAAAATGATAACTATGTGAAATAAATTTGTTAATTAGCTAGATTTAAACACTCCACAGTGTGTGTGTGTATATATATACTTCAAAACATCAGGTCGTTCAGGATAAATATATAAATAGTATCTATCGATTAAAAAAAATTAAATAAAAATAAAAATGTGGATTTCCCAAAATTAAAATAAAATAAAATAAATATGTTAGTTGTGAGGATGAAAAAAAAACTCTGGATCTCTGCAAAGGTCTTTCCTTTCCAAGCCTGATTTCCAGCCCTCACATTATGTATGTATACTGTGCAGTAACCTGGGCAGATTCAAATAAGATACAGCATACAGTGCTCCATAGCCAAGGATAGGCTTCAGATGACATAAATATGTTACTTTTACAGCCTGGCCTGTGATTTTTTTTTTTTTTTTTTTTTTTTTTTGTCTTTTTCGTGACTGGCACTCAGCCAGTGAGTGCACCGGCCATTCCTGTATAGGATCCAAACCCGCGGCGGGAGCGTCACACTCTCCCGAGTGCGCCACGGGCTCGGCCCTGGCCTGTGATTTATTAATGATTATTTAAAAGGTATCTCATAGTGCAAAACTGACAAATAATCAAAATTACCCTTAAAATGTTACTATTGGAAGTTAACATAACTTCTCTTCATAAGCCTAATTCCAGATACCATTCCCCACGGTTATTTTCATTTAGTTTCAGATGAAGTTTATGTTTAGAGGACATATTATATGAAAAAGTCGTATGTTTAAATATGAGAGTCATGCTCACTACAAAAAGTTGTTTATTCTGTAAGGGGCACATGAGAACTGCTTTCTTGATGGAGTAACAAGATCACATTCCCCCATCTCATTTTCACCCTGTCTTTAAATGGGAAGCAAACTCACTCTATTTAAATTGTTTTGCTTTCTCACTCTCTGCTAAGAGTGCAGAGTTGTATCCATGCAAGTAAATGTGCCCTTAATGTGTCTCCCTTATGTAGAATACTGTTTTATTATTATTATTATGAAATAAAATTTGTATATAGTGTAATGAAAAGCAGGAAAAACGTAAAGTTCTAACCGAGTGCACTGTAGAGTTTAAAATTATAAAGGAGTTTCAAAAATATGCACTTTCACTTGCACTTTTTGATTGTTCACTTCTGGAACTACAGGTGATTAACCACACGGGATTTCACTCTTCGTTCCAATCACTGTCCTCTTCATTCGGTATTGTCTGTTCAAATTTATCAACACATACTTTCATTTTTCCCTCAGCTGATTTGATTGCTTCTCTAATCTATCCTTATTCTGTCTTATATAGTTTCTCAGAGTTTTTGTACATAATTTAGCAATTTTCTAATTATCTGTCTTATAATTTCTACACTTAGTCCAAATTCTGTGCTGTCGACAAATATAAGAAAAGTTTATTTCCTCTTTTATTTGAGATACTGCCACATATTTGGACATAAACTTAAGGATACAATTTTTCTAATTAAAAGTTACAACCCTAAATTTTCTCAGAAAATATTATTGCGCATTGCTCACTACTTTGTCGGAATTCTCATTATAGTTTTCCCATTCCTAGGAAACAGCATGATGTCTAATTATGAATTTTTAAAAAAAGATCATGTTCTAAACATCACAATTACTGGTACACTTCTTAGCATAGCAACTTTATTTATTTGTTTATTTTTTACTTCTCCTCCCAAATACTTATTTGACATGACACTGAATTACAGCCTGAAAGTGCACAAGGAATAATTTAGAATTGCTGGTTTTATATCCTAATTCCACCTTTCTTCCTTGTTTGTATTTTAATGCAAGTTTCGACTTCACAGTCATTTCTGTTAAGCTTAATCTTAATAGATTCAAGTTTTAGTCTTTATTTGTTGACTTACCTTGCTCAAGTTATGGGCCTTTACTCTTTTACTGGCTACTTGATGTTCAGAAACATCTCTGCCTGGCAGGCGTTGGTGGTATAGTGGTTAGCATAGCTGCCTTCCAGAAACATCTCTGCCTCAATTCCTCCATTTGCATTGAAGACTATATACTTCAAGTCCTTTTGCCATGAATTAATGAAATCAGTGCTTGCAATGGTACTTTGCACATGTTAATTGTTTGATAAGTATTTCCTATTACATCAAAACACTTAAAAAAATAAAAACTATTCAGTTTGTACATTAGGCAAACTTCTGCCATGAAGTGTTCTAGTTATACATGTTAGCACTGTGACAGCTACAATTTGGGTTTCTACACTCTGTTAGTTTCTGGTGGCTGCTGTAACAAATGACCTTAAACTAGGTACCTTAACACAACAGAAATTTATTCTCTAAAAGTTATAGTGACTAGAAGTTCTAAATCAAAGTGTAGACAAGGCTGCACTCCTCCAGAGGTTCTGGGGAGAAAAACTATCTCTTAGAGCTTCTCATGGCTATAAGGCATTCCTTGACTTGCAGACTCATTTCTCTTATCTCTGCCTCTGTGGTCACCTTTTTTTCTCCTCTTCTGTCAATTTTCCTTCTGCCTCACTCTTTAAGGACATTTGTCATTGAACTTAGAGCCCCCAAAGAAAATAGAGGGTAAGCTCTTCTTCCCCAAATCCTCTTAATCACATCTTTTACCATGTAAGATAATATTCACAGGTTCTAGGGATTAGGATGTAGAGATATTATTGGGCGGTTATTATTCAATCTACTACATACGCCAATTATATTACTATTCAAATCACAGACAAAAAATATTTACCCGAAGAGAGCTGCGATTTACAATTGGAAATTGTTGCCAGTATTTACATGATTGGTGGTATCACTACTTGGCACCTGTGACATGGTACCTTGGAACTTACTCAAGACATGAATTAGCTATGTGAAGTTGGGCATGTGACCTGAACTTCCTGAGCCTTCAATATCACCTATACAATTAGGAACTTTTCCTTGATTACCCCCAAGTTATTTTCAGCAGTAATTTCACAATTGCATAATTTTACTCAGATATAAAAATGACAGAATTTTTTTATTTTATGATATAAATTAAACTTCAAAATCTAGTGAAATATGAATATTTATTAGAATATGAGTCAAACAAGTATTATATGGCATTATGAGATGAGTGAAATAGTAATTGCTATGCAATTTCTAGAGAATGATTGATTACTTCTAATTCAGATGATCACAGAAGGTTTCATGGAGAAAGTCTAGAAGGAATTAGGTAAAGACAAGACAGAGAAGAGGCAGAAAAGATGTGATGGACCTCCAATCCAAGAACCACTTGATAGTCCTGACATAAATGGACATGTATTAAGCATCTTTAAGAATTGAGTGTTTTGCCATTAAAAAGATGAATTAGGATTTAATAAAACTTGTTGAAGGAAAAAATTCTAAAGTCTAAGTATTATGATTAAAACTTACTGTATGGTAAAGCAAACAATTTTTAGTAATTTAATAAATTTGAAATTGCTAACTTATCATTCTATATAGTATTAATGCATAGACATAGGAATTAAGCCAACCCTTGGAGAGAACCTTGGGCCAGTTCCCCAAAACCGTTCTCCCTTCCTAAGCCCATGGGTCTGTGATGGAAGGATCAGCCTCAAAGATCTCTGAAATGCCTTTAGGGTCTTTCTTCCATTCTCCTGATGATTCCTTCTTTCCGTCCTTATCTCCTTAACAAACGATGCTGGGCTACACTCTTGATTTTCTCTACTGAACATGCTTTCTTACTCTTTACATGGCCAGGCTGAGAATTTTCCAATGTTTGCCCTCGGCTTTCCTTGTAATTATAAATTATGGCTTTATGTCATTCCTTTGTAGCTTAGAAATTTCTCTGCCAAATATTCTAGTTCATAACTCGAGTCCTGCATTTCATAAAGCTTTTGGGAATGGACAGAATGCAGCTAAGTTCTTTGTAACTTTATAACAAAGGTGACTACTTTTTCTCCAGTTTTCTGTAAGTTCTTCTTCATTTACATCTGACACCTCCTCAGAATGGCCTTTCCGTCCATATTTCTACCAGCATTCTGGTCACCACCATTTGCCTGCTCTCTATGGAGATACAAACTTTCCCTGGTCTTCTAGTCTTCTAAGCCCTCATGGAACCAGGCTTTTCTCCCCTGCTGCTCCAGATTATTCCATCCTTAGCCCATCACTCAGTTCCAAAGCTGCTTCCACATTTTCAGATATCTGTTATGAACAACATCCCACTTCTCAATACCAATTTTCTGCATTATACTTCTGTTGCTTATAACAGAATTCCCAAAACCGGGTATTGTAAAAAGAAACAGAATTTTGTCTTACAGTTTGGAGGCTGGGAAGTCCAAAGTCCAGGAACACAGCTGGTGAGGGCCTTCTGCTACAGCTACACAGGGTGTCACATGGAGAGGATGGGCTGAGCAAGAGAGTTACCCTTCTCACTTGCTCTCATTGAAAAGCCATCAAACCCATACCAACTGCTCCATGAATGGATCAAACCATTCATGAGGTCACAGTCCTCACACTCTGATCACCTCTTAAATGCCCCACCTTTCAGCTACCATAATTAGATTTCCCACCCTCTTAATACTGTCAAAATGGAGATGAAGTTTCCAATACATTAACTTTTGGGAAACACATCTCCCGTAACACTTGCTAAGCAATGTTTAGTATTAACAATCACGGCAATAATGCTTTTCCTGGGGAATGTATTATTTTTTCCCATCACAAATGACCCTACAATAGAATGTATAAATTAGCATCCCCATTTTGCATCTGAAGTTTAGAAAAACTATGCCCCAGTCACAGAGCTACTTGACAGAAGAGTGGATTATATAGGAATAGGAAAAAGAAAAAAAAACTCTTAACTTTATTTACTCATATTTCTGTTTATACAAATTCGACCTCAGTATCTTCTCCCACATAAGCTGTGATTATGAGTATTTGTGTGGAATTTGTTATCTACAAATGTAACAGGAGAAAGGAATAATCATTGCATGTGTGGGAGGCTAGGAAAGTTGTTTTCACAAAATACTGTGAGGGGGAAACACAAACAAACAAACAAATAAACAAACAAACACCAAAACCTAAGCCTCATATGTCTCCAAAATCTACTGGTAAATTCACATTTGAAATTTCTTGTAATAGAAAAAGTCAAGGAATTCTTTGTTTCTCAATAGTTTTAGGATCAGGAAATTAAATCTCTTCTCTGTCATTCTACATTGATAATGCAATAGTTTCTGCTTATGTGATAAGAAAAGAAATGCTTTACCTCCTTAAAAAATGAGAATAATAGAACTTACAATATAACACAAAAGAAAGAAATTATCTTCCAAGACAGAAAACAGTACAAAGATACAATTACAGCTGGCAACAAAGGACATGCTAGTGCCTTGTTGTTCAGCATTTTCTATGGTAGCAGGTGATTCAAAAATTCTATTGCAGAAATGGTAGAAAAATAACAAAGATTCACAAAATCGCCAAGTAAACATCAGTAAAATAAACCCAGTCAACTACTTGTTATTTATTTGACTAGCAATGCTGAAGAAGTTACATTTTTTCCTAATATTGACTAGAGTAAAATATTTTTAATATATATTTCCCAACAACAATACCAAGTCACTTAGAAGGCAATTAGGTGGAAAAAAATATCCTTTTCGTGGCGGAGCCACCCAGAAAGAGTGCAGTTGAACAATTTATAGAAAGCAGCTAAGAAACAAAACGGCTTCTTCATCAGGAAAAAAACCCACAAATCTTTCAGGCTGCTAAATTGAAGCTTGTGGAGGAAATTATTTTGTTGATTTCTGACTGCATTTTTGACATATACTGAAACAAAAATACCAAATACATATATTAAAATTATGAAATTAAACCTAATGCATGCACATTATTTCTTTTGTCTATTACTCTTTTTCGAAATTTGTAGAAGTATAACATTTGGTTGGTCATCATAATTTTTATTTCTTTATAAATTATCAGCAGATTCGAGATTCTAAAGATAAAAAATAAAGCTAATGGTTATAACTTCAAGATAAATTTGTATAATAATAAATTATTTTTAGACTTCAAAGTTAATTACAAATTGCTGTTTGGGTAAAATTAAATAAAATAACATTGACCTTCTACACACATTCTGCAAGTGAAACTGAGCATATTCAGAAGTTTTGTTTTGTTTTGTTTTGTTTCTATTTGTGAAGCACTATACTGACACATTTAAATAAGCAACTGGAGCACTGAGCCATAATCACCTACCACTCTATTTTAATTGTTCTTTAACGGCCTTATACTATCTGTTCAAATGTAACTAGTTGGTGATATCACATGAAGAAATTATACTTCCAGCTGCTGCAAGAACTCTTCAATGTCAAGTTCAAACAATAGTATTTTGGTTTTTGAAGTAAAAATGAAATAAATTAATAAGCCATTGGAAATATTTTTCAGTCCTACAATGGAAAGACATTTAAAGACCATCAGTCACTATCAGTGTATATACACCTTCCTGATGTGCCTAGTAGTTTGCATTTAAAATCTAATGCAGGGGATAGACGACTATGTGTATGTGAATCCAATCCAGCCAATATTTAATTTTCTGCTATTGATTTTTTAAACATATATTAGTTTATATATTTCAATCATTGCCAAATGTTATATATTACATTTGCAGCATTTCATAAAACAAGTTTTATGCTTTAGTAATTTTAATCAAAATGCTTCCTTAGGTTATAAAATAATAAAATAAATTTCTCCTTTAGAAGACCAAACGTACTTAAATGGAAACCTTTATATCCTACAATATATTTTGATATAAAATTATGGAAAGTCTACCATTCTTTGGAAAAAATTGTTCAATAATGTTTGTTAACAGTTTCAATGAACTAGAGGAGTCAGTTGATTCCTACATGGTATAGAGATCTCATGTACTACATCATATTTTATAAACAAATCACCATAAACTTTTTGATAAAGCTTTTCAGAGAAAAAAATAGTAAATCTTTCTTCTTCCAAATATGTTATTATTGTGATATCATATATCACACACAAAAAACGCCACTGATAAATAAAACTCAAAAAAGTATCAAGAACATATAATAGCCATAATATCAAAAGTAGTAATATAATACAATTACAAGTTATCAGTGTGAGACTAGATCACAGAAAATAGCCTGCAACATACAAACATTCAAAATGAAGTTATCCTTGGTGACATACCTCTGGTATTTATTGCTTTGCCAGCAACCTAGATTTTTGTATTTGATTGTTTTATCTCTAAGTGGCAAATTTTGTCCTTATTTTAACATGATTATGTGGATAATAACCTGGTGTTAGAAGCCAGGAAAAAAATGTATTACTAAATTGTGTATGTAAGCATGTATGTATTTTTTTTCCCAATGGGATTTAAAGAGGCTACTAACACATATATAATATTAGGTATTTCATATTTTTTTAAGTAATAAAAATTGAGTTAAGGAAATTATGCTTGCTAGAAACTAGGCAATTTTTATAGTCATGGTTTACCAGACTGCATATAACCCTATCTTTTAGGGTGTTGGGGTTTGTTTTCTGACGCAAAATCATTTACATATAATATCAATTAGTTTATATTGCTGATAAATTATTTTACATTTCTAAGTAGATCAGTAGGTAGAATATGGGGCATGTGATTTTAAATGGCTTATAAAACAATTTGGCTAGAAATATTTCCAAATAAAAATTGGCAAGTAAATATGCTTACTCATGATAGAAAAACTAAGATGCCCGGAAAATAATGTAGAAGTAGGAAATAAAATAGGAGGTGTAATAGAGAATTGAAATATATCATTTTATTATAAAATTTGAATCTATTTAAAAAGAGAGAAGCTAGTATAAATGTTCATGAAAGAGAAACGCTCTGAATGTAAGAAAAACATAAAATGGACACAAATAAAGAAATGGGAAACTAAATCTGATTTGACAGGCCCTACCTCAACTGTATAATTTAAATAGACTATTATTCTAATTCTTTAATTATTTTGACCTTCACAACAATTCCTTAAAATAGGAAGAAAAGATATTATTTTTCCTACTTCGTAGTTTGAGAAAACTGAAGTTTACTGATTGATTGATTGATTGACTGATTGATTGATTTGACAATGACAACAGGTATAACCAGTCCCCCACCCTTTGACTGGCTGGATCGAAAATGGGTAAATTTGGTAAGAGTTAACCTATACACCTTAGCTTACGTATATATTTTACATCTGATGCAAGCTGTCATTCTCTTGATACAGCAGAATAAGTGGTTCCAGGAGGTATTAAGATATAATTTTAAGTATAAAACAAGAGTAATACAATACAATGTAATATAATATAAATATAGAGAAAGACAAAGAAAAACAAAGAGAGAGGAAGATTTTACACATTTAAAGAATTTCTTTCAGTGTCCCAAACACATGGTGTAATAGTGAACATTTTAAAAGAGTAGTGTACTTTTTTCAGCAGTAATTTATCAAATTACTTATGGATGTTTACAACATACATTTATTTCTATAATTGTAGTTGTTTTAAATATTTAAAATATTGTGAACTTATGAAAATTCCTTTAGCCTAAGAATTTCTTTCTCTATCTTTAAAAAAGTTTTTAAATTTCAACAAAATCCTTTTCAAAAACTCAAAAGCTTTGCTTTTGATCAAAATTCAGAGAATGGAATGATCATTGAAACATAATCTATGTAAGAAATTTCATTCAATGCTTAGGAAACTTACATGCTTTTTGTTCCAGTTGTCATCAAATAGTAATTTAAATAAGGTAAGCAATTATAAAGGAAACTGGGTTTGTATAGTTCAAGTCATTCTCTAAGGGAAAGGATTTATGAAAGCCTAAGCATGGCCTTTGCAATAAGGCTGTGTAGTTCTATTTTCAGATTTCTATCTCAGGACAATATAAAATACGAGGGGTCTTCAAAAAGTTCATGGAAGGATCCATATTACGTTTAATTCAATTTTTCCATGAGCTTTTTGAAGTACTCTTGTATGAACTGAGAAAAGGACAGAATTCGTACAATAATAAGAAACATTTTAGTTTCAGTTTTACCACTAACTAGTTAAGTGAGTAAGAACAGGGTACCTAGGCTTTCTGTATTTCACTTGCCTCATTTGTAAATTAACAAGGGATGAAGTCTGTGGTTTTTATACGGTGATTCTTTGAAACTAAATGTTCCATGAAGATACCACTGTGCTACTGAGAAAGAGATGAGAGTAAAGTCAGGTGGAGAGGCCTATAAGCTGCCATCCCTAATTTAAAAAGAACAACTATGTTATTTGTTAATGCTTCTTTAATAAACATGTTTCACGTTAAAATATTTCAATGTCATTGCATTATGTAAATAAAATAAATGCATTTGAGCATGTATTGCATATCAAACTTTAACTTACCTCCTTATATCATTGTAGCACTGCCAACATCCTCCTGTTTTTCCAGATGAAAAAAATGAGGCAGAAAGGGGGTAACTAAATGGCCAGGGTCACAAACCCAGCAGTTAGCAGGTCTGCCAGTAAATCATAGCTCTGTATCACTTGTATATTCATTTATTCCCCTTGGGCAGGGGGTCCTTGGAGAACTTCAAGTGTTCCTAAAATTATTGAGAAAGACTTTTTTTCACAGGAATATCTTCATTTTTATTAAAAATGTTGTTATATTTAAAATATAAATATTATATCAAATTATAATACATTATTATGATGATACAATACTGTTATAGTATATTGATAGTAAACATTTTCAGTTTGGGAGACCTAGCTTCTGCCTTTCTCTTTTTCTAAAATAAGTTCATTCATTTCCTTTTGCAAAGCTTTCCCTTCCTTATTGTGGGCCCTCTTGAGCATTCTTTCTCCTAAACCAAGGGGACTTGGGCAGGATTGATGATAAACTAGTTGGACTAGGTAGTTTGGCAGTTGTTTCTCTTTTGGGGCCTCTCTAAGTCCTTCCAATTAAAGTACATTTTGCCTAAATTATCTAGAGTAGATTTCTGTTGTTTGCTTACCAAAACCTTTGATGATACAGGTACACAAAATGTTCCTTTATGTAATTGTTATGGACTGCATCTGTGTCCTTCTTACCTCAAAATTCATATATTGAAATCCTAACCCCCATGGTATAGACTTAGGAGGTGTGGACTTTGGAAAGTAGTAGGTTTAGATGAGATTATGAGGGTGGAGATCTCACAATGGGTTTACTGTCCTTATAAGAAGAGAAGGAGACATGAGTTCTCTCTCTCAGTCATGTGAGGATACAGCCTGAGGCAGGTGTCTGTAAACCGAGAGGGCCTTCAACGAGAACTCAACCATGGTGGCACCCTGATCTCAGACTTCCCAGCCTCAGCAACTATGGGAAACGCACTTCCGTGGTTTATCCCATCCAGTATGATTTTCTGTTACAGCAGCCCCAATTGACTAAGAAAGGTATTGACACAGAGAAATGGGACGTTTGTGTAACAAACAGCTACAAATGTGGAAGTGGCTTTGAAACTGGGTAATGACTAGAGGCTAGGGGAGTTTTAAGATGTTAGACAAAGCTGGTATTTCTGTGAAGAGACTGCTAAAGGTGATTCTGGTGAAGGCTCAGAAAGAAAAGAGAAGAGCTGGAGATAATTCCTCCATCTTCTTAGAGAACACATAAGTAATCACGTACACAATGTTAATAGAAAGATAGATGGTAAAGGCCATTCTGATGAAGTGTTGGAAATAAGAAACATGCTTGATAGAGTTTGGATGTGAGTGCTGGAAGCTGATTGAGTCACGGGGGCAGGTCCCTCATGAATACAGTAATGCTCTCCTTGGGGGCAGGGGGTGGTGAGTGAGTTCTCGCTCTGTTAGTTCCCACAAGAGCTGGTTCTTTACAGAACCCTGGCACTTCCTCTCTCTCTCTCTTTTCTCTCTCTCTCTCTCTCATCTCTCTATCTCTATCTCTATCTATCTCTCTATCTCTCTTGCTTCCTCTCACCATGTGATCTGCTTGTACACACCAAGTGCCTGCTGCTTTCCACCATAAGTGGAATTTCTGCTATGAGTAGAAGCAGCCTGAGGCCCACACCAGATGCAGCTGTCCTGGAATCATAAGCCAAATAAGTCTCTGTTCTTTATTAATTACCCAGTCTCAGGTATTTTGTCATAGCAACACAAAACTGACTAATACAGAAAATTGGTACTGAGGAGTGGGTGTTGCTATACAGATACCTGAAAATGTGGAAGCATCTTTGGAACTGGGTAATGGTTGGAGGAGTTTGGAGGACTCAGAAGATGACAAAATGATGAGAGAAAGTTTGGAACATTTTAGAGATTGGTTAAATGGTTGTGACCAGAATGCTGATAGAAATGTGGACAGTCTATACTAAGGATGAGGGCTCAGATAGAAATGAGAAACTTATTGGTAATTGGACAAAAGATCATCCCTGCTACACCATACCAAGGAACATGGCCACATTGTGTCCATGCCCTAGGACTTTGTGGAAGGTGGGACTTAGGAGTTGTGAACCAAAATGTTTGACAGAAGAAATTTCCATGCAGCAAAGCATTAAGGAAGCTTCATAGCTACTTGCAACAGCTTATGCTGAGTTATGGCAGAAAAGTCATGACATAAAGCCAAAATTTAAAAGGGAAGTAGAGTGTAAAGATTTAGAAAATTTGCAGCCTGGACATGTGGTAGAGAATGAGAGAGCCCTTTCAGGAGAAAAATGCAAGGGTGCAGCAGATAGACTGGTTGCTAAAGACTTAGCTTGGCAATGAGGTAGTTAGATGCTAATAGACAAGACAATGGGAGAAAGTCCCTGAAGGCATTTCAGATGTCTGGATGGGCTTTCCTCCTATCACAGGCCCAGAGGCCGAGGGGGACCTTGGGGTTCAGGAGGACAGATCCAGGGCATAGGTGCTCTTGGGAACCTGCTCTCTGCATACCATCTGCTCTGGCTGGAGCAGCCCTGCCTGAAGAAGCCCCAAATGTGGTTTGTGCAGCAGTTCTGGAGAGCACAAGCTGGAAACCTTGGTGGCACCCAGGACAAAGGTTAAGTCCACAGGTTGGCAGAACATGACAGCAGTGGAGGCATGGCAGCCTCCACCCAGATTTTGGAGGACGGATGGGAAAACCTGAGGGTCCAGGCAGAGCCTTGTCATAGGGGTGGAGCCACTGCAGAGGCCATCTACTAGAGCAATGTGGAGCAGAAAAGTGGAGTCAGAGCCCCCACAGAAAACCCCAACCAGGGAAATATCTAGTAGAACCAAAGCAGGCAATTTTAGGGCCACTGGAAACATTCAGTGCCTGCCTGGAAAAGCCACAGGCACTAGTGCAGCCCAGTGGGCTGTGCCTAGCAGAGCTGTGGGGGTGGGGCTACCCAAGGCTTTGAGGGCCCAGATGCCCCACTGTGCCCAGGATACAGGACTTGGAGTCAAAGAAGATTATTTTGGAGCTTTAAGATTTAATGTCTGCCCTGCTGGGTTTCAGACATGTTTGGAGCCTATTTCTCCTTTCTTCTGGCCTATTCCTCCCTTTTGGAATGGGAATGTGTACCCAATGTCTGTTCTACCATTGTATCTTGGAAGTACATAAGTTTGGTTTTGATTATTACAGGTTTACAGCTGGAAGGAGTTTTGCCTTTGGTCTTAGATGAGACTTTGGACTTTGGACTTTTAAGTTGGTTCTGAAACATGCTAAGACTTTGGGACTATTGGGATGGAATGATTGTATTTTGTATGTGAGAGTGATATGAGTTTTGGGGGGCCAGGGGCAGAATGGTGGAGTTTGGATGTATCGTCCTCTCAAAACGCATATGGAAATCTGATCCTCAATGTGGCAGTGTTGGAAGCTGTTTGAGTCATGGGGACAGATCCCTCATGAATGGATTAATGCTCTGGCAGGGGCTGGGGGGAATGAGTGAGTTGTTGCTCTATCAGTTCCCATGAGAACTGGTTATTTATAGGACCCTGGCACCTCCCCTCTCTCTCTCCTGCTTCCTCTTGCCACGTGATCTGCTTGTACACTCCGGCTGTCTGCCACTTTCCACCACGAGTGGAAGCAGCCTGAGGCCCATGCCCAATGCAGCTGTCCCAGAATCGTAAACCACATAAACCTCTTTTCTTTATAAATTACCCAATCTCAGGTATTCTGTCACAGCAACACAAAATGGACAAATATAGTGTTACAGTCATGCAATGTTTAGTGACTAAATATGTTCTGAGAAATGTGTCACTAGGAAATTTCACTATTGTGTAACACAAACCTAGGTGGTATAGCCTACTATACACTATGCTATGTAGTATAGCCATTATAATCTTATGGGATCACTCTCATATATATGGTTTATCATTGACCAAAATGTCATGTGGAACAATCCTTGCTACAGAGTGGGAAGGAACTTGGCTAAATTGTTTGTGTTATAGGGTTTTGTGGAAGGTAGAACTTGCCAATGATGAAATTGGATATTTAGCTAGGGAGATTTCTAAGCAAAGGTACTTTAATAAAGTATCTTAATGATTATATATATATATATATATATATATATTATATAAGTGTGTATATATATATATTATTTTATATATATATTATGTTTATGTTGGATTTAACACATTAGGAAATGTCACCAAGAATGGTTCCAAATATATATTTTTTAATTTTACTATTACCTTAATCTCTCAATATGAAGTAATCCCAAAACTTTATTGCTTTTTGTATTGAGACATGTCTGACAATGGAGGATTAAAGTCTCCATTCCATTAATTCTACCCCTTCTGTTGGAAGTGCACTGCCCTCAATATTTATTTTCTACTTTTATCAGATCCCTAATAAAATGTCTCCTTATTAAAGCAACCTCCCCAGATCACACTTCATTAAATGACATTCGCCACTGTCACTATCTTCTTATAGACTTTTTTTTGTCTTCATAGCTCCTGTTTACTCTCTGCTATACATTTCATTTAATTTTTGTTTGTCTCCTCAAACTTCACCCCCAACAAACACTGGACTGAAAGTCCCCAGAACAAAAGCATGTTTTATGTCACCAGTAGTAGACCACTACTGACACAGAACATATTTTAATAATCATTCAGTGAATACATGAATGAATGCCTTATTACTGGTAATCCATCTGAAATACACAAAAGGCAGCATGGATTTCTTCAGGAACACAAAACTAATATTAGAGAAGGCTAGAAATGCATCAAAATTTGGATTTGTGCCCACACAAGAACCCATTATTTCATATACCTTACAAGAGACATATCACTGTGTAAAATTAAGACATTTTGATGGTGTCATATGCCTTACAATGATTGATCTGATTTGTAGCTCTGTGTAAAGGTGAAAATTAAAATGCCCATCACTCAAGCAGAGACTATTCCCTCAAATTGGGTGGTTCTCTGCTGTTATGCCACACACAGATGTGACAAAATTAGCTTTGCCAAAGCTGAGGATTCCTGCGCCCGTGGCCCAACTTTTCTGTGTGCCACATACAGGAATGCTTTGTGATATTTTTACATCTCCTTCTTAAGGGCCCAACAGAATGGGTTGTTATTAATCATCAATCCAAATAAACTTTCTCCCTTTCCCAGTCACCTCAAATCTCTCTCTTCTTTTTCTCTCTTCTAATCCTTCCCCTCTTGCTCTTCAGCAGTTAACAAAATCATGTAATGGCATGCACACTTTTGACAAAGATATAAAAAGCCATTTTTTAAAATCATCTTCTGTTTCTTCTCTATAAAAATCCTTGAGTCAAGAAAAGTGAAGCAAGATAGGGTGCCAGAAATGTGACATTGTGTGTTCAAGCCTATAGCAAACTACACATACTTCTGTTTAATATGTGAAGTAATATGTGAAGTTTAGTATGTTGGAAACCTTTTGTACAATGTATCCTCATTCATAAAATCAAACATCAGAAATTCTGCATTCCTGCCTCTGGACATAACAGTGTCTGGTTATAATCTTGGGAAATACGGGGCCCATCTTACTGTCTGAATATAAATAAATGAAGTGAAGCTCAAATAGACAGAGAAGAGTCAAAGCGCAAAATGCATTGCTGGGAGCTTCTATTTCTTTTGGGCAGCTTATTATGTGAAACAATGTGGATTTTATTGTTTAAACAAACGAAATTAGGTATTTTGTTACACATCTGAGTCATCATAATTGACCCTTGTGATGACATGGGTTGAAAACAAACATTTAACCTAAAGGTGTTATGAGGAATCATGGCATCATATAGCAAACTTTCACTTAGCTTATAAAATGAGCTTAGCAAACTCCAATTCTAAATTTTCCCACATTCTTTTGTAAAAATGCTTAATAATTATTGCCATATAAATGAAAAGTCACACATGTTCATATGTTATTTACCACTACACAATTTTAACTTTTGTATTTATAACACACGAAAGTAGTCTTGGCATTGAAATGGTTGTGAGGAGTAATTAAACTTTTGTTCTTCTAAATTGACCAGCAAGAATAAAACCCTGCCCTCGCCCAAAGAAATATATGCCTGGGAGAAGGTGGGCAGGGCTAGAGAGCCATAGGAAATGTGGACTTGAAGTACCAGACACCTGCATGCCTGGGTGCATCCCTGGGTTACCTGCCATAATTAGTGAGTGTTCTTGAGAGTGCTGTAACTGGCAGAACAAGAGAGTGTAACAGTCACAAAATTAACCCCACAATCTCCTGGCAACCAGGCTACAGGGCTATGTACATCTCGAAGGACTGGAACATTCACTGTGAGTGGCATTAGTATCCTCTGTGTATTGAACCTGTCTTTGAGGACTTGTAAGCAGGCTCCTACCTTTCTAACACTATCATCAGCAGTGCTACATTTTTAGAGCTCTTTTTACAAACTGCTGTTAGAGACACATCTCACATCCACATGTAACATTGGTCACTACTCTTAGAGGCTGGTACATCTGTCTGTGGTTTTCAGTGCAATTTTGACATTTCCTGGTCACGCTCTACTTCCAGGAAGCATGGCAGTGCTTTATTCAAGCTTGGATATAGTGATATCCTACAATGTCTTTAAGCTGAGCGGCCAGCTACTACCAGTTCTCCCTCTGTGATTCCAGTGTCTGAGGTCCTCATTCTAGTAGTGTATTCGTCCATTTCTGTTGCTTATTAAAAAAATACCTGGATCTGGGTAATTTATAAAGGAAACAAAATTTATTGCTTTGGAGACTGGGAAGTGCAAAGTCCAGAGAACCCATCTGGCAAGGGTTGTGGTGGTGGCAAGAGCAATCCAGGGGTCTCACATGGCAGAAAATAGTGGAGCAGAGTGAGACTAACCGCTCATGTGCTCTTCTTTTAAAGTCCTCAGAACCATGTCCCTGACCACCGTTTTTAACTCACTCACTACGGCATGGTCCTACAATCTAATCATATGCGCCCCACCTTTCAATTGCCATAGTAGTTACAGTGGGAATTAAGCTTCTAATATATGAGCTTTGGGGACACAATTCAATCAATCCACAGCAAGTGAGTTTATGTATTTAACTGAAGTTTCTTATATTCTTCCTTTCAAGTTTTTGTGAACCCAACCAGATTTAATCTTATTTATTCATTTATTTACTTATTTCTTAAAATCTTCATACAAACTTTTAAATCCATTAACTTAAAACAGGACCTTGAGAAGCACTTAGTAACCCAGAATGCAGGTCCTCTGATCAAACAGAGGAATTTACTTTTATGGATATGAAGGAAGTCTGGGCCTTAAACACAATGGCCTGGATATCTTCTTTGGAGGGAAGAAAACAACTACTGCTTCCTTTCTATAGTTGTGAAATACTAAATGCAAACTATTTTCTTAGTAGATTTTCTTGTTATATTATATTTCAAATAAATTCACTCTACTGTACTTCTATTACTCTTACACTCTTGTAAGAGGTCTGCAAAATAATTAATATGCTCTCATGTGTTGGGTGCAAGCAAGATTACATGTTAAGATAAATATTGCATGTTTTCATAATACATTGCTGAAGTCCAGCTTCAGCGAGGGGTGGGTAGCCGAAAAGTGATGGAGAGGATCAGCGAAAATAACAAACACAGATGGAGACCTCAATGCATCACTATGCATGTTTTCTCTCTGTGGGCCGTCATCGCTTTCGAGCTGGAGCCCAGTAGAGCATGAGACAATGCCTTTTATTTAAATTTACAGCTCTGTAGGGGGGCTTTGGGTACTATTTTTATTACATCAGCAAGCTTGAGTCAAGAATTCAAAAAGGACGGGGGAAGCCAGTTTTTTCCCTTCGTCAGCACGTCTCAGGTGATTAGCTTGTGCTTCCTCCTTTTGGTATCACGTTATCAGATCGGGACCATCTTTTCATTGTCCTGAAGTTAACCTGTGGCCTTTTCCTGTTGGCAAGCTGTGGTTAATATCTAGCCTATTAGCAGGGTTCGGCTATTGCAGTTACAAAGTGATAGACAATACTATCATATGACCTATGACTATTGTTAAATGTAAGTACAAATTTGCTAAAAGGAACAATGCTAACATTTAAATTCTAATGGGGATCTACTGATCTTATGTTCTAATGGAATGAAAAGGAACAATGGATATTTGAGCAGCATTATCATGCACATTTTGAGGTTATGCATTGGCTGTGGCCCTGTAATCTTGATCTAAATGTTAAAGTGTCCTTGTGCACAGCACCATCCCTCACAAAATTAGGTGTACTCTCTTATTTTTCTAAGATCTAATTTTGCAGGTTTAATAATTTTACAGCATATATTTTTATTCCAATACCTGATTTTTAATAATTTATTAAAATTGGACACCACCAAGTAAAAGGGGTTCTATGGCTTCATTCCCATATACCTAATTTGTCCCAATCATATAATTTCTCATTAATGCCAACCATTCTCTTGCCATTAATACAATCTCCAATAAATGACATTTGCCAACTTAGATCATACTTTGGACGTCCCCTGGGAGGGTCCCAATTTTTTCCCTTCGTCATTTTATATCCCATGTAACCATTTACCCAGATGGTGGGAAGAGGATGGGGACTTATTTTATTAATTTCGGGCCGAGCCCGTGGCACACTCGGGAGAGCACGGCGCTGGGAGCCCAGCGACGCTCCCCGTCGCAGGTTCGAATCCTATATAAATGGCCGGTGCACTCACTGACTGAGTGCCGGTCACGAAAATAAAAAAAAGGCAAAATAAATATTTTATTAATTTCTCTGGTAAAGGCAATTGCTCATGATTAATCGTGACCGATGTTTTTGAAACATCCGTTGGCGTAATTAATTGACTCAAAAGGGACAATTTGGAATTGTTCAATCTTCCCAGATCTTTGGTGGGACTATCTAATTATATGACAACAACTGTTTGTGTGTCATTTTCTGCCACACTGACCAAAACATCAAAAGAGAAAATAAAAGCAGTACCACTATGCCAAGGCATAGATCCTTACAGCGAAAGCAAGTGCTCATAGCCATGGCCCTGCCAGCAGCTCTCCCTCTGGTGTCCTTGCCAACTCGGAGAGGGCAGCTCAAGCTATTCTTTTCAGGACTCCACCATGGCATGGACCATGCCAATACATATTATTATTAACAATTATAATAATGGCCTATATGGAGATCCAAACCCAGGACTTTGGTGTTATAAGGCTGCCTTCTAAGCAACTGAGCTACCAGGCCAGCCCTAATATTAATATTGAATAACTTTATTTTAACTAGATTTTGGTTATTCATTACTTTTCTTTTCCAATCCTGTCCTACTTTGGTATGGTAAATCATAAGTTGATTAAATTTGTTTCAACAGAAGAGAACTGTATTGCATTAAGCCCCAGAGAACATTTCCCGCTATTTTAGATTATAAAGGGATAGAATCACATAAATAGAATGGATTATATAAATCTATTAGCACAGCAAATATAAAATGCTTGGATCTACTGAAGCTGAGATTATTAATTTAATTTAAACCTGTTTTCCCTGAGACTATAAAAACTAGACTTATTAGAATACAGAGATGGTAATACAAACCATCAATATGGTATTTGATTTTTCATTTTATATTCACAGTTAATTAGAAAATTAGGGGGAAAAGTACTTAACATATTTGAAACACAATTTTTAAACTCAACAAAATTCAGTGAAACAGTTACTTATAACACGAATATTGGATGAAGGTTGGGAAGGACAGTCATGTGCGGCTTGCTAATCCTTGCATGGTCTCATAAGAGTGCCTGAGTGTTGAATTATCCCTTACGTAGAGATAGAGAGCCCTCACAGCCTGTGATGGGCATATTGTGTTTGTTCAGGAATATCTTTCCCTATTCAGGACTTCATAAATACTTCTTTGTTCTGATTAAAGCCTGTGCATCACATAAAACTTGGCCAATCTCACTTCTCTATCTGCTCCTTCCAGGAAGGAAACAGAGCCCTTCACCTGCAGCACAGAAGGGGAGTGTGCAGGATGGTAAGAGATTAACTGATCATTGAGGATCCACATTCAGTATTAAAGGTAATCTTGTTCTGTGGCTTCTCTGAGTAAAGCATTGTTCTATGCAGTGCCTGCATACGTTGTGTTCTTTCTTGGTGACCCTGACAACAGCAAGCTATGCAGTGAGTTGGCATCCTGGGACTGCTGCTCCTGGTGGTGTGCATTATTATGCTCTTTGCATAAAATGTAGTGGGACTCCTCGCTTGGTGTGGTAACAGGTGTCACTTGCTTGACAATGCATATTTTCAATCTGATATAAATCATTAGCAGAAATTACTTAACAGTGATGTCAATGAGTGAAATTTTGCATTAAAAAATTAAATAATGGGCCAACCCCGTGGCTCACTTGGGAGAGTGCGGCGCTGGGAGCACAGCAGCGCTCCGGCCGCGGGTTCGGATCCTATATAGGGATGGCCGGTGCGCTCACTGGCTGAGCTCAGGAGGGTTGCGATCCCCTTACCGGTCACAAAAAATAAAAAAATAATAATAATAAATAAATAAATAAATAAATAAATAAATAAATAAATAATGCTGAGCAGCTTTTCATATATGTGTTTATGATTTTTATGTCTTCCTTGGAGAAATAGCTATTCAGGTCTTTTCCCTATTTTTTAATTGGGTGGTTTGTTGTTCTATTATTGAGTTGTTTAAGTTCTTTATAATATAATTTTGGATACTAACCTCTTTTCAAATATATGGTTTGCAAATATTTTTTCCCAATCCGTAGCCTGCCATTTCATTTTGTTTATTTTTTTTTGTCTTTACTGTGTAGAAGCTTTTTCATTTGATGTGGTCCCATTTACTTATTTTTGCTATTGTGGCCTAAGCTTTTGGTGTCATAGCCAAAAAAATCATTGCCAAGGCCAGTGGTCAGAAATTTTTTCGCTATGTTCTCTTCTAGGAGTTTCATAGTCTCTTGTCTTACATTTAGGTCTTTTTTCTATTTTCAGTTGGTTTTTGTGTAAAGTGTAAAATAAAGGTCTAATTTCATTCTTTTGCATGTGAAAATCCAGTTTTCCCAGCACAATTTATTGAAGAAGCTAGCCTTCCCCATTTCGTCCTCTTGATGCCCCTGCCAAAATATGTTGACCATTTATGTTTGGATTTATTTCAGGACTCTCTATTCTGTTCCACTGGTCTATGTGTCTTTTTTTAAGCTTGTACTGTACTACTTGTTTTGATTACTTTAGCTTTGCAATATAATTTTAAATCAGGAAATGTGATGCCCCTAACTTGGTTTTTCTTTCTCAAAATCGTTTATATGGAGCCTTTTATGTTTCCATGTGAATTTTAGGATTGTTTTTTCTATTTCTGTGAAAAATACTATTAGAATTTTGATAGGGATTATGTTGAATCTGTTTGTTGCTTTGAGTACTATGAACATTTTAACAATATTAGTTCTTCTGATTCATTAGCATGGGGTATGTTTCCACTTATTTGTGTCTTCTTCACATTATTTCATCAATGTTTTAAAACTTTCAGTACACTGACTGTTCACCTTTTCCTTGGATATATTTATTCCTAACTTTTTTGATGTTATCATAAATGAGATTGTTTTCTTAATTCCTTTTTAAGTTAGGTTGCTATTTATGTATAAAAATGCTACTGATTTTAAAACTTCTATGAGATATCACCTCACCCCAGTTAGGAAGGCTATTATCAAAACTCAAAAGATAATAAATGTTGGCAAAGATGTAGAGAAAAGGAAACTTTTGTACACTGTTGGTGGGAATGTAGATTGGTTCAGCCACTATGAAAAACAATTTCTAAAGAAATTAAAAATAGAACTACCATATGACCTACCAATCCCTCTTCTGGACATATACCCAAATAAAATGAAATCACCACCTTGCAAAGGTATCTGCACTCCCATGTACATTACAGCATTATTCACAATTGCCAAGATATGGAAACGACTTAAGTGTTCATTGACAGATGAATGGATAAAGAAACTGTGGCATGTATATACAATGGAATACTATTCAGCCCTAAAAAAAAAAAATAAGAAAAAGTCACTATTTGCCACAACGTAAATGACCCTGGAGAACATGTGATAAGTGAAAAAGCCATCAAAATATCACATGGTCTGACTTATATAAGGGGTCTTTAAAAAGTTCATGGAAAGATTGTATTACTTTTTATTTCCATTTTTCCACGAACTTTTTGAATTAACCTCATCTATGGAATGAAAAAAAAATTTAAATACTCACAGATAGAGGATAAAACAGTTTGTTGACCAGTTTACTAGGGGAGGGAATAGGAGCAGGGTGAAACTGGGGAGATACAAATCAGAGGACAGAAAATAGCAGATATATAGGATGAACAAGTCTAGAGCTCTAATGTACAGTTTGAGAGCTATAGGTAGTAAAATTATACTATATTTGAGATTCTTACTGAGTATATTTTAGCTGCTCTTGCCACAAAAACAAACAAAAAGAATGGATAACTATGTGAGATGATGAATGTGTTAATTTGCTTCAATATAGCCACCTTATTACTATCCATATGTATCCCATAATATTTTGCTGTATACTTGAAATATATAGAATAAAATTTATTTTAAAAAATAAATTAAATATGCTTATTTATGAAATTTGAAAGTTGAATCATAACATTTGACCTGTTAAGGAGTGTAATTTAAAAACTAAAAATAAACAGAAAGTTCTTATAGCTCTGCCGTAAGAACGTGCAACCAATGATACTGTTCCCAGCCATTTCTGATGGCCCTATTGGTGAACATCTGACATAGGCTGGGTCAATAAGATTTTTCTCTTTCAAAACTTTAGTCACAGTATAAGGTTACAAGCAGTTAACTGAGTTGGTAATAGCAGCGAAAGAACTAAAAGAATATGAAAACTTGGGGAAAAAGATATTTCCACTGAAACACCCATGATGTCAGAATGTGAAAATAAACAGCAGAGTAGAGACAGCAGCCAGAAAAAAGAACAAAGACAAAACAGATATACAGAAGAGATAAGAGACCATGGGACATCAGAGAAAAAAATGGTAAGGCTTCTGCCTGTGTCCTGATAGCGTTTCAGTTACCATGTTCAGTCACTGCTGAGGCCAGGTTGTATTCTGTTCCTTCTCTTTCTGAGATTTCTTGTCAGTCCTAACAATAATAATAATAGAATTTCTTGAAGGTAAAATTCAGTAAGTATACAACAAAATCTTCTTAGGGAATTCTAGAGTTAAGCCATATTTGGAAACTATTCGCATAGAGATGCTTTAGTCAAAATTTCTCTATACTAATTTCTTCTAGGAAAGCATATTTTATATTAGAACAAAATTTCTCCTTGAAAAGTCAAGGTGTTAGTTATCTACATTTAATAGTGTTACAGTAAGTTTCCAGATGGCCGACATAAGCTTTGTATAATCCCACTTACACTTGGAGCACTTTGGGGACCAATCTACCAGGACTCAATATTCACCATGTTTGAAGACTTCTAATGAGAAAGAAGGTGGATTAAGGAAAAAGAGAGAAGAAATGAACAATCAAAAGAATCAGAGTAATTGGTCAGCCTCAGAGTAAAAGGATTACTTTAAATACAGGAGGATAAAGGCTGCTAAATTTCTTTCTCTCTCACCTTTCCATAGGAAAGGAGTATTAAAAATTAACAGCTAAAAATGCTGCAAAATATTAGGAGCACCAAACAGCTCTCTTTTGTGAACTGCACAATGGAAAGTAGCACCAATGGTTATGAAAAGTCAGAGGCTTTATTAGTATTAGACCTCATCAGCACAGCCATGATAAGCAACTTTCCACCCTCTTCCCCCTCGCACCTCCCGATCTCATGTTAATCGACTTTCCACCCCCTACCCCCTTGCTTTCGGAGAAAAACTGGAATTTGTACAAAACAGTTTCTTATGCAAAAACAACCACCCAATGCCCTTCCTCTAATTCAAACCTTATAAAACCTTTTTCGTCTGTATGGGGCGTGGGAACTGATCTAATTCACCTATCCACACTGGTGGAATGAAGCTTCTTGGCTGAAATAGTGCCTGGCTTGGAGTATCTCTCCCTTTTCTTTCTCTCACTGAACCTGATAATTATCACATTGGAGAACAGATGGAGAAATGGGGGAAGGTATTACGTCACAGAGGATCCCAGTATTGAGCACCAGGAGTAGCAGAGATACTGCTAAAAAGCCTGCAATGGATGGACAGAAGGGAAAAAATCAATTCCTTTGTTAGACAAGAGATTAGGAGCACACATGAAACACTTCTAGAAGATTCATGTGCTAATAAAGGGCAATTAGGAGGAAATGTATTATTTAAAATTCTTTGCATGGGAATAGAACCAGATGAAGTGTTTCTCACTGCGACCACAAGCATGATCTACTTGAGGCAATTCATTTAAAGTGCATTAAAAGGGTTGTACTTTCTGCCTCAGACCACCTACCTGAAATTAGAGGCACCGAGGAATTATGGCTTTTGATGGGGTTATTCTAGAAAAGCAAGATAATTACAGCATATATAGTATTATTAGGAAGGCTAGAAATGTGGTCATCCTATAATCATGGGAATTCAATAGATGACCATGAGTTTGGTGAGCGAAAACAAAAAACTGGAAAAAGGAATACAAAGAATATGGTGAGAGATCTATGCAAATTTGTCCTCTTTGAAATTTATATCAGATTTAGTGAATTTCTTATATTTTCAATAAGTCTCACGTTTAGTTTCACTTGGAAAGTGGATCTTTCACTCTCCCTTTCTCTAGAAAACTTATATATATATATTTGTATTCATCTCTAAAATCAATATTTCCATACGCAGGGTAGATGCGGCCCTATTCTCCCCTCCCTTGAATACCAGGGTTCCCCTCCCTCGTCCCTGAGGAGGCTGCCCCTGGCAAAGGCAGTTACCCAAGGAGAGGCATGTTCCCTTTACACAAACGGAATGCTGGAAGAAGCAGGACACTAAGTACATGAGCAAGCACTCTGATGCCAGGAGATGAGCAGGTAGATTAATTTATCTACCCTACCATAGCTTGAGCATGCGCAGAGTTATGTGAGCTGGTTGAAGGTCTGCACAATAGCCTGAAAATGATTTACATTCCTACCTTGATCTGTTAACTATATAACTGCTGTATGTACTCTGTGGTGGTGCAGACTTATCGACTGGTCACCATCGGTGCCTTTCATAAGTCTAATAAACCAATGTCTCTACCTGCTGGACCTCTGGGTGATTTCTCTGGAAAAGGTAAACACTATGCAAGTATTCTGTCGATTTGGGCTCCCGTATTACACCATAGATACAAATAATTTTCACATTGGAATAATTAACTAATTCGTGTTTCCCCAGATTTGTTTAGACCTTAATTTAAATAAAATGATTTATCAGAAGCACCCCCTCCCAATGAATGTTCCAATGTGTTGTGTTTATGTTTAAAAGGTTGTATAACATGTAGAAATCTATTATTATTGAGGAAAGATTAAGAAATATTCCAATTATTCTTTTACAATGCAATCTTATTTAAATAATCTGTCAGGATGGTTATAAATAGGTATTAGTTACCTACATTGCTATTAAAATCTAAATTCTTTACACAGAATTGGAAGAAAAAAAAATAAAGTGGCACTGTAAACAAACTTTTCTCTTTAAAAAGGATTTTTTTTTTCAATAGGAAGAAAAGACAAATTTTATTATTTAATGTGCTGGGAGAAGGCAAAGCACAGGGGACTCACAAGAGAGTAATGTCCCAAACTCCAGTGGGAGTAACAAAGTTTGTACATCAGTGTTCATGAGAAAGTAAAGGTAGAGGGAGGTGGGAGCCCCAGAACAATGGCCAGAGCCAAGGTTTCTCTGAAGTTCTGGTGGGAGTTGTTGCCACAGGTGAAAGAAGGAAGTCAGAAGTTAAAAGTTGAGTAGAGACATCTAGTATGCAAAAGAAAATACTTCAAGGAGTTAAAATCTAACTGTTGTTCACAATGTCATAGTACAAGTACAGGAGATACTTAATTTCTAGTGGAAGTAAACTGAAAATACACATTTCAATTACAGTCAGACAGAATTAAGTTAGATAGTAGATTTTAAATGTTGCAAAGGAAGTTATAAAAAAAAATTTAAGAATGTGCTTCTGTTATTTTTAAGGTTCAGCTCTAGCTCAAAGTAGAAAGATTAATTAAATGAATTCCTGATATCTGTCTGATCATCAAATTTCATAAATATCAAATTATTCAAATAGTTTGTCAAAAAAGTATATACATTTTGTGGCACTAATCCTACTTAAGTAATGCCTGAAGAGTCCATTTGATTCATACACAATGAAAAAAAAAATGCTTCCCTTTTATAATATTTATTTAAAGGAAAATTTCATAAATATTCACTTTTAGACATTAGGATATAGAAGATGTTTTTGGTTTTTTGTTTTGTTTTCCTGCAAGGAGGACCACTTAGACTATCCAGGCATATGGGATCTAAGATAATGCTATTTAAAAACCTTTAGGGAGATCCATCACGCCAAACCACTTTTCTTAATGTTTAACTTTGTCCATGCCTAGAAAATAGTACATTAGACCTAATCTATATTGTTCACGCTATAACTTAAGCCAATTCTTTGTCTTGTTAAGTTCTTACTGTAAGAGAGCTGCAGCTGTTTACCATCTTGTGTGTAATAAATCTTCAAAGACCAATATGTATCTTGACATCCCTCTCTTATTCAAGCATTAAGTAAATAAACATGTAATAAATAAACAGTTTACTTTGCCTCTAGAAAATACAAAGTCTTTGATTATAAGTTTATTTTTCCTAAATATGTTATAAGATATTTGTTTCATTCAAATCATGTACTTGGAAATAGCCACAGAACCATTATAGGTTAACAAGTATTTATAAGCGTATAGTGTACATTGTTCCTCTCAAGACATCCAAATTTTGGCACAAAAACAAATATTTGGACAAGACTGCATGTTGGTAGAAGTCATCGTATAATTGACCATTTAAACACATGGGGCTAATCAGTTTCAGTAGATTCCATTTTATTTTGCAAAGATGGTTGCATGTTATTCTATGACCTAGTCAATCCCCCATCAAGAAGTCAAGTCAAATTCCCCTCTCCCTAAATTGAGGCAGAACATGTGACTAAATTGTAATGAGAAGAAAGAGGCAAAAAAAAAAAAAAAAAAAAGAAGAAGAAAGAGGCAAGAATTAAACTGCATGAAATCCAAGGCTGAGTCTTAAAAAATGGTAAAAGTTCTGACTCATAAGTTGAAACACTTGCCTTTGGAGCCCTGAATGACCATCTAGGAAGTTCCAGGTTTCCATGCTGTGAGAAAGCCCAGGTCACATTGAAAGGCCATGAAGGTGCTCTAGACATATTCCCAAATAAAGTTCCAACTGGCAGCCAGCTGTAAGAAATGTACATGATGAGTTTAACCCAGGAGTTGCATCTTCCCAGCTGAAGCCCTAGATTAGAAACAGAAACAAATCTGTCATAATTGTTTTTCTCCAAATTATTGACACACTACACCAAAGATAAACATAATAAGAATGGTTGTTTTGAGTCAAATATTTGGGGGTAGCTTTCTATTGCAACCATAGCATGTGGAACAGAAGTTTGGCAAGTAGTAGCTGAATGCTGCCATCAAAAATCAAAAAACCAAACTATAATACATTTAAGACAGGAAGTACTGGTTTAGAGAAAGAGCAACAAGTGAAGTCTGGAAAGGCTTTTAGGGAACAGCGAAAACCTCAAAGTCTCGGAAGAAGGAAAGAGAACCTTTGTTATGTAAAAGCAGCATTTGGCAACAATGTCACCTGTGGTAATATGGAAAATAGGAAATGTATGTAAGGAACTTAATGAACTAGCTAAAAATATTTTCATAGAGAAAATGAAAAAAAAAAAATCTGCCCTCTTCTCAATGAGAAGAATCTGAGAAGAAATCAAATCTGATGATAAATCTGAGAGGAGAAAGATCAGCTACAGAATGCATTGTTAAATACAGAGGAACCAGGACACAGTGGAATTAAAATAAAACTGTTTCTCAGCTGATAGCCAGCAGCAACTGCCAGACATGTATTTAAAGACACCTTCAGAAGATTTTGTCCCAGTCTTCCTAGAGGTGTCTTCAGACATTGTGGAACTGAGAGAAGATTGATGGATCTTGGACGTGACTGGCACCATTGTATACACAATAAGCACAAAATAGCCCCCAGCCTTGTCTTCCACTCCAGCACCAAACCCCTCCTCCTTCCCTTTGCGACAAGCCTCCTGAGTTCAACAGAAACCTTTTGCTTCTGCAAGGACACAGTTCTCCACCCTGGTCACATAGTTTCCACATTAACATAACGCCCCTCCTTGATGGTATCAGGCAGCCCTTGGCACACTGTATAAGCTCTACCTCCCCCACACCTGGTGCTGTCCCCATTTTCAGGGCAGCTCCAGGCTGCCTGCCACTTTGACCACAGCCCGGCAGATTCTTTACATTTAATAAAGCTTGACCGGTACCCGGCATCTCGGCTTACTTTCTTACAAAGATGTTCTTGCTTTAGCCTTTTGTGATGTCTGATTCAAAGAATCCAATCTTGAGGTAAGTTTTTAATTAAAAATTTTAATGAAAAAAACTAATGTTTTAATAAAAACATTCGGTGATTTTCAAAATTTTATGTACATATAAATCCCCTGGTGATCTTGCTAAAATGCATATTCTGATTTGGTGGGTTAAGGTTAGGGCCTGAAATTCTGACTTACCATCCTCTGGTAACGAAAATGCTGCTGGCTTCAAGAACCACACGTTGTGGAGCCGCCTTACACAATTTTCACCAGATTAATACAAGAGAATTAAGACTTAAAAAAAAAGATACATGTGGTTCTCCCCTCAGATCTACCAAGAATGTAACATAGCACCATCCTAGATGCATAGGAGATACACTAATTCAATTCATAGGTACATCAAGAAGAAAGAAAAGAAGATATAGTTAGGTAACACGGGTCCGCTTAAGAGAGAATTGGAGTTGAAATGCCAAGTTAGTTCTGGAGTTGTCTTACCTTTGGATTTAAATAAAATGTTCTTAAGAATATGTTTTAGAATGTTGCTTCCATATTGTGCTGGTGCCAATTTTTGCTAACTGTAAAATAAAGGGAGGATCAGAAGAAATAAGCCTTTCTTGTTACTCTGTAATTCTTCAGGGGATGCCTAGTGGCCAAAAGACAAACAATTTGTCCATCTTCATTAGAAAATTACCAGTTAAAATACCTTCTGATTTTTTCTTCTCCTTCTCTTAGAAAACCATTATACTTCTTTTAAACAGCATTTAAACATATTCTCCTTAGTAGAATATAGGAGCTACAGTAATTTTTATAGAGCCAAGCTAGTCATAAAACTTGCAGTTAAAAATAAAAGATCTAAATAAGACTTCTGGAAAACAAAGGAAAAAAGAACTAGCTAGCAGAGAGTTGCAGAAATTTCCATTAACTTTGGAAATGATTCAAAAAGGGATAGCCCACAGTGTTGTTTCACTTAATTTGGTTATAATGTTAGGACATTTTCTTAAAAGACTTATCTTGATGAAACATTTTTGCGCTTCTTTTCACTGCCCTACTTTTTCTGAAAATTTCACAATAAGTAGGAAGAACAGTACAAAAAATAAATAATAAATAAATAAATAAATACATACATAAATGGGTCCTTGCAGTCACATGTGATGAAAATTATTTTTTAAATATACAAATTAAACAAATAATTCTAAAGGGATCATTGTACTTTTTCATCGCATCACACTGTGATACCATAAAAACTAAAAAAAAAACTTACATTTTTGGGTTACTCAGGTAGTGTATATTTACTTCTACAGATCAAAAGGAAAGCAACTTGTGCATAATCAACGTTCTAAGTAGCCGGTGAAAAAGTTTACACATTATTTGAATTCCAACTAATAGGCACCCTGTAGCTTTCCATTAAAATAATATTGCAATTCAACTCAATTCATTTTAAAAACAATTGTATTTAAATAGAATTGCATAGGAGAAAGTGTAGAGGAGGATAATTATTAGCTATGCAGTATTTGTAGTATTCTTACAATCAAACACTGCAGGAAACTTTGCTTGTAAACATAGCTCTATACTCAACTAAATAATCCAAAAGATTTAATTTTACTTTTTGTCTTTGAAACAGAAGAGTTGATAATTCACATTGTTTAAAAAGAATACAGAAAAGTAAAAGATATATGAGTATAAATCTTCATGAATCAACTAATAATACAGTGATTGTTATAAAAGTGCATTGCATTTTCCTATTCAACATACTAATTTTTATTCATTCATTGCTTTATTGCTTTATAAGGCAAATACATACTGAGAAGATATTATCTGTCAAATACTTCATTGTAACTGTTCACCAAGGAAGAAACCATACATGATCTATGCCTTTATGGAGTAAAGTAACCAAAATACAAATATGTAATAAATAATGGCATGTGCTATAATAAAAAAGAGTTGATATACAGCAACTGAAAAGAATCTTCTTTAGTTTGGTTGATGAGGAAAACACTCTCTGATGAAGTGATCTAACCATTGAGATCTAAATAGTGAGGAGGATCCAGCCATTTGGAGTGAGATATTCAAAGCAGAGAGATTTATACACAGAACTAAAGAAGACTGTAGTTGATTGCAATGGATTGAATGTCACCCCTCCCCTGCCCCACCAAACTCATTGAAGCTTGACCCCCACTGTAATTGTTCACAGTGGGAAATTCTACTATGATAATTGAAAGGTGGGGCCTTGAAGAGGTCATCAGACTGTGAGGACCATGTGGTGGTCATGAGTGTGGTTCTGAGGACCTCAAAAGGAGAGGAGTTAGCTCTCTCTCCACTCCAATGTTCTGGCTATGTGACACCCTGCACTGCTGTACAGTCACCTCACCAGATGTGCTCTCTGGACTTTGGACTTCCTAGCCTCCAAAACTGTAAGCAATAAATATTGTTTCTTTATAAATTACCCAGTTTCAGGTATTTCTGTTGTAAGCAGACAGAAAGTTAGACTAATACAGAAAATTGGTACCAGAGAAGTGGGTTGTTGCTTATAACAAATATGTGAAAATGTGCAAGTGGCTTTGGAACTGGGTGTTGAAGAGAGGCTGGAAGAATTTGAAGGAGCAGTGTAGAAAAATCCTATATTCTGGTGAGAGTTTAAGAGAAAAAAAGACCATAGAAAGCTTGAAACTTCTTAGAGACTGGTTAAATGGTGGTGAGCAGAATGCTGGTAGAAATATGGAGAGTAAAGTCCATCTGAGAAGTTCTCAGATGTAAGTGAGAAGGGACTTATTGGGAACTGGGGCAAAGATCACCCTTGCTATGAACTGGAAAGGAATTTGGCTGCATTCTGTTCATACCCAAAAGTTTTATGGAATGTGGAACTTAAAAATTCTTAACCAGGGTATTTGGCAGAAGAAATTTCTAAGCAGCAAAGCATTCAGGAAGTTGCATGGCTACTTGCAACAACCTATCCTGAATTATGGCAGAAAAGTATGACATAAAGCCAGAATCTGTAATTCAAAAAAAAGTAGAGGGGAAAAAAGTTGGAAAACTTTCAGCCTAGCCACAAAAGCAAGGCTGTAGCCCAGCTAAGATCAGTAGAGAAGGGAGGGATTATCAAGAGAATGTAAAAAAGACTTTGAAGACATTTCAGAGATCTTTGAGGCTGCCCCTTTCATCACAGGGGTAAGAGACCTGGGGAGGCAGAATGGTTCCCTACATGGGTTTGCTTCTTAGGGTCACTTCTGGAAGCTGCTTCCAGCACCAGCACCCCAGCTGCTCCAGCTGCCTCACATTATGCAGCTGTAGCTAAACTGGCCCCAGGAGTGGCTCGACCCGCAGCTTTGGAAAAGACAAGCTGGAAGCCTTGACAGTGAACACGTGATGTTCAGTCTACAGGCTCACAGAATTCCAAAGCTGTGAAGGCTTGGGGGCCTCTACCCCAATTTCACAAGATGTATGGAAAAGCGTGGGGACAGAAGAGATCTGTCATAAGGGTGGAGTCACCACAGACAGCCTTCACTAGAGCAAGGCCTAGTGGAAACGTGGGGTCAGAGTTGTAGTAGAGAAATCCCATCAGTGTCGGAGGACTTGGAGGACCAGCCACCACACCAGTGTGCAGGAAATACCAGACATAGAGTCAAGGTACTTGAATCACCAGCTTTGAAATTTGATGCCTGCCCTGCTGTGTTTTGGACTTGTTTAGACCTGTTATGCCTTTTTTTCAGCCAATTTCTCCCTTTTTAAATGAGAATATGTACCCTATGTCCCACCATTGTACCTTGGAAGTAGATAACTTGTTTTGATTTCGCAGGTGGGACTTTGCACTTAGGACTTTTGACCTGGGACAAGTTAAAACTTTGGGGCTATGGGGATGAAATGATTATATTTGTATGTGGAAAGGTCTTGAGCTTTGGACGGGGCAAGGGTGGTATGCAGTGGATTGAATAAAGCTTAATCCCCACTGTAACTGTTGAGGTGGGAAATATTATTATAATAATTGAAAAGTGGGACCCTGAAGAGGTGATTAGATATTGTGGAGACCATGTTATGGTCATGGGAGTGGTTCCAAGAGCTTTAAAAGGAGGAATAATGAATTAGCTCTCTCTCTGATCCACCATTCTTGCCATGTGACAACCTGAATTGCTGTAAAGTCATCTCACCAGATGTATTCCCTGGACTTTGGACATCCCAGATTCTGAAACAGTAAGCAATAATTTTTGTTTATTTATAAATTACCCAGTTTCAGGTATTTCTGTCATAAGCAACGAAAACAGACTAATACATTGATATAGGGGAAAATACTAGCCAATGATTAAACAATACAGAACCTTTTGTTTATATCAAAAAAATGAAATTTCATTATTGTGAAATCTGAATTCTGTTAAGCAGAATGCAATGCTCTGGCACATATATTTTTAGATATCATTTGGCCTTCTTTGTGAAGAGTGCTCTGAAGTAGAAATGCAAAGTGAGAAAAACAGGTACAGGTAAACAACTAAGACAAGAGGGTTGCTTACATAGGCTCCTAGGAGTAGGCAAAGAAAAGTGAATTTGGACATATCTTTCTTAAATTAATTGTTTCATTCTATATATGTTTAATAATAGAGGTTAAGAAACATTATTATTGATGGTACAAGAAGATGTTGTTGGAAAGTAGTAGAAGAGGAGGGGGGAAAGAACACCTGTACTTGTTTTAGGCTTATTCTTTATAATAGGAGAAAACCATTTTTTTTTTCTTTCTGCACAGTATTGTAACAGGTATAAAGTTTGTTTTAGTTAATAAGGGAATTGTTTTCCAGAGAAGAGACAATATCATGTAACATCTTAAAAAGTAAAAAATAAATTTGTAAACTAATTAAAATTAGCACTTACCTGCATAATTTGTAAGAGTAATTCTTGAAAGAAAATATATGTGTGTGTTTTTCTTAATTTTCTTAACAGTAATATTAAAATGTTTAGAATCATAGAGAGTTTTTATAATTTTAAAGCAGTTCCACATACATGATTGCTCAATTTTCTCATAACATTGATACATACTTAGAAATGAGACTCAATCAGGTTATTGTGCCCTCACAAGAAGGAAGTGAGTTTAAACTCTATATATTATGGAGGAAAATTGATGTAAAGTTATAATCTAATGTAGTGGTAGACATTAAATACTATTGTTGTAAAGATTAAATGAGAAAAAAATGTAACAGTAACAAAATACCTGGAACAGGGTAATTTACAAAGAAAACAAAATTTATTGCTTACAGTTTCAGAGGCTGGGAAGTCCAAAGTCCCAGGGAGCACATCTGGTGAGTGCCTTCTTTGGTGGTGGCTTTATAGCAATGCAGAGGTCTCACATGGCAAAAAATGGCAGAGCAGAAGGAGACTAACTTCCTCATTCACTCTCTTTTTAAAGCCACCAGAGCCACTCCCATTATTTCAAGAATGAATTAATCCATTCATGAGGGTACAGTCCTCACAATCCAATCACCTCTCCAAGGCCCTTCCCTTCAACTACCTAATAGGATTTCCCCCCCTTTTAACACTGTCCCAGTGGGGACCAAGCCTTCAACACATTAAACTTTGGGGGGTCACAATTCAATCCATAATATAAGCCATAAACATATATTTCCTTACAGAACAGAGACAATTAAACTTAAAACTAAAAATTCGATTTTGTTTTTGTAAAAATCATAAAAATGACAAAAGGAACATTTTCTAATATAGAGTCCTATGCCTACAGTGATTTTGCAACAAGGCCCTAAGTAAATTTTATAAGTACTCTTTAGGGCATTCTGATTCAAGTGATTTTTGAGAGAGGGGAAAACTAGACCAAACTGCTTGCATGTTTTATACATCCAACCCAACTTTAAGTTATTTTATGCATGATATTTATTAAGTAATGAGTAGAATGAGCAACTACTAAATTTTAGACAGTAAGCAACATCCTCTCATATGTTACCTCATTTAATCCTCACAATAAACCTAAGAGTTAAGCATTGTAACTAATACCTGCTAGTATATGACAAAGGATAGTTACATGTTAGTCTGACCTTAAAACTTATATTTGCTCTAATTCAACACAAACAGGAGGCTATTCAACAACATGCTCTCTTTGGAAAGAAGGACCTTCCAATATTTGTAGGGATATTCAATGTTTCTAATGTTTTATGGGAGATGGAGAAAAGTCGGGTAGAAGATACCTTTCCAACTTTTGACTTCAAGTAAAACCACAAATGAAGCTAAGATAGTCATGTTCCTAATCCTGGTGTTCATAGTCCTCCTCTTCAATCCAAACAAATGTAAATAGCTTTGTCCCTATACTTTTAATTTAAAAAGTGATAGTAATATTGCAATAAGAATATTTTAACAAAAAAGAAGGGAACCACATATAACTATGTACCTAGCAAACACAGGCTAAAATGTAAGTAATAACAATTTTATCCATTTTAAAACATTTTTGATAAAAAATGCTGCCAAATTGAATAATATTTTCAAGTTTACAGTCAAATCCACTATCACATTCACTATCAGGTTATCTCATATCTTAATTAAACAAGGTTCTTCAAAAAACAGAAGTAAGAAAATATAAATCTTTTCATTAACTTTTTGAAGACTGCTCATATAAATGAGTGTGTGTGTATGAAATGAAAATATAGTAATTCAAAACCAAATCATAAATTCTATTTAATGAAACAATTTATTTTTATTTAATATTATACTTTAGCCAAAAGGTATAAAGGTGATGTATAGAATAATTACCCTACATAAGAATTACTAGAATAAAATAAAATTAATTTGTTTTATTTCCATTCATTCTTTCAGTTAATTATACAAAAAAAATTTATTTGAGCTTAACATATGCCAGAATGCAAAAATATAATGATGAGCAAAAAAGAATCACTGTTCTTAAGAAACCTGTAGTCCACTGGTGAGAAATTACAATACAGAGGAAACTGTTATACAATGCAGTTGATGTTAGAATATTTGTGAGTATATTTAGAAAACTAAGATAACACTTCAAATGAGCTGATTAGTCCTGAGGGATTGGAGAGTTTGCTGAAGTGTTTATATCTGAGCTGAATCAGAATAGAAAAAAAAGAAATGACCTGATTAAATTGAGATAAAGAAAGAATAATGCAAAAATAAAAGAATTGATACATATGTATAATGTGCATATACATTTTAAATTTGCTTGAGAACATATTGTTTCAAGATTCATTTTGTGAGAGTAAAGTCAGAAAGATGGCAGAACAGAAGATCCCCAGCCTTTGTACCTCCACAGAAACACCAATTTAACAACTATGCACACATGAACAAAATGCCTTTGTGAGAGTTTTGAAATCCAAGGGAGGAATTACAGCACATAGTGGAGCAGAAAAAAACAGAGAAAAGTAACATTAAAGAGGGTAAGAAGAACAGTCTCACTTTGTCTCCATCACCCCTTCCAAAGCCAGGATTGAACAGCACTGAGAAGGACCCCTCTCAGAGATTGATTTCTCTTATGTGAAAAAGATACAGTGAGACTGACTTCTATATTGGCTCCCCCAGAGCACTGGGAAAATTGGCATGAGTAGATCACCAGGAGACACTTAGATACAAAGAAAATGGGTGGTAGCACTCAGCAACAGTGTGCAGGCCTTGGTGGCAGACCCCATCTACTCATAAACCTTGAGAATAGGCCCTACCAGCACATGAACTCCAGCAGCCAACTCACCAAAGAATACCTGGCCAAGTGGACTGGTAAAGGACTTTCCTTGCTGAAGCCATTCTATAATGTCTAGAAAATGTGACTTCTTGTTCAGATATAAACACAACAGTGCAAGGATCAAGAAAAATCAAGAAGAATCAAGGAAACATGACACCACAAAAGGAACCTAATAAGGCTCCAGAAACAAACCTTAAGGAAATGGAAATCTGTGAACTTTCTGACAAAGAATTAAAAATAATCATTTTAAAGAAGCCCTATGGACTACAAAAGAACACAGATATACAACTAATCAAAATCATGAAAAAAAAAACCCACAGTAACAAAATGAGGAGTTCAATAAAAAAAAAAAAAAGAAAGAAAGAAAGAAAACAAACAACAAGCAAATAAACAGAAATCCTGGAGCTAAAAAATACAATGACTGAACTGAAAATTTGAATAGATAATTTCAGCATCAGATATGACCAGCAAAGAAAATAAGCAGTGAACTTGAAAACAGGACAGTTGAATTTAGACTGACAAGGAAGTAAAAAGAAAAAATGACTGAAAAAGTGAGGAAAGCCTATAGGACATCATCAAGTGAAACAATATCTTCATTCTGGGAGTTCAAAAAGAGAAGAGAAAGAAAAAGCAGAAGAGAGTTATTTAAAAAAATAATGCTGAAAGCTTTACAAAGCTGGGGAGGAAAAATAGACTTCCAGATTCATTAAGCCCCACAAAACCCAAATAGTAGGAACCTAAAGATACCTACACAATGACACATCATAATCAGATTGGTCAAGAGTCAAAGACAGAGAGAATTTTGAAAACAGCAAGACAAGTGACTTAACGCACACATGGGAAGCCCCAAAATGCTATCAGAGAGTTTCTCAACAGAAATTGTGAAGCCAGGAGAAAATGGAACAATATATTCAAAATACTGAAAGAAAAAAACTGCCACCAAAAATCCTATACCTGGAAAAATTGCCATTTGAAAATGATGAAGAGATAAAGACTTTAACAAATAATGAAAAACTGAGGCAGTCTGTCACCACTAAAAGTAGTTCTACAAGTTGGAATAAAAACATGCTAATCAGCACACAAAAGTATACATAGTAGTATAACCTCACTGGTAAGGGTAAATATATACACAAACACAACACATCATATTATTTTAATGGTGGTGCATAAAAAGTAAAATCTGATATCAATAACTTGATGTGTGGGAGAGGTAAAAATGTAGATTTTTTAATGTGATTAAAGCTAAATTGTGGGAAGCAGGACAAGATGGCTGACTAGATGTGCCCAGGGTGTGATCTTCCCACAGAAAAGTACCAGAACAACAAAAGACAGCCAAATATTGATGGGAGCATTGGTGGGAGAGGGTAGGAGTATATCAGGAGACTGCTGAGACCCCTGCGGAGCACAAATGCCCAGGATAGTGGCAAAGAGAGGAGAGAAAGTCACATGGCCTCAGCTCCCACATCTCTGACACAAGAATTCACACTGGAAGAATTTTCTTTCGTGGCAAAAAGTAGGCAGAGCACCCACACCAACCCGCATCCTCACCACAGAAACCTGCAGACCCTCTGGAGGACAAGCCCAGAGCCAGGTGTGGGGAGAGCTCTAGAAAACACACATTGCATCACTCTAAAACACTAGCACAAACTGTGAACTCCCCATCCCCAACCCCCATGACCCAAGCCAATGAGAACAGAACCATACTGAAACCAGAGCCATTACAGGAGCACGTCCTACCCTGGGGCCAGAAGCCCCAGAACTTCCCCAGCCTTAAGGCTCTGCCCTTTTCACAGTACTTTCACGTGAGAAGCTTCAATGCCTTGATCCTGGTGAATTAAAGCCTGGATACACAGAGGCTCAGACTCTAGGTCTGCAGTCTGGGAAGTCAACCTTACTCCTGCGGAACTTATGCACCCCCATGTCTCCAGCCAGAGAGCAGACAGGCAGACCCTTCTAATCTGAGTGAAAAACAGCTTGGATGACATTTTTCTGGCAGGCTTCCCTCTGGTAAGAGAAGCAGAATGGCGACCCTGCCACTGGCAAACCAGCATGGGAGACCGTGACATGCCATACACCCACCACCCCAGCCTGAGAATCAATCCAGCAACTGCATCTCCAGTGAGGCAGATCCTAAGACGACTGAACCACAGGGCCACAAAGTTAAGTCTCTATAAGTTCAAAAAAATTTGAAATCATATCAAGTATTTTTTCTTAGCAATAGAATAAAACTAGATATCAATAACAAAAGGAACTTAAACAGCATGCTCTTGAACGACCAGTGGGTCAAAGAAGAGATTAAGAAGAAAATAAACAAAATTTCGGGAAACTAATGAAGACAGAAACACAGCATACCAAAACCTATGGGACACAGTCAAGGCAGTATTAACGGGAAGGTTTATAGCAATAACTGCGTTGGTCAAAAAATAGAAAGATTTCAAATAAATAGCCTAACAATGCACCTCGAGGAACTCCGAAAGCAAGAAAAAACTAAACCTAAAATGAGTAGAAGAAAAGGAATAGTAAAATTCAGAGCAGAAATAAATGAAATTGAGACTAAAATTACAATACCAAAAAAATCAATCAAATAAAAAATGAATATACAATAAATGGTATAACTATTATTCAAAGAGGATTTATACCTTGCTCAATACCCTCAAAGGCAGGACTGCTCATCCTCTATTTCAAGCATGTGTATTATTTCTATGTAAAATGTCATTTCTGAAACATCTAGTCACCTTTTGGCTTGTAGCCCTCGTTGATTTTGCAGGATCCCGCAGAAGTTATGGTACAACGGACTGTTTCACCAAAAGGCTAGCAGATATAGCAGCATTAAATACATCTCCCACCAACCTTTGACCCCAGATGGAACTCTTTCCCTGGCCTCCCACATTCCAAGCACATATCAGTATTTTAGCAAATGCCCTGCATGTTGTCTTAAAAGAGAAGTGTGAGTTATATTGAATCTGGAAAGGATCAGAGAAAACAAACACATTTGTATGTCACATTTAATCAACTATTATTGCATATGCATTTCACACACTATTATAGGAGACAACAGAAGAAGAAAAAGATACATGTCAGTCTCCCAAACTCTCCTAGGTTATTATAATACAATTAAAATTAATATAAATGATATTGTGCTAAGAATAAAATGTCTAAGACAAAAGCTAAACCAGAAGAGACACCAGAAGAACATGTGTAAATCATTAGAATTCTGGGAAAACCAAAATATGTGGTCATTCTATCTTTATGCCTTCTTTTATTACTACTTTTCCTTTTATTTTTGTATTCTCTTTTTCATAGTATTTTGTTACATCCTGACTCTTTCTCATGTGGATTATATTAATAGAGTGCATTTTACTTGTAAATATATTTATAAGTATGTAGTTTTAAATTTATCAAACTTTTTTGTTTTCAGATAAACACGCACTGAAGTTTCTTTTCATAGATATAAATTCCCTTCATTTAAAGATGTTCTAGAATTATACTTCTAAAGTTTTTAAAGCAACAATTATTAAACAGTGTTTTGAAGAATAACCATATCTATTTAAAGAAAAGCTTAAATAAATACTGGAAGAGGGAGGAATGAATAGGTGGAGCACAGAGGATTTTTAGGGCAGTGAAAATACTTTGTATGAAACTTTAGTGGGTGGATACACATCGTTATAAGCTTGTCCAAACCCACAGAATGTACAACACCATGAGCAAACCCTAATGTAAACCATGGACTTTGAGTGATAATGACGTGTCAATGTAATTTCATCAGTTATAATAAATGTACTGCTCTGGTGGGGGATGTTGATAATGGAGCAAACTAAGGAAGTGTGGGGGCAGGGAACTCTACTTTCTGCTTAATTTTGCTATGAACTTTAAACCTCTCTAAGAAAATAGGGTGTTAAAAAAGCAGAGGCTGGTCAGTTAGCTTGGTTGATTAGAGCACACAGAGTTATAACACCAAGGTCAAGGGTTGGGATCCCCACACTGGCCAGCTGCCAAAAACAAAACAAAACAAAACGAAAAACTAACCATGAAAATTTCATCAAAATGCAAAACTTCTGTTCATCAAAACATGTCAATAAAATCAAAAGACAAGCCACAGAGTGGTAGAGAATATTTGCAGCACATATGAAGGAGTTGTGTGTACATTTATGTACTGTGTGTGTAGGTCAAACTTGTCAATTGTGCACATAAAATCTATACATGTCACTGCAGGTGAATTTTGATTCAATACAAATTAAAATAAATATACTACATTTTTCAAAAAAAAATACTGTCAAGATCTGTATAGAAAAAAATATTGATTTTTATCTCAAAATATACATGAGTTCATTCTTGATTCATCATTTGTTCTAAAATTACTTTTGTCTGTTTAGTTAACTGTCCAAAATACTCACCACCCTCTTCCCAGTAAATAATTTGTCCTTTTCTTCCTGAGCTGTGTCACAATGAAAAAAAGTAAAATTAATCAACTGTTTTATTTAGGTTTTCTTGCTGTATTGGGAGAAGATCTTCAGAGGAGGGTCAGCCTGTATGTCACATCTGAGTCCCTCTTACTGGCCAGATTTATTGAAATGTTATACAATTAAGCTGACGGTGTTGTTCAGTGACGTTCAATTGAACTTAGGCTCCAACTATAGAATTAGCATTGAGAGAATTCATTTTCTTAAGAAAAAGGTTACAGAAAGAGAGAATAAATCTTTTCTTTTTCCCTTTTTATGTCTTCTTGGGAAACCAGGAAGATTGGTGATAACTAGTTCATTGCTTGTCACTAGGTATGACTTCTTGACAGATTCCTCCAGTACCTTCAAATTCTTGGGTTGCTGGAATAGAAAATAAAGTACATAATTTCAACACAGCAGTAAAAGAAATTTGTGATAGGCTTTAAAATGGGAATTGTGGAAATAAGTTCATTGATAAGCATTGCGTGTTGCAAGTAAAAATTGAAATAAAAGAAAATTACTTAAATATTCTGAATAAAAAGTTTGATAACCAGACAAAGAAAAAACCTGGCATGTGAAACTTCACATAAATACAATATTGTTAAAGTAAAATTATTGAGATGATAAAAATATTATTTTTTAAATGTTATCTTATGATGTGACAAATAGGTATATTTTTTGTATTCTCACTATGAAAAACATCATATGCTTTATGCTTCCCGAATTATCCTTCTCCCTATGTAAACATGTTTACTTAATAATTCAAATGGATTTTGGACACTGGCAATTTAATTTTGAAAGAAGGACTTTGTCATTTACTAGTTAAAAATGCCTGACCAAGTTATTTCCTCATTTTGAGCCTCAGCTTTGTGTGTAAAATTAGAAAACAATGCCAAACACATAGAAGTGAATGTGGATTACATGGAATTTTATATCAAAATGTTTAAAATATTAAAATTGTAGATGATGTTAAAAATGTTATGTGTTAAAACTATTTGTAATAAAAAGTTTTGTTATGAGTTTTAAAAATATAGTCAACTATAATATCTTACCAGCTATTCAGTGTATCAGTCCATTTTGTGTTGCTATAACAGAATACCTGAGACTGGGTAATTTATAAAGAACAGAGGTTTATTTGCTTACGATTCTGGGACAGCTGCATCTGGCACAGGCCTCAGGCTGCTTCTACTCATGGCAGAAAGTGGCAGCAGCCGGCGGGTACAAGCAGATCACATGGTGAGAGGAAGCAAGAGAGAGAGAGAAGGTGCCAGTGTCTTTTAAACAACCAGCTCTCCTGGGAACTAATAGAGCAAGAACTCACTCATTACTCCCCTCACCTGGGGAGAGCACTGATCCATTCACGAGGGATCTAATCCCCGTGACTCAAACTGTCAACTGGAGATCAGATTTCCACAAGTTCTGGGAAGACAATACATTCAAACTCCATCATTCAGTTATTTTGAGTGAATACCTGTTATTGGTTAAATTGTGCTCCTCCCCCCAAATTTACATGTTGATATTCTTCTACTCCCCAGTACCTCAGAATGTGATCTTATTTGGGAACAGGGCTGTTGCAGATGTATTTAAGTAAGATGAAGTCAACCTGGAGTAGTACTTCAATATGACTGGTGTCCTGATGAAAAGAAGAAATTTGGACACAGACACATACACAGGGAGAACGTTATATGAAGATAAATGCAGAAATCTGGGTGAAGCTTCTACAAGCCAAGGAATTCCAAAGATTGCCAGCAAATCACCAGAGCTTAGGAGAGACAACCTTAAACATATTTTCTCTCATAGTCTCAGAAGGAATCAACATTGCCAACAGCTTAATGTTGGACTTCTAGCTCCCGGAGACAATACATTTTTGTTTACACCACCCAGTTTGTGAATTTTTTTCTCCAGCATCTCTAGAAAAATAATATAATGCTTATTGCCAGTGCACTGTCTTCTGTAGAATTGGACTATCCTTAATTCAAATCTCTATACATTGCTCAAGTTTACCTAATCTTTCTTCTACCGATTTAATTTACTGCTGTGTTGTTGATTGTTTTCATAATATTTTGACCTTATCTTTATAAATATCTGGTTTCTATGAGGTAACCCTTTATGACTTCTACTACAAATTTATCTTTTTTATAACTTGATTATTAGGACAAAGTTAGCCTTTAGCACATTCTCTATTAATATGACTACTTTTTCATAATTCTCTCCAATTATATACTTGTTAAGGATTTTTTTTTCTAACAAACCTCTCTAAGTTTATTATCCATTTATTCAGCAGCTCTTATATTTCTTTCTTTCTTTCTTTCTTTCTTTCTTTCTTTCTTTCTTTCTTTCTTTCTTTCTTTCTTTCATCCATCTATCTATCTATCTATCTATCTATCTATCTATCTATCTATCTATCTATCTATCTATCTATCTATCTATCTATCTATCTATCTATCTATCTAGGTGGTTGGCCAGTAAAGGGATCTGAACCCTTGACCTTGGTGTTAGGACACCACACTCTAACCAATTAGCTAACCGGCCATTCCTGTTGTAATTATTTTTAAAGCACTAATGGGATTGTGCCACCCTCCAGCTCAAAAATATTTTTACAGAATTCCTTCACATTCAGAGTAAAATTAAATGCCTTAAAATTGTCTTCAGGAGCCTGCCTGTTCTAACCATTTTTTGCAGTTTTTTTCTTTTTCCTTTTCTTATTTTTCTCAGTCTCATCTTCACTGTACTGTACCTCAAACACACAGAGCTCACTCTGCCTCAGCCCAGGGTTGCCAGATTGGATCAAAAAAAAAAAAAATACAGAATGCCCTGTTACATTTAAATTTCAGGTAAATAATGATTACTTCTTTACTGTAATTGTGTCCCTTGCAATATTTGGGACATATTTATAATAAAACAAATGCTGTTTATCTGAAATTCAGATAACTGGGTTGCTTGTGTTTGATTGGGCAACTCTGGCATCAGAGCTTTTACACTTGTTCTTGCCAAGTATACACTGACTTTCTTAGATCCTCATATAACTTGTTTCCTTACTTCTTTCAGGTCTCTTCTTAACTGTCATCTTCTCCAAGAGGCCCTTTTTGGATCACACTACTTCAAATAGAATCCTACTCATGCCCTACCATGGTTTATTTTTTTCTTTATAGGACTTAGATTTAATACTCATGTGTTCATTTTTTGTTTGCCTTATCCCACTAAAATTAACTTTTAAGAAGACAAGGATTTTCATTTGTTCAATTTTATCACTAGCACCTAGAGAAATGATCATGTGCATTTTCCTTCAACCTTTATCCTTAGTCCATATACATTTGTAACCTAAAAAGTGTTTACTACATTATTTTATAATAAATGCATCAGCGATTGAGAATAATCATTGAATGCCAAGTATTATGCAGACATAGTGCTAACATTTAGATGGGAAACATGTTATACAGATTTTATTTATTCTAGTAAAAGTTAAAACCTTTCAAGATATTTTAAATTGTTGGAGAAGCTTGTATAATCACATGTAGATTTTGGAAGGGGAAAAAATAAAAGATCACTGGACCTGCAGTGTCAAAAACAGATGGCAGAGTGAATGCCGATGAAACACTGTGAGAGACATTGGGTACATCCCAATGGGAAGTGTCAGTTTGAACTGGGAGATAGAGAGAGAAAGATATAGATTAAATCTGAGAAATGTCGAGGAAGAAAAATAGACAGGACTTAGTGGTAAATTACCTACTGTGGGTGAAGAAGATGGATATGTCATGGTTTATTGTTGGCCCACTGGCTTGCAGAAATGTATTGAATCGGACCACTTACTAAGATAAATAAAATAGAAAATGTAGCAGTTAAGGAGATGATCAGTTTGGATGATTTGTATATGTTGAATTTGAGTTTCCTTTGACATATGTAAAATTTCAATTAGGCTGCTACGTAAATAAGCAGTAGTCAGTGGAAAAACAGGAGTTAGAGATATAGAGTGATGATGACACATTTAAGTATAGGTGACAATTGCATTTTTGTGAATGGATACAATTGCTTAAGGATAAGCCATAGTGCTTCTCATCTGATCTTGACTAATTCCAACAAAAAATGGCTGAAAAGGGAGAATAAATCAGCAAGGAAGAGAGGGATAAACAACTAAGTAGGCAAGATGACCACTTAAGACTGTCGTGAATGTCAAGATAATAAATGTTTCAACAGGAAGAACACCCTCAGCAGGCTTGATGCTGCTACAGATTTAAATATGTTTAGCACTAGCAGGGTCTGCTTGATTTTTTTCTATAAAAGGCAATGCTGATAATAATGGCACGTGTGTGTGCACACGCATGTGTGTGTGAAGTTCAGAGAATTATTAGTCAGAAGAGTAATTTAACAAACGAGATTTAACTCAAGCACTATATCTGATGTACATATAGCAGGAATACATCTCTCATTTTGTATTTCCTTGCCTTACAAATTCTTAAAGATGTTAAACTCTATGACTAACAGATTGTTTTATAAGTGAGAAAAAAAATTAATATCTTGTTTTGTTTTCTAAACATTATTTATCTATATCATGAAATTTGGGGGTAAAATAATATTACTTATTACAAAGAGGAGAATTGAGGTTTTAGTCAATAGAATTACAGCTTTTAATGTATATATATAGTTTTTAAAAAGTAGGTTGAAAAAAAAAATAACCTAACCTTCTAACTCAAGAGCTAGAAAAGTAATAACAAATCAAACTCCATGCAATGAGGAGGTAAGATCCTAGAGAGTAGAACAAAAAGACAGGAATGAAAAATCGGCGGTGGGGGGATAGTAAGGGATGTAATACAGTATGTTCATTATCTAATTCATACAGGAGTTTTAAAACTTATTTTACAGATTAGCATGCAGAGTAAATACAAAATTTTTACATATAGCTGCACCAGGGATAGCAAAAGAGTCCTAATCCAGAATGGAAAAGAACTCTTCCACCCCAGGTAAGCAAAGATCACTGACAAAGGTATATGTAACTGGCATGAAACTCTTATAAGCAATACTGGAAAATATATTCACAAAATGAGGGAAATGCTCTGAATCTAGAATTTATATGTTGTGATATTCTCAATTCAAGTTTGAGAACAGACTAAATATCGGAAAGGTAAGGACTCAAAAATGGTGTGCTATTTATACCCTTTCTAAGGTAAACAATGCTAAAAGCATCTCTGAAAGAATGTTTTAACATCACATAAATAAAAAGACAGAAAAATGACATCTGAGAAACTAAGGATCAACAGAGTGTTGTAAAAAGAACTATTAGGATATTATAGCACATGAATTCAGAGAAATTAGAAAAAATGTCTTCAAGAAAAAAACTCTGTAAAGAACAGTATTTAAGAATCTGGAAAATATTAGTGGAAGCGTACACTTCCCAGGATACAAGCTAAAAAAGGATGACAAAATTTTTGGAAAGAAGTCCCATTTCTAGTTGCTTAGTTGTTTGGGTATCCACTCCAACCCTCTGATCAAAAAGAAAAACATACAAGATGAGCTGCCAAAAATACTTTCAAAAATATCAAAGCTGTTGAAAAATAGGACAAAAGTATCAAATTAAAATCACAGTAAAACAGGAACTCAGAGAAGCGGATTTTGTTCTGATGGCATTTTCTAAGTCTTACAAAATTTGAACTTTAGTTTTCATTGCTTTGTGGAGAATGGAAGAGGGACAGAGGCAAAGTCCAGTTCCACTACAAGGTAGGTGACCCTTCTGGGCAAAGCATAAGCACCAAAAGCAAAGTCATCAGTGTATGATGAAAACAGAAATATATTTTCTCTATCTCTTACACGAAGGACCTGATATAAAAAAATACCATATCTGTGAGCAAAGCTGAAGAATAAAATGAGTATCTGAGAAGTTATAGCAAAAAGCTCATCTTCACCTGTACTTACAGATCAAATTTACTTAATCTAGGTGTTAAAAATACAAATTTCTAAGTAAGTATAAACCACCAGACAGGTAATATTCCCTGGTACCTGGCAGAGCACAGGGTCATCCTCTATGGTAGAAATTAGCTTAAAACTAGAACTTAGAGATAAAGATTTCCCAAAATAATTTCCTGAGAGTGCATAGATGAGAATTTAAAAAAAAGAAAAAAAGATGTAAGAAATCCGTACATGGAGTTATCCACCTGGTGTAAAAACAGACGTAGAAATAGTCATGCAATAATATACTGGAATAATCAGGCACAGAAAGAAAACAAAACTATGCCTACCATACTTAGACAGACAGACACACACGTGCATAAGCATAAAACCATTTCCAAGGAAAAATTCAGTACAAAAACACACAAATTCTAGATGTGTAAGGATTTGGAAATATTAGTGAGATAGTGGAAGCATATGCTTCTCAATGTACAAACTAAAGAAAGATAGCAATTAAAATCCCCACAATCCAACAGCATGCCCTAACTTCACAAATTTATCAACTCTAAATATTTGATTATGTCAGATATAAGGTATATTTTGTGTTTTTAATATTTTTAAATAGACTCAAATATCACTTTAACCAGTAGAAGAAAAATATCTAAAATTTTATCATAAACATTAAGGGTGAACAATAACCATAATAAAGCTTCTAAAAAAGGAGAAGGGGCTTAGTACACTTTAAATCTTTATCATTTTATTGTAATCAACATATAATGACACTACAATATAAGTGCCCCTAGAGCACTTCATCTATTCCTATACTTCACCTGTTATAAAAAGCAAGGATAACAACTACAGTATTTGAACAGTGCAGATATTTTTATGAAATTAAACCTGTACATAATTTTAGGTTACTGGGAAGATTATCAAGTATTTCTTCTTAAGCATATTTAATAATAGCTAGTATCTATCTTATGTCATTTGTAAACAATAGAACATTATTGACGGCCCTATCAGATAATTGTCTGTGGGCCTAATGTCTTTTTCTGCTTTTCTGCTTAACTTGCTTTTACCTCTTTTCTACCTTAATTTTATGTGGTGCTCTAATTTTTCCTATATGTATGTACAACTATACATCTAGTACGTTTGACCGTAATCTTTTTCTTGAAGGATCATGTGAAGCTTTGAATTAGAAGTAAAAGTGATTTAACAAAAGGAAGGAGCAGATATATTAATAAAACAGTGCTTTAACAACCACTTGATTGTATGCCTACATTTTTCTTAGTATGCTTTTATGAATTTTACCTGTACTCAGTAGAGTTTTACTGAGCCATATATAATAAATCACCTCTGCATTGGAATTGAGCTGTAGGAAGATGTTTGCTCTTAATAGCAAATGTGCAATAACACAGTAATAAGGGTATACACAGAGGTATTGAGATCAAGACTGGGTAAGGATGAAGATAATGATCACAGGGAGAAAGGGGGAGAATAAGACGAAATACAAAGCACTGCTAGCCCTATAGTGATAAGTGCATTTGTCTATTTTAGTCAGAAACGTTTTGCCCATTATCCTGACACTTGCTATATTCCTCGCATAATGATGAAAAACTTCATTTAACACTTGCTAGCACAGTTTATCTCTCAAAGTGTTTCATAAAATTTATTTTGCATAATAAAAAATAATAATTATTTGATTTCTATAAAGGATGAGTTTGGAAACCCCTCATCATTTATATAGTTATCTTAATATGCCTAAGTGTCATAGACATTTCCACATAGATTTTACATGAAAGAGGAAAAAACTGTGGTAACAAACAAGCTGTTTCTGAGATTTTTATTACATGTAATAAATTTTAAATCTCTTTGTAAAAAATTGATAATGAAATTCTAAATTTTTCACTGTAGTGATAATGTTAAGAATTATCTCAGCAAAACATTTTCTTTCCAGGTAATCTATTAATTTATCATCCATTATATTTCTATGAAATATAAGAGCTCTCCTGCACTTGATTACTGTGTTAGAGAATTTGCCAAGTGCAGCAACATTTAGATTTCTTTTGTAGAATCTTTTATTTTGTTTTTAACATCAGTGACTGCTCTAGCTGCTTTTCTAAATACCTGTCATTAACAAAATAATGTGTTTCTGTTATACTCCACAGTAATTTCATGGGTATCACAAACTTCAAAATTAGTTAAGAATCCATAATGTTCAGCTTTTTTCTCAATGTATCTGCATGAAATTTTCATTCTTTCCAACAAATAACCTCAAGCTATTTCATCCATCAGCAGTTTCTGTCTGCCGAATCTACTAAAGAAAAAAAATATTTAAGTTGTTTTAATTATTTAAGACAAAAAACAAGACATGGTCAAAAGGCTGGGGCACAGAGCAGTTGCCTGTGCCCCAGATTTATGCATGTAACGGGGAGTGATGCATCAAGTGAATTTCATATGCCTCCCCATAAAAAATAAGTGAGCGAGATGATGGATATACGAGAGTATTTCAAAAAGTTCATTCAAGTATTTTTATTATCTTTTCATTCTATTTTCCTGCAAACTTTTTGAAGTATCCTCATATTAATTAGCTTGATTTAATCATGCCACAATGCCTACATATATCAAAGCATCATATTTTATGCCATGAATGTATACATCCGTGATTTGTCCATTCAAAAAGAAAGCTCTTGATGGAGGTGAGCCTTGCAGCCAGCTACTCTGTAGACTGTATTCTGAGGAGCGACTTTCACCTGATACTCCCATTCTCAGACTTTAAGCAGATATAAACATTTCAAAATAGCATTATATGTGGGGGCTAGGCCTATTAATATTCTAACTCGGTCTCTTCTCATTAGTTCCAGAAGAAGGGCAGCGCATCCTGAAGATTATTAGGTGCTCATTAAGAAAAAGCTTTAATGTGATAGACCAGGGGCACAAAATAATAGTACTAAGATGTTGCAACACAATATTTAATGATCTTAGACTACAAGCTGATATTAAGCAACAGTTCCTAAAGTTCCAGAATCATGCTTCATCAGGGTATCAGAAGGTAATTAGGGTATCAGAAGGTAATTAAAAGCCAGTTCATGTGCCACCATTTTTCATTTCTCATCAAGAGATATATACAGAAATTAAAAAGCAGAAGTAAAATTTCTTTTAATCTTGTTAGAGTTTAAACTACATAAATCAGTCGAGATTTGCAATTATTGAGCTTTTTCATTAGCAGTTGATATTCCGTATCACGAATATCTACATATTATTGATTTCCTAAAAGGTCAAAATATATTTGGTCCTGATTTTAGATGAAGACTTGATTGTAGGAGTGCAGCAAAAGAATCACAATATCAACTATTATCTTAAAATATCATGTGTGAAATCATAGAAAAGAAAATGTTTCCCACTCATTGTCTTCTTTCTGTTGAAACTAAAAGAAATAAGGTAGTATATGCTAGGAAATATATCCCAGTATGGATTCAAGTTCAAGGGGAATGCTTTCTTTGGGGGAAGGGGTTGATGAATCATATCATATTTAGAAAGGGTCTCTAGCTAATCTCCAGGGAATGCCCAGACTGGATACCCTTCATGACTCACCTCCCTTGCCACAGACCAAACCCACTATCTAGCAGCCCATTTAATTTTCAAAAGGACAATTAGCACAGAACTGGTTTTCTATTGCCCCATTTATTCTGAGTGCACAGTTAGACTGCTTTATTTCAGGTTTTGGCTTACCATTTGATTCACAGTTTTAATACAGGCTCTGTTAATTGCATATTTCATGAACTAACTTTTTGAGATATTTATTGTTATTACAATTATTAGAATATTCTCTATGAAAAGAGCACAATAGAAAGGTACAGTTTGAAATCCCCAATGACATTTTGGATGCATATATAATAAATAAAAATTCTATCTGCTGAAAAATTTTTGAACGAATAAAGCTCTAAAATGTAATTGTTTAATGTTCTATAAAGAGGTGATAAAATGATTAAGGATAAAAAACAGTATATTACTCTCCAGTAACTATTTATAAATATCACATGTGGATTCTGGGAATTAACTATTATTAGATTGACTTTTCTCCTCTTAAGGCAAAAATAATTTAAGGCGCTTATAATACATGCCATTAGGGTGCTAAAGACAAATCTTAAAATAATTTGATTTTTCTGTAATTTGTTTGAAGTACCTCCTTTCTATAAATGATCTGATATCTTATACCTATATGCTTTGTGTGAAATTCAATGATACATGTTTTAGCTTCTTGGATCAATAACCTAAAATTAGATAATCTAGGAAGGAAAGAAAATCAGTATTCCGGTAACTGTAGAAATCTTGCTTACAAAAGTACTGTTAAGTGAGTTACAAAGATTTCTTTACTTTATTGTGCCTTAAGTGTTTTACCTTTAAATGAACATACATGAGAGTTGTTTTCCTAAGTTTAAAAATATATATATTTTCTGAAACTAATTTCAGCATGTAATTGCAAACAAATGACTGAAAGAGAGATGACTATGGTGAAAATAGTGCAAAGCCTCTACTGCTGCTTCATAAAAATGGGTTCCCAGTCATATATTGGTTCTTCAGTAAAAGAAGATTAATATCTATTATATGGGGGGATTGAAAAAAATTGAAGCCTCCACTGAAAAACAAAACATAGGTGTCTCTTGTGACAGTAGAGCAGTGGGGTGATAGTGACTTCCCAAATCCATGTTCATTCAGAACCTCAGAATGTGACTTTGTTTGATAATAGAATCTTTACAGATCCACACAAAGTAAGGATCCAGATAAAATGATACTGGATTAAGGTGGACCCTAAATTCAATGAGTGTCATTATAAGAGACAGAGAGGACACACAGAGACACAAAGGGAGAGGAAGGCAATGTGAAGACAGAGACTGACAATGGAATTATGCTGCCACAAGCAGAGGTACACCAGGGACCGGCAAAAGCCGGAAGAGGCAAGTAAGAGATTCTCCACGAGAGTTTTCTGAGAAATGTGACTAATTTTTGTATGTTGATTTTGTATCCTGCAATTTTACTGAATTTGTTTGTTGGTTCCAATAGTTTTTTGGTGGAGTCTGTGAGGTTTTCTGTATATAAGATCTTGTCATCTTCAAACAGGGACAATTTGACTCCTTCCTTTTCAATTTGAATGTCCTTTATTTTTTTCTCTTGTCTGATTGCTCCAGCTAGGACTGGAAATAGAAAGCCAGAACAGACCAATGAAGTGTAACAGGATTGAATCAGTAATAAACAGTCTCCCATCTTATAGGACTTCCAGTACTGTTTTGAATACAAGTATTGAAAGCAGGCATCCTAGTCTTGTTCCAAATCTTAGACAGAAAGAGAGAAAGCTGTCAGCTTTTCCCCATTTTGTATGAAGTTAGCTGTGGTTTTGTTAAGAATGATCTTATTATGTTGAAGTATATTCCTTCCATAACTCATTTGTTGAGAATTTTTATTATGAAGGGATTTTGAATTTTATCAGATGCCTTTTCTGTATCTGTGGAGATGATCATATGGTTTTTGTCCTTTATTTCATTGCTGCGGTGTGTCACTTTTATTGATTTGCATAAATTGAATCATTCCTGCATCCCTGGGGTACATCCCACTTGTTCATGGTGCATAATCTTTTTGATGTGCTATGGGATTTATTTGCTAATATTTTGTTGAGAATTTTTCCATCTATGTTCATCAAAGCTATTGATCTGTAGTTTTCTTTTTTGGTTGTGTCCTTGTCTGGTTTTGGTATCAGGTTAATGCTGGCTTCATTGAAAGAATTTGGAAGAATTCTCTCCTCCCCGCTTAATTTTTGGGGAAAATTTGAGAAGAATTGGTATTAGTTCTTCTAATATTTGGTAAAATTTAGCAGTGAATACATCTTGTCCCAGGCTTTTCTTTGATGATTCGTCTTGGCAAGTTGTTACCTACACTTACAAAAGCACCATAAATCCCAAGCAGGACAAATACAGAGAAAACCATACCTGGTAATATCATCATAGCAATTATTTTTTTAAAAAATGAAGTCAAAATTAGACAGTGGTCAAGGCCGATGATGTTCAAAGTAGAGACATTCAATTGATAACTGACTTCTACAACAAAAATATGAAAGTCAGAGAAAATTGGAGTGAAATTTTCAATCACAGAAGTGAATGAAGGCTATCAATAGACATTCCAAGAACATCAAAAATTAATAAGGTAATATTATGCACAACTCTATGTCAGTCTGACAACTTAAATAAAATTGAGAAATCCCTTAATAAACAAAAATTACCAAAACTCATTTTAAAAAGACGTAGAGAAATCGGATTAGTCCTATGTCCATTCAAGAAATTATCACAATTTAAAACCTTCCCACAAACACAACTCCAGACTATAAATTCACTGATTTATTCTGTTACATTTATGAAAGAGATAACTCTAACTCTGCACCAAATTGCTCAGGAAATACAGAAAGAGGAAGTTTTCTCTACTCATTTTATGTGGTCAACATGTCCTTAATACCAAACAGTGCCTTAAAAAAAAAAAAAAGCTTACCTTTCACAAAGATGAATATGCTAATTATCCTGATTTTATCACCACATATTGTACACAAGTATTGATAATCAACTCTTTGCCCCACAAATATGTGTAATCAATTGTTTCAATAAAAAAAGAAAAAAATCTATAAATCAATATTCCTTATAAAAATATATTTCAAAAATGCTTAACAATAAGTCGTAGAGTCCATCAATTATAAAAATAGTATAATAGTGCTAGGCATCTATAATTAACAATAATTTATCATACGTTTTTGAATGGTTAGAAGAGAGGCAGTCAAATGTTCTCATCATAAGGAAAAGTTAAATTTTTGTGATGATGAATACGCTAAGTACCCTGATTTGATCTTCACACATTGCATATGTGTATTCAAATCTAACTCTGTACTCTGTAAATATGTACAATCAATGCATGTCAATTAAAATCAATTTAAAAAAATAATAATGCATCATGAGCAAAGGAGTTTATCCATGGAATGCAAAGTTTTCTTTTTATTCAAAATCAATCAGTGTTAATTTACCTTATTACTGGGTAGCGAAGCGAAGAAATGTCAAGGGATAGTTTTAGTAGATATATATACAATATTTAAAAATTCAATTCTTATTTATGATTTAGAAAGAACTCTCAGCAAATTACTAATAGAAGGGAATTTTCTCAACTGGTAAAGGCATTTATAAAAAACTACAGGTAATATCACTAAACAGTGAAAGGCCAATCTTCCTCCCCACCCAAGGATTTTGTCCAAGGCAAAATAGGTCATTTTCACCACCTTTACATTAAATTGTAATGGAGAGCCTACTCATTTCAATAATACAAAAAAATAAAATTTATACTAATTTGAAAAAAAGTTTAAACTGTCATTAGATGCAAAACCTGATTCTACAACAATAATGAACAGGTGATTTTAAGAAATCTACAAAAAAGTTATTTGAAATGAATATTTAGCAGGTTTTAAAACACAGTCAATTGTATTTCTATGTGGTTAAACTAAGCAATTGGGAAATAAAATAAAAATAATTTTATTTACAGTGACATCAAAATATATTAAGTATTTATGGATGTAATAACATTTATGAAATATTTCTGCACTGAAAACATCAGAGTATCACAGAGAAAAAATTAAAGACCTAAGTAATTGCATAGGAATACCATGTTCATGCATTAAAAGTTGTAGTATTATAAGATGTGCTATGGGTTAAATGTTCTCCAAAAGTTCACTTATTGGAAACTTGAACCCCCATTATAACAGTGGTAAGAGAGCAGGAAATCTAATCATGGTACTTGAAAGGTAGGGCCTTTAAAAGGGGATTAGATTGTGAGGACTATGCCTTTGTGAATGGATTGATCTATTCATGAAGTAATAGGAGTGGTTCTGATTGCTTTAATGGAGAACAAATTAGGAAGTTAAATCACTCTTGCTCAGCCCATTCTTACCATGTGACACCCTGGTCAACACAGGACCCTGTAGAGAGTCCCCACGCAGAAGAAGTCTTTCACCAAATGTGTTCCCTGGACCTGGGACTTCCCAGCATCAAAAATTGTAGGAAGTAAATTTTATTTCTTTATAAATTACTCTGTGTCAGGTATTCTGTTATAAGCAACAGAAATGGACTATTACAATGTATTGATTTTCCTTGAATTGATTGACAAATTCAACACAATATCATTCAAAATTCCATTAGATTGGGGGCAACATTTGACAAGTTGACTTTAAAATTTATATGGAAATGCACAGGACCAGAAAAACCAAAGTAATTTTTAGAAATTATAGAATTTACACTGACCAATTTCAAGACTTACAAAAAAAGTATATGAAGAAAGTATGCTGTTATTGTGAGTAAGTGTGCATATGTATGTGTGTGTGTATATGTATGTATAACTCTCTCTCTCTATATATATATAATTAAATATGTAGTACAATAATGGACCCAAACATTATAATTAATTGATTTTCAAAAAGATGGTAGAGAATTCAGTGAAGAAATATAACCTTTTCAACAAATACCTCTGAAACATACGGATATCTAAATGGGGAAAAAAATCAAACTTTATTTTAACTTAATTTCAAGCAGAAACACTAACAAGAAATGTTTTAAAACTCATGAATAAAAGATAAAACCATAAACATTAAGAAGAAAACATAGGAGTAAAGTACAACATTGCTGTACTTGCGGGCAAACAATTCTCAGAACACAAACAATCACAAGGCATAGAAAAGAATTATAAATATATGCATATATTCAAATTCATTAAATGTAAAATTTTACTCTTTAAAAGACAATATTGTGAAAACAGAAGTTGAGCAACATACTGGTAAAAGTACTATACATGTATAGGGGCTTGAGTGCAGAATATATAAAAATCTTAATAAGTGAATGAAAAGAAAGTTTAAAAAGTGGCAGAAGTTTGGAACACACTTTGCAAACAATATGCATAGGAATGGCTATAAGCATGTGAAAATATGCTCCACATCAGTAGTCAACAGGGAAATGCAAATCTAAACTAAGTGGGATATTAATACATGCTCACTAGAATGACTGAAATTTTAAAAAGTCTGACAATATCAAGTGTTGACAAAATTGGAGAAACTAGAATTTCATATACTGTTGGTGGGGATAAAATATTAACCACTATGGAAAACAGTTGACAGTTACTTACTAAGTTAAATCTATAACCATCAAGTTTATTCCTAGACGTAATCCCAAGAGAAATAAAACCATATATCCACCTAAAAGCTTATGTATATCGTCCATAGCAGCTTTATTAATAATAAATCAAAATTGAGAGCAACCCATATATTAAAAAAATTGTGAAAGAATGTATAAATTGTAGTCTATACATAAAATGGTGTAAAAGGTAGTGATAAAGAAATTATAAATAACAGCACAAACAATACCATCAATAACAAGATCAAATCTCACAAACATTGTTCAGAGTGAAAGAAGCCAAACACAAGAATTTTATATTTTATGATTCCATTAATATTGCATTTTAGAAAAAGAAAACCGTAGGGAAAGAAACCCAGTCAAGAACTACCTTGCACCGGGGATTGGGGCGAAGAATGAAGTGGGAAACAAATTTGCTTATTATTCAACAATAAGCTAAATGAAGGTTATCAAGTTGTTTTCAGGTTTTGTTATTATTATTTTGTTCTCTCCCAATATTCATAATTCCCAGGAACAATATATTCTGGGAAATCTTTGTCCCCAGGGCAAAAGAAATTGTAGAGTATCTTCAAAATTGTAGGAGGAATTCTAGTGGTATCTCCAAGTAATAATAGTTATAATATAAAATAATTCACTTCAGTGAATAAATCACATGAATCCTCCATGTTCCTAGATTAGTAAAAGTCTTAGTATCTCTATTTTGAGTTATTTCTCCTTATTAATTGTCAGAGAAACTCAGAGGCTTATTCAACTGAGGAAGGCAAGTACTGCTCTTAAATGTCCCGTAAAAAAAGAGCTGAAATATCTAATCATACCAAAAGCAGGCCCCCACTTATCTGCGGATATGAACTGTAGTACCATCCCTGTCCACTACTGTGATGATCCTACCGTTGGCCTGGTGGTTACGTTTCATAGTCTAAAGGGTGAGGAAACAAGTATTATTTCACAGCATAACACTCATTTGTGGTTACTTAAAATGTCCATGGATTTAGGCTTTATTAAGGATTTTTAATCACAAGTATTAATAAAGTCCCTACCTATCCTAGAATACTTATTTGAAGGAGATTTTCCCAATCTCTCAATCTTATCCTAGGACACATATGTTGTGTATTTAAGGTTTCAAATTATTGCACTTGTGTTTACCAATAGCATCCTCTGACGTTTTCCCCAAAATATTACTACTTGTGCAAAAAAATAAACCTGTGGATCTTGGTGTAGGATACATCCCAGCAAATTAGAGGTCTAATAGCCTGCGACACCAACATTTGATAGCCTAGAGTCTTGGATTCCCATTGTTCATAGGAGGCTTTTAGACCTTTATGTAAAACTACTAATTTTCATTGACCAGATCCAAATGGCAACAAGCACTTACTGATCACTTACTGTATGCCTGACCTTGTTTTAATGCTCAAAGACACTCTACGCTATAGGTCTTATTATTATTCCATTTTACTGAATCAAAGAAAGATTAAATAATTTCCCCAAGGCCACAAAGCTCATATTCAACAATGCATTAAAATTCTTTTCTACTAAGGGGAAGGGAATCCATCCTTAGACCAGAAAAGTGGGGTTTCCATACATGTTTTTCCCAGGGGAATGTTTACTTGCTGTGGTAGATTATTTAACTGTCCCTATGTCCATACTCTTTTACTGCTTTTTTTTTTTTAGCTCCTCAAGAAACAGAAAATATCTCCATGACCCTCAAGTCCATTTTCCTGTGTGACACGTTTGACTAGTGAAATGTTAGCAGGTGTGATGCCAGCAGAGATTTGGAAACGCATCTGCCCTATTGGCTGTGCTCTTTTGCACTCCCAACACTGCTGTTAAAAAGGACATGTTTACGCTGGCCAGCTGGTCCCAGAAGAGGATGAGACACATGTAGAGTGGGGCTGTCCCAGGGAGGGTTCCCCAGTCGAACCTCACTTAGAGGAGAGCCCTAATCCCCACATGAGTGAGCCTGTAAGAACCAGCCATTCCTAAAGAAGCCACCCAGCTGACCACAGATTCATGAGATGTAATCGATGATCACTTATTTCATCTATTCAGTCACACTGCAAAAGATAGCTGATATACTTGCTTTTCATGTAACTTGGACAGGCCGTTCCATGGATTTAAAAAATAAGCCCATATTCCTGTGTTTACCAAGATTCTGTTAGCAAGCTCATGGCAACTTTTGATTGGTAGTTTGGTTTATTAAATTTTAATAAATTTTATCTAACCCAGACAACCAATTTATATAAAAATGGTGAGAATAAATATTTTTAGTGCCTATTATATATGCCAAGCAGTTTACATGTGTTATTTATAATCTACCTCTCACAATCCCCACAACAAAGTTTTAAAGTAAGTTTTATCTTTCTAGATATGCAAAAGCAAGGAAATTGAGGTATTGAAGAGTTAAGTTTCTTGCTCACAGTCAAAAACAAATAAGTGCCAAAGCCAGGACTTAAAGCTAGGACAGTTTGAATCAAATATTGCACTATATTGTTGTTTAAAACAAACAAACAAAAAAAACCCCATGACATTTTTATGCACAGGGTCTGGGATTGGAATTATATTTCTTAGATGTAAGTTACTAAAAAGCATGTTTTTCCCCATAAAACCTCATTTTTCTTGTCTGTAATGTGAATAGCTTGAGCTGGCTTTGGAATATTTGCCCTACAAATTGCACCCTTGCATCTGCCCAAAGCATCCTCTCCTGGGAGGCAATGTGTTATGATGTTCTGATTAGGAGCATGATATGTGATTTCTGGATAAATTTCACAGTTTGTAGAAGTGGGAGAGGTGAGAAATGTTCATCTTCACCCTCACCTAGAATTCTTATCACTAATAAATCAGATAGAATATCATCAGAGTGTGTTCACCTGGCAGGTTGCATAGACTGGATCTCTTAGCTCTGGGATCTTTGCACTGGGATCGCAGGTAGAGCTGTGTCCCTATTTTACCCTCCACCCCATCATTTTAAGTACCAAAATTTCTTCTTTCTCACTCTCTCTCTTTCTGTCTCTGTATCTCTCTCATATTTCTTTTTTTTTTTTTTTTTTTTTCAAAAACCCAATTCTGCTTGAGGACCATGAGGTTGAGAATCAAGGGCCTAGCATAGGTATATTTCCATGTTTTGAGAAAGAAAAAGAAAAAAACAAAAAACAAAAAACAACTAATGACACCTCCTGATGGTTTTCTCTGAGAACTGATCTTTCCATAAAAGTTTAGCATTAGGTACAGGAGAAGAGCGATGTTGAGACTGGAAATCTATGTGGAAAGCACAAGAAGAGTCCATAAAGAGATAAAGAAATAACAGGGAAGCAGCAGCAACAGCAAGGGCACTAAGAAGTAAGACATAGAAATTGTGCAGGAAGGAAGCTGACAGAGTGTGCACTGCTGCTGGCACTGATAGGACAGTGTATTAGTCTGTTTCTGTTGCTTACAACAAAATATCTAGAACTGGGTGATTTTTAAGAAAAAATGTATTGCTTACAATTTCAGAGGCTGGGAAGGCCAAAGACCAGGGAACACACCTGGTGAGGGTCTTCTTTGGTGGTTGCTTTACAGCAGTTCAGCAGTCTCACATGGTAGAAAATGGTGGAACAGAGAGAGAGAGAGACTCTCACCTCAAACCCTCAGAACCATGCTCCTGCCCACAATTTTTAATCCATTCACTCATTACAGCATGGTCCTACAATCTAATTACCTCTTCAAGGCCTCACCTTTCAATTACCATAACAGGATTTCCCACCCTTTTTACCCTGTCACAGTGGGACTAAGTTTTGGGGGAATGTCAGTCCACAACACACAGGGAGGTGGTTATAGCACAGTCAATTTCTAAGATTGAGAAAGGGGTACTAACAACTATTGTGAAAGTGCTCCATTGTATTTTCTGAACTATTTATATTGTTATGCATACACATTCTTATTTTCTACATCTCTGTCAGGCATCACTCAACTACCTCGATTTAGATGTGTTAATTTCTAAGTCATTCTTTCTTTTCTAGAGAATAGTCAAAAATAAAACCAGCTTCTAATTGGTTTTATACAGTATTGTCTCAGAGTTAGAGCCTTGGTATCTAGCTTTGATCCCACCTTCTCACACAGTCCTACTTTGGGCTACTTTATTTCCTTTGAGATGCTTCATGATGTCTGGACTTTGTGTATTTACAGATAATTTCCTTCATTAGAAGATAAGCTCCTTGAAACTATTGGCTTTGCTAGGGTTAATGTTGTTTTCTGGCTCAGAAAAGGCATTCATTAAATATTTATTTATCAACTGAATTGCAAGAATTTATAAGGAGTAACTACACATGCACATGCATTCACACACACACTCTTTTCTTTCCTTTGCTCTCTCTCCCTCTTTCTCTAATTCATCCATGTACGATATGAGAAAAGAACATGAGATGCAATTGAGTAGAAAACTTATTTTTCCTTTGGAGCTTCAGGAAACATTTTGTTCAGCTCATACAGGGGTGGCATCAGCAGAAACTGTTACTAATTTTGAGAGAGATGTAGACAATTTTTTATATGATTATTAGATTTGCACTGAAACACACTAGATCACTGTTGTATCTCCTCTGCCACTAGAGTGAGGCCCTTCCATCATCACGATAATGGAAATTGCTAGAAGATTGACAGAACAATTCCTATGTGGGTCTCAGAACACCTCCAGCATAGAATTATACAATAAAATAGTATTATCCAAATCTCTGGGACTATGTTTATTCTCCCTGACATCTCATCAATATCAGAGCTAATATTGTTTAGTGCATAATATCAGTTTCCTGTCTTTTGTTTCTTTTTTTCATGTTGGCTTGAATAGCCTGAGGTTGAAACAGCATATTGTGATAAACGCTCTAGATTTCAGCTTTCTTTCTGACTGAAGACCTGTAAAACTTCTTCATAATCAAATTAATTAGTCACAGTTCTTTGAACAAATGCAGCAATATAGGTTAATTAAAAAAAATAGAAATGTGCTCATGGATTGGTGTCATTACATAAATGTTTACTTTTATTTAACAATAAGGAAATTATGTTGTTATAATTCAGGCCATTATTTCAACATTTATGAAATCAAATCAGAAAATACAATATTAGAAAGCTATGTTAAAGAAGAGGGAACCAAAAAAATTAATGTTTGATACAAGTGTCCACGGAGTTCGGTTTGCTCTGAAATTGTGTTTAACATTATATTTCTTGAACCAATAGGAAGAGGGCAAAATATCTAGGTCTATGTTCTGCCTGGTAACACACTATTTTATGAATTGCAATATATAAATATAATCTTATGGATTATAAAGTTGTCATTTTGATAGTATTAATTGTATAAAGACTTTAAAGATGATAAAATTATAGTCACTATTTGATGTTAAATTCTATGTGGCAGAGACTGGATAGCTATTCACATAGTCCATTTTCTCTCCTTCGTGGGCAGCTGGACTGCATTTTTCCAGTCTCCTTTGCAATTAGTTGTGGCCAAGTGACTGACTCCTCACCAACGGGAAGGGAGCAGAAGTAAGAGAACTGAAACCAGTTCTGCCCGAGAAATGCCATCTTCCACCCAGCACACACTCTCTGCCAGGCTCACCCCTCTCCTCCAATTCACTAATAAATAGGAGCAGAGCAACCATGGAAACCATGTACTAAAGATAACAGATCCACAAAATCAAACATCTGTGAATTATTACATCGCCAGTTAGAAACACCTACATTTTTACTTTATGTGAGTCAGAATTACACTTCTGTTGTGTTGACCCATTATACAATATATGTTCTATTTTCCATAAATGTTAAGTTTAACATGAGTCCTTAATTCTTACATTAGTTATCATCGAACTATATGTGAATTGTTTCTGTAATAACTTCTTAGAGAAATAGTAAAAAAAAAAAAAAAAAATGAAATAAATCAAGCAAATGAAAATAAGTGTGGTTCAACTATTTATTTTAAAAATTGAACATTTTTTCCCCCACATGTAAGAGCTGCAAATCACATTCATTTCTTTCTCCATAATATTCCCATTGTGATTGCGTGAGAATAAGGCAAGTACCTTAGAATTTGTAGACAAAAGTATCAAACTAACTTAATAACCTTCACATGAAGTGCTCCATTTAGAATATTCCAGGAATGTTACTTTTGAAAACCATCACTTCAGATTGTCAGCTATATACACAACCCTTATTTTGTAGTGAAAACAATGATTATAATTAATGTCCTTTCCTGCTTCCTAAAGAAAGATGTCAAAAACTAAGAGTTGTGATTCAGAAACGACAGCTGCATAACACAATGTATAAACTTTAAATTTTCTTCAAAGACTGATTGGGAGATTCTATTTCAAAACCTGAGACAACTCTCAAAATACTGTCTGCCATATAAATGACTCTTGTCACAGAGGGCGCAGATCAATGAAAACCAGAATGATGATTTGAAAAATAAATATACGACCTTATTGATGACAGGAAAATACCATCTTATAACAAATATTAATTATAAAGCATTCCATTAAGTGTATATTTTACATGTGACTATTTATATTGCCTTCAGAAGTATTTTTCATGAAGAGTGTTTTTTTAATAAAAATAATGATTTGATGAACACAAAGTTTAATCTAAAATCACAAATAGAATATTTTTAATGTCATTTTTCTGGCAGTACTAATCCATGAACAGCATAATTAATTCACTGCATGTATTTACTAAATGTCTTTGGATTTAAATGTATGAGGGGGCTTCAAAAAGTTCATAGAAAGATTGCTATTTTTTCTTAGTTACCTTTTTCCATGAACTTTTTGAAGTAGCCCTTGCATAAATTGAATAATAAAATATTAGTAGTTTGTATAGCCTTAAAAATAACTTTAGCTTATATATTTTGGGAAAAATAACTTTTAAAAGGATGTAATAAAAATATAAATTCAGGCCCATATCATTTAACAGATGTTTGTTATACACGCATTCATTTTGGCATTATATTCTACATATCAACTTAAAAAGTAAGTGTTTTAGTAAAGTGTCCCCATGCTAAGGACATTAATTCTGATTTTTTTTTTCCCTCTAATAGCAATTCCTCTTTTGTTTATTATTTTTCAATGCATGCTGTTGAATCCTCAAAAAAAGGCTGAGGTAATTTATTTAACGGAAACAAAAAATATACTTATACAGGTAACAACCTGGGTTCATATCAAGAAGCCTCTTCAAGATGTTTATTTTACAATTCTAAGATATAAAGGAGAAAGTTATTTAATATGTAGCAACTAGAACCTACATACATTATGAATTCTAGTATTTGACATTCAATTTAGGTAAGAATTTTTAAAAATAGATCTCTTTTTTAAGACACAAACATATTGATTTATAAAACTGATATAAGTAAGTCCGTACACAGAAAAAATAAAATATTTGAATTAATGAAAAATATAAAGAAAAAATAAAATCTGTAAGTCCACACTCTGAAATTATTTCTCAACATTTGGTAAACATCATTTTAAGAATATAACCGTTATATGTACTGTTGTCTTCTTTGTACCAATTTCACTTATAAAAGTACTTTATAAAGAAATGCAGGTATAGTGTTTCCCCTATTTTAGTAAATTTTCTCAGTATTATATCCTCAGGATTTTTCTTTTTTAGTTGGATGCTCACCTTCGGAGATCAGCAAACTATGGTCCCTGGGACAAACCCAGCCTATTGCCTACTTTTGTAAATAAACTTTTATTATAACAAAGCTTCATTCATTCATTTATGCATTGCCTGTGGTTGTTTACTCACTGCAGGGAAAAACTTCAATAGCCATGACCAGACACCATTTATCTAATAGAATTAAAAATATTTACTTTCTAGCCCTTTACCGAATAAGATTGCTGACCTTGCTCTATTTGAAAGATCCTCCAAAATTACAATTATGTTCATCTTTCTAATTGTTTTTTGTTATACATTCATAATAAAGAAAAGTTTATAGTAGAAGCATGAAATATATTCACAAAAAAGTGAAATATATATCTACTATTTACTTGAAAACTAAATCTAACATATATACTCTATTGAGAAATATATTTCTGAATATATATTGTTATTCTATAAATGTCTGGTAAATCTTCCCGTAACAGGGCTGACCTGGGTTGCCACGTAGTAATCCATAGTATGGCTGTATCATGATTTATTTAATGACCTATTAGTAATAATTTAGTTCTCTTTGTTTCTTCTGTGTTACAAGAAATGCTGTAAAGGAAATATAACTATAACAGAGTTTAGTTTATATTATCGGAATTTCTTTAGGGTATGCACTAAGGAGTAGAGCTACAGATAGAGTAGATATCCATCATTATATTTAGCTACCCAATGTGTGTATCTTAAGCCTGCGTTTGGGGAATCCTCCACCTCTGAAGATAGATTCTACCTCACATTAAACAATCTGTAAAGTTCAGATATATACATTCTCTGCCATCCTTGAATCTGGGGCTTGGGTAATCAAAAGTAGTTGCTTAGGCATTGAAATAAAAGACAAAGACAATGATGAAGGAGAAAGGAGAAAGAAAAGAGAGAGGAAAAAGAGTAAGTAGAAAAAGAAAGGGAGAAGCAAGAAGAGGAGGAAGAAGAAAAGAAATAGAGGCCATTCTCCCAAATTCATTCTATGAAACTTGCACCACCTTGATACCAAAACCAGACACAGATACAACAGAACAAGAAAACTACTGTCCAATGTCTCCAATGAACATAAATGCAAAAATCCTCAACAAAATATTAGCAAACGGAATACAGTAAAACCTCAAAAAATTACACACCACAATCAAGTGGGATTCATCCCAGGGATGCAAGGATGGTTCAATACAATCAAGCCAATAAATTTGATACAATATACCAACAAAATCAAGGACAACAACAATATGATTATCACATTAGACTCAGAAAAAGCATCTGGCAAAATTCAGCATCCCTTCATGGTAAAGACTCTCAGCAAATTAGGAAAGGAAGGAAAAAATCTCAACACAATAAAAGCCAGATATGACAAACCCACCACCAATATCATCCTGAATGGGAAAAGGATGAAAGCTATTCTCTTAAAAATGGAAAAAAGACGAGATGCCCACTTGCACCACTCCTATTTAGCACAGTACAGGAAGTACTAGCCAGAGTAATCAGGCAAGAGAAAGAAATAAATGGCATCCAGAATGGAAAAGACAATGTAAAACTGTCCCTGTTTGCAGATGACATGATTCCGTATATAGAAAAGCCTAAAGACTCTACAAAAAAAAAAAAAAAAATCTTAGAGTTGATAAATGATTTCAGCAAAGTTGCAGGATATAAAAATAACACACAAACATAAGTAGCATTTCTAAACTCCAACAATGAACTAGCAGAAAAAAACAATCAAGAAAGCTAGCTCATTTACAGTAGTCACCAAAAAAATAAAATATGTAGGATGAAAGTTAACTAGGGAGGTGAAATATTTTTACAAGAGCTACAAATTACTGTTGAAAGAAATTCAAGAGGACACAAATAGATGGAATGACATTCCATGATCTTGGATTGGAACAATTAGCATTGTGAAAATATCTATATTGCCCAAAGTGATCTAAATATTCAACACAATCCCCATCAAAATACCAATTATGTTCTTCAAAGAAATAGAACAAACAATCCTAACATTCATATGCAACAATGAAAGATCCCAAATAGCTGAAACAATCATGAGCAAATAAATAAAATAAAATAAATAAAGCCCGAGGCATAACACTACCTGACTTCAAATTATACTACAAAGCTATAGTAACCAAAAGAGCATAATACTTGCATGGACCAATGGAACAGAACAGAGACCCAGAAATCAACCCACATATTTACAGCCAACTAATCTTCAACAAGGCAACAAGAACATACATTGGGGAAAAGACTGTCTCTTCAATAAATGGTGCTGGGAAAACTGGACATCCATAGGTAGAAGACTGAAGCTAGACCTTTACCATTCATGATATATTGAAATCAACTCAAAATGGATTAAAGACTTAAATGTAAGACCTGAAACTATGAAACTCCTCAAAGAAAACATAGGGGAAACACTTCAGGAAGTAGGACCGGGCACCGACTTTATGAAAAGGACCCCAAAAGCACAGGCAACAAAAGAAAAAGTAAACAAATGGGATTATGTCAAACTAAAAAGTTTCTGCACAAGAAACAATTAACAGAGTGAAGACAGCCTACAAAGTGGGAGAAATATTTACAAACTATGTATCCAACAAAGGATTAATATCCAGAATATATAAGAAACTCAAACAACTTAACAGAAAAAAAAGATTAAAACAAAGGAGCTGAATAGGCATTTCTTAAATGAGGGTACATTTATGGCCAACAGACACTTGAAAACCTGCTCAACATCACTCAGCATCAGGGAAATGCAAATCAAAACCACAGTGGGATATTATTTCATCCCGGTTAGACTGGCTATTATCAAAAAGACAGAGAATAGCAAATGTTGGCAAGAATGCAGAGAGAGGGGAACCCTACTGTACTGTTAGTGTGACTGTAAATTGCTACAGCCATTATGGAAAATGGTATGGGGTTTCCTTAAACAACTACTGATACAAATATCCTACAATCCAGCGTTTCCACTACTGTGTATACACACAAACTAATGGAAATCATCATGTTGAGGGGATAACTGCATTCCCATGTTTATCACAGCTCTATTTACAATAGCCAAGAGTTGTAAACAACCTAAATATCCATTGTCAGATGACTTCATAAGGAAAATGTGGTATAGATACTCAATGGAATACTACTCTGCCACAAAAATGAATAAAATACTGCCATTCGTAGCAACATGGATGAACTTAGAGAAAATTAGGTTAAGTGAAATAAGCTAGGCATAGAAAGAGAAATACCACATGTCCTCACTCAATAGTGGGAGCTAAAAAATATAAATAAATAAACAAATTTTAAAAATGAAGAAAAAGAGATACAAGAATCACAATAATAGGTTGAATTTCCAAAAGGAGAGTACAGAACTGAGGTCACCAGAGGTGGGAAAGAGGGAGGATAAGAGGGATAAGGGAGGAATTGGTAAAGGGCCACGTAATAGGATCACACTGTATGATGTTGAATGTAATGATTATCCTGATTTGATTATCGCATATTGCACACAGGTATTGATATTCAACTCTGTACCCCCCACATATGTACAATTAACTATGTTTCCATAAAGATAAATAAATAAATAATTTCAAATAAATAAATAGATAATAAAAATAATGAAGAAAAGGAAGAGAATAGGAAAGAAGAGGCTGAGGAGGAGCAATAGGAGGAGCAGGAGGAGGGGGTAATTCAGACCATCATCCGCAATTTCCTTAGTTACGTTTGTGGAAGTGCACAAACGTGCCGCGAATGACTCTGTTGGAACAAGGCACAATGTTCTTGTGCAGTGTTGGCAACGGTGAGAGTCCCAGATTCTGACTCTGGGGCAGGATGTGAGCCTTTTTTCCTGCCTGTCCAGCCTCCAAGACTGGTTTTCTGGCACTGGCCAGGATTTCTAGAGGCACTTAGTATATTTTTATTACATTTGTAGCATGATTAAATTAGCCATATATAATTTTTGTTTCTTGAAATTAGAAACTACCAATGATACAGTCATTTTACCAGAAATGATTGTAGGCAACTGAGTCTCAGGGTCATGGATAGAATTTCATATTGCCTGTGTGTCCTGCAAAGGCTAATGTCAGTGCACATGGTTAAGGGCCTGGAGCTCATCATATGCAGTGTCCAAATAATTGAATTATTGCCTGGGTCCACTGTGATGACTAAAGGGGCTACGAAAGCCAAATATTTTCAATAATTATGAAATCATTTGAATTTGGCAGAACTGGTTTGTCTTGGTTATTCTTCCAACTACAACATATGCAATCCCAAAAGATCCTGCATAAATTTAACTGTGAAGAACAGAGTCTTTTAATGAATTTGAGATTCCACCTGTTAGTTTTTCTGTGAATTAGTATTTTATATTATGTCATTTACTTGCATTTGCTCCTAGTGTTTGTGGGGCCAGTTTTGGAAATGTGTGGCTGAGCAGATTTTGCCAGTATCTAGACTTTGGGATTATTCTATTGTTCTGGGGGGTAATCGTTTACCTCACTTTTCCTGTTTCCCTACCCAAACATATCCATTCTAAGGTCTTAATTGGGAATAAACATCTCTGCTGACCAGGTTTTCTCATAAGCGGAACAGAAAATATCAAACCTGCTAGTTTTTCTCATTGGGTAATCCCAAACCTTTGCTCTGAAAGTGACTCCAGGAGTTCTTCCACGTTTTACAGACATTTGTAGAAATCCTTGCTTAGATTACCTAGGGTATTTAAATCTAATTAAATATGTCCTTAGTCTTTCTGTGATGTCTCTTAATTTCTAGACATTCTTCTGTTATTTCAGAAATATTAAGGAACATGTCTATTTTCTGGGAACTAGGGTAGAAGAAAGACACAAGATCATGGATAGCATCTGTGTCTTGATCTGAAGTTTGGTTATGAGCTGCTTTGATATATGCAATGAACAATTTCTTTCTTTCTTATAATTATAAATATAGAGCTTGACAACTTCTGGTTATTTCAGACAGTTTTTTTTTTTTTTTTTTTTTGTTATCCAGGGAATATGCTACTGTTTCTTTTTTATATAAAAAATTTAATATTATTTTGCAATGTGCATTCTACAGTTACAACTGTGAAAATGCTTATTTGACTTTCCTGTGGTAGAAGTCATATATATGTGCCATATGTTTTAACCCATTCTGCTTCAATTTTTATTTTACCCATAAGTGCTGGATTCATTTTCTTTAGCGAGTACTTGTTTTTAATTATAATTATATTATTAATCAACACAGTAAAACTTCATTTACTATAAATACTCACTACAACTTTGGGCTTATCTGGCTGTGTAAAAAGTCAAAATGTCATTTAACACAGTGCATTCTAAACTATACCAATTTATAAATACAGCACTCAAAAACATATAAAATGTTAATAAAACATTGGAGGACTAAAATATTTAATCAGAGAAATTGAGAAATGATATTTAATTGAGGCTCTGTTATTATTGCCTCTGGGCAAACTCAGGCTAGTTAGGATGAGGTATATGCCTTCTGAAAAATAAAATTACACTTATAAAACTTGCCAGACTTCTTTGAAAAAATAAATTAGGGAATATGATGAATATAATTTTCTTGACTTTTAAAAGCCTGTTTTTAACTTACCATAGAAATCTTTTCCTTCTCTCTGCAGTTTAATAAAAGTTAAAGTAATGGTAAGTGTAACTGAATTGGCCTAGACATACAAAAACACTATAATTAATTTGCCATGAAGTATAATCTTTATGTGTTACGTAGATGCTAAATAATGTTAAATTGTATCATGTATGCTCTAGATCAGATAATAATTGTTTTATGCTTAAATAACTGAAATAACACTCCCTGTAACCAATTTATTTCATCTTTATTTTTAATGATTCATTCACATAATATATGCTTTCAAAGAACAACTCTGATGTTAAAATCTATTTACCACTCTTCATGCTTGAAATATAGAGTTTTAAATACTTTTTAAAGTTCCATGTTGTCTATGTAATGTGTCAGCATTTTTTCCCTATCTATAATATATTTGTTCTATTTGTATTGAACTATTTTCTGATTCTTTTATCTTCAACTCTTAAAAATATTACTATATATTGTATAAGCAAAATAGTAAATGAAAATTTTGTATCTAAAATTTTAATGAAATAGAAAAATCAAGATAAGAGTGTACTATACTGGACTATGAAAGCTACAGACTCTTCAATAATAAAATTTTTAAAATGCACATACACCTTTTTTTAACCAAGACCTGTTCCGAGGATACTCCATGTTAAACATTTCTTCTCTGGTACATTCCTCAAAATCCTTCTCCTTTTCTTATAAATAAAGATTGAGAGATGTCCAGTTATGGCCAAAATATTCTAAGGGACTTAACCTTCCACCTAAAAGCAAAAACCCTATAAAAGCTAGACATGTTTAAATACACAAAAAGCAAAACCTAAAAACCTCTGATGGCATTTAAGGGCAACTAAAACAGGCAGAACTTGAAGGCCTGCAGCTTATGATACACCGAGATACTGTAAGCAGTCTATTTAATATGGTAGTTTCAAGAAGGATATTTACTAACTGTTTTAATATATTCCAAACAGAAATGACATTTACATGGGCTGAGGAGGCAGAATTTCTATTTTAGGGGTGGAACTTGAGGACTAAATTTCCAAAAAAGAAGAAACCTTAGTGAGTGAGCCTGTATTAGTCTGTTTCTGTTGCTTATAACAGAATACCTGAAACTGGGGAATTAATGAAGAAATGAAATTTAAAAGCATTTGATAAAATCCAACACCCCTTCATGATAAAAACACTCCACAAATTAGATGTAGAAGAAATGAACCTCAACACAATAAACGCTCTATATGACAAACCCACAGCTAATACACTGAATGGACAAAAACTGGAGGCTTTTCCTCTAAGATCTAGAACAAGACAAGGATGCCCACTTTCCCCACTCTTATTCAGGGTAGTACTAGAAGTTCTAGCCAGTGCAATGAGGCAATAGAAAGCAATAAATGCCATTCAAATCAGAAAGGAAGAAGTCAAACTATCCCTACTTGCAGATAACATAGTCTTATATATAGAAAACTCTAAAGACTCAACCAAAAAATTACTAGAACTAATAAATGAATTCAGTATAGTGTCAGGACACAAAATTAACACAAAAATCAAAAGCTTTCCTATATGCCAACAATGAAGTAGCTGAAGAAGAAATCAAGAAAGTAATCACAATATAATCATTCATAATAGCTACTAAAAAAAAAAAAAAAAAAGAAAAAGAAAAAGAAATACCTAGGAGTAAATTTAATCAAGGAGATGAAAGACCTCTACAATGACAACTATAAAACATTGCTGAAAAAAATTGAAGAGGGCATAAATAAGTGGAAAGATATCCCATGTTCATGGGTCAGAAGAATTAACACCATCCAAATGTCCATATTACCCAAAGCAATCTACACTTTCAATGCAATCCCTATCCAAATACCAATGACATTCTTCACAGAAATAGAAAAAATGATCTTAAAATTTGTATGGAACCACATTTTTGTGGGCTGGGAAGTCCATGGCCCAAGGGCCACATCTGGTGAAGGACTTTTTCTGGATGTGAACTATGTACAGGGTCCCATGGGGACACAGCATATCACATGGTGAGAGAAATGGGCTGAGTTAAGAGTGAGCTAACCTTCTCACTTTTTCTCTTTATAAAACCATCAGAACCACACCCATAACTCCATGAATGCATCAATGCATTCACAAGGACACATTCCTCACAATCTAATAACCTCCCAAAGACCCTACCATTCAAATGCCATGCACATTTAAGTTTTAACAGATTTCCCACCCTCTTAGCACTGTTCCAAAGGGAGTCAAGCCTCAGTAAGTTTTGGAGGAGACATTCAATCCACAGCAGAGTCTATATTCTGTAACGTTGTTTCTAAAGGGAAACAACTTTCCCTTTAGGCTGTAAAATTTTTAGAAGTTTTAATGAAAAATATTTGGCATCAAATAAAAAAAAATCTAAAATGCTAAAAATTAGAACCAAATTATCAAAGACAAGAATAAAACAGACAATAGAAAAAGGTCTATATTGGAATTATCAGGCCTGGACTATAGAATAACTGGTATTAGTATGTTTAAGAGAATTTCTGAGAAACTAAAATAAATTTGCAAGAATCTGATAGAAATTTTAGAGCTAAAATGTTTAAACTACAATCAAGAATTCAATACATAAGTTGAATAAAAAACTAGGCACAGAAAAATAGAATAGTCAGATGGGAGTGAGGTAAGTAAAATATTCAGATTGAAACACAAAAAGAGAAAAGAATGGGAAATATAGAAAAAAGTGTAAGAAATGAATGGGACATTGTGGAAAGTTCTAACATACATGTACTTGGTTAAAAAAAGTGACAACACAAGAGAAATGAGAAATAATAAATATTTGAAGAAATAATGACTAAGAATATTCCAAAAATGATGAAATACATCAAAATACATATCAAAGAATTTCTATAAGAATTTCCACAAACTCCAAGGAAGATAAATACAAAGAAAACCTGACCTAGGTATATCAGAAGTAAACTGCTGAGTATAATGAAAGAGACAGAGAGACAACATTTTTTAAAAAGCCTGAGAGAGAACAATATTATCAAAGGAGTAATAAGATTGTCATCTGATACCAATATCCAAAATAAATATTATCAAATTAAAATTCCACAATATCTTACTTAATGTTATTGGAATGCACCTGTAGTGTTTGAGACAGATAAATTTGGTCAGTATGACAAAAGAGTGAGTACACGGAGTAGAAGTAAGTGTGGCGTCTGGAGTGGCAGCATGACTGGCATTTTCCTCTGAGTGACATAGGTGGACATTACAGGATTTCAAGCAGAGTGACTGTTCTGAATTAAATAGCACAATTCTGACTCTTGAGATCTTTCCAACACAAAGGGGAATAAAGACAAAAGGAGAATGACTGGGCAGATAACTTTTTCTGTAATAGGGGCAAGAAGTGATGGTGATTGAATCTGAGTTTTAACAGGAGTCTAGAAAAGAAGTGGTTGTTTTCTGGGTGTAATTTAAAGGCAGAGCTGTCAGGATCTGCTGATGCAGTAGGTATAGGGAATGAGAAAAATGGAGGATTCCAGGAAGATTTTTACATGACAGGATGATATAAGTGAGATAGGAGGGTGTCAGTTTCCCTGGGCTCAGATTTCAGGACACACATCTGGGTTTCAAGCCATTCTCCCAGGTCTCAGGCGCCTCCTCTGGGCCCTCCCCTAGAGGAAAGCTGCTGTTGCCAGTTAGACCTATTTTCAGCTCCAACTCAGGGAAAATGAGACCACAAGGAGCTGGCTTATGCAAATCCAGTGGCTGGACATGCTTAGTAGAGAGGGGTTATATAACCCTGGTAGTTGAACGACCTTCCCCTAGAGCTGTTAGAGAACACAGGACATTCTTGAATATGCCTGGTGCGCGTGACAGGATTTGACCAATGAAAATGCTCCAAGAAGAGACCAATTGAGCACGTGCAAGACTAAGGTTTTATAACTGGAAACCACCCCCTGAACTGAATATTCACCAGAGAAACTATAAAAGCTGAATCCCAGCAGAAGGCAGGGTTGTTACTCACTTTTCTTGATTCAACCCTCAGTTCCTGGGCTGAGGTTTGTATATTTTACTTGTATCAAATTTACTTTTAGCAAGCAGCTGCTCTTTCACTTCAGCCAGCCTGCACTCTGTACTGAGATTTAAGTATGTATTTCTTGCTTTTGTGTTAAACTAGGTGTGGACCCTGCTCGGTCTCTAGAGCTATGCTGCACTGTCTCTGTGGAACCTGTATTTTCTATCTGTTATGTTAAACCTGTTCTCACTTCCTACTGTGATGCTGCCCTTGAATTCTTTTCTGTGGCAGAGTCAAGAAGCTGGTAAGAGGACGGGGTGGGTTGAGGCTGTCTATCAGGCCCCCCTAGACTCTACCCCCTACATCATGGGGAAGCATTATAAAATAAAAGCAAAATTGAAATTTGGCATGAATATATAGGTCTTTGATCATAGTTGTGAAAAAATACAAAATGTGCAGCTTCTAATTTAAAGAACATAATTTTACACTTGTTTCTGCTAATTTTAACTCAATTTAAATATGTCTAAGTTAAAGAGTATTAGATAAGTTAAGATCAAGTAACTTCAACTCCATAAAGGCTTTTTGGTGTACTTCACAATGATTTAGAATGTCAATTTCTCTAATAATTTGGTAAAAAAATTATGCAATTCAGGCCATTGTAAATTTATATTAACAAAACTGAAGGGGGATTAACTCAAGCTGTCAGCACATAGCAAGTGTGATGAACACTAATTATGTGAACTTTGGCATATAAATCAGAAATATTGCAAATGATTGGTATTTCAATAATAAAACTCCTTATTTCTATTTATTTCTATTAAAAATTCATACTAATTTAATTTTAAAAATAGAATTGATAGTAATCCTTCATTTTACTAATTATTCAGTAATTTTGAATTAGTTATACATATTTTATTAGAAATATCTAATTATATATGCATAATTATACTAATTATATATATCTAATATGCATATTAGATATATCATCTATGGATATATGAACTAATTCAAAATAATAAATCTCACATTTTATTAATATGTATTTTTGATGAAATTTTATTTTCATGTTCAAAGTACTTATCAAAATTATTACCATTCATATTTATTTTGAAAATTGTATACCATTACACTTAATAATATATGTCAATAGTTTACAGATTATAAACAGTTTAACACAGAGAACCTAATGGTCTTTGGAAATTAAAAGAATTATACTACATTTTATAATACAACTTTTATAGCAGAGATGTGTTATGAAGAGCAAAAGCTCATATTAAACAGGCTTTTTTGTATTTTATATGTGAAGGGTCTTCAAAAGTTCATGGACATTTTCATATTGTCTTTTAATTTCATTTTTCCATAAACTTTTTGAAATACTTTTGTATGTATGCATCTACATAAAATTTTTTGCAACAGGTGGAACAGAAATGCTTATAATAAATAACATTTAAAAAAAATAAAAAAAAATAAATCCTGAAAAAATTTTTAAAAAAAGAAATTCGTTAACAAAAAGAAAAAGAAACCATGTAAATTTTCAAATACTAGAAAAATTTATATGTTTCTTTTAAATAAATACTGTTGGGTTTAAAATTCATATGACATTTGTATGTAATTGGATTCATTTTAAAGGTTGATAATATCAGATTTATTTTAAAGGTTGATAATATCAGATTCATTTTAAAATGTCATGATATACAGTATATACTTTGCATACTTTGTACCATTTAAACTTACCATAGAATCTGTATAAACTATTTTAAGTTTTAGGGTGTGATACATAATTTTTCAAAATTACATTAGGGGAAATAAGCAAATATTTTTGAAGACTATTCTTGAGGGGAGGGAGCTTTAATTAATTACAATTAAAGTTTGAGATTTACCCAAAAGTTTTATTTTATAATGCATCTGTGTAAAACTATTGAAATTATGTTAGAGAAAAGTGTAATGTGTTTAAGCTAAAGATTTTGCTTTGGCTAGGGCCAGAGCTTACATTTCTTGTATTGAGATATTATAATGCCAGTTAACTAGAGCTGGCTACCTTTGATTGCACTGAAAAATTGGAAATACATATTTTTGAGCTACCTATGCAAAGTGGAAAATGCTGATTTTCTCCTTTTTAGACTTGATTGAAATGATAATTGGCTTTTTTTTTTGTTATTTTCAGAATTTGAATCCCAAAATAAAATATTTGCTGAACTAGTGAGGCCCTTCTCTAAACAGTAAGCATCTCTCCAGAGCAAAGATAAATGTGTTTAACTCTATGATCTGTGTTCGGCACATTTGAACTGAACTACTTAGCCAGAAGAGATGCAGGCAAACTGACAGGTTTGTATTTCTGATTACAACTTAATAGTCAAGGAAATAATCTGCAAAATGTTTCATGTACTATTTGTTATACTCACTGAAAACAATGCTATAAATAATACCTTTACAGTTGCATATATGATCATTAATATGAAATGATTTTTCAGCTCTATAAATTCAAATCGAATAGTAGCTTTTTTGTACGAAATGTTTTCTTTAATAAATGTAATTTTAACTTAGTTTTGCTTATATTGATTCAGATTATTCTTCAAAAACTTCTCCTTGTTCTACATGACCTTCATAATATAGACTTTTTTCCCTTGATGTATACTTTGTAATACATATATTTTTAAGTGGTGTCTTTTCCTAGTTTTGAGGCCCTGTTTAAAGGCTGGTTAGTTCCCCTTTATGAACCGTTGGTTAATTCCACACTCCATCTATGTCCTTTTTGGGCTTTCACACTCTGCCACCATGCATGCACTCACCCTAGTGGCCCCAGGGTCAGGTACCAGACAACTAGGGACAACTTCTTTTCTTTTTATTTATTTATTTATTTTTTTGTTTTGTTGATATACAATGTGGCCCATTAAAGAAACCTCCCTCCCTCCTCCCTCTCCCTACCCACCCAGCAATGTCCTTTCTGTTCGCTTGTCGTGTCAGCTTCAAGGAATTGTAATTGTTATGTCTTCTTCTCCTCCCCGGGTGTGTGTGTGTGTGTGTGTGTGTGTGTGTGTGTGTGTGACTATATTTATTTATATTTAGCTACCACCAATAAGTGAGAACATGTGGTATTTCTCTTTCTGTGCCTGACTTGTTTCACTTAATATAATTCTCTCAATGTCCATCCATGTTGTTGCAAATGGCAGTATTTCATTCGTTTTTATAGCTGAGTAGTATTCCATTGTGTAGATATACCACATTTTCCGTATCCACTCATCCAATGATAGACATTTGGGCTGGTTCCAACTCTTGGCTATTGTAAAGAGTGCTGCGATGAACATGGGGAACAGGTATACCTTCGACTTGATGATTTCCATTTTTCTGGGTATATTCCCAACAGTGGGATAGCTGGGTCATATGGTAGATCTATCTGCAATTGTTTGAGGAACCTCCATACCATTTTCCATAGAGGCTGCACCATTTTGCAGTCCCACCAACAATGTATGAGAGTTCCTTTTTCTCCACAATCTCGCCAGCATTTATCGTTCAGGGTCTTTTGGATTTTAGCCATCCTAAATGGGGTGAGATAGTTATCTCAGTGTACTTTTGATTTGCATTTCCCACATGCTGAGTGATGTTGAGCATTTTTTCATATGTCTGTTGGCCATTTGCATATCTTCCTTAGAGAAATGCCTACTTAGCTCTTTTGCCCATTTTTTAATTGGGTTGCTTGTTTCTTTCTTGTAAAGTTGTTTGTGTTCCTTGTATATTCTGGATATTAATCCTTTGTCAGATGTATATTTTGCAAATATTTTCTCCCACTCTGTTGGTTGTCTTTTAACTCTGTTAATTATTTCTTTTGCTGTGCAGAAGCACTTTAGTTTGATATAATATGATTTGTTTATTTTTCCTTTGGTTGCCCATGCTTTTGGGGTCATATTCATGAAGTCTGTGTCCAGTCCTACTTCCCGAAGTGTTTCTCCTATGTATTCTTTAAGAAGTTTTATTGTTTCTGGGTGTATATTTAATTCTTTGATACATTTTGAGTTGAATTTAGTGTATGGTGAAAGGTATGGATCTAGTTTCATTCTCCTGCATATGGATATCAAGTTCTCCCAGCACCATTTGCTGAAAAGGCAGTCGCTTCCCCAGTGTATAGGCTTGGTGCCTTTGTCAAAGATCAGATGGCTGTAGGTGTGTGGGTTGATTTCTGGATTCTCTATTCTATGCCAATGATCGGTGTGTCTGCTTTTATGCCAGTACCATACCGTTTTCGTTATTATAGCTTTGTAGTATAGTTTAAAGTCAGGTAGTGTTATGCCTCCGGCTTTATATTTTTTGCTCAGCATTGCTTTGGCTATGTGTGGTCTTTCGTTATTCCATATAAATGTCTGGATAGTTCTTTCCATTCTGAGAAAAATGACATTGGATATTTTGATGCGGATTGCATTGAATTTGTATATCATTTTGGGTAGTATGGACATTTTCACTATGTTGATTCTTCCAATCCAAGAGCATGGGATATCTTTCCATCTTCTTGTATCCTCTCTAATTTCTCTCAGCAGTGGATTGTAGTTCTCATTATAGAGATTTTTCACATCCTTGGTTAACTCAATTCCTGAGTATTTTATTTTTTTGGTGGCTATTGTAAATGGGCAAGCTTTCTTGATTTCTCTTTCTGCATGTTCACTATTGGGCAATAGAAATGCTACTGATTTTTTTTGTGTTGATTTTGTATCCTGCTACTATGCTGAAATCATTTATCAACAACAAGAGATTTTTTGTTGAGGTTTTAGGCTGTTTGATATATAGGATCATGCCATTTGCAAACAGGGACAGTTTGACTTCATCTTTTCCAATCTGGATGTCCTTTATTTCCTTCTCTTCTCTGATTGCTCTAGCTAGTACTTCCATCACTATGTTGAATAGGAATGGTGAGAGTGGGCATCCTTGTCTAGTTCCTGTTCTTAAAGGAAAAGCTTTCATCTTTTCCCCATTCAGGATGATATTGGCAGTGGGTTTATCATATCTGGCTTTAATTATTTTGAGATACTTTCTATCTATACCTAACTTATAGAGGGTCTTTGTCATGAGTGAATGTTGAGTTTTATCAAATGCTTTTTCAGCATGTATAGAGATGATCATATGGTCCTTGTGTTTGATTTTATTAATATGGTGTATCACATTTATTGGTTTGCATATGTTGAACCAACCTTGCATCCCTGGGATAAATCCCACTTGATCGTGGTGAATAATTTTATGTATGTGTTGCTGTATTCTGTTTGCTGGAATTTTAGTGAGGATTTTTACATCTATATTCATCAAGGAAATCGGCCTGTAGTTTTCTTTCTTGGTTATATCTTTACCTGGTTTTGGTATCAGGATGATGTTTGCTTCATAGAATGAGTTTGGGAGATTTGCATCTGTTTCAATCTTTTGGAATAGTTTGTAAAGAATCGGTGTCAATTCCTCTTTGAATGTTTGGTAAAATTCTGCTGTGAATCCATCTGGTCCTGGGCTTTTCTTTGTTTGGAGCCTTCTGATAACAGCTTCAATCTCCTTTATTATTTGTTATTGGTCTGTTCAGATTTTCTACGTCTTCATGGTTCAGTTTTGGGAGCTTGTGTGTGTCCCGAAATTTATCCATTTCCTCCAGATTTTCAAATTTGTTGGTGTATAGTTGTTTATAGTAGTCTCGAATGATTCCTCGTATTTCAGATTTATCAGTTGTAATATCACCTTTTTCATTTCTAATTTTTGTTATTTGAATCTTCTCTCTTCTTTTTTTTGTTAGCCATGCTAATGGTTTGTCAATTTTATTTATCTTTTCAAAAAACCAACTTTTTGATTCATTGATCTTTTGAATTGTTTTTTGGGTTTCAATTTCATTGAGTTCTGCTCTGAACTTAATAATTCCATCTGCTAACTTTAGGTTTGGATTGATCTTGTTTTTCTTGTTCTTTAAGGTGAAGTATTGGGTTGTTCACTTGCCATCTTTCCATTCTTCTGAGGTGAGCATTTAATGTGATAAATTTCCCCCTTAGTATTGCTTTTGCAGTATCCCACAGGTTTTGGTGTGATGTATCATTATTTTCATTAGTTTCAATAAATTTTTTGATTTCCTGCTTGATTTCTTCTTGGACCCATATGTCATTAAGTAGAATGCTGTTTAATTTCCATGTGTTTGTATAGTTTCCAGAATTTTGTTTGTTATTCATTTCTAATTTTAATCCATTGTGGTCTGAGAAAATACATGGGATATTTCCATTTTTTTTGAATTTGTTGAGATTTGATTTGTGACCTAATACGTGATCTACCCTGGAGAATGATCCATGTGCTGATGAGAAGAATGAATATTCTGAGGTTGTTGGATGGAATGTTCTGTAGATATCTGCCAAGTCCAATTGGTCTAGAGTATTGTTTAGATCTTGTGTTTCTCTGCTGATTCTTTGCCTAGATGATCTGTCCAATATTGACAGTGGGGTGTTCAGGTCCCTTGCTATTATGGTATTAGTGTCTATTTCCTTCTTTAAGGTCTAATAGAGTTTGTTTTATAAATCTGGCTCCTCCAAAATTGGGTGCATATATATTTAAGATTGCTATGTCTTCTTGATGGATCAATCCTTTTATCATTACGTAGTGTCCCTCATTGTCTCTTTTTATGGTTTATAGTTTAAAGTCTGTTTTATCAGGTATAAGAATAGCTACTCCAGCTTGTTTTTTTTTCTGTTTGCATGGTAAATCTTTTTCCATCATTTCACTCTTAGTCTATGTGAGTCTTTATGGGTGAGGTGAGTCTCTTGAAGGCAGCATATAGTTGGGTCCTCCTTTTTAATACAGTCAGCCAGTCTGTGTCTTTTGATTGGGAAATTTAAGCCTTTTACATTAAGAGTTGTTATTGAAAAGTGTTGATTTATTCCTAGCATTTTATTAATTATTGTTTGGTTTTCTTAGGTGTCTTTTGTTCTTTGCTTTCTGATTTACTGTTTGTTTTCTGTGTTTGTTGGTTCCTGGTTGTAGAGAGCCCTTTTTGTTTGTTTGTTTTCTCTTCATGGATGCCATTTTTATTATACTATGGGCTTACTATTAGTATTTGGGTATAATGTGCAATTTGATTTTTTTTCCCTCTGAGAAAGACTAGATTAATCTTTCTATAGTTTATATGTTCTATATAATTTTGCATTACTGAAATTATAGCATCCCAAGTGCCTGAAGCCTCAAAGCAGAATTTTCATTGGGATAAAAACGTTTTTCTTTCTGAGAGCCTTTGTGATTTGTATTGCAGCTGTCTAGTTTAACTGGCTGCTTCCTGGGACATGACAGATTGTGAAGTGATAATGGTTTCTCATTCCGGTCATGATGGTGGAATAGACGGTCCCTAGCATCACTCTGTCCCACAAATCAACCGATTAAAACTATAAAAACATAACATCAAGTGCATATGGAACAGGAAGACGTCCAGTGGAGGAGGCAGAAGCTCTGCGGAGATCACATGCCCTGCGGGGCTGCCGTCACACGATCCAGCAGATAGGCTTCACTGCCGCCATCGGGCTCCATTCCCAGCCCAGCCCAGTGCGCACAGAATGGAGAGATGTCCAGCAGGGGAGGCAGAGGCTCCACAGAAACCACACACCCTGTGGGGCCACCACTGGGTGATCCAGCAGGTAGGCTTCACCGTAGGCAGCCGGCTCCATTCCCAGCCTGGCATGGTGCGCTCAGAGAAGGGAGATGCCTGGCAGGGGAGGTGTGATCTCCACAGGGACCACACCTCTGCCGTGTGATCCAGCAGCCCAGCCCAATGCATACGGAGCACATAGACATCCATCAGGGGAGATAGAAGCTCCGTAGAGTCCACACATCCTGTGGGGGGGGGCCACTGCGGCACTATCCAGCAGCAGGTAGGCTTCACCGCCACCACCCAGCTCTATCCCAAGCTGGGCTAGCACGCACGGAGCAGGGAGAAGTCCAGCATGGGAGGTGGAAGCTCAGCAGAGACCACACACCCTGCAGTATCAACCCCATGATCCAGCATCCTGGGCGAGTCCAAGCTGACCAGAGAGTTGGCTCTCCGGAGAGGCACAAGACCCGAGGCAACTACACACGCAAGGAACTAGTGGCCAACTGAGCACTCACTGAGGTAGCCATACCAAATTGGCAACCCCAGCAACAACTCAGTCAGTCAATAGTGTCAAGCCTGTGGACTGCGAAACCCCATGCCACAATGAATAAACATCAAAGAAAAGATACCAGAAATACGAAAAATCAAGAAAGTACGCTACCAAAGGATAATAACTCTTAAGCTCTAGATCCTATAGAACAAGAAGCCCTTGAAATGACTGACAAGGAATTTCGAGTGATAATTCTAAGGAAACTGAATGAGATACAAGAAAACTCAGCTGGACAACACAATGAAATGAGGAAAAGTATACAGGACCTGAAAGAAGAAATGTACAAGGAAATCAATGCCCTGAAAAAAAAAATGTAGCAGAACTTGCCAAACTGAAGAAGTTATTCAGCGAAATAAAAAACTCAATAGAGAGTTTAACCAGCAGGCTTGTGGAAGCTGAAGACAGAACCTCTGAACATGAAGATTGGCTGTTTGTAATAACACAAGCAGACAAAAAGAAAAAAAAAAAGAAAAAAGAATCAAAGGCATTGAAGTAAATATGAGAGAGATATCAGACAACCTTAAGCTCTCAAATATCCGAGTCATGGGTATTCCAGAAGGGGAGGAAAATGGAGATTCCATTGAAAACATATTCAACAAAATAGTGGCAGAAAACTTCCCAGGTATAGGAAAGATCACAGATCTTCAGATCCAGGAAGCTCAAGGATCTCCAACGTATTCAACCCAAAAAGGTCTTCTCCAAGATATGTTATAGTCAAATTGGCAAAACTCAAAGACAAAGAGAGAATCTTGAAAGCTGCAAGAGAGAAGTGTCAAATCACCTATAAGGGAGCCCCAATCAGGCTAACATCAGACTTTTCATCACAAACCCTAAAAGCCAGAAAGGAATGGGATGATATATTCAAAATACTAAAAGACAGAGATTGCCAGCCAAGAATACTCTACCCTGCAAGGCTATCCTTCCGAAATGAAGGGCAAATAGTATATTTCTCAGACAAACAAAAACTGCAGGAGTTCACCACCACATGACGACCCTTACAAGAAATTCTCAAGGGAGTACTGGATTTGGTTCCTGAAAAATAACTACCACTGCCATAGGGACAACTTCTAAAAGCCAATAAATTTATTCAAATTAGCCAATGCACAGGGAATCCAAGAACATCCTGCTTGCCATACATAAACTGCCTCCTTCAGCCCAAGCTTGCTGTTACCCTGTCTACTGGGGTGCAACCCCTCTTGTGGTCTTGCCTGACAACCTTCTCTCTTTTGGAGCTGTTAAGTAACAAAAAATTCTGCCTTTCATGTACCTGAGTGTCAGTGTGTAATGTTCACCATCAAAAAAATTGTTAAATCTTATAAAATATTGTTTAATAAATATTTACAAGTATATATTTGTCAAAAAAGGCAAAGTCCACTGACTCCTGAGGTATACATTTTATCTATCTAGATATTGCACATGAATATTATACACATTTTTAAAATTACAGTATTTTCTTTCTTGTATGTTTCTCTCTGAAAAATAATTTCCTTAAGAATAAAAACTTTTTGCTTAAGAGAGAGTGGGACTTTATTGAAAATAAGGCTGATCTAACTGGTGCAAAAAATTGAATTATAATTTTTAAAGAAAAAGAACTTGGTATTTTTCAACATTATTACATAATAGATAGTGAATGCAGTACTTCAAAGTAAATATCTGATTTATAAATAAGGAATGACTCGATATACATCTCCAAAAACATAGTAAATGGAAATAGGATACTGTAGAGTCTTTCTTCTCTTGGTGCAACTTTTATCAATCTTAGTGAAGCGTGCTTTGTGTACAATAAGCTGCATCCATATTGAGTGCACAATACAGTGAGTTCTAACATGTTGGGCCTTAAAAACTAATGCCACCTTAAGTGACATTACAAGTGGTGCCATTGTGGGCCCACAAGGGTGTATTAACGTGGCAGCCTAAGACAGCACCGGGGGGAAGTAAGGTGGGAATGTCTGCGGGAACCTTGCCTTAGCCCTTATTGGCCAAATACGCGCTTCCGCACTCGTGAACACTGTGTGATTGCAATAGCTAGGCACTGAGACAGGATGCATGCTCTCGTAACCTTTAAGCTGATAGGATTATGTTAAAACCTCCCCCACATCTGTCTATAAAAGCAAGTGCTTATGTGATAATAAACGGAACTGCTTGACAGAACCCCCGCCGCGTCTGAGTGTCCTTTAACTGGGTTGGTTGGGGCCGGCGGCTGTGCTCACCTCTCTGCACGGCTCTATTCCCCCGTCTCCTTCCAACGGGGACCAGAGGGAAAGAGGAATCCAGGCAATTCGCTCGCCCACCAAGGGAGAGACTGATAATGAGGCTAGGGCTGTTTGAGTCTGCCAGTGGCGGACCCGACACTGACAGATGTCCACACCACCACAATCAGTGTACACAACATTCACTCTCCCTAAAAATGTCCTCATGCCTCCTGATAATCCCTTTCTGTTGTCATCCCTGGTACCACTCAAAGACTAACCTGTTTTATGTCACCATAGCTTGGTTTTTCTTTTCTAGAAATTCATATAAATTAAGTCATACGTTATATTCTCTTTTGTGTCCATCATCCTTTACTTTGCATAGTGACTATGAGATTTTTTTCCATGGAGTTGAATGTGTTGGTAGTTCATTACTTTGTTATTTCTAATAGTATTTCTATGATTAGATCCACATCTTTTAGTTTATTCATTTACATGCTGATAGACGTGTGTTGTTTGAAGTGTTTTGTTTTTTTATAAATACAGTTGCTATGAATTTTCATATATGTTTTGATGTGAAAACAGATTTTCTTATCTTTGGGTTAATATCCAGAGAGAGAATGACTGGAATGAGTGATAACTATATGTTAAACTTTATTTTAAAAACCTGCTGAAGTGGTTTTAACACTTTACATTCTCAGCAGCAGTGTCTGAGAAGCTCTAATTTCTCAGCATCCACATGGACACTCAGTGTTGGGTCCATTGCCGGCTGACCCGAACAGCCCTAGCCTTGTTCCTTTTGGTGGGCGAGCAAATGGCCCGGATTCCTCTTTCCCTCCTGTCCCCTTTGGAAGGAGACGGGGGAAGAGAGCCATGAAGAGAGGTGAGCACAGCCACCGACCGCAACCAGCCCATTAAAGGACACTCAGGGGGGCCGAGCCTGTGGCGCACTCGGGAGGGTGCTGCGCTGGGAGCGCGGCGACGCTCCCAGCGGCCGCGGGTTCGGATCCTATATAGGAATGGCCGGTACACTCACTGGCTGAGTGCCGGTCACGAAAAAGAAAAAAAAAAAAAAAAAAGGACACTCAGGGGCCGAGCGCGTGGCGCACTTGGTAGAGTGCTGCGCTGGGAGCGCGGCGACGCTCCCGCCGCGGGTTCGGATCCTATATAGGACTGACCGGTGCACTCACTGGCTGAGTACCGGTCACGAAAGAACGACAAAAAAAAAAAAAAAAAAGGACACTCAGACGCGGCGGGGGGTTCTGTCGAGCAGTTCCGTTTATTATCACACAAGCACTTGCTTTTAAAGGCAAATGGGGAAGGGAGGTTTTTACATCCTCCAATCAGCTTAAAGGTCAAGGGCATGCATCCTGTCTCAATGCCTAGCTATTGCAATCACGCAGTGTTCACTAGCGCGGAAGCATGTATTTGGCCAATAAGGGCTAAGGCAAGGTTCCCGCAGACACTCCCACCCTACTTCCTCCTGGTGCCATCTCAGGCTGCCACGTTAATACGCCTTTGTGGGCCAATAATGGCGCCGCTTGTAATGTCACTTAAGGTGGCGTTAGTTTTTAAGGCCCGACAACTCAGTATTGTTGGTCTTTATAGACATCTTAGTGAAGACGTAGTTATTATCACAGTGTGGTTTTTATTTGCATTTCCCTGGTGATTACAGGTGTTGAGCAATTTCTCATATGCATAGTAACCCTTCTAATACCCTCTTCTGGAAAGTGTTCGTATATAGTACAAACTTTTTTATTTAGTTACTTTTCTTTTTGTTATTAAATTTTTGAAAATTCTTTATATATTCTAATTTAAGTCCTTTATCAGATGCATATAATGAAAACATGTTCTCTCATTCTATATATTTTCTTATCTTATTAATGATGTTTTTTTAAAAAAGTTTTAATTTGAGAGTACGATTATTTAAGTAAAAGTCATGTTTTTGGTGTTTCATCTAAGAAATCCTTTGCCTACTTTAAGGCTCTAAAGCATTTTCCCTACAATTTTTCCAGCTGTTTTATAGTTTTACTGTTTATATTAGGTCTATGATTCATTTCATTAACTTTTTCATATAAAGAGATGAGAATCAAGTTTATTCTTTTACCTCTGCATATTTGTTTCTTGTTCTTGATTTCAGTAGATAAGCATTTAAGTATTTAATCTTTCACCATTTTGTATGGTGTTAGCACTGTTTTTTGTTTGTTTGTTTTGTTTTGTTTTAATAGAACCCCTTTTTTAGTTCTAGGAAGTTTGCTTCCATTATTAGATACTGTTTTTTTTAATGATCAAGTGTGGAATTTTGTCAAAAATTTTTTCTAAGTCTATTGAGATTGTATGTGTTATTTTTCGTTCTTTTAAAGTGGTATATTTTATTAATGGATTTTCAGATGTTAAATCAATTTTGCATTCCTTTGATAAGATTCCAGTCTCCATAGTAATATATTTCTCTATTTAATTTGCCAGTATTTTGTTAAAGTTTCTGACACTTATTATGTTAACTTTGGTATCAGGATAATATTGGTTTTATGAAATGAATTGGAAATCATTTTTTATTCATTTAGTTTTTGAAAGTCCTATATTCAGGATCATTATTTTTTAAAAGTGTTTGATAGAATTTGCCAGAGATCAATTTGGGATTAGATATTTATTGGTAATTCTAATTTTATATCTTCATTAGTTTTAGGGCTACTTAGTCTATTTAGATGTAAGAGAATTTCTAGTAATAGAATTTCTCTTACATCTGTTTTGGTTATTTGGGTTTTTCAAGGAATTTGATCATTTCAACTAAGTTGTCAAAATATGATACTGTTTATCATATTTATTATTTTTACTATGTAGTTTTGTCTATCATTTTAATTCTGTTTTCTGAATATATTTTTAAACTATTGTTGGGCACAAACATATTTATATTTGTTATGTCTTCCTCATGTATTATTCCTTCTATCAATACAAAATTGCCCTCTTAGACTCTAGAAATACTCTTTGCCTTGAAGTGTATTTATCATATTTGATATAGCCACAGCCACTTTCTTATGGCCTTGGTTTGCATGATATATGTATTATTTTTCCTACCTTTTTTTTCAATCTATTTGTCTTTGTACTTTAAGAGCTCCTATTATAAATTGCATATACTGATTCTTGATTTTCAATCAATTTTTTAAATCTCTCCTTTTTTACAATTGGACTGTTTTGTTATTCGTGTTCTATAATTTGATGTAATTATTCATAGGGTTGTATTGAATTTTGCTGTTGGCCATTTTGCTGTTGGCTTTTAATTTTATTATTTCTGGTGAAATACATGAAACTTACCACAGTATATTTTAGTTTATTCTCAGACTGTATTAATACTATTGTCAAAATATTTGTTACATCCTTATTTATCTATGTATCTATAAATCATAAGCCCATAAATACAATGGTATGTTTTTTCTTTAAACAGAGTTTTAAAGAAATTAAAAGAAGAAAAAACATATATTTATTTATAAATAATCTTTCATATTAACCTCGTGTATAGCATTTCCATATTCTTTATACCTTCTCTAGATACGTTTCCATTTGGCATTATTCACCTTCAGCCTGAAATCCCTTTACTGATTCTTCTCATGCATATCTGCTCTTCACAAAGACTCAGTTTTCACTTATCTGAAAATATTTATTTCCGTTTGGTAGACGAGGCATATCTGTTGATTTGGTTTGGTCTCATTTAGTTTCTCTTATTAATGATTTGTAATTTTCCATTCAAGTCTTGCACATATTCTATTAAATTTATTCCCAAGTATTTTTATTTTGGATGCTGTCGTCAATTGAACTGCGCTGTTTTTTCTCTTCCCAGCTGCCTTCACATCGCATTTTTGATGAATCGTATTGCTTTATACAGAATTATTGACTGATTTTTTTCCTTCGGCACTTTGAATATCTTCTTCTAATGCTCTCTAGCTTCCATAATTACTGATATGAAGTTAGCCGTCACTCTCATTATTCAAATTAACTGTCTTTGCCTGAGGATCTCCTGGGGAAAGAGAGCTATTTTCTAAGTGTGGGCATTGCTTTATTTCTTTGACGTCATCTGGCTGTATGAGATATGAATATTCTAGGTAGATTGGTCCCTTTTCAATACTTGGAAAATTCCTTCAAATTTTGGATTGTCTCTCTCAGGAACCAAGAAGTAGAGAGGAATTGATTCATGTGCTTAGGCTACTATCATTCACAAATACTGGCATCTGTTTTTCACTCCATTATTCAATTCATAATTTAGGTCCTTAAAAAATCTTGCCTTAATTGTTCAATGTTTGGTGTTAATTTCCTGCCTCTATTTTCACAACCTATTCTTTTCTTTTCTTCTTTTTTTTTTTTTGATTGGAACATAGTTGATTGTGCATGATATTCGACTCTGTACAACCTATTATTTTCTATCTAATTTCCTGGAAAAGAGATCTTCCTAAATTGCAAATCTGCCGGGTCAGAACCCTGCTTAATTTTTTATTAGCTGCCATTTGTTACCATAACATAACCCAAAGTCTAAATTACCATGATTAGAACATAGTTCCACCACACTCTCATCCTGTATTCCCTCTTGCTGGTGTATCATCCCTCCTCCGACCTTTAATCAACCTTTCTGAATTGTGTAGAGTTTCCTAAAGACAACTAAGTAGTCTTGTCTCTTTTCCCTTGAATAAGGTGTTATTCTTCCATTCAACTTTATTCATTCATTCATTTGTGTTTTCAACATATACTCACAGGGTTTCTATCATATATAAATTCTTAGAGGGTCTGAGGATAAAGAGCTGAATCAGTAAAAGAACAGGCCCCCGTGAGGCCTGAGTATCCATAATCTTTATTTCAGCTTGTAGACACCCAAAAATAAATGCATGGACATATGTAAACAGTTGTATGTACACGTATATACATACTTGTATATATGTGTGACTATACACTCATATGGCTATGTTAGGTAATGAGAAAGTATATGAAGTACATAAAAAAGTACAAGAGGACAGAGACATAGGGGAGTGTGTATTTTAAATCAATGGAGTAAGTTACGGCAAGATCTGGGGTTAAAGGCAGTAGAAAAAAAAAAAAAAGTCAGAAAAATCTCCCAACACAGCAGCAAGCTTAGAATATCCAAGGAATGAGCAGAGATCCCATACCCCACTTTGGGAGATAGATTTTACTGTCTGTCTATTTACTTTACTGTGAAATTATCCCACAAAGTGTCAGGCTTCTAAAGTTAAATCATTAGTTAAAGCCTGCTATATAAAAAAGAATATACTGATCTATATTCTCCATTTTACTTCTCACCATTCAAAGCAATTATACGTCAATCTGTCTATGCGAGGGATCTATTGGAGATTGGAAGCTATACACAATAATAATCCCATTCTCATGTGAATTATTATTATATGGATTCACATACACAGAAGATAGAGATGCAATAAGTATGTAGCAGATACAGTGTGGAGTTTTGGGATATAACATGTTGATAATATCCTTGCACTCATGATTTTGCAGTAAACCCTGCTACTATTTATTGAACCTGTTTTGAGGTCACAGGAATTTTAAATATACTTTTTTATCTAAAGTACATTCTTTGGTATAAAGCAAAATAATTCTATTGCTTAGCTATATAGCCAACAACAACAAAAAAAATTACAATGAAACATCCTATCTTCAATAAAATCTTGGTTACTTTTCAGGAAATATGAAAAGTGTTACAGAGTTCTGGAGAATAATCATGGTTGCCAACTCTTTGCAAACACTATACCACACACATCCCTACTGACAGACTCATTTATACTCTTGGGTTAAGCAACATTACATAGAGTTATGATTATTACCCTTATTTATTTGATAGTATATATGCACGGTTTTATACAATATCTGAAATTATGCCAAAGAGCAAACTATTTCTCAAAGGAATCTAGAAGTGTAAAAAAAAATCCGGATAACAAATTGTTTGACACATTTTTCTGACCAGTCTAAATGTAATCAAATCCAGAGGGAAGAGGCACCATGTAAATGGAAGATTGTTTAGAGAACCGTATTCCACTAGGACTAAGGAGGAAAATAAAATAAATGGAAAAGGAAGTAATCAAGTCTCTAATAGCTTGGAAACTAATAACCCAGGGTGCCCTTGTGACTCATTAGAGTAAACAAGAGGAAATGAAAACTTGTATATAGATAGTCCAGTCAATGTTTTTAAACCATGGAAAGTAAAGCCAAAGAGAATATTGTAAAGTAAATTCACAAAAACCCTGACATACCATTTTAGATTTTAATGTCTTCAATTTTCTTACACCTTATTTACACTGTTATCTCTCTTCTACCATCTAACATGAATATGCAAAAGAAAAACGAGAAAGAAAGAATCATGAAATCAACGTTTATAAACCAAATAATCTCCCCATATATATTTTGCTGGAAGTCTCATATCTTTGTCAGTACTCCTAGATATTTTACGTATTCATTCAGCAATCACCATTCCTAAATCCAAACTTATTAGCTCCATGTCATCATGTATAATCATACTTTTTTTGATTGTGCTAATGACAAACAATTATCAGTGAAATAGCCTCAATTTTAAATAAATGTTTCTTCAAAATATATAATTTATTGATCCTATCACCTGTGTCTTTTTTTCCTTTGCTTTTTCACTAAATATTATATATTTAAATTTCATTTTGTTTATGCTGCAAGTACAATGTTTTCATAGATTAGGGATTCTCAAAATATTTGATTGGTTTAAGGATATGCCAACTGGATTATGAACCACATAATCATTGATTTAATGTGATTCAAAATCTTATTCTAATACATCTCTAAAACATTGAGCTAATATGGAAAAAGCAATTTTACTGACTACATATATGTACTAAAACAACTCTAGTGTTAGAGTTTGTATATTTATAGATGTGTGTCTTCATGGGATGCATACAAACATTTAGAAACACATATGAACTTTGAACTACTAATGCACTCCAGAACTTTTAAAATTAGCCTCATGCCTGAACAAATTCACTTTAGCAAAATTAATTAGACTAGGCCAACATTTTCTCCCCACTCCGGCCCACTCCTCTCTCCCGTTGTTTCCTATATACCTCTGTTTATAATCCTTGATTCTTACTCATCTCTTGGAGATTTTATTTGGATTCTTTACAATTGACCTTGGCTTCCTTCCTCTATTCTACACTATGTTACTGCTACTATATATTACATTTCCCCTTCTGATTCTGTTATTGATCTCATTTGGAAGTTTTTTGTTTGATTATTTCATTACACTCTGTACCACTATGTCTAAAAAAATAATATCAAAAACAAAAGAAATGAGAGATAGCTTGGAGATGTGTAAATGAGTGAAATACATCATAATAAATAAATAATTATTTATTTATTTATACATAAAATAATTTATTACAGTGAAATAAATTATATAATTGTACGTACATTTTTAGAAACCTCAATAGATGAGACAAGGGACACATGTTTATACCAGCAACACAGCCAGCTCTCTGCAGCAACAGCAAAAGCTTCTCTCTGACTTCATTACTGGAGTACACAACTTTCCACGACGGAAAATGGTAGCACAGATGGGATTTTTTTCCCCCTCACAGAACATAAGTGATTTTAATGAGCCTTGAAAATTGTCACCTTCATAGATGAATGTATTTAACATTTTTCTTATTTATTTCACTTATAACTAGCTTTAAATCAGACAGTTGCCCTTGTCCTCCTGGTAGTTTTCTTGATGATACCCTATGCTTACATAATTTTATATAGTTATAAAAGAATTTCCTTTCTAAGCTCTTATTTACTTTTCTTAACACACTGAAATAAATATTTGATATGAAATTGAACCATCATGATATCAAGCGACTTGCTGAAAATCTTTTGTCTAGTAAGTCAGGAACAAAACTCAGATGTTCCCATCTTTGTTTCAGTGAACTTTAAAATATTGCACTTAGTTTCTAATTAAAGTGTTTTGTTGCTCTCCTACTGATTATTTTAACTTAAATTCCAAAACTGTTTACACCTTATTCTATCTACTAAACTGAATTCTAGCTGGATTATTATATTTCACACAATAATTTTGATTGGACCAAAAGAGAAGAAAAATAATATATATTAAAAGTATAAAAATTCTCCTATTGCCATAGCACTCTGATAGGAAATGTAATATATTAAAAAACAGGATTATATCACTTAATAGTTTGATTTTTTTCCTTGTGTACAACCTTGATTGAGCTCCTGATATACATGTATACTTTGTTCTCTTCCGTTTTTTTTTTTGGTTTGGTTTGGCTTTTAATTTCTGGAAGTGTTCCTGGCACATAGCAGGCATTCAATAAATACATGGTTAAAAAAGAGTGAACAAAAATAAATAACTATGCCTCCATTTCTCTTGCAATATAACTTAAAAAAACTTAGTATGTCTGGTTAACAATGTGGCAAATTAAAAGGCATAGTAAAGAGAATATAAGGAATGCTTATAATACAGTAGGTATAAGCTTAAAGAGGAAGATCACTGAACAAATTTGGTGAAGATTAAACCAGTTTATATGATGCTCTTTTGTTATTAACAAATTTTTTTTCTTTTTTTATTGATTGCAGATGTTTGTGGGGTACTGAATCGAATATCAACATGTGTGAACAATATGTGGTGATCAAATCAAGATAATTAGTATACTCGTATTTACAAAACATAATCAATCTTTGTGACCCTTAACTAGTTTCTCGCCAACCCCCTACCTCTCCCTCTTTCCCACCTCTAACAATCACAGTTGTTTTTTTTGTTTGTTTTTTGAAGTTTAATGTAGTATTTTGATTCTTTCCTTCTTATTTTCCTTCCTTCCTTCCTTCCTTCCTTCCTTCCTTCTCTCTCTCTCTTTCTCTCTCTCTCTCTTATTTTTTCTTTTTTTCTTTATTTTAGCTCCCACTTATGAGTGAGGACATGTGGTATTTCTCTTTCTGTGCCTGGCTTATTTCACTTCACACAATTTTCTCTGCATTCATCCATGTTTCTCCAAATGGCAGAATTTCATTCTTTTTTATGGCAGAGTAGTATCCCACTGAGAGAGAGAGAGAGAGAGAGAGAGAGAGAGAGAGTGTGTGTGTGTGTGTGTGTGTGTGTGTGTGTGTGTGTGTGTGTGTGTGTGTGTGTGTGAATATATCACATTTTCTTTATCCAGTCATCTGCCAATGGACATTTAGGATGATTCCAACTCTTGGCTATTATAAATAGAGCTGCAATAACATGGGAGTGCAGATATTCCTTCAACATGATGATTTCCATGACTTTGGGTATATACCCTGTGATAGGATTGCTGGGTGGTATGGTAGTTCAAACTGTAGTTGTTTGAGGAAACTCCATACTGTTTTCCATAATGACTGTGCTAACTTGACAGCCCCACAAACAGTGTAAGAGGGTTCACCTTTCTGCACATCCTCACTAGCATTTGTTATTCTATGCCTTTTTAATAATGGCCAGTCTAACTGGGATGAGATATCTATGTGTTGTTTTTGTTTGCATTTCCCTGATACTGAATGATGTTGAGCATTTTTTTCCTGTGTCTGTTGGCCATTTGTATATCTTCATATGAGAAATGTCTATTCAGCTCCTTTGCCCATTTTATAATTGGGTTACTTGTTTCTTACTGTTGAGTTGTTTAAGTTCCTAGCATATTCTGGATATTAGTCCTTGTCAGCTGTATACCTTGCATATTTGTCCCCCATTCTTTAGGTTGTGTTTTTGCTCTGTTAATTGTTTCTTCTGCTGTGCAGAAGCTTTTTAGCTCGTTATAATCCCATGTGTTTATTTTTCTCTTGTTGCCTGTGTTTTAGGGATCTTATTCATAAAGTCTTTGCCTAGTCCTATATCTTGAAGTGTTTCCCCTACATTTTCTTTGAGGAGTTTTATAGTTTCAGGTCTTATATTTTAGTCTTTAATCCATTTGAGTTGATTTTAATATATCATGGAGGTACAGGTTTAGTTTCATTTTTCTACATATGGATGTCCAATTTTTCCAGCACCATTTATTAAAGAGGCAATCTTTCCCCCAATGTATGTTCTTATTGCCTTTATTGAAGATCAATTGGCTGCAAGTATGTGGGCTGATTTATGGGTTCTGTATTCTGCTCCATTGGTCTGAGTGTCTGTTTTTATGTCAGTACCATGCTATTTTGGTTACTATAGCTTTGTAGTATAGTTTGAAATCATGGTGTGCTATACCTCCAGCTTTACTTTTTTTGCTCAGGATTGCTTTGGCTATTTGGGGTCTTTTGTTGCTCCATATGAATATTAGGATTGGTTTTCCTATTTTTGTGAAGAATGTCATTGATATTTTGATGGGGATTGCATTGAATCTGTAGATCACTTTGGGTAGTATAGGCATTTTTACAATGTTAATTCTTCCAGTCCAAGAACATGGAATGTCTTATACTCATACTACTCTGACATAAAAAAACAATGAAATTCTTCCATTTGCAGCAAAATGGATGAACATAGAGAAAATTATATTAAGTGAAATAAGCCAGGCACAGAAAGAGAAATATCACATGTCCTCATACATAAGTGGGAACTAAAATATAGAAAGAAAGAAACAATCACAATAAAGCAAATGAACTTTCAAAAAGTAAAAACAAAAAAGAGAACTGTGCTTATTAGAAGTGGGAAAGGAGGACGGGATGTTAATGAGAAATTAGTTAAGGGCCAAACAGGTTAAGTTTTGTAAACATCAGTATACTAATTACCCTGATTTAATCTCCACGTATTGTAACATGTATTTATATTTGATTCTGCACCCCAGAAATATATATAATCAATTATCTTTCAATAAAAAAGCTACTAAAAAAATAAAAAACCTCAGAGATAACAGTGCACAGCCAATAGAATGGCTAAACTTTAAAAGACTGGCATTACCACCACCGGCAAGCATGTTTAACAGGTAGAAATCTTACATGTTGCCAGCAGGGATACAAAATGGCACAGAAAACATTTGGGATGTTTCTTGTAAATTTTAACATATACCTACCATATGATCCAGAAAATCCACTTGTAGATAGAAATGAAAGCAAAAGGCCACACAAAGACCTGTTTGCAAAAGTCTTATGCTCATGAGAAAAAAAAAAAAAAAAGTCAAACACAAAAAACTTTATACCATATGATTTCATGTATACAACATTCTGGAAAAGCAACAAAATACAGTGATTGAAAACAAATCAGTCATTGCCAGGGTCTGAGGGTTGACTACAAGGACATTTTGAGGTGACAGAATACTATTCCTCTTAATTGTAAGGGTAATTATGAAGCTGTACACATTTTTCAAAACTCATTTGAACTGTACACTAAAAGAGGTGAATTTTATTTTATGTAAAATTAAACCTCAATAAACACAACTTTGAAAAATTTGAATGAAAGCAAATCATAGAAGAATATATACAGCATGACCCAATTTATGTATAGATGGAAACTTTATATAAAATTTACAATAATTGTTTTGGGACGTAAAAGTATGCAGTGAACACTACAACATAAATCAAAGAAATAAACACAACATTCTAAATTTTGATTTCCATGGGGGAAGAAGATATGGATATTATGGGGATACATATACATGATCTTTAAGTCTTTCTAGTCCTCTATTTCTTAAGGTAAGTGGTCTCTACATGTCGGGCCTTAAAAACTAACGCCACCTTAAGTGACATTACAAGGTGTGCCATTATGGGCCCACAAGGGCGTAGGCTCGTGAACACTGTGTGGTTGCGATAGCGAGGCATTGAGACAGGATGCAGGCTCTTGTAACCTTTAAGCTGATTGGAGGATGTAAAAACCTCCCTTCCCCATTTGCCTTTAAAAGCAAGTGCTTGTGTGATAATAAACGGAACTGCTCGACTGAACGCCCCCCTCCTTCCCCCCACCCCCAACCCCGGCCGCATTTGGGTGTCCTTTAATGGGCTGGTTGGGGCTGGCAGCTGTGCTCACCTCTCTTCATGGCTCTCTTCTCCCCTCTCCTCCTGACAGGGATGGAGGGAAAGAGGAATCCAAGCTATCCACCCGCCCACCAGAAGGGACACCAAGGGAGAGACTGATAGCGAGGCAAGGGCTGTTCGGGTCAGCCGCTGGCGGACCTGACATCTACATATTTAAGTCTTCCTACTCCTCTATTACTTAAGGTAAGTGGTCTCTATATTATTATTTCTTATACAGTATGTACTTTTGTATGTATGAAATATTTTATTTTATAATAAAATGGAAATTAAAACTAACTAAAAAATAAGTTATAAAAAAGAAGAAAACACACACATACAGGAAATCGCAAAATGTCAAACAAGACTGGCCCTCTAAATCTAAGCATCTGAAGACATTACAAATATTTCATACTATGAACTGATGTTTCTGTATGTATAAGCATATATGTAATGTATACATATAAATTAAATGAGACACTTAAGTCTTTATATAATTATCGAGTTGTTTTATTTCAGTAAAAATTGAAAGTATGTTTTATGTTCTCAGAAAAAAAATAAAATAAAAATCTACTATTCATAGTTAGCTCAAATTATGACCTCAGTAAAATTTTAGCTGCACCTGCAAAACATAACATATTCATGAGTGATTGGTCAAAACCTGAAGTTATAAAGAAGGCTGACTTGATCTATGTAACATTATTGGCAAAAGCCTCCACACACTGTCTGTGCCCTCTAAAATGAGGCTTTATTTTCCATTTGTAATGCTGACCAGCATATTATTGCCAATGCATATTCATTTCTCTGTCATGCATTTTTCTTATTCTAATTTTTTCCTAAAGCTTACAGTCATGACTATTGTAATTATTATTGCACTACTCCTTTTTTTATGTGAGATTCATTTCTCTTTAGTAAGATAAAATTCATAAATACGTAATTTGACTGTTATTCAATCCTTATATACCAATAGTGTGATATTTTGAAGATGTATAAATATTATAATTCATGATATGATATTTTCATATATAGTACCGCTAACCAGAAGACAGGACTTGCTGTTTTAATTTCTCTTGATAGCAGCTTGGTTACATACTAGTAAATTTAGAATAAAATTTTATTGAGATTAAAATATGTGATGTGTAATTCCAAAAATTATTTCAAATGCACTAATGTATAAATTAATCTATGAATGTTTCATCTAAGCACAAGCTACCTTAATTATTATTATTTATAAATATGTCATTCATTTGTTATTTTTTGTAATGTAATTGTACCTAATAGATATTAGAAAATGAACTGTCAGAAAAATGTTATGATTTATCAATTAAAAATTCCAACATTAAGTAGTAAAGTAAATATTAAAGTATAATGAAATGGAAAATAGCAATTAAAGTTTATAAATATGAAAATCAAAAATGAGTAAGATACTTAAGGAAAACAATATAAAAATTGATGCTAAATTGGAACTTGAAGAAGGGTTAATAATTGTATGGATAGTGGTAAGAAAGTCTAAGATTTGAAAAATGGATGTAAAAATGAGTGGCAAATTAGCTTTTTAAATATTTATGAGACAATGACTAGAAAAATCTTACAAAAATTACTAAGCTATACATGAGATAAGAAAAATGACTTTGAATTAATCTGTGATTATTTTAAAAAGGGCCTTCAAATACCAGTATTTGCGTTTAATAAAGTTGCTAAAAGACGATGAAGTAAAAACATAATATGTTGTTCATACACTTGTGACATTATTTTTAAAAATCAGACTATTGTGTAACAACAGAAGCATATAAAAAGTATGTGAAGATCATGGAATTAAACTGTAAAAGACTTCAGTTTCAGATAGATCCAAGAATCAAAGATTGTCGAAGTATCCTGACCTTTTGTCATAATAAAGAATATAAATATTACAATGAAATATAGCTTAATTCATATCCTTACGAATCTGGTTAAACATTACTCTTTTTGTGAACTTGAGCAAATTTTCTTACTTCTGTGACTCACAGAAGCCCTGGTACGTAGTTCAATAAACATTAGTTCTAATTTTTATAATCTGCTTCTTCAGGGTGATATTAAAGGAAAAAAGAAAGGATAATAGAAGCTATACATGCACAAACAAGGAGATAAAAGATAGCAATTTTATTTACAGATTAAACACAAAGAACAGGTAATATGTGCATTTTTTTACTTCATCTTTATTTTTGATCTTTTACCATAAATCTAGAGCAACAATTAATTGCATTTTTGAAAAAAAAATGAAAAATCATTTGGTGATTTGTAACATAATAAAATGCTAACTAATAATATTGATGGCAATATCTTTATATCCACTGTATCTTTTATTTATAAAAGTAGAAATGTTTACATTACAAAACAAATGTTTAATGAAATTGCATTCTGGGCACTTTATCAAAAATATTTACCAAGTGCCAAAAGAATATTATGATTCAAGAATGTAATTGAACTACATGGAGACAATATTAACATGTCAAAAAAAATAGATTATGTGAATATAGATTTCATATGACTAGAAATAATTTATAAATACAAATTATGATGAAATAAAGCAAGTTTTACCTTAGCCATTAGAGACAAAAGTATAATTTTTTATGTAAAACTAAAACACTATTCAGTCAAACCCACTAAGGCTGTTATTACTATCAAATAAATGAATCCTCAAACAATGTTAATTTATATCTCAATAGTTTGAGATTTGGAAAAAAAAAATCACATAGTTGCATTTTGCTAACAAAGTAAAGAGACAACATTAAGATAAAAATTGAACAGTAATAATGTCATTGAAAACATCTTAGAAAATAAGTATTGAAATCTTGCCTTCAAAATACTGTTAGATAAATTATGGTTTGAAATCGACTGGTATAAAGATTGCTAAGGTACACTACATGTCTTAGGCCATGTTGTGCTGCTATAACAGAATACCATAAACTGTGTAATTAATAAAAAATAGAAATTAATTTCTCACAGTTCTGGAGGGTGGGAAGTCCAAGGTTAGGATTTTAGCAAGTGACTGGTGAGGGCTGCACCCTCCAGATGGGAGGAGTGCTGTTGCACATGGCGGAAGACTAAAGGGCAAAGGAGCTGCATCAAGCCTCTTATAAGGGCCTTAACCCCATTCATGAGGGAGAGACTTCATAGCATAATCACCTCTTAAAGGTCCCTCCTCTTAATACTATCACATTGGCAACATCTGAATTTTGGAAGGGACCCATTCAAACATAGGAGAGCACTATTTTTGCATTTTCACTGCTTATTAGATGCTATCAGAATAATATAAAAATTACTCATAAGGTGGTAATGTGTGATGTAAACTTAATATTAAAACATTTATTTTAATAAACAAATTCTTAGTGCAATAATATCTTGTGCAACTCATAAAATCAGATTGAGATTGAGCAAATGGTGTATACCAATTTTGAGTTTTCACAATTTTTAAAAGCTGAACTATATTTTCTTATTTTTAGTTTCTGTTCTAAATTTGTAAACAAAATGAGCAATTAAACTAACAAGTAATTACTGAGAATTATATTCAGAGCACTTAGGCAATACAAGGACAACAGAAACATGGTCTTATTCACTAAAACCTTAGTGAATCTGTATTAGTCCATTTTCTGTTGCTTATAACAGAGTAACTAAAATTGGCTACTTTATAAAGAAATGAAATTTATTTCTTACACTTTGGGAGGCTGAGAAGTCCAAGGTCGAGGGGTGCATCTGTTGATAGCATTCCTCTGGTAGGAACTCTCTGCAGATTCCCATGGCAATGCAGGGCTCAGCTTTTCCAGTCATTCTGTACAAGAGAGTTGGTCCAAAACACCAATCTATTATTGCCAGAAGCTACTCTGAATTTCATGTTAAGTATTGTGGGAAGGGTAAAACTATATAAAATTTAACAAAAGTCCAGGGATTTGAATTGAAAAAGAAAAACTAAGAAGAAATCTTACAGAATTCTAAATAAAGAAAAACTGTACTCACTTGCCTATGCTTTGTCTATTTTTCTAGTATGATACACTAAATAGATAATTTTTAATCATATCTCTAAGTAGATGATAATTCCATATTTTGAAATTAAAAAAAAATCATAGCAGTTTTACTCATAGCAGTTGAAAACTGAAAATAACCAAAATGCCCCTGGTACAAACTCTGGTACATATGTATAATGTAATACGACTCAACAACTGAAAGGAATGAAATACTGATACGTGCATCAACTTGAACAGATCTCAGCTGCATCATTCTGAGTGAAAAGAAGGTTTCAAAATGTATGATTGATTTGCATTTCCCGGATGCTGAGTGATGTTGAGCATTTTTTCATATGTCTGTTGGCCATTTGGATATCTTCCTTAGAGAAATGCCTACTTAGCTCTTTTCCCCATTTTTTAATTGGGTTGCTTGTTTTCTTCTTGTAAAGTTGTTTGAGTTCCTTATATATTCTGGATATTAATCCTTTGTCAGATGTATATTTTGCAAATATTTTCTCCCACTCTGTTGGTTGTCTTTTAACTCTGTTAATTGTTTCTTTTGCTGTGCAGAAGCTTTTTAGTTTGATATAATCCCATTTGTTTATTTTTCCTTTGGTTGCCCGTGCTTTTGGGGTCGTATTCATGAAGTCTGTGCCCAGTCCTATTTCCTGAAGTATTTCTCCTATGTTTTCTTTAAGAAGTTTTATTGTTTCAGGGTGTATATTTAAATCCTTAATCCATTTTGAGTTGATTTTAGTATATGGTGAGAGGTATGGATCTAGTTTCATTCTCCTGAATATGGATATCCAGTTATCCCAGCACCACTTGCTGAAGAGGCAGTCCCTTCCCCAGTGAATAGGCTTGGTGCCTTTGTCAAAGATCAGATGGAAGTAAGTGTGTGGGTTGATTTCTGGATTCTCTATTCTATTCCATGGGTCAGTGTGTCTGTTTTTATGCCAGTACCATACTGTTTTGGTTATTATAGCTTTGTAGTATAGCTTAAAGTCAGATAGTGTTATGCCTCCAGCTTTATTTTTTTTGCTCAGCATTGCTTTGGCTATGCGTGGTCTTTTATTGTTCCATATAAATGTCTGGATAGTTTTTTCCATTTCTGAGAAAAATGTCTTTGGAATTTTGATGGGGATTGCATTAAATTTGTATATCACTTTGGGTAGTATGGACATTTTCACTATGTTGATTCTTCCAATCCAAGAGCATGGGATATCTTTCCATCTTCTTGTATCCTCTCTAATTTCTCTCAGCAGTGGTTTGTTGTTCTCATTATAGAGATTTTTCACCTCCTTGGTTAACTCAGTTCCTAAGTATTTTATTTTTTTTGGTGGCTATTGTAAATGGGCAGGCTTTCTTGATTTCTCCTTCTGCATGTTCACTATTGGAGAAAAGAAATGCTACTGATTTTTGTGTGTTGATTTTGTATCCTGCTACTGTGCTGAAATCATTTATCAATTCCAACAGTTTTTTTGTAGAGGTTTTAGGCTGTTCGATACATAGAATCATGTCATCTGCAAAGAGGGACAGTTTGACTTCATCTTTTCCAATCTGGATGCCCTTTATTTCCTTCTCTTCTCTGATTGCTCTGGCTAGTACTTCCAACACTATGTTGAATAGGAGTGGTGAGAGTGGGCATCCTTGTCTAGTTCCTGTTCTTAAAGGAAAAGCTTTCAGCTTTTCCCCATTCAGGATGATATTAGCGGTGGGTTTGGCATATATGGTTTTAATTATGTTGAGATATTTTTCCTGTATACCTAAATTATAGAGAGTCTTTGTCATGAATGAGTGCTGAACTTTATCAAATGCTTTTTCAGCATCTATAGAGATGATCATATGGTCCTTGTGTTTGAGTTTATTAATATGGTGTATCACATTTATTGATTTGCGTATGTTGAACCAACCTTGCATCCCTGGGATGAATCCCACTTGATCATGATGAATAATTTTTCGTATGTGTTGCTGTATTCTGTTTGCTAGTATTTTAGTGAGGATTTTTGCATCTAAATTCATCAAGGATATCGGCCTGTAGTTTTCTTTTTTGGTTATATCTTTACCTGGTTTTGGTATCAGGATGATGTTTGCTTCATAGAATGAGTTTGGGAGATTTGCATCCGTTTCAATCTTTTGGAATAGTTTGTAAAGAATCGGTGTCAATTCCTCTTTGAATGTTTGGTAAAATTCTGCTGTGAATCCACCCGGTCCTGGGCTTTTCTTTGTTGGGAGCCTTCTGATAACAGCTTCAATCTCCTTTATTGTTATTGGTCTGTTCAATGCAAATCAAAACCACATTGAGATACCATCTAACCCCAGTTAGGATGGCTAAAATCCAAAAGACTCTGAACGATAAATGCTGGCGAGTTTGCAGAGACAAACCATTGTTGGTGGGACTGCAAAATGGTGCAGCCTCTATAGAAAATGGTAGGGAGGTTCCTCAAACAATTGCAGATAGATCTACCATACGACCCAGCTATCCCACTGTTGGGAATATACCCAGAGGAATGGAAATCATCAAGTCGAAGGCATACCTGTTCCCCAATGTTCATCGCAGCACTCTTTACAATAGCCAAGAGTTGGAACCAGCACAAATGTCCATCATCGGATGAGTGGATACAGAAAATGTGGTACATCTACACAATGGAATACTACTCAGCTATAAAAACGAATGAAATACTGCCATTTGCAACAACATGGATGGACCTTGAGAGAATTATATTAAGTGAAACAAGTCAGGCACAGAAAGAGAAATACCACATGTTCTCACTGATTGGTGGGAGCTAAAAATTAATATATAAATTCACACACACACACACACACACACACACACACACACACACACACACACACACAAACTGGGGGGTGGGGGGAGAAGATATAACAACCACAACTACTTGAAGTTGATACGACAAGCAAACAGAAAGGTCCTTGTTGGGGGGCAGGGGGGGAGGGAGAAGGGAGGGAGGTTTTGTTGATGGGGAGCAATAATCAGCCACAATGTATATCGACAAAATAAAACTTTAAAAAAAAAAAGGCATAAAAATACTCTAGATATCAATAATAAAGTACTTTCCTAAAACAAAAAAACAAAAAAACAAAAAAACCCCCAAAATGTATGATTGCATTTACATACTATCACTTAAATGATAAAACTGTTAAGATTTGTGTAAAGATTTAGTGGTTGCCAGGGGACAGGGACAGGGGTGGGAGATGAACATGACTATAAAGTGGTGATAGAGCAGTTCTGCATTCCAACTGTGATGCTGATTACATAAGGATTCATGTATGAATCAAATGGCCCAGAGCTACACACACACACACACACACACACACACACACACACACACACACAGTGCATGTAAAAAATTATGAAATGTGAACAAGGTCGGTAGTCTAATTAACAAAAATCTTTGGGATACAGCTTTTCATGTTTGTTACTTTAATAAAATGGATTTTGATGAAATAATTGCTTTAATTAAGGCAATAATAGGGAATCTAGTGTCACCTTAGGATAAAAGTGATACACAGTCACAAACTGGGTTTTCTTATTACTTCAAATTCTTATTACTTTATGATATTAAAAAGTATGTATTTTCTAATTTTAGATAAGTAGTGAAATATTTTGTGAAGATATAAAAATGCTGCATTCTAATATCAGGTCTATTTAGTAGAGATTATATAACATAAAAGTCACCTTAAATTTTTTGCCCTTTAAAAAAGATAAAATAGATAGTAGATTTTTCACTATCTTTTCATTGTGTGTTGCTAAAATGACTCATGAAGATTGTGCACAATAATTACTGTTAGGATTAAAAATAAAAGTAATAATAAAAATAATAATTTGTATTTTAAAAAATAATGTTCAAAGTATTTGTCAATAATATAAAATTATGTCTTTAGTACTGATTTTTCTTTTATCTTTCTGAGGATTCTAGCTCTATTATTATACAAAAAATTCTTTAAATTTATGACTACCCACAGGGACCACAATTTTGTGGGGTAGTGTGGAGTGGTAGACTAAGCAATGGATATCCCCAAGGATATCCAGGTTCAAATCCCTGGAACCTATGAATGCTATTGCGAAAGAGACTTTGCAAATGTGATTAAGAATTTTGAGATTTAAGATTATCCTAGCTATCTGGATGTGTCCTGAATATAGTCATGCATCCTTAAAAGAGGGTGGCAGAGAGAAGAGGAGAAAGCAATGTAAGGACAAAGGCAGAGACTGAAGTAACAGAGTAATAGTATAAACACATTCAAAGAAGTCTTCAATCTGAGCCTCAGCTTCATCATTTGTCAGGTGTGTGAACTTTCTAATTCATGTAAAATTAATTTTAAATTTAGTGTTATATTGTAGCACAAGGATAATAATAGCCACCTGAATTAGTTAAGATTCTTCAGTTTGTAAATATCAGAACAGGTCTGAATTATATGGAGTAGAAAAGTATTGGAAGTTGTTGAGCAATTTCATACTCTCAGGACTCAAAAAATGCACTGAACAATTATGCTTCAAGACAGATGACACAGACCAGTTAAAACAGGAAAGTTTAACAGCCCAAGGTCATTCCCTATGGACTACCAATAGTAAAATGCTTAAATAATCATTAACCAAGAAATTTTAGGGATATATCTCAACAAGATTAAGGGCATCTTCATAAAAAAACCCTACAGCTTGTATCTTGCTTTCAATGGTGAGAGATAGAGTGCCATTGGAACATGGTTTGGAATGTCTTTTTGACATTAGTGCTCATATTCTCTAGTGTACAGCACTTACATACAAACAATTGCTATTCTTGAAAACATTGCTTGCATCTTTGAAATATAATTTTAACATGCTTATATGATAAAAGACCCTATCTTCACCACTGGCAAGGAAGAGAAAGGAAAAATAATTGAAAAGACAGATGTGGCCCAGAGTTCCTGAGAACACCTGCACGTTCAATGATTTTGCTAGGAAGACACACAACTCAGAAAAGTGGTTATTGTCTATTACAGTGAAAGGATCAAAATCAGAAATAGAAAAAGGTTCAAGGGTTGAGATCCAGGTGAGACCAGGCACAAGCTTACATTTGTCCTCTCCCAGTGGAATCATACAGATAGTGCTCAATTCTCCTAGCAATGATGTATGACAACATGAGGCAGCACTTCCAACCAGAGAAATTCGCCTAAGCCTTGGTGTCCAGGCACATAGTGAGGGTCAATCACATAGACATGGCTGACTAATCATGTGACTGACCTTCTGTCTTCAGCCTCTCCCAGGGTCAAACTGATACCACATGACCTAAGGCCCCCACCACAGACCACAATTGCTAGCATAAAATACCGAACATGGCCCAAGAACCCCTCCATAAATCACATTGTTAGCATAAATTATCTGGCCTCGGGTAAATAAAGACACTGTTAACCACCAGGACATTTCAAGGGCTTAGAGATTATTTCTCAGACCTGCACATGAGCAAACCTCTTTTTGGAGAGTTTGAAAAACCCACCTGAGTTAATCCTTTCCTGCACAACAGAGAACCCAAAACGGTGTGAACTAGTATTCAAGGAGTCTAATGGTTTAAAAAAAAAAAAAAAAAAAAAAAACTTAAATATTTTGTTAGTGATATTTTGCTTCCTTCTCCTTTTCTGGGAAATAAACTTATTGATAAATTAAACTGTTCTATAGAGCCAAACAATAGCAGTTTGACCTTGGTAACTGCACTAATTGTCATGCAATATCTTGAGACTCATTAACATTAACTTACCTTTCCAGACCATCTGGTATTTGATAGATCTAGATACAAAAAGTACAAACAAATGATCTTCTGTTTTCCTAGGTCACACTGACACAATAGTTTCTGCACATGCACTAAATGTAGGTACTCATAAAAAAAAAGAAAAAGGAAAAGTTTTGTTATGAAATAAGAGTAAATTATTTACTGATATAGTGGTACCAAGAGATTCAGGAAAAATTTTTACTTGGCGGTGAAAATTCCTCAAAATCTAGTTCATATTTAAGATTATACTTCTTTAGCCAAACATTTTGCTCAACAAAAATGTAAAAGGATAAAAATAATCAAATTAACAAGGTATCTTGAGAAATTATTTAATGCTATAAAAACCATAAATGGTAAACTTAGTTTTCTGATTTACATTTAAGCAAGAGTATTCATTAGTTCATCTGAAGAAAGATAATGAACAGCCATTTGTGAAATTTTAAAATGGTAAAATCATGCCCTTTGTATGAGAAAACTGCTAGCTAGTAAGAAGCTTTAAAGGATAGTGTTACTCTGGAGAATTCTGGTTTTTTTCATCAGTCTTGAGTGTTTTGAAACTGTTTCATCAAGAGAGAAGATACTTTCCAATTTCATGGAGATATCAATTTATGCAAATTACAGTATGTTGGTAGTTCCATCAACTGAGTCTTTTCCTATCACAATGTCTATTGTTTTCATGGGCACTTTGTGCTAAAAGCATTGTCTGGCTAAGGAAGGAGGCTGGCTTGGTACCTGAAATCAGTCATTCTATCTACCCGATTGTTGAGCCTTTGATGACAGATAGCATTATTAAACATTAATGTGAGATACAAAGATCCATAGACTCATTCTTCCATGGGTCTACATACACACATCTCCCTCAAAATTCCATTTTCCATTTCTCTTAGTCAGGTTCCTTCCAAGGTCCTGATGACTACTCAAGACATTTTCCACTGTTCAAGAGTTACTATATATCCACTCAGACTATTTCCCTGTTGGGTCTGCCGCTGGCCGACCCGAACAGCCCTTGCCTCGCTATCAGTCTCTCCCTTGGTGTTCCTTCTGGTGGGTGAGCGAATTGCCTGGATTCCTCTTTCCCTCCAGTCCCCTTGGAAGGAGACGGGGGAAGAGAGCCATGAAGAGAGGTGAACACAGCCATCGGCCCCAACCAGCCTGTTAAAGGACACTCAGACACGACAGGGGTTCTGTCCAGCAGTTCCGATTATTACCACACAAGCACTTGCTTTTAAAGGCAAATGGGGAAGGGAGGTTTTTACATCCTCCAATCAGCTTAAAGTTTACAAGAGCATGCATCCTGTCTCAATGCCTAGCTATTGCAATCATGCAGTGTTCACGAGTGTGGAAGCGCGTATTTGGCCAATAAGGGCTAAGGCAAGTTTCCTGCAGACACTCCCACCCTACTTACTCCCATGGCCATCTTAGGCTGCAATGTTAATACGCCCTTGTGGGCCCATAATGGCTCTGCTTGTAATGTCACTTAAGATGGCATTATTAGTTTTTAAGGCCCGACATTTCCCTATACATGCAAGTTAGTTATTTTAGTATAGTAGTTATGGCTCTGCCTGCTAGGGAGGCTTTTCTTCAAAATTGTCTTTCAAGGCCATATCAAAGTGGGGATATGTGGTATTAGTCTACTTTGAGCTGATCCAACAGTGTATTTAGTAAATCAACCAAAATCTTCCCATTATTTTAATTGTTCATAAAAAGGCCTCTATAAGGCCACAGATAGGATTTGAAGATCACAGTTACTTCTTCAAGTGTTGAAAATATTGCTAATCTCTGCAATTTCTTTCAGCATATAATATTGCTTCTGTTTTCCTATCTTTTCCAGAGTGTAAGGCATAGAGGTAGCAGTTTTAGGAGCCCTATTCCACAGGTCAGAGCCAAGGATTGTGCCAGCTGTTGTGTTTCTCCTGATTATACATTCGAAGACTAGGAAAATAACCACAAGACCCATTACGAATTGTACTTAAAACAAAGTTCCAATTGCAATTTGGCTTCCACAAGCCAACATTATAATTGGAAGACATTTTGAGTTTCTTGATATTAGAGTTAATTTAGTAACTGCATCTAAAATTTTTCAAAATGTTAGTATATTCTTCTTTCTCCAGTATACTGTACCATGTAGAATGGCCACAGAGCCCTTTGGAAAAGAGTTGAAATTATATCTATTGTATATTTTTGCCATATCATTTCATGGTTCTTCTAGAAAAAGCAGCCTCTTATTCAATCACTAGGCTATGGGATTTTGAGGTGCTTTAATTTTTAAAAAGTGGTGGTAACTAGTATCATCTCTCTGCTCACCAGTGATTATTATTTTTGTGATTATATCAAATTCTGCAATACTTTAGTTTTCTGTCCCACTATGTAACTCCTAAAATAATGATGAGATATTAGCCATTGCCACAGATCTCTGTGGATCCTGGCATACTGAATTTCAGTCTCCCATTAATATACATTGTAGTGATTTTGTGTTTATTATTTCTGATGCTTAAGTGCTGCCACCTAGCCTCTGCTATTCCAGAATTCCATTATCCCCATTCATATTAAAAAGCTTGGTTCCATGAAGTGTTTTTCACTATCAACTGCATTCTGTAGAGTACAGCCACCACTGAGCCACTAAGACATCAATATGGCCATCATCTGGGCATCACTAATTGCCTTAGTGACAGGAATGTGCCCTGGAACTCACTGGAGAACATAACCAAGTGATGGATATTTGCATCTTATAGAGTAAATTAATTCTAACATCCCCTTGAGCATTCCTAACCTTTCCTCAATACTGTAACAAAATGTCCTGGCATTACCACCATGTACTGAAGGCTGTTATCCAGTCTCAGCATTAAAGAACCATCTCAGCAATCTCTTAGGACTATTCCTGGTACCCTTGTTAGATCTGGAAATCTCCAGTTGTGGGTGAGTTTCCCCCTGTCAATAATTTATTTTCCCTATAGTCTTATACCAGCCTAAAAGCTTTCAGATCTATTTCTACGTGTATCTGGGACCAGATCACTTATAATTTCAAAATAGTACCAATGCCCACAGTTTGAGTGAGCTTTGATAATTCACTTAACTACCTCAGTGCCTTATTTTACATGTATGTAAAACCATAATTATAAGTTCTTAACACATAGTGATAGAAATGAGAAAATTTACTAAGAAAGCACATATGAAATGCTCAGAGTAATGCCTTCAAATGGTAAGTATTCGATATGGATTGGATCGTGTCCCCCCCCAAAAAAGTTATGTTGAAGTCCTAACACCCAGTATTTGTGAATTCAAACTTATTTGGAAATAAGGTCTTTTCAGATGTAATTAATTTAAGATGAGATATAAAGAATTTGTCTGGACCATAATCCAGTGACTGGTCTCATTTATAAGTAGAGGAAATTTGAACACAGAGAATAGAAACCTATGTGAAAACACAGAAGACACAAGGGAGGAGGCCATGTGACAATGGAGGCAGAAGGATATATCTACAAGCCAAGGAATGCCAAGGATTGCTGGCAGCCACTAGAAGCTAGGGAGAGCCAAGAAAGTATCATCTCCTGGAGCCTGCAGAGAGAATAGGACACCAACCTTTTACTTTCAGACTTCTAGCCTCCAGAACTGTAAGAGAATAAATTTCTGATGTTTTAAGCCACCTTGTTTGTGGCACTTTGCTATGGCAACCCTAGGAAACTAATGTAATATCCAAAGGGTTCATAATTAAAATAATCCTTTAAATACAAAAGCATATTTAAGCTTTTCTTTGGTATATTTCCTTATCCTTATTAAAACGGATTATATTGAAATGTAATTATTTGCTTATAATAATATTTCCTTGGAATTTTTAAGTTCTTTCATATTCTTTTTTTAAATTTATGGATTTATGATTGACACATAATTGTGTATATTTATGGAGTCCCACCTGATGTTTTGATACATGTATACATTGTGTAATGATCAAATCAGGATAATTAGCATATCTATCACCTTAAACATTTATTATTTCTTTATGAAGAGAGCATTCATAAATCTCTCTTCTAGCTATTTTGAAATATACATTTTTGTTAACTCTAATTATCCTATTGTGCAATAAAACACCAGAATATATTCCCCCTAACTAACTCAATCTTTGTACTCATTGACCAATCTCTCCCCATCCCTTCCCCAACCCCTCTACCCCTTTCCAGCCCCTGATAAATAATCACTATTCTACTATTTACTTCTATGAGAACAAATTTTTAGATTCCACACATAAGTGAAATCTTGTGTTATTTGTCTTTCTTTGTCTGGCTTATTTCACATAACATAATGTCGTCCAGGCTCACCCACCTTGCCACAAAAGATAGAATTTTATCCCTTTTTATGGCTGAATAGTATTCAACTGTGGGTATGTATATATTATACCACATTATATATGCCACATTTTCTTTATCCATTTGTCCACTCCTGGACATTTAGGTTGATTCCTTATCTTAGCTATTGTGAATAGTGCTGCAGTAAACATGGGAGTGCAGATATCTCTTTAACATACTGGTTTCATTTCCTTTGGTTATATACACAGTAATGGGATTGTTGGATCATATGTTTGTTCTGTTTTTAATTTTTTGAGGAAAACAAATGTTTCCCTAACAGCTGTATTAATTTACATTCCCACCAGCAGTGTGTAAGGGTTCCCTTTCCTCCACATCCTCATTAACACTTGTTTTCTTTTGCTTTTTTTATAGTAGCCATTCTCACTGGAGTGAAGTGATATCTCATTACAGTTTTGATTTCTATTTTCCTGACAAGTAATAACGTTGAGCATTCATATTCTTAAATCTAAGCCAATAGTATGTATGGCATGTAATAACATATTAAAATTATACTTAACATCCATTGAGTACTACTCACTCCTAGGCACTGTATTAAGCTTTTTGCATATATTTTATTGTTTATTATTATAACAAACTCATGAAGATATCACTACTCTAAAAGTGGGAAAACTTTGACACTGAAAGAAAAATACTCAAATTCTCACATTATCGAAGTAAAAGAAATGTGATTCCCGAGATTCTTCCTTACATTTTACTGAAGTGTTACATAATATCAGGGAAGTCTTTTGCTGTATAGTGCAAGGAAGATACAACATTTACTGATGGTCTATTATATCCCAGATGCAAAGCTTGCTTCTCACATGTATTACCACAAATTGTCTCTTTTCTCCTCCCCACAAATTAGAAAATTTAGAAAACTTATATTATTTCAATTATACAGATTAGAAAATGAAGTTCGTTTGCTGTTAATTACTTAAAAATAACATAATTATTTTTAATAACCAATGTACGTAGGTGATTAAGCAAATTAGAGATTTAAGAAGAAACTGAGACAATAAAAAGTAAAAACAACAGTGTAGCTTATCATATCCAGTACCTTTGTCATGAGCTCCCGTGATATCAATTACTCTTTCTTAAAGTCCATTGTTCTTGAATAAATTTGTATAATACATGTATTTCTATAATATGTGTCTTCCTCACTCTAATTCTATGAAGTTAAGACAAGTATCTCTATAGTCTAGAAGGGTATCCACAGCCTGTATGTGGCCCACATACTGGTACATAGCTGAAACTCAAAATCAATAGAGTTGAATGATGGTTGCCAAGGGATAGGATGGGGAGATGTTGGTCAAAGTGTACAAACTTTCAATACAAAAGGAATAACTTCTAGGGGTCTAATGTACAGCATAGTGACTATAGATAATAATACTCTATTGTTTACTAGAAATTTGATGAGTATATTTTGTGTCCTCATCCAACATGCACACACACACAAATAATAACTACAGGTGGTGATTTATGTGCTAATTAATTTTATTGTTGTAATTATATTATATAACATATATACACACACACACCAAATCAGTTGAATATATGCAACTTATATTTGTCAATTAAATATTTTTTTAAATGCCTGAGAAAGGTTAATAAACTAGTCATATTTTTCCATAACATTAACAAAATAGTTGCTTCATACAAATAAATAGAATGTTTTAGGAATTTGACACAAATAAAATATGTAATAATTAGCATTTGACAACAAAAGGAATACTGAGTTGATCTGGAAAGAAATACTGAGTTGATCTGGGAAGGTTAAAAAAGCATTACATTTATAAAGCAGAAACCACCAACAATTTTGATTGGAATATCCTTCATCGTTTGACATTTGACACTGCTCCAGACAATGCAAGATTTAAAAATGCCTTCCGTTCATACTCTGGAAGTCAGTAGCACTGCTCAGTTTGCAGCAATCATAAATGTCCCTACCAATTTCCAAATATTATTAAAGAAGGGAATGCTAGCCCTGAGACAGAAGATGATAGTTTCCCATGAAGCATGAGCTACTCATTATCAATTTGCTATTGTCAAAATGCATTTTCCCTGCATCTTGTTTTCATCTCTACACTCACACATTAGTTCAAATTGCCAATGAGAACGAAATATTTAACATAAAAGAGAAAAATAAAATATTGCTAATGTAAAAAGAGACAGTAAAAAAAAAAATGACTCTGTGGTGCAATTTAAAGTAAGTAGTCTAGTCTTTCTGGCAATATTTCACATGCTTAGTCTTATCTCATGGAAAATGTGTGTGATCATTTTTTAAAAAATCCTTCCAAGCTAATCTAACAGACAATGAATAAACTAGAAATGGCAAATATACAATTCACTTGAATGACTTTTATTTGTTAAATGTTAAATCTAGGAGAGGAAAATATATACAGCAAATTTATAGGAATTTGAAATTGTGTTACTTACAGCACATAAGATCCCTGCATTTTCTCAACCCAACTTTAACTATTCTGTACTCCTTGAGAATGTATTGATAAAGTAGGAGAAAAAATGATCCAAAATAAAGGGCCAAAGGAATAAATTAAATTTATTATCAGAGGAAATAGAAAATGTCTGTAAATTACAGCATCTATAGACAGCTATGTTTGTAACGTCCCTTTAACCATGCTATGATATTTGCTAACCATGCTTTTGCTATTTGTTCATATTCCAGACCCAGATGGCCCAGGTTGATCTTTAATTTGTTAGGCTCAAAACAAAATATTGTCCTCTCTAGAGTTTAACAAAGGTTGCCCAACTTTAGAGTTTAAGACATTCCAAATAAATCTGTTTCACACTGCAATTTAACCAAAGGCCGGATATAAAGATTAGAACTTTCTCCAGGGTCTTCGCAGCTGCTCAGATTTAAATACCCTATTCCTTGACCATCCTTCTTTATTGCCTGTAGAGTCTTCCAGCTTCAGTTAATAAGGAACTACGTGTGCGTGTGTGCGTATGTGTGTTTTTCCTTCTGCCTAACTTTTTCTTGTAAGGCTTTATAACCTGGATCAAATGCTAAAATGGGAAAGAGGAATATATATAGCATATAGAACAAAAAATGGTGGCTCCTCTTTATCTTCCATCTGTATGGTATTGATTCATTTCAATCACTGCTTTTATTTGGTTAGATATCTACTGTCATTAAATATGATTCTAGTTGTTGTTTTTTTTAAGTTGTTTTAAATAGTGTATGGTAGAAGCTTAGTGTAGTATCTTTAGGGTAAAGGATTACATTGGTATGAATTATTTGGTGCCACACCTCAAATTTTCATTCAAATGATAAAATTATTTCTGCTGACTCATTGATGGAGTTTGGATGTGCTGTCCCCTCCACAACTCACGTGGAAATTTGATCCCCAATGTGGCAGTGTTGGAAACTGATTGAGTCATGGGGGAGGATCCCTCATGAATGGATTAATGCCCTCCCTGGGGGAGAGAGGATTAATGAGTGAGTTCTTGCTCTATTAGTTCCCACGAGAGCTGATTGTTAAAGGACCCTGGCACCTCCTCTCTCTCTCTCTCGCTTCCTCTCGCCTTGTGATCTGCTTGTACCTGCTGGCTGCTGCTACTTTCCACCATGAGTAGAAGCAGCGTGAGGCCTGTGCCAGATGCAACTGTTCCAGAATCGTAAGCCAAATAAACCTGTTTTCTTTATAAATTACCCAGTCTCAAGTAGTTCTGTTATAGCAACGCAAAATGGACTAAAACACTCATGAATAAATCTTAACATGTTTTAAAAAAATAAGAAATGTTTCCTGATGTCTAGACAACTCTGCCGTTGTGTACTGTTTTGAAATACTGCTGCATTGTGTTTAGTTGTAAATATGTGATAGCATTTACACTGATTTATTTAATATATTTTTGAAGAAAGTCTCTCATGTTCCAGGAGCTGTGTGAGGTGTGGATAATAAATAAAGAGCAATGCTGAAATATTCAAACAAAAATAACTTAATATCTTAAGAAATAGTACATAAGAAATAGGCTGGTGAGAGAATAATATGCCTGCTGAATTCTCAATTATTGTATGGACGAATAAAATAAAACAGAAACTAAGAAATTTAGGAAGAGCCCACAGGGAAGGGATGTTAACTCATATTTTTGATATGCAAGAGAAAAGTATGTTTATCTTTCCACTTAGGCAAATGAATGTTCAATTTTTTGACAATACAGTATTTTCTTAATTTTTATTTATTTTGTATTCTGCTGTGGAGAAGCACTATGAAGAAAATTTTCATTCTTTTAATATTTCTTTCAGTGTAAACAGCCACCTTTAATTAGCTATTAGAGGGCAAGTGTATGCAAAGAACTATAGGGATTAAGCAAAAATTAGCAGCTGGTGAAATAATACATGTGACAAACCTAATCTAGACACAGATCAAGTTGGTAATAAAAGGTAACTGTCTTTCTCCCCTACTGCCCTCTACAGTTTCCGCTTTCTACATCACTGCCTTTACCCTTTAGATTCCACCTGATTAATAATATGTTGCAGTTTCTAATTTCATACATAATGGTATTCTTCATTTATGATTACATTTTCTCTATGTAGCAGAATTTATTCCTGCTCCTATTCATCAAGGTAGACTTTTGAAAGCATGTCACTTATTATTATCATCATCATTATTATTATTATAGTTATTCTACTAACAAGTAGAAATACTTTGTCCTTTATTCACTACAGAGACAAAATAGTTCTCTCGCTCAACAAACTCACCACGCTATACCATGTGTGAGGAAAATGGAGTTAGTTTAGTCAGGCCCTGTCGCCTCATATCTGGCTGGGTATGATTCAGCACATCTGTTGTAAACAAGTTACGTAAGAATAGTATTAATGCGCAGGTGCACCCATGTACCCCTTTGCTGTTGCCAGTGTTGTGTACTTTGTATAAAAGGCAGCAGTTCTAAACCACTGGTCAGCAGAGCTTGTGTCTGGAATAAAGCATGTTTAGCCTTTTATCGGCTGCCAGAATCTTTTTTCAACTACCTGGCTCAAGACCTGCACAGGACTGGGCAGAGGCGTCTATGATCCAGCCTGACACCATACAGTTGTAAACAAGAATAATGAAGCAGGGAACCCCGAGCATTTTCTGATTGTTAAACCTGCCCCCTTCTACTGGAGAAACTGTTTTAGAAATGTTACGCTTGGTTGTCTTAATCATGAACTTTGGCTTCTGTAATCTAGCTTGCTTTCTGCACCCCTGTGCTAACGAAAGGTAACAGTGGTTTTGTGCTGCCCTAAGGAGTGAATGCAAATTTGGCTCCAGAACTGGCCAATGAGCTATGTCTCATAGCCAACCAATCCGAATTAACAGACTTGTATCCCTCATTTGCATAAGAGGACCTAAATGAGAACTTGGGCAGTAAGTTTCGGCTATATAAGACTGCCCCTTTCCTTCACTCAGGGAGACACTAGCCTGATGCTCCTGCTCTCCTTGCTTGCAAGCAATAAATTGCTGTAACACCAAAAAGAGCTGTACCACCGAAAAGAGCTGTAAACTAATAAAGAGCTGTAATACTAACACTGGTCTTGGACTCCTCTGTGCGAGCACCTCCCAACGAATAACAGCATAAACAAACTGGGGAGGAAGGAACCGACAAAGTTTGCAAGAAATTTTAAACTTTCTAGTAAACATCTTCATCGTGAATGGACTTATTTTTATAGTTAATTTTATAAGCTCATAATGGTCTTTTACTGGAAAGTACAAAAACACTTGCCATGCTCACCAGTCTTAAATTTTTATGAAAATCCTTCCACATATATCTGCTATATTATGCCATGCTGACCGGTTGCATGTGGAATGGACTGTCCAGAAAATGTGATGTATAATTCACCAAAACATGCTAAAATACATGGAAACCGAGACAATTATTGAAAGGTAGTATGGAAAAACAATAAGGCAATACTCATAAAGAAGGTAGTAAGGAAAGGTAAGGTGAAATTTGAAGTAAAAATAAACTGAGGTACTAAATAAGGAAGCAAAAATGACAATCAGCTTTGGCCTCAGTATTTAACCAAAATTTTGTCTTGAGCTTCTCTTCAATTTTGGCCTTGGATGTTGGAAGAATGAACTAAATACCTTCTTCAATATCATTTTTTGAAATCTCAAGTATTTATATAATCAAGTTATTTACTAGCACCCATAATCACCATAAGTCAGTCATGCAAACAAGATATGTTATTTGGATTTATTTGAAATAAAGAAATATTTATTTAATTATAAACACTGGTAAGCATTCAAGATGTAACTTGGAGTTACATGATTAAATAGCCACAATGACATGCTTTAAAGGCTTCAAAAGAATACCTTTGTATTGTGTTTTTCAGATAAGAATACTCATGCAGCAGAATTAACTAATGATTGCTTGAAGAAAAAGTAGTCCCTTGCTGGAACCTACTGAATAAGTAAAAAACTGACGTACTTTGAGAGTGCAAGGATGTTTTACACGATACCAGGTGCAAAAAAATTTACAATTGTTCTACTCCAGGGAAGGTTCTAGAAAGGGTATATGTGCAGTGAACGATATCATGAAAATGGAAATTCAGAAAAGATTTTCCAGACTTGAAAACCAACTACATCTGCCTATTGCCATAATTCTAGAGCTTTTTTAAGAAGAAATATTTGCCAGGTGGTTTTGTGAAGAAACAAGTAAATTTATCTTTCTGTACGTGGCTTTTTCATTTAACATAATGTCCTCCAGGTATATCCATGTTGTTGATGTGGACTCCAAAAAAGTTGACCTTGTAGATGTAGAGAGTAGAATGGTGGTTACCAAAGGTTAGAAGGGTGGGGGATTGGGGAGATATTGGTCAAAAGATATAGAGTTTCAGTTATATAAGGAGAACAAATTCAAGGGATCTATTGTACAACATGGTGACTATAGTAAATAGCGATGCATTTTGAAAATATCTGAAAGTACATTTTAAGTGTTCTCACCACAAAAAATGATAAGTACATGAGGTCATGCATGTGTTAATTAGTTTGATAAAGCCATTCCACGATGTATGCATATTTTAAAACACCAGGTTGTTTAAAAAGTTGAAAAATTGAAAATTTTCAAGAAAGAAACGAGTTGCTTTTTAAAAAACAGAAACAGCAAATGAGAAGGATAAAAATGTTGTCTACTTCACGAAACAATGCACATACCCACTTTTTGAGAGCTACATAAACTGCATAACTTCTGTTGATCGAAACTTCCATTCCAAGAGCAGATGAGGAGATGAGTCTTAAGTTGTTATAAAGGAAAGATTAATATCATACTATCAGGATTTTTCTGAGCACAATCCTGCATTAGAAAAGCTAGCTAGAATCCTTTCTCATTCAGTTACATCATCAGTTGAAAGTATGCGCCTATTTAGTATTTTGATTGTTATGGGTAGGAATTATAGGAGCCATTGCAGAGTAGAGAAAGCTAAAAATTATTCCCCCTGAATTACAATGCCAATACTTGAAATCTGAGAATTTAACTTGTATACCAACAAAAAATGGAATAATTCCAAAATTTAAAAATCAAATTTGTTTTTTTTTTTTTATATATCCTAAGTAGTTCATTCAGACTTGCAGTGATTTTAACACTCACCCTAGAGAACAGTGGGTTACAAAGCAGTTAAGAACAGAGGTATTCAAAAAGATATAGAAAGAAATTGAATATGCCTAACACTACGACAAGTTTGAAAGAACACATGTACAGCCAGGGATGACGAGATATCTAAACTTAAAAACTGCGTTGAATTCTAAAACAGCTGAACTATTTTCCAGTCTTCAGGATGTATAAATATACACTGGGACTCTCGTTTTGGCTTCGCAAGCTTTGTACTGTGATTTCCGGAGGTCCCATTCAGGTGGATTACAATATCAATAGTGTTCCCCAGAGTTGGACACTGGACCACCTACTCAAATATGTGGTGACTGGCTACATAGGAGGTCCCAGGACCGGGTCTCATTTCTAAAACTATCCTTAAAATAAATCCTCTGCCCACTGACCAAAGTTAGAACAATTTGAACAACAAACTGAATAAAATAGCATTGGAATATAACACAAAATATATTTTAAAAAATACTCATGAGCCCATATTAATATATTTAGTATGATTGAATAAATAAATAAATGGGGAGAAGGAATAAATCTCCCATGCAAAAGAATCTCAAGCTAATGAAGTAGATACTCTGCTCTCTGGGACGTAGAGCATAACTTCCCACTCCTTAAGTGTGGGCTGCACTTAGTGACTTCTTTCCAAAAAGGATATAGCATGGAAAGGGGGCAAGGGGAAGAGTAGCTTAATCAAGCAGAAACCTCAGCCAGCTGACTACCACAAACATCCACACTCATAAGTCATATTGATAGTGGGTGCACTTAATAGGATGCAGGGAAAAATGGCACTTTACCTTGGCCAAAATCTATGTGTGATTCTGCAGGCCTGACCATTGGGAATTACAAAGACTTTAACTGTCACGCCTCACGGGGGCATCTGTCCTCCCCACTCCAGACTTGCTTGGCAGATAGCCCAGTGAACTGCAGTTTCTGGTAGGAGGTGCAGTCAAGGACTCAAGCCCCCCCTGCTGGCCACGCTTTGGTGAATATCTGCAGTCCTAGCCCCCCCAGGCCTCTTTATCTAGGGCCTTCTCCAGGCACCTCTCTGCTGAGGCCTCCTTATCAGGGAGAGGAGGGAGGAAATTTAAAGATTTTCTCCACTGTGACTCAGCACTCAGTAGTTTTCTTCTTCTAGCTCTTTTTCTTACCCTTCACCCCAGACTCTAGGGCCATAAAATTACAGCAGCGATTGGTTTGGGCTCTCTTATTGGTGAGAGGATCCCCGAATCTTCCCTGATCCACCTGACCTTTGACCAGTGAGCCATTCTTGGGGGAATAAAGGAACAGGGGGAGTTGGGGCTTTTGGGGGTTTAGCCTCTTACTTATACTATTTTAATAAGTGATTAGTCTTGACTGTTACTTTCATTTTGGCTGGTTGTTTAAATCAGCTCGTCTGAGCCCTTGATATCCCTTTGTGAACATTCTGCCCTAAACCCCAAACCTCAGTATAATCACAAAAACAAAAAAATAAATAAATAAACAAATTCTAGTAGATGCATGTTTTGCAAAATGCCTAACCAGTACTTCTCAAAACTCTTAAGGTCATCAAAAACAAGAACATTCAAAGAAATTGTCACAGACAAGAGTAGCCTAAAAGACATGAAAATCAAATGCAATATGGTACCGTGGATAGGATCCTGGAACAGAAAAAAAAGGGCATTAGGTAAACACTAAGAATATCTGAACAAAAAATGGCTTGTAGTTAATTATAATGTATTATCACTGGTACAATAATTATAACATGCACATCATACTAATAGAAGATATTAATAATTGAAAAAACTGGGTGTGAAGTATATGGCAAATCTCTATACTATCTGCTCAATTTTTCTATAAATCTAAAACTGCTCTGAAAATTAAAGTCTGTGAATAATAAAAATAAGTAAATGAATCCCTGTTTATGAAGAAATTTAGAGGAACCTATTTATTTTTTCAATATACTAAGTCTGCACAACACAACCACTTAACATTTCAAGTCCACAGTGTTTAATCTGAAGGTTCCTTTGCTTGAAATCTTTAATATTTGTAGGAGCCTTATCTGTAAGTAAAATGTATCCAGTGAAATACTGAAAAACACTATTCAGTAGCAGTGATTTTTGCTTTTGTTTTTTGTTTATTTTGTTTTGTTTCTAGGAAACTATTATCTTCTGATATGGAAGACTAAAAAGGCTATTTTTGTTGTTGTTGGTACTGTTTTTTTCTATGTTTGTTGTTTTTATTTTCTTAGGTACACACAAATTAATATTTTCTATAACCAGTCTAACAATTTATTATCTGGGGATAATAACAATGCATAAAGAAAATGATATAGATCAATAAGTAGGTAGGCTATGGTTAGATAAATGATTTTTAGAGTGATAGATATAGATAGATAGATAGATAGATAGATAGATAGATAGATAGATAGATAGATAGATAGATAGATGGATAGATAGATAGATGTCTTATGGTATTCTCCATTCAGAGTAATAATTCTGGGGAAAATCTCTACTTATTCATCCATTTCAAAGACTTCATAGTGTTTGCTGACTGGAAAGAAACTTCTTATTTTGCAGGTAAAAAAGCTTACAACAGAAGATCTGAAGTTATTTACCCAGGGTCACACAGCTAAGAAATGGACATTCTGTTAAAGATTTTCTGGGCAAGTGTCCTATGCACTGAGAAATTCATAAGCATCTAAATGTACAATGTGACCATCTGGAATCTATCTATGACTTTATCTAGGTCCAGAAGTATGATTATTTTCTCTATATTAGTGAAAGTGAGAAAAATTAAATGGATAATTTTATATAGTTTGTGACAAAAATACAATTACATATCAATAAAATTTCACAATGTTTTAATCTCATAAATTCTGAAATTGTCTACTGAATTTGACTTGAAATAAGAGTGGTAATGAGGAAGCTTTAAGGTAGATTTCTGTAAATGCTAAAAATGCATACTGATTAATAAAGAACAGAATTCTTGAGCTTCTAATATCTGTAGCCCAAATACTGAATACTAGGGCTTAATCTGTAAAGCACACATCCAGATTAACAAATTGTTGGGCATCTCCGGTGGCCACACGGGACCCCAACAGTCTTTTCCTTTCCCTAGAGGGTTGGGGCCAAAGGGATTGCCCTTTTCTCTCCCCAGGACACAGGGCAAAAAAGAGATTCCAAGAGATGGGTGAGCACACTGCTGCTCTCCCAGATAGGAAACAAACACATACACATGCAGCGGGGGTTCTGTCAGGCAGTTCCATTTATTGTAACACAAAAGATCATATTTATATGCTTAGCAGACAGGGATTTCCAAGTTTAGGCCAATCCTTGAAAAGGTCAAGTGTGCACGTGCCTTGCCTCTCTATGCTTAGCCCTCCCCTTTAACTTCCCATGGGCGCCACCTTTTATCCGTTTAGGCCATCTGTTGTTTTTGCCTAGAAAAAGGGCACCATCCCGTAATTACCCCTTTTTGTTTTAATAGAAGCCTTGTGTGGTTGTGTCTGTCTTAGGTTGTCCCCCCCCCCACATTAGGGGATCTTACCCATCGTTGACTATCCAACCAAGCTGAGGCCAAACAGGAGATTATACCTTGGTGTTAATTTTTTGAAGGGCCAAATTGACCCAAGGGTCTTGGGGGTGTTGTTCATTAGCTACCTTTTCCACCACCTGGATGAGCATGGTGAGGGACCCTAGGTTGCACCTTATAAGGGCCATTAGCTGACCCCACGTGCCTGGAGGGCCTGTTAAGGTGGATATTAGAGTGCTGAGCCAAGGGGAAGTTCTAAACCAGCCTTCAAACCAGCCTTCAAACCAGCCGGAATTGGCCTCTCCTTCCCTCCTATGTTTTTCTAATCCTTCTCTTAATTTAGCTAAAGAATCCTTAACAATGCTGGAATGGTCTGTGTAAAAACAACATTCTTCTTTGAGGCTGCACATAACCCTCCTTGTTGCAGAAACAGCAAGTCCAAGCCCCTTCTGTTCATGCTTGGTTAGCCAGAGTGTGTGGAGAAGAGGGTGGACTTGCTTCACCAACCATGGAGAAGACACCTAGCAGAAGATAAGCTTGCTTCATTGTGGGCTTTCCTGGAAAACATAAGAAAGGTTTTCCTCAGGGTTGTTATCGCCCTGGGCAGTGGGTGAGAACTTGAGATTTCTGGCTGGCACCCATATAGGGTTGGGCTCATTGAAAGGAAAAATACATCCAAATCCTCTGCCCATAGTTAAGAGCGGGTCGGGGCCTCTCCATTGTCCTGACAGGGGATCTTTCCATCACAGCTGAACGGCAGGACGTGGGGATTGGGTTGACCAGTGTTTTGGGAAGCAGTTATTGGCTCGTGTTTTGAAAAATTTAAAATATTTAAGGTCCATAATGCCATTCCTAACTGTTGGTGGGGGCTATTAATTCCCCCTTTTTGTTTTAAAATTTGGTTCTTTAGATTCTGATGGTGACGTTCTATTATGGCTTGTCACTGAGGATTCTAAGGGATGCCAGTGGAGTGGTGTATGCTCCAAGTGGATAAAAAATCTTGGAAGGCTTTGCTAACAAAGCAAGGGCCATTATCTGTTTTAAGTTGACTGGGGAGGCCGAGTGTGGCAAAACATTGTAGTAAATGACTGTGCATGTTTAGCCTTTTCCCCAGTGTGGGCTGTAGCCCAACAGGCATGAGAATAAGTGTCAATAGACATGAAAATATATTTTAATTTTCCAAATGCTGGAAAATGAGTGACATCAGTTTGCCATAAAACATTAGATTTGAGCCCCCTAGAGTTTACACCGGGGGGTTTTAAAGGCGGTACCTGTAAATGTGGGATGCAAGATTTAAAGGTATGAACAATTCTTTTTAACTGTGAAACTGGGATTCATGGGAATCGGGCTTGAAGCCCTCCCCAGTTAACAGGGTTAAGGCATGAAAATCAGATGCACACTGTGTGGTGTAAACATTGGTGCCTGTGGTAGACATTTTGTCTGCCAGGGCATTTCCTGAAGAAAGGAACCCGGGTAGCACCAGTTGACCATTGTTTCTGTTAAGCCATGTAAAATCAGACAGTCGATAGGGGACTATTATTTTATCTGGTTCCTTGGCATAACAGCGCATAGCGGTGTCTCTCCCTTTTATACTTAAATCAGCTAATTGATCAAAAAGGGTGTAAACTCAGGGAGACCCCCTGAGAGAAATATGGATCCCTTCCTGTACCAAAACTGCCATTATTGTGGGTTGGCTGGCCAGGAGCCATAACTGTAAAGGAATGGTGACACAATACCTGGCTAATTGGGCCCGGATTCTTATGGCACAATTGTAATGGAATTTTTCTTGTTATAGACTTTTCCTTTAAGAACTCAAATAAAGGAGTTAATTCCCCTGTGGGGATGGGGATCCAAGATCGAAACCAATGAATTTCTCCTAAAAGACCCTGTAATTCAGGAAGTGAGTACTCATCCTGAATAGAAAGCTGAGGTTTTAAAGGGCTGGCACCTTCCAGAGTTAGTTGTGACCCCAGTAATTTAAAAGGAGGTACAACTTGAATTTTATCAGATGAAATGTGAAGGTTTCCCCTTCTCAAACAACCTTGTAAGATTTTATAAACGTTGGCCAACTGATTGGGTGTAGGGGCCCCCAAAATAATATCATCCATATATATATACATATATATATGTATATATATATTTATAATGTAAGTTTAAAAAGTTGCCTAATAGGCAGCAACAATTGAAATACGTAATTGTGGCAAAAAGAAGGACTATTGGCCATTCCTTGGGGCAATACCACCCACTCATACCATTTGTTGGGCCCTTGGAAGTTGGTAGATGGGACCAAAAATGTGAATCTTTCACAATCAAGTGGATGGAGAGGGATGGGAAAAAAGCAGTCTGGCACATTAAAAGATTAATGATCATGAGATGCAAGTGGCTGGGGATGGCAGGGGCCCAAGGTAGGCCCCGCAAAGGAGACCCCATAATAATGATCCTTTTGTTTATCTCTCTAAGATCTTGGAGCATTCTCCATTTTCCTGAAGCCTTTTTTATTACAGAAATGGGCGTGTTCCAAGGGCTGACAGAGGGTCGAATGTGTCCCAGCCTAAGTTGTTGTTGGATAATATCTCTTAAAGCCTGTAGTTTGTGAGAAGGGAGTGGCCACTGCTCCACCCATATTGGAGGTCTGTCTCTCCATTTAATCTGGGGGACCAGGGGAGCAGTGGCCTCTAGAATTGGGGGTGAACCCTGATTCTGGGGAGGGGTTGTTGAGCTCGGATTTTGTAATTAGGGTGACAGCGGGTGTTGAACTATTGTTGGAACTCTTCCTTATCTAAAAGCTCATCATAAAAGCCCTTATGATCAGTGGTGATGTAAGCTTCTGCCTGGCCAAGGACGTCTTGTCCTAAAAGATCAGCATTAAGTCCAGAAGCAATGAGGGGCTTCACCTCCCCAGTGCCTTCTGCATCTCTCCATTTTAACCATCCTTTTGTTTCAAAAGATGGTGTTTCACCTCCAACCCTGAGGAACTGAGGCCCAAGGACAACATCCCAGCTAGGAAGCACTTCCTCTTGGCGGAGGACAGTTCGATCTGCCCCTGTATCAATTAAGCATCGGAACCTTTTACCCTCCATGGTGATATCCATTTTTGGCCTTACTCCGGGGACTATAGGGACTGTCCAATTAGCTCTGGGCCCTTTTGGCTGGTTACTTTTATGACCCCCTTGGGGTGACAGGGCTAGGGGTTGCCCCTGGCTGAGTTTAAAGGATTGCCATCTTTGTCAAATTTGTACCTACAGTCCTTTTTCCAATGTAATCCTTTTTTACATCACGGGCAAGGTGTGGTAGGGGGTTTTTGCCATGAGCCTTGGGACTTTGGCTTTTTTTTATTATTATTATTATTTTTAATTTTATTTTGTCGATATACATTGTGGCTGATTATTGCACCCCATCACCAAAACCTCCCTCCCCCCCTCCCCCCAACAATGTAATTTCTGTTTGCTTGTCCTATCAATTTCAAGTAATTGTGGTTGTTATATCTTCTTCCCCCCCACTCGGTTTTGTGTGTGTGTGTGTGTGTGTGTGTGTGTGTGTGTGTGTGTGTGTGCGTGTGTGAATTTATATATTAATTTTTAGCTAGCTCCCACCAATAAGTGAGAACATGTGGTATTTCTTTTTCTGTGCCTGACTTGTTTCACTTAATATAATTCTCTCGAGGTCCATCCATGTTGTTGCAAATGGCAGTATTTCATTTGTTTTTATAGCTGAGTAGTATTCCATTGTGTAGATGTACCACATTTTCCGTATCCACTCATCTGATGATGGACATTTGGGCTGGTTCCAACTCTTGGCTATTGTGAAGAGTGCTGCGATGAACACTGGGGAACAGGTATACCTTCGACTTGATGATTTCCATTCCTCTGGGTATATTCCCAACAGTGGGATAGCTGGGTCGTATGGTAGATCTATCTGCAATTGTTTGAGGAACCTCCATACCATTTTCCATAGAGGCTGCACCATTTTGCAGTCCCACCAACAATGTATGAGAGTTCCTTTTTCTCCGCAACCTCGCCAGCATTTATCGTTCATAGTCTTTTGGATTTTAGCCATCCTAACTGGGGTTAGATGGTATCGTAATGTGGTTTTGATTTGCATTTCCCGGATGCTGAGTGATGTTGAGCATTTTTTCATATGTCTGTTGGCCATTTGGATATCTTCCTTAGAGAAATGCCTACTTAGCTCTTTTGCCCATTTTTTAATTGGGTTGCTTGTTTTCTTCTTGTAAAGTTGTTTGAGTTCCTTATATATTCTGGATATGAATCCTTTGTCAGATGTATATTTTACAAATATTTTCTCCCACTCTGTTGGTTGTCTTCTAACTCTCTTAATTGTTTCTTTTGCTGTGCAAAAGCTTTTTAGTTTGATATAATCCCATTTGTTTATTTTTCCTTTGGTTGCCCGTGCTTTTGGGCTCGTATTCAAGAAGACTGTGTCCAGTCCTATTTCCTGAAGTGTTTCTCCTATGTTTTCTTTAAGAAGTTTTATTGTTTCAGGGTGTATATTTAAATCCTTAATCCATTTTGAGTTGATTTTAGTATACGGTGAGAGGTATGGATCTAGTTTCATTCTCCTGCATATGGATATCCAGTTATCCCAGCACCATTTGCTGAAGAGGCAGTCCCTTTCCCAGTGAATAGGCTTGGTGACTTTGTCAAAGATCAGATGGCAGTAAGTGTGTGGGTTGATTTCTGGATTCTCTATTCTATTCAATTGGTCAGTGTGTCTGTTTTTATGCCAGTACCATACTGTTTTGGTTATTATAGCTTTGTAGCGTAGCTTAAAGACAGATAGTGTTATGTCTCCAGCTTTATTTTTTTGACTCAGCATTGCTTTGGCTATGCGTGGTCTTTTATTGTTCCATATAAATGACTGGATAGTTTTTTCCATTTCTGAGAAAAATCTCTTTGGAATTTTGATGGGGATTGCATTGAATTTGTATATCACTTTGGGTAGTATGGACATTTTCACTATGTTGATTCTTCCAATCTAAGAACATGGGATATCTTTCCCTCTTCTTGAATCCTCTCTAATTTCTCTCAGCAGTGGTTTGTAGTTCTCATTATAGAGATTTTTCACATCCTTGGTTAACTCAATTCCTAAGTAATTTATTTTTTTGTTGGCTATTGTAAATGGGCAGGCTTTCTTGATTTCTCCTTCTGCATGTTCACTATTGGAGAAAAGAAATGCTACTGATTTTTGTGTGTTGATTTTGTATCTTGCTACTGTGCAGAAATCATTTATCAATTCCAAGAGTTTTTTTGTAGAGGTTTTAGGCTGTTCGATTTATAGGATCATGTCATCTGCAAACAGGGACAGTTTGACTTCCTCTTTTCCAATCTGGATGCCCTTTATTTCCTTCTCTTCTCTGATTGCTCTGGCTAGTACTTCCAACACTATGTTGAATAGGAGTGGTGAGAGTGGGCATCCTTGTCTAGTTCCTGTTCTTAAAGGAAAAACTTTCAGCTTTTCCCCATTCAAGATGATATTGGCTGTGGGTTTGGCATATATGGCTTTAATTATGTTGAGATACTTTCCCTCTATACCTAACTTATAGAGGGTCTTTGTCATGAATGAGTGCTGAACTTTATCAAATGCTTTTTCAGCATCTATAGAGATGATCATATGGTCCTTGTGTTTGAGTTTATTAATATGGTGTATCACATTTATTGATTTGAGTATGTTGAACCAACCTTGCATCCCTGGGATGAAGCCCACTTGATCGTGGTGAATAATTTTTCGTATGTGTTGCTGTATTCTGTTTGCTAGTATTTTAGTGAGGATTTTTGCATCTATATTCATCAAGGATATCTGCCTGTAGTTTTCTTTTTTGGTTATATCTGTACCTGGTTTTGGTATCAGGATGATGTTTGCTTCATAGAATGAGTTTGGGAGATTTGCGTCCGTTTCAATCTTTTGGAATAGTTTGTAAAGAATCGGTGTCAATTCCTCTTTGAATGTTTGGTAAAATTCTGCTGTGAATCCATCTGGTCCTGGGCTTTTCTTTGTTGGGAGCCTTCTGATTACAGCTTCAATCTCCTTTATTGTTATTGGTCTGTTCAAATTTTCTACGTCTTCACAGTTCAGTTTTGGGAGCTTGTGTGTGTCCAGAAATTTATCCATTTCCTCCAGATTTTCAAATTTGTTTGTGTATAGTTGTTTATAGTAGTCTCGAATGATTCCTTGTATTTCAGATGAATCAGTTGTAATATCGCCTTTTCCATTTCTAATTTTTGTTATTTGAGTCTTCTCTCTTCTTTTTTTTGTTAGCCATGCTAATGGTTTATCAATTTTATTTATCTTTTCAAAAAACCAACTTTTTGATTCGTTGATCTTTTGAATTGTTTTTTGGTTTTCAATTTCATTCAGTTCTGCTCTGATCTTAATGATTTCTTTCCATCTGCTAACTTTAGGTTTGGATTGTTCTTGTTTTTCTAGTTCTTTAAGGTGAAGTGTTAGGTTGTTCACTTGCCATCTTTCTATTCTTCTGAAGTGAGCATTTAATGCAATAAATTTTCCCCTCAATACTGCTTTTGTAGTATCCCACAGGTTTTGGTATGATGTATCATTGTTTTCATTAGTTTCAATAAATGTTTTGATTTCCTGCTTGATTTCTTCTTGGACCCATATGTCATTAAGTAGAATGCTGTTTAATTTCCATGTGTTTGTATAGTTTCCAGAGTTTCGTTTGTTATTAATTTCTAGTTTTAATCCATTGTGGTCTGAGAAGATACATGGGATAATTCCAATTTTTTTGAATTTATTGAGACTTGATTTGTGACCTAATATGTGATCTATCCTGGAGAATGATCCATGTGCTGATGAGAAGAATGAATATTCTCAGGTTGTTGGGTGGAATGTTCTGTAGATATCTGCCAATTCCAATTGGTCTAGAGTCTTGTTTAGATCTTGTATTTCTCTACTAATTCTTTGCCTAGATGATCTGTCTAATATTGACAGTAGGGTGTTCAGGTCCCCTGCTCTTATGGTATTAGTGTCTATTTCCTTCTTTAGGTCTAATAGCATTTGTTTTATAAATCTGGCTGCTCCAACATTGGGTGCGTACATATTTATGATTGTTATGTCTTCTTGATGGATCAGTCCTTTTATCATTAAGTAGTGTCCCTCATTGTCTCTTTTTATGGTTTTTAGTTTAAAGTCTATTTTGTCAGATATAAGAATAGCTACTCCAGCTCGTTTTTCTTTTCTGTTTGCATGGTAAATCTTTTTCCATCCTTTCACTCTTAGTCTGTGTGAATCTTTATGGGTGAGGTGGGTCTCTTGTAGGCAGCATATAGTTGGGTCTTGCTTTTTGATCCAGTCAGCCAGTCTGTGTCTTTTGATTGGGGAATTTAAGCCTTTTACTCTAAGAGTTTTTATTGAAAAGTGTTGATTTATTCCTAGCATTTTATTGGTTGTTTGATTGTCTTAGGTGTCTTTTGTTCCTTGCTTTCTGATTTACTGTTTGGTTTCTGTGTTTGTTGGTTCCTTAGGTTGTAGATAGCGTTCTTGTTTGCTTGTTTTCTCTTCATGAATGCCATTTTTATTATACTAGTGGGTATTGATTTTTCTTGGGTTTTTATGGCAGTGGTAGTTATTTTTCAGGAACCAAACCCAGTACTCCCTTGAGGATTTCTTGTAAGGATGGTCGTGTGGTAGTGAACTCCCGCAGTTTTTGTTTGTCTGAGAAATGTACTATTTGCCCTTCATTTCGGAAGGATAGCCTTGCAGGGTAGAGTATTCTTGGCTGGCAATCTTTGTCTTTTAGTATTTTGAAAATATCATCCCATTCCTTTCTAGCTTTTAGGGTTTGTGATGAAAAGTCTGATGTTAGCCTGACTGGGGCTCCCTTATAGGTGATTTGACGCTTCTCTCTTGCAGCTTTTAAAATTCTCTCTTTGTCTCTGAGTTTTGCCAATTTCACTATGACATGTCTTGGAGAAGGCCTTTTTGGGTTGAATACATTTGGAGATCGTTGAGCTTCCTGGATATGAAGATCTGTGACTTTTCCTATACATGGGAAGTTTTCTGCCTCTATTTTGTTGAATATGTTTTCAATGGAATCTCCATTTTCCTCCCCTTCTGGAATACCCATGACTCGGATATTTGAGCGCTTAATGTTGTCTGATATCTCTCTCAGATTTTCTTCCTTGTCCTTGATTCTTTTTTCTTTCTTTTTGTCTGCTTGTGTTATTTCAAACAGCCCATCTTCAAGTTCAGAGGTTCTCTCTTCAACTTCGACAAGCCTGCTGGTTAAACTCTCCGTTGTGTTTTTTATTTCACTGAATAACTTCTTCAGTTCAGCAAGTTCTGCTACATTTTTTTTCAGGACATTGATTTCTTTGTACATTTCCTCTTTCAGATCCTGTATACTTTTCCTCATTTCATGATGATGTCTAGCTGTGTTGTCTTGTATCTCATTCAGTTTCCTTAGAATTATCACTTGAAATTCCTTGTCAGTCATTTCAAGGGCTTCTTGTTCTATAGGATCTAGAGTTTGAGATTTATTAACTTTTGGTGGTGTACTTTCTTGATTTTTTGTATTTCTGGTATCTTTTTTTTGATGTTTATTCATTGTGGCAGGGGGTTTCACAGTCCACCGGTTTGAGACTAATGACTAACTAGGATGTTGCTGTGGTTGCCAATTCAGTATGGCTACCTCCGTGGCTGCTCAGTTGGCCTCTAGTGCCTTGTGTGTGTGGTTGCCTCGGGTCTTGGGCTTCTCCGGGGAGCCACCTTGCTGGTCAGCTTGGACTCTGCTGGGCTGCTGGATCACCTACCACAGGGTCTGTGATCGCTGTTGAGCTTTCACTTCCTGTGCCGGACTTCTCCCTGTTCCGTGTGCTCTGGCCCAGGCTGTTGGATCGTGCAGTGGCGACCCCACAGGGTGTGTGGTTTCTGTTGAGTCTCCGCCTCCCTGGCCGCACATCTCCCCACTCTGTGCGCACTGTGCTGGGCTGGGGCGTGTCTTCTGCAACCCTCGTCTATCAGCTGGGCCTTCAAGACCCTGCTTGGCACTGCCTCGCCAAGGAAGTCTTCCAGGTTTCTGCTAGGCAGAGACGACCGGTCGCTCTGGGTACCTTTGTAGCACTGTGTAGATCTTTCTTGGGACTTGTTCACCTTGTATCCCCCTGGTATAAACCGAGTCTAGCACCCACCTGCCGCCAGCTCTCCGGCAGGTTCAAGCGGACCTGGGAACTCTCCTACCACACTATTCCCAACTAGAAATTGGTTAGGCTTTTTTCCAAACTGGTGGCCACAGAGATGGTATCTGCCTCCCAGTAACAGGAAGTTTACCGGGGGCTGGAGTCCAGGGTGTGGTGGAGTGACTGTCGGCCCGCCCGTACTTCCTTGCCCTGCCTACACTGGCCGGGGATGCCCCACGCCACCAACCTGCCAGAGAACCGCGGACGGAGTGGGAGGGGAAGCCAGCCCGCAGGCTCTGGAAAGCCCCGCGCCGGGCCAAGCAAGTGGGAAGGCTCAGTGACGGCCTAACCGGGCGGATTTGCCAGCACCTGGGAAAATGGAGGCAGCTCTGGGGTGGTGAGGGCCTGGTGATGCTGGCGGGAGCCAGGTGGGTGTCAGCCCCCCAAACAGGGCTGGTCCAGGGGCCACTCACAGGGTTGTGCCAGGTCGGGCGCTCACTCTCTGCCTCTGGTTTGCCGCCTTCCCCATTCTTGGCCGCTGCCGCCTCGGGCTGTTCAGTCGTGGCGTGGCCCGGGAATCTTCTTTAATGCCGGCCTGAAACCTCGAATCCTGAATAGGGCAGCTGGGCGCCTTCAGCGCGGCCCCAGCCTCCGGGATCCTGGCTGCATCCACAGCAGCCCTGGCGCCGTGTTCCCTGTTTCGAGACTCGCTTTTGCAGCTAAGAAACAGTTCTTTTCCTGCTCCACACTTCAAAGCTGTTGCCTGTAAATGAGGCAGCCTCTCCTGCTGGGGGCAAACTAGCGGTCACCCCCCACGATCGGCCACCAGCAGCGGTCCTCCCTTAAGAGATGGCAAGAAGAAGGTCCACAAGTTTCCCGGCTGGGGACTTTGGCTTTTAAAATTACCTTGTCTTCTGCAACCAAAGCATTGTCCATTGAAGGGTGGGGAAGTATTGTTTCCTGAGGGGATCAGGGCGGTAAACGCCTTGAAGACTTCAGTTAAGTTTTGTGTCTGAGCCTGCAAGGCTGTGGATAAAGTCCTGGCTTGAAAATGTTGATTCCTTACCTCCTTGGAAGTGATAACTCACTTCTCCATGGAGCGGTCCCTTAAGCCTGCACAAGCCAACTTATGATCAGTGGTCATTCCATCCCATAAAAGCATCTTAACAAACTGATCTCTGAGTGAGTCGGGGGGAAATTTTCTTTGTATATTTTGCTCTACCCTAACAATAAAGGATGGGAGGTCTTCATTGGGCCTCTGGGTTATTCCAGCAATTGAGGGCTCCATGGGGCCCTCTGCAAGCTTTGCCCAGGAAGCTAAGGTGGCAGCCCTGACTTGGTCTTGATAAGGAGGTGGGATTGCCACCTGTTGTATTCCACTACTATATTGATCTGCAGTTCTGGACAACATGCCAAAGGTAACTGGCATGACAGGATTGGCTGCTTGATTCCTTTCCGCTTGGGCATGGCACTCCTCCTTATAAAAGGCACAGAACTTAATAAACAAATTTGGGGGGAGGACTGCCTTACATAGCATCTTCCTTTCCTGAGTGGTGCAGGGCTGATGGGCTAGTCCCTGAAGGATAGTTTCTGCCCATGGAGAATTAGGGCCATCCTTGGCAACTGCCTTTTTTAGTTCTTTTAAATCTTGGGCTTCCCAAGGATACCAAGGGGCTGGTCTGTTGCCCCCTGGATTAACATTAACAGGGTAGGCTTGAAATGGAGGTTTTGGTTGATCTATGGGATTTCCCCATGTATCTTCAAGTGGTTTGGGTTTACTGAAAAGAGGAGCTCAAACCGGGAAAGCTTGGGGTTGTTTGAAAAAAGGCAGGAGTGGGCTTTCAAATTTAGCCCAATTGGCATTTTGGAGCAGAGTCTTATGACCCTGCTTTTCTTCCACCTTATCACCAAAAGGGGAAAGGTCGGGATAGAGCTTTGCACAAGGGGCCCCGTCGGCCATTGGTTCGGGCTGTTGATAACCCTTTTCACTAATTGTATTGTCCTGTGCTCGCTCCTCAGCAAAAGCTGTCCAAATGCACTCTGTATGTGGGGAGTCTGAGTCGTCTTTAGTGCTAGGCTTAAAACATAGTTTAAGGGCGGATACAGTGGGATAAAAGCCTAAGGGTGGCTCAACTCCCTGGTAGAATTCCCTCTTCTGAGCCAGGGCCTGAATACGGTCCCTGGTAACATATGAGAACAAATCAGCCAAGAGTGCCCAAGGTGCTATAGATAGAACAGCCACCCAAGTTGTGGCAACAGTAGCATCCGAAAGCTCCAACCCCTGACTTTTTCACAAATACTTTAGAGCCTTAAGGGCTGGATTGCTGGGTTTCTCTTGAGAATTCCCCATGGCCAAAGACTAAAAAGAAGAAGACAGAGAAAGAAACGAAAGTAAAAGGAAAGATATGACCTCGAGGCCTTTGGTACTCACCCTGATAGCAGATTTCTCTTGAACGTTTTCCTTCTTTCTGAAGCTCCGCACTGTAGGTCAGGGCCTCTTTCTCATCCATCTTTCAGGATTGTGCTGTGTTTTTGGCTGTCCCCGTGGAAAGGAAAAGGTGAAAGCGGTATGAGGTGCCATCCTCACACAGGACACCAGCTGTTGGGTGTCTCCCGAGGCTGCACAGGACCCCAACAGGTTTTTCCTTTCCCTAGAGGGTTGAGGCCAAAGGGATTGCCCTTTTCTCCCCCCAGGACACGGGGCAAAAGAGATTCCAAGAGATGGGTGAGCACACTTCTGCTCTCCCAGATAGGGAACAAACACATACACACGCAGCGGGGTTCTGTCAGGCAGTTCCATTTATTGTAACACAAAAGATCATATTTATATGCTTAGCAGGCGGGGATTTCCAAGCTTAGGCCAATCCTTGAAAAGGTCAAATGTGCATGTGCCTTGCCTCTCTATGCTTAGCCCTCCCCCTTAACTTCCCATGGGAGCCACCTTTTATCTGTTTAGGCCATCTGTTGTTTTTGCTTAGAAAAAGGGCATGGTCCCATAATGAATGTCTAAAATAAGACAGTATTACCCAGTGGAATTATCACTATATTTAGCTGTATCAATAGCATAAGCCATGTATTAATCTTGAAAAGATAATTCAATCAGAAATGTATATTAAGCCCAAAATGCACTTAATCAATAAAACACACTAACCATAAATAAAAAAATGCACATCTTGAACATTTGTTTTATCAGAATATATGACTAAATCCCTGAGATGTGCAGCCTAATTGGTAAAACTATTTTATATGGATATTATTAAATTTCTTTTAATATTACAAGTATTAAAAAGTACTTGAGTTCTCAAAATACAGAATAAAATTATGTGAACATAATTGCCAAGTATAAGGTATATTTTTGTATCTTACTGGATATCCCAACTTATTTTCAAGACATATGTGTTTTCTCATAAACAGAGTAGTGGTTATTTATAGATATTGTGGTGGTTATTGAGATCCAGGCTATGACCCTACATCTGAAGCCCATTAATTTTGAGGACTGCTTCATAAAATATCAAATTCTTTTTGTCTGTGTGTGTGGTAGGCAGAATTCTGAGATGGTCCCTAAGATTCCTGCCCCTGAGAACACACGTTCTCCCAGCTACTCATCATGGCATTGCTGGGAATGGATTTTGAAGATGTTAAAGCCCCTATATAGTCAACTTTAAATTAGGGAAATTATCCTGGGTGAGCCTAGCCTGATCAGGTAAAGCCATTTAAAAGTATGTCTAGAGGACAGAGATGAAAGAAGTCAGAGAGTTCTGAGGCTGCAGCAGGCATTCTCGTGGAGACCATGAAGAAGCCAACTACCAGGTTGTAGAGAAGGCAGTTGGGACAGGTCAGCGTGCGCAGCATTTAGAACCTAAGTATGGCCCCTGGCTCACAGCAAGCAAGAAGTGGAGACCTCAGTTTTGCTACTGCAAGAAATGGAATCCTTCCATCAATCTTTAAACTTGGATGAAAACCCCAAGCTTCAGATAAGAGCACAGACCTAACTGATATCTTGATTTCAACCTGGTGAGATCCTGGGCAGGGGATCTAGCTAACCAGTACCTGGATTCCTGACTTATGGAAAGTATGAGGTAAAAACTGTGTGTTGTTTTAAGCCATTACACCTGTAATAAGTTGTTACATAGCAATAGAAAACAAATGCAGTGTATATTTACTGCATAAAGGAAACATTTATAAATATATTTTTAATACCTTTTAAATTGTTAGATTCAAATATGTACTTCAAGAAAAATTAAACAAAATGAATTGGTATAGTACAAGCTTAGTTTGTAATTCATAGTTTGATTATAAATTGGTCCATTTTTGACTAAATATAGATTTTTTAATGTAAACTTTTTAATACTGTCACTGTAAACAATATAAATTGAAATTTTGCTTTGACTGAAAAGTCATTTTTTATCATTTGCACAAAAGATCATGATCATGGTTTTCCACATTTTATATGCAGCAATTACAGAAAAAAATGCATGTGATTCTCAGGTAGGTAAGTATTAGAAATAATATATGAAGAAGTTTCTTGGAAAGAAAAAAAATGACTCATTTTACAATGAGGAAGTCCACATGTCTACATCTCTTTTCAAACAGTGAATACAATTAGACATTCAGGTTAATATATGCATAAACTGATTTTATTTTATTTAGTTAATTCAGCAATTGCTATTAGTTCCTCCGAATGTTTCAAACTACAAGTATCTTGATAAAAGAGAAAGTAAATGCTCAGGAAAAATGTGTTTTGATTGTATTTGTATAAAATATAACATTATAATAAATATGATAAAATATAATATAAATATAAATACATTAATTGAAATTTTAAAAATAAAATAAAAGTTTATTTTATCTGTCTCCACAGTTTTTCAGAAATCTTTTTTTTTTTTTTCATTTTTAAGTGATCACATTTTTAAAAACAAATAAATGTAGTGTGTCTTCTTGTTTCCATTTGGAAATATAGAAAGCTGAAAAGAACATTATTCCTAGACATACAGTAAAAACAAGCCAGGCAAACCAGAAATTTATGAGTTTGCTTGAACCCTTCAGAGAGCTCAGGTCTCAAGGAAACCAACTGGAACACAGTCTGAGAAAATACAGGCACCTCCACAGAGAGATAAGATGCAAGCAGTAGGTTGCCTTGGGTGGATGCAACTGGACACTGGCAAGAAAAATTCAGCTAGCATGGTTGGCGAATTGGTGGAGTCTGAATATGCATTGGTGAGACAGAGTATTCTCTCAGGGTCACAGAAACTAGGAAATCTGAGGTTGGAACATTAGGGGGTGGGGGTGGGGTAGAAAGTCTGGCAAACCAGCCACAACCCCAAATACAAAGTATCCATTCAAGAAATTTGACTTATGATGCAATAAAGGTGACTATTGAAAAATAAACCTCCAAACACAGGGCACGTCACTCTTTTGTCCTCTTTAAGACAGCTAATTTGTAAATACACAAATATGTGTGATGGGGCATTCTTGTCTCATTCTTTACTTTAGAATGAATGACTCTATGTTTTCTAAAGTTTTCTTAACAAAATAAAAATTTCAATTGCATGCAACTGCATTATTACGTCTATGTATAATATTAAAAATGATAAATCCGGGCCTACCCTGTGGCGCACTCGGGAGAGTGCGGCGCTGGGAGCGCAGCAGTGCTCCCGCCGCGGATTCAGATCCTATATAAGGATGGCCGATGCGCTCACTGGCTGAGCCCGGTACGCCGGTCACAAAAAGACAAAAAAAAAAAAAAAAAGATAAAGCAATGCATTAACATGATTTATAACAATTTTAAAATAATGTTTTTGAAGATGAAGGTATAAATGCAAGGGCATACAGATACTGTTATACAGATATACAGATGTGTATAATGTGTAATAATATATATTTAGGTAAGATATCATATATTTGCTGTGGGTCAGATATGTCCTCCAAAAATTCATGTGCTGGAAATTTAATCCCCATTGTAACAGTATTAAGAGGGTGGGAAACCCTATTATAGTAATTGAAAGGTGGGGCCTTTAAGGGTTGATTAGATAGTGAAGACTGTACTCTCATGAATGGATTAATCCATTGATGATTTAATCGGTGGCAATGGGCAGAGTTCTGATGGTTTTAAAAGGAGAGCAAGTAAGGAGGTTAGCTTTCTCTTGCTCAGTCCACTCTTGCCACAAGACACCCTGCTTTGCTGTTAAACAAGACCCTTGCTAGATGTGCCCCCTGGACCATGGGCTTCCCAGCCTCTGAAACTTTAATAAATAAACCTCTTTTCTTCATGCATTACCCAGTTTCAGGTATTCTGTTATTAGTAATAGAAATGGACTAATATAACATTTAATATTCTAATTATATTCTCATACACATTAATGCAGAGTATGCAAAAAGCAAATGCACTTCACAGGGCCTGGTTTTCCAAAGCCTTGAAGTTTCAAATATTGACCTTGCAAAGGACAGGAAATTTTCCCCAGGCTATACTCTCTGTTCTAAGATAAAGAATTGTAACACAGCAAGGTTGCTGGCTCAAAGACAGACAGGGTGGGCCGGCCCTGTGTCTCACTCAGGAGAGCACTGTGCTGGTAGCACCAAGGCTGTGGGTTCGGATCCTATATAGGGATGGCTGGTGCACTCGCTGGCTGAGCGTGGTGTGGACCACACCATGCCGAGGGTTGTGATACCCTTACTGGTCAAAAAAAAAAAGGTTACTGATTGATATGTAAAGATACTGGGAAATTGCTGTGAGAAGAGAATGTTTACTAAAATCAAGTTTTTGTTAGTGGATTGACTTAATTGCATTATAGAATGTCACCTTGCTTGTCTTACTGAATGTTACCATCTTCTATTGTTAAACTTGTTAAACTCTACTTCGCAAAAAACCCAGCTATGTTCTCTTCCTGTAACTTCTTGGTCTGGAGAATAAATGCAGGAAGAGAACCTCAATTTGGGGTTAATTTCACAAATGGAAGGAATGCCTCTCTCTTGAGGGTTCTGGGAGATTAACCCCTTTTGGGGGCTTCTCACTGCTCAGAAGAGATGGGCTTTGAGTAATCTTTGGTGGCTCCATCACCCAGGGGACAAATCCATGGGAGGCAAAGCAACACATTAAATATTTTCAGTATATATATATATTATGTCAATATGGATAAATATGTGTACCTGTAGAAATATATTTTTATTTCCTTCCAGTTATTTTGAAACCTGTATTTGTAAATTTTACATCACTATTTATTAATACATAGTATATTTACTTTTGTTTCCTTAGTTATATTTTAATAGTTGTCTTTGAATTTCTTCATAAAATTTTTTCTAAAAATTATTAGTTCATATTATCATAAACAATGTTAAATATACATGTGTCAAAATGTTGTAATATCAAGGCTCATTAGTATTGACAGTAATTAAATACAATTTAACTATTAATTATTAATATGGACTTGGTTTTATTTAGATATGTGATGGAGTGTCACCTCTCCCACAGGGTGACTGAGACGCAAAGGATTACTCAAAGCCCATTTCTTCTGAGCATTGAGAAGCCCCAAAGGGGTTAATTTTCCAGGAATCCTGAAGTGAGAAGCATTCCTCAGAAAAATAACACCAAACTCCAGTTTTCTCTCAATATTTATTCTCCAGGCCAGAAAGTTACAGAAAAGGAACATAGGTGGTTACAAAAATAACAGTAAGATAATTGTCATGGCAACAATCATTAGTTTAGCTGCACCAAGGACATCTGCCCTTGGAGCCAATAATTTTGCTGTGTTACAATTCTTTATCTACAACAGAGACTTTAGCCCTGGAAAAGTTTTCTGTCTTTTGCAAGCTTAACATTTCTATGTGTAATTCTAAAAAGTTACTCTATACCTGAAACTACAAGGCCTTGGAAGTGAGGCCCTGTGAAATACATTTGGTTTATAAATGTTAGCATCCTCCACATTTGCCTCTTTATATGTATATATATACATACACACATACATTTAAAGCAAAAGCAAAAACTATAGATCAAGGTTTCACAGTTAAGACAAAAACATTTGTTAAAGCAAAGTTAGTATCATTTTAGCATGACAAGTTCTTTTAATTTATCCCAGGTGGAAACAGATGATGTCATTGTCTCTCAGGGCTGTTGCATCAGCATCATTCCTGGTGGTGTGAATTGGGGTGTTATTGCCAGTTGTTGACACTCTGGAATGGGATTCTGTTCCATGTGATAGTTGATTTTGAGTCCAGAGAGTTTGTTGATGTTCACCTGTCCAGGATACTGCTGCTTCCAAAGCAAATAATCTTTGTAAAATTTTTTGATCAGTTACAAATCTTTTGCTTTAGAGAACAGGATGTATCATCCAAGTCATGAGATTCCCCTTTAAGGCCCTGAAACTTTAGAGAACTACTTTTGTAGGCAAGATATTATTTCCCCCTTTTACAATCAAAGCATTCCTCATAAAAGCATTGATAATCAATTTTCTGATTGAAAAAGTTTTACTTTTGTTTGTATAGATCCCTTGGCACTGGGAAGGCTCATTCCCAGGTTGTCATGTCCCACTTCGGGGGGAGTGATGAAACAGCAAGATGAAAGAGCAGTTAGGCCAAATTAGGGCAACATGAAGAGGGGCCAGGAACTTATAAGAGACATGCTATTTTATAACCAAAGTTTTAAATTATATGCTCTTAAAAAGAGAGTCAATATTTGTTGAACTTATGAAAATAGCCACATTGCCATAATAATCATAAAGATACTCAAAGTATTTTAATTTGGGGGGTTCAAATAGGGAGAAAACAAATGCTTTTATCTCTGTTTTAAATTATATTTTACCAAACTGTTGTTAGTTATAGCTTAAGAGAGAGAGTTTTCTTAAATATGGAAAATAAGACATTAATGAGCAATGTTTCAAAATAAAAATTTTAAAAACCTATAATTATTTTTAATCAGTTCGTTAGTTTTATGTAATTAACTTTTGTTGTTTTGATTTTTGTGAGTAATTTCACAAACCTATCAGTTTTTTCATTAGAATTTTGGAAATTTAATTCAAAGGTATGAACTCAAAGTTTGTCATGAAACTGTACCTGTCAGAGTTTTTTCATGAATATTTGAAGACATAACATTTTAAAATTATAATTGAATGAAGATTATGACCAGTAGCATTTATATCAAGACACAGATTTCCAAGAACCTTACAAGATTTTGGAACATATTAATAACGTCTTAGTATAAGCAAAAAAAGTCAAACATTATTTCTTGTTTTGACAATGTTTTTCATATAGTCTAATTTATCAAATAAGCCAGTTGTTTTTGATATATCTCTTATATACCCTTTGAGAAGCTCCAGGGCCCTTGGAACCCCTCAAAGTTAGTTCAAGTCTGAGTTTTTAGAATTTGGTTTTGGAAAGTTAGGTGAATACCAAAGGCTTAAAACACTCACAAATCATTACAAAAATAAAACCAAAGTGACAAAGGATTTCAAAGGCAGAGAACACAAGAAATTATCATGATAAAACACTAAGTAAGTTTCGTAGGCCAGTTATCTTAACAGATAAAGAAAATTTCTTACAATTTTCTATTAAGAGCAGTTAAGTGCTTTTAGGAAATCTGGTTGTTTCAATGCAGCAGAACAAACTTTAAGCCTGTAACAGAATACTTTTGATATTTATGTTTAATTTTTAGAAAAACTTACACATAATTTGTTTTTAATTTTAGCAATTTAAAAAATATATATAAATTAACCTGTACAAACCATTATCATGACTTACTCAGACTTTCTGTTTTTGTCCTATATTTCCTACTTCCTAAATATCCAGTCATTTTACTCCAGGACAAAAATACACTGTACCAGATGCTTTCTCACACAAAAATTGTTTTCTTTTCTTTTTAGCCTTTCTAATCACAACTACATCTACCCATCCATAAATTTCATATCACCTTTTTTTTCCATACTTGTTTTTTTCTCTATTAATGTTAAATTGGCCTCATTTGTCTAAAAAATATATATATAAAGGTTTTTCTGGTTTTGGCAGGGTTTACAACTTAAAAGCCTCTAGAAAAGACAAATGTAATCCTGTTTGATTAGTAAACCCAGGCAAAGATGTGTGCTGATAAGGACATTATTATACATTCAGGTTAGTAAATGGGGGTCCATTTGTCAGAGCAGTTTACATAATGCCCAGTTTGAGCCTCAGCTATTTTTATCAAATAAATATTTATGGTTTCCCAGACAAAAACTTGGTGTTTTAAATCTATACCCTTATCAGATAATGTTAACTAGGGCCTATGAGATATTGGGCATAGGTCTCCTTTCACCAGCCATCCTGGATCCCAAGTATCCACATGGCAATAGAGTTTGGATGTATTGTCCTCCCAGAACACATGTGGAAATCTGATCCCCAATGTGGCAGTGCCGGAAGCTGTTTGAGCCATAGGGATGGATCCTTCATGAATGGATTAATGCTCTCCCTAGGGAGGGGGAGTAATGAGATAGTTCTTGCTCTCTTAGTTCCCTAGAGAGCTGGTTGTTTAAAAGACCTTGGCACCTCCCCTCTTTCTCTCTCTTGCTTCCTCTCACCGTGTGATCTGATTGTACCCGCTGGCTGTCTGCTGCTTTCCAACATAAGTAGAAGCAGCCTGAGGCCAATGCCAGATGCAGCTGTCCCAGAATCATAAGGCAAATAAACCTCTTTTCTTTGTAAATTACCCAGTCTCAGGTAACACATAAAGGACTAATGCAATATTCCAAAGAAAATAAAAATAATGCTATTTGTTTTCCTTTTTCATTGTCAAAACTTTCTCTTGTAACAGTACTGAGCAGAAAAAGAGGTTGGTGGGTCAGCCTGCCTGTGCTCAGTCATTAATGGATAAAGGTGACCAAGACTCTGCCATTACCCTCCACATATGTCTTCCAAGTTGTCCTTAGAATCATCTGCATTCCAATCAGCCAGAAGGAGAAATATCACAATGGAGCATGTGTGGGAGTCATTATAAGCCATGACAGGAAAGAATTTACATTTTTTCACTGTTCAAACCCCATTGACTGGAATTCAGTCCCATGGCTATATTCATCTACACCAAAGGCTGGGAAATGCTAGGTGTACCCAGAAAGAAGAAAAAAAAAAAGAAAAAATTAGATGTGGTGAGCAATTTCTAACATTGAAGAATATCATGGGAACTCTTTGTTGTCAGGGGTAGATTTTGCACAGATTTGAGGAAAGTGTTAGAAAGCTGGGCCATTTTCATACAAAGCAAACATCTCTAGACCCCTGGAAGTAATACAGTGCACTTTTAAAGTATTTTGTAAAGAATGATGAAAGCTTAAAATGAATTAACAGAATAAAGATGAAATGAGGGCACCTGACATTATTTGATAATCTGGAACTCTGAACATCCATTCATTGTCATTTTCATGCTGACAAATACAGGCTCAATAATGCTCAGCTTGACATAGATGGCTTCACTGGGATGAGGAAACTGTAAAGACTTTTGGTGAATTCCACTCTTGCTTAATATACATGTTTCTTTGTTGGCTAGAGTGAGTCATGTAATGTCTAACTCTGGGGACTACTCTATACCCACTCTAAGACTTGAGCATGTTGTTATCAAAATAAATTAAATAATCAATAAGAGGCTCAGCTTACATGCAAGTCGGTAAGCCAAATATCACTTCAGTTTTCAAGTTTTTATTACCAATCTCAGATTTGAAGTTAGATTTACTTTTGAGCAAAATGAAAGCATCTTTTTAAAAAAACTCTGTTTGCAACATTTGTATTTATTTCCTCATCTTTTTCAGAAATGTGGCCATTGATTTTGGGGTGAACATATAATGAAAGAGACACAGTGTCTATTTCTTATTTCTATTTCTTAAAGTCTTTCTATGTGAAATACATAAATTCCAAGACAATAAAGTAAATCAAAATATCTGTACGTGTTAAAAATATTCTTTTTCTGGAGAGATGGTTTGTGCCTTTAAATATATTCTCAAAAGCATCCAAGAAGCCAAAATAGCTAAAGAACACTGATTTATGTGTTTGCCAGGATTTGGGTTTTTAACTAAAATTTATTTTCAAGAACATATTTACTCAAGTATAACTGCATCATATTCTAAATATATAATATATGTGGAAAGAGTTTAGTGTGGGCAACATGAAATTCGGGTGCATTGTTTTTTAAGAATATATTCTACATCCAGGGATACCACAAAATTCAACACAGGCAAGTTTTCTTGATTTCTTGCCCACTTTGTTCTGTGTCCTTCTATATTTTTCTATTATCATTTTGCAGTTTCCCAGTGTTCAGCAATCAATATATCTTTTGACCCTTAATAACCCCTCTAAAAATTTTCATAGACTCTTTCAGTCATTTTTCTGCATTCTTTCTTACGAGCTGCTATTCACTTTTATGTGTTGAAGTACATATTCTTTTCTGCTCTGCAGTTTGCTTTTTTCTGCTGTCTTACTGCCTCTAAGGCCTCTCACTGAATTCACTTTGTATCCGTGCTTTCCTCCTGCGATGCTGTCTAGTCCCCTAGCAACACTGTGCTCCTTCATTGAAGTCCTACTGTACCCTCACTCTCTACAGACGCACTAATTCTCTTCATGCTGTTTTTAGGATCTTCACTGCAAGGTGCTTCCTGACATTTGGTTTGACACTGGAACCCTTCCCCTAATTCTTGGGAAGTGTCCATGCTTTACAGGAGGAAGATGAGCTTCCCAGCAAACAAATGGGATATGGAACCAAAGGTAAAAATAAACCTTTCAATTCAGTGTAATTTCTGACTTTCTAAATCAAAAATAATATTGTCCCTTGTATACTTCAATACTGTGGTAGCCATGTTTTCTGAAGTTTTAAAGATTAAATCAGAAGATACGTTTGGGCTTTCTTTTAACTTATACTTCCTATCGTTTTTATGTGGTTTACACTTTGATAACCTCCTTCCAACATTTCCTGGAATGACCTTTGTTGCCCTTTCCCCTGAAGAATCTACCCTTCCTTCTAGATCTCCATTAAAAGTAATTTGTTCTGTGAGCCTTTTCAGGCCAATAAGTAGCATCCTTGATTATTTTTTGACCTACATACTACTCATGAAAACCTGTGCTATCCTGCCACATATAACACATGTCATTGTTGATTATTCTTTTCCCTTAAGATATGCTCAACTGAGGGCAAGAAAGAAAACTTACCCATGTTACTATGAGAAACTCTAAGTCTAAGTATACAATAAAGTGGAGCAAAAACACATTTGCTGACCGTTAATATTAACTTACTTTAAAAGTCTTCCAAAAGGGAGAGATGCACCCCATACTGCAAAACTAAAATGTCACTATGTATATACATTTATTTCTTATTTCTATTTGTGTTTTTTGATTTATGGCATATAAATAAAATGCCTTATGTCAAGCTTTTTTGGTTCTTCCATGAATGAGCTCCCATGTGAAATGAAACAAAGATTTATTTGTTTCAATGATATCCACTGGCTGGAGAAGCAAGGTACTCCATTGTAAAACAAACAAACAGACAAAAAACTCTAACACCGCTTTTAAAATAATAATTTTCAATTATTCTGATTTTCTGATTTTATATTATAAATGTAATGATACTTGTATATTATCATTACTATCACCAAGCCACAAGTATGTATTTCCGAGATCCTGCGGCTAAAACACATGAGATTTTAAGATCATGTTATATTTAATTTGGAAGATACTGAATCGTTTACATATTTATTAAATCCCAGGACAGCGATATTTTAACATTATGAACTTCTGCACTTCTTAGACTGGGTGTTCAAGGAATACTGTGTTATGAAAACAGCAAACACCTTTTTTGAGTGATAATGTTAATTGATATTACTGAATATTTATACGTTTCATGAATATTTACTTGATTTTCATGAAGAATTTGGCAAGTGAGAGCATTTGTTAAATGGACCATTAAAAGTGTGGTGTATAATTCAAATACATTGTTACAGATGCACAACTTTAATAATTAATGTGGAATAAAAAAATTTAATGTTAATAGTAACAATATGTTACTGTTTTCCCAGGACATTTTCCAAACAGCATGTTCTTTTTTACATCATTGTGTTTGTGGGGTAGCAGAATATGCCACCACGAAAAATAACACTTCAGTTAAGAATTATTTTGGGCTGAAGGCACTTGAGAAAAGACAGATACAAGAAAAGCTCTCTGCTGTTCCCTATTTGCCTAAAAGCAGGACATAAAATTGCAAAGACCAGGAAGGACGAAAGCTAATCACTGGAGACAAGTTAGGACCCTATCAACCTGGACATGGCACCAGAGGAATCTACACAACAGACTTTACTAACTGGCCTTTACCTACCATTAATTTCTTATCATGTTTGCCTTCCCATCATTTGCTGCTGTAGAAAATTAGTCATTTTCCTTTGTCTTGCCACTTCTCTAAAGACTTAAGATGCTTTATAAGCCCAAGTTCTAATCAAGCCTTTGAGTTACTACTCTGGGTAGTCCCATGTATAAGCATGATGCACAGGCTAATAAATTTCTATTTGTTTTTCTCTTGTAATCTGTCTTTGATCACTCCAGTTTACATAGCTTCAGCTGGAGAACCTAGCAGAGTAGTAGGACAAATAATTTTTTACTTTCCTATTAATTATAATTATATAAGGCAATATCATTCCCAACCATTTTACAGAAGAAGTGGTTTTATATTTTGACATTTGAATATTTTTGTAGACTAATTTTCTAATTATTTTTAGAATTTCCCACCATAAATACTTTAATAACCAAGCAAATCTTTCAGTGTAAATGTGCAAAGATGTCATATATTTTTGACACAATATCATAAAAGTAGTTGGCAGCAAATTTTAATTTTTCTTGTTAGGTTTATGATATATGAGGATATTTCAAAAAGTTCATGGAAAAATAGAATTAAAAGATAATACGCATCTTTCCATGAACTTTTTGAAGTACTCTCTTTTATACATATTTATGATATATATTTAATAGTTATAAAGCTTTTTAGATATTTAATCTGGTTTGTATATTTGAACATTTTTCTATCACTTAAATACTTCATTTTAATTATTTATTTTAATAGCTCTTCAGTATGATTAATAATTAGCAAGTAATATTTATAAAATTACATATGTAACTGAAGTTCTGATAAATGCTCACTATCACTATCAATTATATATTTGAAAACCCCTGAATCCTTTTTTTAAAACATAGGCAATATTTTATAATTATAGAAAATTTTAAAACATAAAAAAAGGAAAAATAACTCACTTTATTACGCCTTTCATAATAATTATTAATATTGTGGTAGCCATTAGTTCTAAATTTTTAATGCCAAAAAGATATATACTGATAGTCTAAACTGATAGTCTTAGTTAACATAATTAATACATGTAGTGTTTATTGTTTGCTAACTTTTTGGCCAGATAGATAGAACAGTCTATACTGTGTATTTGCTTTACAACATATATGGACCTCTTTTCATATTCTACAGTTCAACCTGGTGGAATTTACTCCTAGTGTTCTCCTGATGGTCTCAACATTGCAAGTTTGTTTTTTTTTTTTTTTTTGTCTTTTTCATGACCGGCACTCAGCCAGTGAGTCCTGCGGTGGGAGCATCGCCGTGCTCCCAGCGCCACACTCTCCCGAGTGCGCCATGGGCTCGGCCCAACATTGCAAGTTTTAAAGGCAACTAAGAGAAGTCCTTTTCCTCCCAGACTAAAACTTTTGACTCTAGAAGCTCACAGAATTTTCTGTGCTCTTGGTAATGTAATCCCTAAGTGCTCCCACATCAAGCTGCTGGCATCATCATGAAAATATGCCTAAGAACAATTTTGAAGAGGAGGCTATAATTATAACTGCCCTCCAACCTTCTCTAAGAGAACATCACAACTAATATTACTAGGCCTTACATCTGTATTTATCTAGATGACCAACATAAATCCAAGTCTTTCAGGTTGTCTGCCAACATATAGACTCCTATCTACATGCCACTATGTATTCTCCCTAATTGAAGCCAGTCTTTCAGCTCTATCAGACACTCTTGTGGGAGATTAGAAAAATGGCCAACTGTTCATTTCCTCCTGCATCCATGCTCTTGTAATGTGACATTACAGATTGTCCCATTAAGAAATAGTCTATTTCTCTACCTCTTGATTCTGAGTTGGCCATTTGATTTGCATTGTCTAAAGACAGATTCAAAAATATGATGAAAGAAGAGATTTGAAATGTGTTCATACATCCAGACTAAACCACCTTTGCTTTCTCTTTGGATTACTAAAGCTTCTGTGTGGGGAAAAAAAATAGAATAGAGTGCTGGAGGAAAAAAGAGCACATTGACAGACATCTGAGCCTTCCTAACCAAGTTCATAAACCAGTTAACCCTAACAGAATCAGAGCCTGTATGCATAGATTTGAGTGAACTCAGACAAGAATAGTGCAAGAACCTCAACGTCCTTGAAGATTTGAAGATGATTCTTCCAAAACTCTACTTATCTTTTCTTGACAGAGGTGTGTCACCTAGCAGACTAGCCCAGGCATGTGCTCATGAAAAGGCAAAGGTCAAGAGAGAGCAAGTCCTAATGATCTCTGCTTGCATCATGTTCGCTACATCCTATTGGCAAAGACACATCACATGGCAAAAACCCACAGTAAGAATAAGAAGGTACTAAAACGTCATGTAGCTAAAGGAATGGGTACAGGAAAGGGTAAGGAATTGAAGCCATTAATGTAATCAATCTACTGGTGTGTCCACTTAAAGTACTGACCAACTACTCACTGTTAATCTCTGGAATACCAAGGAGGAATCACTACTGCTAACGTCAGCTTCTTGCTATACTAAGGCTGGCTATACAGAAACTTAATATATTGCTTGCCTGACCACATGTCAGGTAAGGGCTTCTTTCCTGGAATACTAAAGAAAATCTATATGAAGGAAACAGTGTAGTTGAGCTGACAGTGGTTAATACAATATTCCTCTCCCCTTTGTCTGTTCATAATCAATTCACATGCCTCTACCCATATGTAAACTTCCAAGTGGCAACATTAAAAACAACATTATGTTTCTACCTATCAAGATGCAACTATCCCCTGTCCATTCAAAGATATGTTCCTGCCCTCCCAAAACTGGAGGGGAAAACTAGAAATATAAATGACTATTAATTTCTAGGTTATGTATATTATTTTACTGTCACTTTGTTGTATCTTAAAATAGAAGTACAACCACCATACTCAAAGCTTTTGATGGATATTATGGGAAGAGAGAGAGGCAAATACATATAAATTTAAAAATATTTCATGGGACAACATGGCTAACACGAAAGTGATAGCCATCAACAATTTCTGTTGGTAACCCATCCTGTTGAACCACAGCACTGTAGTGCTTTCACCACAATCATCTTGTGTCTCTCCTATACCAAACCCTCTGCTTTATAGATTTCATTTCTTTCCTACCTTGTATCTCTTCCATTTTGTTGGGGTATATCCTGTAGTTTTTATAAATTGTAGTTTTGCTAAGAAACTCTGAGAAGTAAAACTTTTAAGACATTGAGTAACTAAAAATAACATTTTCACTTTATTCTAACAATTGGTTAATACTTTTGTATTATCCTATTAGTTATAATATTCTGTTTATAATATTCTAGGTTTCAGATTTGTTCCCATGAAGATCAAGTAGCCTGATATTTCTGTGAAACTGTTTTCTTTTCCCTATGTTGATATTTCTGGAATATTTTTGGATAGCTTCATTATCTCTACCGCAGTAGGTTGAATTAGGTCATCAAAGAGATATGTTCATGTCACCAGACCCCAGAACTTGAGAATGTGACCTTACCTGGAATAAGGGTCTTGGTAGGTGTAATTAAGACAAGGATCTCAAGATGAAATCATCCTGGATTAGTTTGCATGGACTCTAAGTTCAGTTACCAGTGTTCTTAGAAAAGACAGAAGAGGGGAAAGAGCACACAGAAAGGAATTGTATGTGAAGATGAGAAAGAGATGGGAGGGGTGCTGCCTCAAGCTAAGGAATGTTAGGAACCACCTGAAATTGGAAGAGGCAAGGAAGGATTCTCCTCTTGAACCTTTTGAGGGAACATGGCACTGCCAACCAATAGGCCCAGTATTTTAGAATTTCACACATTTAAATTACAGCACATCTTTTTAAATTTGTGCTTCTAGGAATCATTGACCCATTTGATTCTTAAATGTCATTTTTCTTAATTCTAGGTACTTCCTTGCCTATTTGCTAAATTATTTCCTCCTCTTTCCCTTTCCTTCTTATAATTATTTTTTATGATATTTTATCAAATCTATGTCTTCTTTTTCACATTTTAGGATGTGTTTTATAATCAAAGTTCTGTCATAATTCAATTAGCAACACTCATTATTAATGGCTTCTTAATACAGCAGTGAATCTTCCAATCAATGGAGTCTTCAATTGGATGTATTATGGTATTTAAATATAGTAACCTGTATACTTACCTGTGTTTTAAAAAATAATTGTAGTTTAAATTTTCATAGTGTAGAGCTAGGGCTAGGGTCTGGAGCTCACAGACCCCTTGAGCCCATTTACAAACCCTTCACATGCAGAACTATGAGCTAGGTAACAGGAAAAGGTCCTTGGAGCCTTGGTTAAAGAAAGAATAGTCTTTATTCAGCACACACACATCTAAATGATAGGCAGTCCAAGGAGAAACTAAGCAGCTGCTGGCAAAGTCCAAAGAAAAACTGAGCAGCTGCCAGCAATGTAAACGTGCTCTATTTTTAGATGCAAGCTCTTCCAAGATCCTGCTTCACACATTCTCTGAAGAACAGACAAGAATAGCAACACGCTAAAAGTACCCAGGCAGCATGCGCACTAACTCCACCCCCACACAACTTGTTACAAAGAATATGCCACACCACATCCAACCAGACCGGAGGCAATGGGGCCTGACTAAACTACTCTTATTTTCCTCACACATAGCTTTTTCTTTACTCTCTGGGAAATTCTTCTAAAATTTACCTATATTCATTTTCTATTTTTTTAGAATTCTGAATATTCTCTGTTCATTTAATTATGTATATTCTTATAATGAATGTTATATTGTCTCTGTTTCCTCTGAGTTTATTTTAAAAGTTTTATTTATTTTGGAATCTCACGTTAGACATTGGGGACCTTAATTATATATAAATTTCTATTTGTATATAATTTCTGTGGACATTGTTAAAACTTATGACTGGAAGACTCTATTGTCAGACAAAGGAGGTAGTGAGCTGGCTTTTTGACTGAACCAACATCAGCTAGCTGTCACTGTTCATAATGTTGTTTACCACTTAACACTCTTACCTTCAGCAAAACCCCCAATTCTTGCTTTCGGCTGTGCTAGGAAGCATCCAGTCCAATACCATCATCTTTCTACCTTTCCAGTTAATAAAGCTCTAAGCATCCAGGGTGCGAGTGTAGTATGAAAGTATGTGTCTGTTGGGTGTAGTGATTCCTTCTTCAACCCACTGCTCTGTTTTCAATATCTTCCTATCTTACATCTGCATTTAATGACACATTGCACATATTACATTTCTAAGCCTTTCTTGTGCATTTCAGAAGATTTTCTTCTGGTTTGTATGTAATTCATCATTTATTTACCTACTTTCTCCTATGACCATCACTGTTTGCTTATGTGCTGTACTAAGTATTTCAAACTTTACTTTGGATGAGTCACTGAATGATTTTTAATCAGTTTGTGGAGTGATAACTATGTACTTTTATATTCTGAACAAAAATAATCTGACTGCAGTGTGAAGGATGTACTATTCGAAAAAAAATGTAGACTTATATTCAACATGAATCCCTTTTTATGAATAGAAAATCAACTTCCTTCCCATCCCATCACCACTATTTGCCTAAATATCAAATAACTTGGTAAATTACCCCCTGGGGGAATTTTTGTCACTCAAGGAAATATGTGGGTATGTGTCTATCTGGCTGAAAGAGGTTCCAGAATTAGATTTCAAAGTGTTTTGGCAGCATTAACAAAATGGTTTGTGTTCTGAATGATTAAAAATGTTTAGAATAAAGCAGATATGACATTAAAACATAGGTAATATTTTATTTTAATTTTTACAACTTCACTAAAAACTCCACCAAAAAAAGTCTGGATATATATTATTAATGAGCACACTTCCAAATAATTAGGTGATGCATTTCATTTGTAACTATTTTATGTTATTATAAAAAATACACTTTAAAATAACACAGTTTATATTTTAAATCAACATTCTCAAGGCACATGTTTTTTTCAAAATTTGGATTGATAGTGAAATATGTAGCAGCGATGGTCTATATTACAATATTCTTCGGTAATACTTATAAAAGACTAAAGAAAAATAGTTGCTGTAAAAAGAATGTGTTAATAACAGGGAACATGATTTCAGAATTCCTCTAGTGTGACTTCTAAATTATTCTTTTGTTCATCAAAATACTAAGTCAGGAGTAATTCAACAAAATATGTGAGAAGAAAACTTGTAATAACAGTGGAAATTGTGGTGAAAAAACACATTACCTAAGAAATACATCCATTGTTTCTTGAACTCCAATTAAACGTTCACTTTGTATTTGTTTGTTTGTTTGTTTGTTTTTGGTGGGGGCGAGTTTGTTTAAAAGATATATTGCCTTATTCCATCCGTCTACGAAAGGAAGAAGTAGAAATGCCATTTTTGTGTATTAAATGGAAGTAAGGATGATTTAAAAAGAAAAGACTATAAATAGACATAGATTAAAAAGTACAGGCAAATATAGAAAACTTCACTTTATGATCTACTTGAAAGTCTACAAGAGTTCATTTTAATTTTTTTAATAATAGGTTTCTTAAAATATATATCTTAGCAATATGTTGTGCATATACATACATAGAATATATATATAATACATATACATGCACCCACACTCACACCCATACATACATATGGAGAGAGAGAGAGAGAAAGAGAGAGAATGTTATAGATTCATGAATTTAATCATGACTTAGGTTTTTTATTATTATTATTACTGCTTTTAAGTGTATGAAATTTGGAATAAACTGGGTTTGAATCTGAGCTTTACAACTTACTAGCTATGTGACTATGAGCAATGTGATTAACTTCTATGTGCTTTAGTGTCTTTCTTTGGAAAACAAATAAAATAATTAGGTCCTCCCTATGGTCTCTTGTAGGGAATAGCAAGAAAAATATGAAAAGCACTTAGAATTATGCCTGTCACAATATATATTCCATATGTCATAGCTATAAACAAATCTAAAAGACAAGTATAATTTCAATTAAACACAATAGAATGTACTTGTAGAAAATCCTGCATTACCTTTTTGACATTCTAATACCATCTTTGAACTTTCCTGAATTGCTTTGCCAGTTCACCTACTTTACTGTAGCTGGTAATTAAAATGTAAAAACTAGCAAAAATTAATATTTTACATTCCAGAGGTTTTAAAGACTAAGACAAAGTTAAGTTTTGTTTTTTATGAGTTAGTAAGAGAGCCCATTGAAAAGATTAATATAAATATAAAATTTTAATACTATCACTTAAATAAAAACAGACTAATTACAAGGGGTAATGTGAAAAAGAGTATATTATTTGTCTTACTTTATTTTGCCCAATTTATAATACAGTTTGAGAAAGAATTAAAATTATATTTAAAGTAACCTAAATAACAGTGCACAGTAAAACCGCACATGACTCCTTCTTACGATGTTTTTTCTTTTGAACAGTCTCCCAATCTATCCTCTACAATTCTACCCTTTAGTAAAACATAAATAAGAATGGTCTTCACCGTCAGATACTGTATTCATGATAGCCAATGAACAATCATGGAAAGAAAGAATAGAGATGGGATGAATTTGCATATAAACCCAGATGAAAAGATGCATATAATTCATTTATTATATTTCAAACTGTGTACCCAGTATTCTATGTATATTATATATTTTAATCTTTTTATGCACAAAACTTCAAATAAATATTTTACACATATTCAATACATCTTATGGAACACTTCACAAATATTTCATCATGTTTACATGGGGACAGTAATAATTTCTTCTCTATTGCTTCAATTTTAGGATGCATGCTGCTTAAGAAAACAATTACTGCAGGGTTTTTGTCTGTCTGTTTGTTTTGCAAGAGGTTTAATTTTTAATTCTAAAATCTGTTTCTTTAACAGCCAATCTTTGAAGCTACGGTTTCTATTTTTGTCGCATTTCTCTGAGATTCATTTAGTCTCCTTGCTTATGGGTTGGAAATTTTGTCTTCTTCATTTGGAATAAGAATTGTATTTCTTTTTTGTGTGTGTGACTGGTAAGGGGATCGTAACCCTTGGCCTGGTGCTGCCCGCAACGCGCTCAGCCAGTGAGCGCACCGGCCATCCCTATATAGGATCCGAACCTGTGGCCGTGGTGCACCCAGCGCCGCTGTGCTCCCAGCACCGCACTCTCCCGAGTGAGCCACGGGGTCGGCCCAGAATTGTATTTCTTGAGGTTAAACCTTATTAGACTTATTTTTCAGAAGTTCAACTTTTGCTCTTTCTTGCTGTTACTGCAGTATTTGTATGTTTTTCTAATGTAACATTACAGCAAGAAATGTTTAATTCTATTAAATATTCTTCAAAGACATGGTTATTAATGACTGTTAAGAATTCTGTTACCTTATTTTTTCTTAAATGTTCCTCTATTTTTTCTACTTTAACTAGTGTTGCGAATATTTTCTTATTACCTTACAAAATTAATTCTGCAACCTGTTAATTTTCCTTTAATATTTAAGAAATACAGACAGTGGCTTAATGAAAGAAGGAAGTGACATACCACAATGAGATTATCCATCAGTGGTGTCTCAGAGGACAGACTAGTTATTCTTAAAAAGGCTGCCTATCTTTTGTGCTAAACTCTCTGATCCACTTTTCCATATCATTCTATTAGGTAAAAAAAAAAAAAAAAAATTAAATATATGAAATATGTAGAGTAAAACTCTTAATATTTCCTTAGCTACTTTGGCTAAAGCCTTAACAATGAGGATAATACATGAAAATTGTCCTTTGTTACTAGAGCTAGATCTACCCTGTGCTAATTACCTCTGAGATAGCAAAACTAGTCAATTGACCAACACCCCGTCCTGTCTACATGATATAACACTAGACACTGAATAATTAGATATATAAATCTCAAGTTTTGAGAAAGCTTTGGGTTTCTTTATTTTTACAGATAAATATGTGGGAGTCATCAGCATATACTATTATTTAAATCCAAGGGATTAGTTGAAATCACTAACTAATCCCTTCTTTAAATAGAGAATAGACTAGGACTGAGAAAGTGTTCTGAGGACTGTAATATACAGTAGCCTGGAGAGAAAGAAGTCAGAGAAAAGGAATTTATGAAAGAATAGTCAATGAAGTGAGAGAAAAGGTAGGAAAGTGAGCTGCCATAGAAACCAAAAAAAAGAAAGTCTTTCAAGACAAAGACAGTGGTCAATTTTGTTGAATGCTGCTGACAGGCCAACTAAGATAAAATACAAAAGCACCCATTTGATCCAACAACATCAAAATCATTAATGTTTTTAGTACAGAATTTAATTCTTATTTAATTACATTTATTAAAATAAGTGAGTTTGATAGATATACTCTCCATGTGTTGGTGTTGAGGTTAATGTATAGTAACAACGGGGTTGGACTTTAAACCTGCTAAACAATTAATGACGCAGTTCTGGTTGTATTGTCTTCTACAGTTACTCACAAAAGTTGATGTCATTAAAACATGAGGGTACTTGGCTTCTGGTCAAGATGGTGGAATAGATGGTCCACAGCATCACTCTCTCCCACAAATCAACCGATTTACAACAGTTAAGAAGCAAGGACAGCCAAGCTGGAGCCGCTAGAGCTCAGGGGAATAGGAGGAGAGACTTACAGCGTACATGAAGGCAGGAGAAGCCATGATGAGAGAAAGAAAGGACCATTCCTACCATTTTGAATCCTGGCTGCTTCAAAGCTGGCCCTGGTGAGGTCACAAAGCAAGAGCTGGCAAAAGCCCAGTTGTGCTCTTTGTATGAAGTTGTTTGGAGGCTGCCGGGGAGAAGAGAGCCTTGGTGGCCCTGAGGACAACAAAACCACTAACAGGTTTCCCATGGACCCACATAGGAGCAAGGAACCACCCAACTGAAAAAAGGAGCCTCTCAAAGGCTGGGGAGTATTTGGAAGGGATCAGAGCTCAGCCCGTCCCATGGGAAGTGTTTGGAGTGTGGGGAGTGGTGGAAGTAGGCCCACCGGGGGAACATTGGGGCACAGCGAGGACAGCTGATCTGCCACCAGTCAGCACAGGACCACTGAGTGGAGACTGGTCAGGAGTATAGAACTTCATGGGATGCAGTTTGCTGAAAAGACTCAGGCCCAGACCAGTGTTTCTACACAACCCGGGTGTACCAGATTTCATGAGACCCGGAAGTACCTACAAAGTCAACCATTAAAACCTGAGCTGCACAAAATACGTTCCCCTGGGAATTAGCAGCAAAGCAACAATTTAGCTCAACTATAGGACTCAAGTGCTGGTTCCCACAGGAAGTTCCCCCATTTTAGAAGTCAGCAAAGGACAACAAATTAGTTCCAGTGCAAAGTTTAAGTGGTGGAAACAGCAAATAATCCAACAGAGAACTGAAAGAAAAAACAAAATACCCACAGACCAGAGACAAAGTTTGATATTAACTAGTAAAGATCTCACTTCACCAAAGAACGCCTATAAAACCTGGAAGGACTGGAAGACCCCTGGGCCACCAAACTTGGGAGCAGGGAGGGCTGAGGGCCTCAGCCAAACCCCCTGATACCCACAACCAGCCCAGCTATAACCACCGAGCCACCACAGGAAAAGACCCAGGTTCCCAAGCCAGGACAGTGGGGGTCCGAGGGCTTCAGGCACACACTCCTGACATCTGTATTCAGCCCAGCAACGACAAAGCCACCTCTGGAAGCCACCTCTGGAAGCCACCTGGTCTCTCCTTAAGGAATGAAGGGGGGATGCCACGAGCCTCAACCATGTCCCCCTTCTTCCTCCTTCTCTCACCCTATTTGCTTCCCCCATCCCCTTTCTTTTCCCCCCAACTGCTGTGCAATAACATCTTAGAATGTAAAAAACAGATGGAACTGGGGACCGACCCCTCCTCTTGCAACCAGGCAAGGAGCATGCCAAAACACCACTTCTGTGTGACCACAGCCACCACAGTAGCCATGTCTGCCACAAAAGTGACTAGACGCTGCAACCACCGTGCAGATGCCCACCAGTCACTTGAGTGCATTGACACAGGAGAGTCACCAGTGGAGACCAAAAACAAGAAGAGGGTGTCTCTCCACCAAGCCCATTCCAGAGTGACAGAAGAAGCATCTTCTCTATGATAATAGTGGGGGACCTGAACACACCTCTCAGCACTGGACAGATCATCTAGGCAACAAATCAACAGAGTAACCATTACTCTTTCAGATGGAGAGAAGAAATCTAGGGTTAGCAGAGGTGGGAGGGGAGAGGGAGAGGGGGGAGGGAGAAATTGGACAAGGGGCATTGGAGAAGAATATGTATGATTTCTAATAAAGTATATGCTAATAATATTGATTTGATCAACATAAAATAAAGTATGAGGGTACTTCAAAAAGTTCATGGAAAGATTCATATTATCTTTGAATTCTATTTTTCCACAAACTTTTTGAAGAACCCTCCTATCTAGAGAAAGACAACCCAGGCCTCCTCCTTGATATGGTTCTTTGCTTAACATACTTTCTTGTTTTTATCAGAGAGGTGGGGAAAGCTTCGGGTGTGTAAAGATGATTGCTGTAGGTTGCAGGCTAGAGATAATTTCCGGAAGCATTGTGATTCCCATTAAATCCTCTCTCCTCTCCCTAACTTTCTTCCTCCTCCCCTCTTTTTTCTTCTTTTTCCTCCTCTCCTTTCATTCCCTACCTTCTATTTGTTCTCCCAATCCTCCCATATGCCCTTCACTCCCTTTTGCTAAGTACAAGAAAATGTAAGACTCCATCTCTCCCTAAAGCCTCCAATCCCCGTTTTCCTCCTGTCAGCTTCTTCTGTATTTTCCTTCCACAGATTGTATCAATATATGCAGCAATGCATATGACTTAAAGTGCCTCAGTCAGGTTTTCTGAGAGATATTTTATTTCCATGGAATAAAGGAAAATATTTCTTCTTCCTCTTACCACACAACCCTGTGCATGAACACATGGGGACTTTTATAATTAGAACTGTAAAGGCACAGGGACCCAGTGAGTAAGAGATTAGGCTCACTTCTGCACAGCACAAACAAAAACAAAAGCACTTTCTCTTTACGTGCCATGAAGCCCCACCCTGTTATTTCTGCAGTTGAGTATCTGCATATATTTTCTTTTCCTTCCTGGAAATGACAGCTAAAGTAATAAGAAAAATGAAGGCAATTTCTATTTTGTAATGCACAGTTCTTTAGTAAATCTGAAGGTCTTTTGACTATTATACTTAATAAGATCTTGCATAGCTTCTCCATGTTGTACATGGTTCAAGTTCGATCTAAATATTACATTTGGGTGATTATATTTTCAGCACTACTCAAAAATAGTACAAAGAAAAGTAGCACCAGAAATGAAAGTAAATGAATTGTATTTATCCTTGAGTTAATCTAGGGTTTTATTTTACTTTCTATTTATTTATAGTTTAATTATCAAAACAGAAGTTTTTGGAAGTAGCAAATCTAGCTTTGGCCTATTGTACAATATCAGAATTTTTGTCTTTGACCTGAGATCCAACAAGTTGATTTTTCATGTACAAAGGAAAATATATTCTAATGAAAGTGCCTAGATCTCATATTTCAGAACTTCAGTTGATAAGTTACACTAATAATGTATTCTAGTACAAAAGTTATAGTGTCTTATTCCTTCTAGATGTCAGCAGTCAAGGCTTAGAACTAGCTGTATCGTCTCCTTACATGAATAATTCTGAGAATTGACAACAAGAGCTACATTAAGTTCAGCAAGATTCTGGGCCACTCTAGCTGTCAAACTTTAGAATTATGTCTTCTACAGGTAAAAAGCAGGGTAATCACAGTCATACTCAAGGACCTGACAGATATAGCTCTATAATTCCATAACTCTATGTCATAGCTCTAACAGAGATGGAACAGGGGAGAAAAAAAGGCTAGTTCTTTTTTAAAGAAATTTGAGCATAATGGTAAACTTTATGTAGGGATTTCTTTCTAAAATAATACACAATACTTTTAAATAAGCCAATTTTTCATCATATTTTGAATTTTTTCCTAGATTTCAAGTAGACTTAATCTTTTTAACCTATTTTATTTTTATATCAACCTATCCATCCACATATGTTGACTTTCTTTCCAGTTTTCTTAAGGACTTGCTATGAGACAATTTGATGTGTGTGAAATACTGATTTTAAGTAAGGTTCTAATGGTTAGCAGGAGGCCATCTACGTCCAATTTTTTATCATCTTTTAGACACTACCCAAAGGTAGGTCAATTGAGAAGATAATTAAAGCAGATTCCTCTTTAACTCCATAATCTTTCTGCATCTATAAAAACAAGTAAAATAATGTACATTTGTTTATTCATTCAACAGCCATTCTTCGAGTATATACTATGTACAAGTCACTATTCAAGGAACTATATATAAGACTTAACTCAGCAGAAAAAGTATCTGTTCTCATGGAATTTACATTCTAGATGGAGGAACTAAACAAGAAAATATAAAATAATTCAGGTGAATGTAAGTTCTAAGAAGGAAAGTAAACCAGTAAGATCACAAATACTGATGATGGGAAAATATCAAGTGTTGCCAAGGATGGGGAAAAATCAGAATCCTCATTCACTGCTTGTGGGAGCACAAGTTGGTGAAGCCATTTGGAAAACTGTTAGACATTCTCTACTAAAGCCGACCATGTTCAAATTCTATGAGCCAATAATTCCATTTCTAGATACATTTCCAACAGAAATGTATTTATATGTTTACCAAAAGATATATAGTAAAATGATCAGAGCCATACTATATGTAGTAGGCCCTCAAAGAAAAATAAACAAACACTCATCAGCAGTATAATAGATAAATAAATTGTGGTTATTCACAACAGGGAATATTATACAGTGATGAGAATGAATTGTCAACAACTGCATGACCAAAAGGAGGACATAATGGACGATTCCACTTATATAAAATGCAGTCATGCATTACCTAACAATGAGGATAGATTCTGAGAAATGCATTGTTGGGCAACCTTGTCCTCATGAAAACATTGGAGTATACTTACACAAACCTAGATGGCATAGCCTATTACACACCTAGACTATATGGTATAGCCTGTTGCTCATAGGCTACAAACTTGTATAGCATGTTACTGTACTGAATACTGTAGGCACTTAGAACAGCATGATAAGTATTTGTGTATCTAAACATAAGAAAGGTGCAATAAAATACAGTATGAAAGATTTAAAAAAATGGTACACCTGTATAGGGCGCTTACCATGAATGAAGCTTGCAGGGCTGGAAGTTGCTCTGGGTGAGTCCATGAGTGAGTGGTGAGTGAATACGTGGGCCTAGGACATTACTGAATGCTACTGTAGACACTATAAACACTTAGTGTACACTAAATTTACTTTTAAAAATAAGGTAATTTCACCATGACATTACAATGGCTACTATATCAGTAGGCAATAATAATTTTTCAACTCCATTGTAATTTCATGGGACCACAATTATATAACCAGTCAATCATTGACCAAAACATCATCATGCAGCACGTGACTGTTCTAAAGTAGGTCATACTAACCTACGTTGTTAAACAACAGGGCAGTATCATCTGGGAGGTGATAAATACCAAGGCAAAAGAGTGGTGAGAGTGTAGGAGTGCTGATAATGTTTGGTTTCTTGATTTGGATGCTGATTTCCTGATTTGGGTACTTTATTTGTGTCTTACAATGACTTTGTCTAAGTCTGATCTGCTTTTTTTCAGAGTGTATTTGTCAAGACTTTTATTTTTCTAAGTAGTGTAGCAGCAGGTAATGAAATGTCTCTTCTTTATAAAGTTTTAGGAGGTGATTTAGTCTCATTAATTCTCACAACAGGGAGTAAATAAAAAGTGTTATTGAATAATGAAGCAACTGAGATTCAATGGAATTGTATCCCCAAAACATGAGTTGGTAGCATAAATAATGAAAAAATAGCCCCTGTTTTTCCTGAATTCTAGTCCATGAATTTGTAAAATCTGTTGAAATGTGAAAGTGTGTCCAGCCATTAGAAAGTGTTAGTGACCCTCATCACCACATTTAATTAATTAATTAATTTATTTATTTTGTCGTTTTCGTGACCGGCACTCAGCCAGTGAGTGCACTGGCCATCCCTATATAGGATCCAAACCCGCGGTGGGAGCATCGCTGCGCTCCCAGTGCCGCACTCTCCCGAGTGCGCCACAGGCTCGGCCTACCACTTTTAATTTCAATCTAACATCAACTGATATTTTGAAAAGTAAACCCTTTCTAAATACAGAAGTTCAAAAGAAGAACAATTTATCTACTGTTTGTTTAATAAGATTGTATTAGTCCATTTGTGTTGCTATAACAGAAATACCTGAGACTGGGTAATTTATAAAGAATGGAGGTTTATTTGGCTTATGATTCTGGGACAGCTGCATCTGGCACGGGCCTCAGGCTGCTTCTACTCATGGCGGAAAAGTGGCAGCAACTGGTAGGTACAAGCAGATCAGATGATGAGGGGAAGCAAGAAAGAGAGAGAGGGGAGGTGCCAGGGTCTTTTAAATAATCAGCTCTCTTGGGAACTAATAGAGCGAGAACTCACTCATTAACCTTGATATCTGGGGAGAGCATTAATCCATTCATGAAGGATCTGCACCCATGGCTCAAATAGCTTCCAGCACTGCCACATTGGGGATCAGATTTCCCCATGAGTTTTAGTGGGGACAACACATCCAACACTCTATCAAAGATCAAAACTATTTATAACATAAAAGGTACTAGAGGATGCTTTTTTGACATTTCCCTTACTTGCTTATAATGACATTATATTCCTATTGCTACAAGGTTTTCTTCACAGTTTTTCATTTTTATTTTTTTCTAAAAATGTATATGCCAACTCAGTTCTTGATAAACAAAAAAAGTTTTGCTTTTCAACATTAAATATGTCTTCAAACTAAAAATATGTAATGTTCTGAATTCTTTGCAAAATAAAATTAAGAGTATCTGAAGATTATTGGGAAGAAATATGTCTAAAATTACAAGATTGTGTTTCTGAAAAATTGAATTCATGAGAGTCCTTAAAAAATGCAGATTTAAGGACATATGCACATAATACTGAGGTCAGATTATTTTTGAAGGACATTTCCGCAGGCAGCTAAAAAAAATCTAAAAATATCTTGAAAATGCCTATTGTGATATTTTGACAATTGCAACTAATACGTTATTTAAGATTTCTGAATATGTAAAAAATATCATTCACATAAATATTTATTTTTTATTGTCACAAAAAGTTACAATCAAAAGTTTTGTGTGAAAATTATGCTACAGATTTTGTATTTACCCCTTAGCCTGTGTACGGTGAGAATAATTAAGAAATTAATTTGCATTTCCCGGATGCTGAGTGATGTTGAGCATTTTTTCATATGTCTGTTGGCCATTTGGATATCTTCCTTAGAGAAATGCCTACTTAGCTCTTTTGCCCATTTTTTAATTGGGTTGCTTGTTTTCTTCTTGTAAAGTTGTTTGAGTTCCTTATATATTCTGGATATTAATCCTTTGTCAGATATATATTTTGCAAATATTTTCTCCCACTCTGTTGGTTGTCTTTTAACTCTTAATTGTTTCTTTTGCTGTGCAGAAAAAAAAAAAAATTTAAAAAAAAAAAAAGAAAAAGAAATTAATACCAGGTTGTATTGCTAGTAACTGTACACATATCTATCCCTCATACTAAGCTATGTATACCATACAGTCATTGCTGTATTTAATTCAAGTCTATATCTCTGTGACCTATACCACTTTCTACCCACAATAATTAACTGATAAATATTTGGTGAATAAATAAGTGTATAGTCATATGAATGAATAAACACAGATACATGTAGAGTAGAACGAACTGTGATAAAAAAAGACTTTTATTAAGTTAACTGGCCCTATGTAATTTTAAAAGTAGTGGCATTTTGCATGATATCACAAGAAATTTTGTCCTGCTTTATTCTTTCGTTATTGACCTAAATATTACAAACAACAGAATTAGATGCTCCCTCAATTACATCATAAACCACATAATTTTCAGCTGAAATTACCAAAGGTGCAAATTTTTAAGAACATGCAGAATGTAATACAGATAAATACTTATCTGATTAAAAGAAAAGAGAGAGAGAAAAAAAAACACGAATAACAAAGTAGTTCCCCAGAAATAGACTGATTACCTTAATTATATTTAAGTGAAAGGAATCACATACTTCTCCACACTGTCAAATTTTATAAATGAATTTGGGAAATAGGACTAGGAACACATATTACAGAGCAAGGATTACTATCCTTATGAATTAGTGTTACAAATTAATATGTGAAAAATTTGCCATTAACAGAAGTATTGGTAAGGTACAAACATGAATAGAATGAAAAATTGTATAAATAATATAATCAAAATTTTCTGAAACAACAAATAACATATCTCTGTGTGTGTTTCTATGTGTCTTTTTCCCCTGGGGCATATGTTAAGAATATGTATTTATTGCAACTTTTAGTTATCAAATATCTTCAGTAGACTCCTGTTAAAATTTGATGTCCTTGGAATATAGAGAAATACGGTAATTCGTTGTTATTTTAAGTGTTTGTCTAACTGTGGTGAAAAACTTATGATAATTGTTAGAACAAGACAGTTGTGAGGAAAAGGATTAGTGGAAAGGTGTGGAACATAGAAGTCAGCTTCTGTGAAAATTCTGAAAGGGCCCTTGTAGGAACAATTCTAGGATAAATATTATTAACCTCTTTGCCTCAGGCATACTTTAGCAATGGGAATGAATATCAGCCACAAGCAGGTAAAAATTGTTTGGGGATCATGAACAATGTTTTGATATTACAATGGTTTGTGTTTGTCAAAAAAAAGGGCCACAGTACCTCAGCAGCATAAATAGTATTTATGGATGGGGAAAGGGTGAGATTAGAAAGAAATATCTTTAAAAGGCTGCTTCTTGGAGAAATAATGAAAAAAAAAGGCTGAGAAACACCATATCTGGGGATGGTAATTGTCCTTAGAAGAAGCTAATGATAAAAATCTAATTAAAATGTACCCTCTTACGACCTTAATATTTTTTACCTGTTCTACTTTGAGCACCACAATCTTACAGCAACAAAATTTAATAAATAAAAAAGTGATAATAATAAAATCCTACTATAAATTAAAAATCAAAGAAGGAATTAAAAGTTTAAAATGAATTATATACTATATGTAAAAACTAGTAATCTTTAATGCTTAATACCTACATAAAGTATATGTATGCATGTAAAATTAGAAGAGCAAGTGTCAACTAGATGAATTTGCAAAATCTACTGCATAAAGTTATATAGCAGTAAATGACTAAATTTTACTGCAGTATGAAGAATGAAAATTGCTCTTATGACAAATAGATAAGGTAGGGCAGCACTGGAAATCATAAACTTTACACAGTGTAAAGCAACAAATAAAACAATGGTCAGTATAAAGAAACAAACACAGAGTAAGAGAAAAGAATTCCCATCAGCTTTTTAATCTGAGAAAAGAGACCTATTGCCTTAGCACATCACAGAGAACTACATTTCCAGTGGGAAAGCAAAAGTGGTCTGTTTACTTTCATGTTTGAAGGTAACATTGCCAAAAAGTAAAGATATAGGCTTGCCAATTTTGTGATTTCCCTTCGAGACTAGGAAATCCATTTGGATGGATTTTTAGACAGCATCTGGTATACTGAAAATATTCTCTAGAAGATTGTAGCTACAGATATGATTGCATCCATCTAGTAACTTGAGACTTGCAGACCAACCTGGTAGGCATCTTTACTGTAAAACTGGAAAATCCAATCTCTGGTTTCACTAGATGGAAACAAGTCATAATAAAGGAAAATTTAAAAACCGAAACAAGGCAAACAACTCAAAATTGTAGCATATATCACAACACATAAATATGAGCACATTAAATTTGTAATAGGATATAAATCCAATGTATAAAATGTAACATGAATTAGAAAAAAAAATCTGGTAACGTTCAAGCAATAAATATTAGGAAGTAAATAATGTGAACACTCTTGTATATACTTTTTCTTTGCTATACCACTAGAAACATAGTAATTCCCTTGTCTTTTAGTATCTTTTGGAATCATTTTTAAGGACCAGATTGCACATACAGTCTGTGGTTATGTTTCTGCAATAACTGATTGTTAATACTTCTTAAACTAATGTATTTGTCAAAAAATAATAAATACTACAATAGGCAGTATTCATACAATATGATTTCATATATGGGGTTGACATTCAAGTGGATTTAATTTACTTTAAAATGGACTACTTTGGTTATAAACATGGCCTGAGATGAATTTCCTGAGATTTTTTTTTTTCCTACCTACCAATGTGTGGTGTGCTTGTGCCACCAAGTGATACAAAATAGGCTACTGGTGACTATGTGGAAAAATTTAAGGCCATTTAAAGCCACGACTTTCATGGAGAAATCACATAGAAAAATTAATTTGTTTTAATAATGTAAAGGAGTATTCATTTGGAGAGAAAAGCAGGAAGTTAGAGACAAGACTGCTCACTTCATTACTGCTTAAAATGCATAAGTGGTTCTCTTAGTTTACCCCTTACGTGAAGGAAAAGGGTTTCCCTGCTCACTAATGCCATGTATCTGTGGTCACAAATACTTCCTGATGATGTGGCTGTCACAAAAATTCCCCTAAAGAATGGGTTAAATTTTTGTTGTCATTCTGACTGGTAGGAGAGTACCCTATAAAAATTAAAATGTTGAGAAATTCTTTCAGATTAGAACATATTAAAGCCATAACAACAAACCATGTACATAAAGCCTGATTGAGTTCTTGTTAAAAAACACTGGAATAAAACATATTGTGGAGAAAATTGGAGACATTTGAGTATGAATGGGATATTTGATTATATTAGGAAAATATATTTATTGAGGGTGATACCATTATTGCAATCATGAAGAATAATTTCCTAATACTTAGGATATTGTATTAGGCCATTTCTGTTGCTTCGAATAGAATACCTGAAACTGGATAATTTGTAAAGGAACAATACTTATTGCTCACAGTTTCAGAGGCTGGAAAGTCCAAATTCCAGGGAACACATCTGGTGAGGGCCTTGTTCTTAGTGGTGGCTCTATAGCCACCAGGGTGTCACATGGCAAATGGCTTGAGTGAGAGAGAGAGTTAACATCTCACTTAGTATCCTTTTTAAATCATCAGAGCCATACCCATTACTCCATGAATGGAAAAATCCATTTACAGGGGCAAGTCCTCACAATCGAATCACTTCTTTGAGGTCCCAACTTTCAATTACCATAACAGGATTTCCCACCCTCTTACCACTGTCACAGTGGGGATTAAGCTTCAGTGAGCTTGAGGAGCACATTTAATCCACAGCAGATATGCAGTATTTACAAGCCAAGCATTGGATTGTCTACAATTTAATTTTCATTACTTAATGTAATGCACAAAATCTTTATCTTTATCTGTAACCATATCCATATATTTTCTCTGTATCTGTCTATGCCCCTCTATCTCTCATCTATCCATCTATCTATCTATATGAGTCAGGGTTCTCCAGAGAGAAAGAACCAATATGATATGTACATAAACATATGAGAGGGAGTTTATAAAGGGAATCGGCTCATGCCATTGTGAAGGCTGAGGAGTCCCATGACAGGCCTTCTGCAAACTGGATTCCAGTAGCGTGGCTCAGGCCAAGTTCAAAAGCCTCAGAACCAGGGAAGCCGGTGCTATTATTCTCAGTCTGGGGCCAAAAGCCTGAGATCCAGGGGAGCCCCTGGTGCAAGTCCTAGAACCCAAGGGCTGAAGAGTCTCGAGTTCGGATGTGCATGGAAAGAAGAGAAGAGTATATCTCAGTTCCAGTGGATAGAGAGAGATTCGACTTTTCCTACTTTTCCTCTGTTTTTCTTTTCTCTGGGCCTCTAGCAGATTGGACGGTGCCCACCCATATTGAGGGCAGATGTTTCCCACCCAGTCCACTCAAGTCCACATGATAATCTCTTCCAGAAACACCCTCAGAGACACACTCAAAAGTAATGCTTTACCAGGTTTCTATGCATTCCTTAATCTACTCAAGCCAACCATTACACTCTCTCTCTCTCTCTCGAACAGTTTCTCCAAGTTGGCACTATGGGGATTTAGGATCAAGTGATTCTTTGTTGGTGGTGACAAGGTGTCCTGTGCCTTGTAGGATGTTGAGCAGCATTCCTGTCTTCTGCCCACTAGACACCTGTACCTCTGCCTTCACTTGTGACAACTAAAACTGACTCCGGACATTGCCAAAAAATCACCCCCTATTTGAGGATGAATGATATATATTGAAATAGATAAAAATATAAAACAACATGGCATATTTAAAATTTTGAATATAAATGTCAGTATGTGTGTTTGTGTGTGTGTGTGTGTGCGTGTGCGTGTGTGTTAATTGTACACTGTACTCATTACCAATTTGTTGAGCCTTGCTTTCTGAACTGGGACATGCTGGTTCATGGTAACTTTGCAGATACATTTCCCAATACAATTTTCACTACATACTTGAAAAGAATCCATTTTCCGGGAGATAAAATATCTAAAGATTGAGCTTCTTAATGGTATTGAGTTTTAACTCTTATCAATTAGCATCCATTTTTGAAATGTTCTATCAATTACTGAAAGAGACAAGATAAAATATTCTATTTTTTGGATTGAATTTTCAGTTTTTTGCAAACTGACACCATTGCAGTTTAGATGGTTAATTTTATTTGTCAACTTGACTAGGCCACGAGGTGCCCTTATTTGGTGAAACATTATTCTGGGTGTGTCTGTAGGGGTGTTTTGGGATGGGATTAACACTTGAATCAGTAGACTCAGTAAAGCAGATTGTCCTCCCCAATGTGAGTGGGTCTCATTTAATCAATTAAAGGCCTTAAAGGAACAAAAAGGCTGACCCTAACTCAGGTTAGAGGAAACTCCTTCTGCCTGACTGCCTTAAGCTAGGATATCAGTCTTTTCCTGACTTTAGACTCAAACTGAAACATTGGCTTTTCCTGCGTCTCAAACCTGCCAAATTTAAGACTGGAATTTATGCCATGGGCTCTGCTGGTTCTCAGTCCTTTAAACTAGGGCTGGAACTACACCGTCAGCTCTCTTGAATCTCTGGCTGTCCAAATGTAGATTTTGGGACTTCTCGGCCTTTATAATCTTGTGAGCCACTGTATACATCCTATTATTTCTGTTTCTCTGGAGATTCTAATATACTAGTCATGTCAAATATTCTTTATATATGGGCTATAAGACTAACTGAATACAAAACTGAAACCTAATGATAAATCTTCATCTTCCTGATAAATTCAAACTTTTGTTATTATAGTAATTCTACCACTAGTCATATTTTGAAACTTTGGTATATTTTACCTGGTACTGTTACCAAACTCAGGTCCGGCTGCCTGCCCCCTCAAGAAGGAAAGAAAAAAGACTCAGAATGCAAATGCTTGGTGTTTAGAAAAGCAGATGCATTCAGCTGAAGGAGATAGTAGGCTGTCCCATTTCAAAGACTTAGATTTACCAAGGGGTCTTAGAAGAGGGAGGCTGAGGGAATGCAATGTGGGAAATGAGCAGCAGGAGAGCAGGAGACTTGAGCTATGAGGGGTCCATGTCTAGAAGTCACAGAGAAGGTCTTGCCAGGGCCTCGAGGGTTTCTGTTCTCATCTTTGCTGTCTCTCAGGGCCCTGCAAGATTTTGATTTACTCTGGAGAAGAATCAACTTTTCTGAAAAGTCTTGGGTGTAGTTTCACTTTGCAAAGCTCGGGTTGACTTGGCTGGTTCCCAGGGTCAGCCTCCAGACATTTGGCCTTGGTCACTTCTCAAAACTCTACAAATCTCAAAGACAGAATGGTTAGCTTTGCAAAGTACTGATTTGCTTCTCAGTCTTGTTTTTCTGATTAGCAAGGAAGATAAGAAAGTCAGGGGATGGGAAAAAAGAGTGGAGGAAAAACTGTCCTTTTTAAACCCCACGCATCCCGTGCAGCCCAGGAAGCTTTAGGTCCCAACATGGCTTCAGTCCTGCTCACTCCAACAATACTAGCAGAGACATCCTGACTTTCTTCCAGATGTTTTTTTTCAGTATCCTTTGGGTCTTCTCACTTGAATATTGATGTCTTTAAGCCATTCTGAAAAACTTTCAGCCATTTCCCTTGGAAATATTGTCTCTAACTTCCAATTTCTAATATCCACCTCTTAAATTCCAATTAAACAAATTATATGTTTTCTTTCCTTATCCTTAATGTATCTTAACATTTCTTTCATAGGGTACATCCCATTGTCATTTGGGGTTGCGTTCCAAGTAATTTCGACGGGATATGTTACAGATTAAAAATTTTCAGCAGCGTCTATAATGCAGCTACTAGATCACTGATGTTTTTATTTCAATTATTGTACCTTTTTATTTTTCTTATGTTATTTATTCTCAAATTTGCGTGGTTATGTTTTACAGTCTGTGGCAAGAGGCAAAAGGCAAAAATGGCCAAAAATGTGCCCCATCCAGTTATGTAAGGCCTTTATATCAGGACACTCAAGAACCTCTTATCAAAGGTTATAATCTATTTTATTATAATTTGGAGCTGGGGTGGCTTTCAGATTTGCTTTGGCCAGTAAGACAGTAGTGAACACAGTATAAGTGGAGACTTGAAAAGTTCCTCTTCCAGGTTTTGTCAAACTTCTGCAATCATGTGAATAACTTCAAAGTATCTTTCTGGCAGTTAGAGAACACACTGGTGGGAGAAAGCCCTCCAGGTTAGGGCCCTGGTTAGATTGAACCCACTCAGATGAATTAGAGTCTGACTGCAGATGCATGAATTAATTCATCCAAGACCACCAGAGAACTGCCCAACTGATTGCAGACAAAATCGCTGCCCTACAAGTTAAATAAATGATTGTTCATTTAAGCTGCTAAATTTTAGTATACTTTGTTTAGCAGCAAAGTCTGACTGGTATGTCTTTTGCTCCTCTTTTAGTGTAACATGATTTTTTCCTATTTCTTTAAACAGAGTACTACAGATATTTTGTATTCCAGATTTAAGAAGTTCAATGTCTACTGTCTAAATTTTAATTTATTAGATCCACTACTATTTTTTTTCCTGCTGGTTTTTTATTTACGCTCCTATGATTCATTTTTGTTTTGTTGTTTGTCCATTTTTTGGTGTGTTTTCTTTTCTAATTTTGAGTCCGTGTTCCTTGGATTTTCTGGGTGAAATGCTTTGAAGTCTGGATTGAAAAGTCATCCCTCCAATGGGGATTTATGTTTGATTATTCCAGTTACCTGCAGGTACTTCCAAGGAAGAGGTACTTTAAACGAAATTTTCAACTTAAAATTTTTAAGAATCATAGGATGGCCAACATATCTTTATGAATTGTCCGGTGAGGTATTTTATTTGTTTTGTTTGTTTTTGTTTTCTCTTTCGACATTAAAATTAAGATATCCGGTTTTCTGTTGCAAGTTACATTGATTTCTCATTCACAATAATACTGAAAATGTCATGTTTGGGGAAGCCGTATTTATGTGAGGATCTACTATTAGATTTCCCACCTTGTACAGGCACTGGGCTTTACCTTCTATCCTCTAACTCATGCAGTCATCAGAACAAAATTTCACTATTTATTTGGTGCGATGGATTGAATGTGTTCCTCAAAAATTGATATGCTGAAGCCTCATCCCCAAGGTGCTGGTATTTGAAGTTGGGACCTCTAGAAGGTAATTAGATCATGAGGGTGGAGCTCTCCCCAGTGTGAATAGTGCCCTTATAAGAAGAGATATGTGAGAGATGATCTTCTCGGTCATGTGAGGATACAGTGAATAGGTGGCTATACAAGCCAGGAAGTGAGCCCTCAACAGACACCAGAACTGCAAGCTCCTTGACCTTGGACTTCCCAGACGGCATAACTGTGAGAAATTAATGTTTGTTGTTAAAGCCACACAGCCTATGGTAGTTTTGTTATAGCAGCCCAAGCTGACTGAGACATGGGGTCAGTAGAAAATCTCTGGGATAAACTGTTTTGATGATTAATGACTTTCCAGAGTTTCCACTTTTGCCATATTTTCAGCCTCTGTAAATTCTTTCTTCATGACAACAAAAAACTGCATTTAAATGTTCTTATAGGAAAGTTTTTCATGATTTATTTTCAACCATATTGTCACTAATGGGTAACATTCATATACAAACTGCTTGGCTATCTGATGCATAATAGAAACCATCGATTTCTTCCACTGTCTTTGCCATCTTGTATACTGACTGTGTGCATCAGGTTTTGTGTTGAATCATATTATTAGCATACTTAGTTCATTTAGATTATTAGACATTTGTGACAACTCAGTGTACAAATGCATAAGACAACAGTCTTACAGAAGGTCCAACTATTCCAAACTCTCAGGCCGTTCACTTGTAATGAAGCTTGAAAAGCCAACATTCTTGTCAATCATTTTATTTAATGACTCTTACATAGGATTCTTACCAAGTATGAGAGAAGAGCAATGAACAGAGAGAAACTGAAAACACATATTAATTTGCTCAACTGTTTTGCTTAGGGCTGGCCCTGCATATAACAGTGTATGTTTTTCATTAAATAGAATAATAAAAAATCAAAGGCAATTAACTAAACTAATATGAAGGGACAAGATAAATGATATATCCTAATAGAATTCCAATGCTAACAACTTCAAGCCATAGCTGCCTTATTTGTGGACCAGAGCAAACAACATTAAGCTAAAGAACCAACTAACAGATGATTAATGTCTCTTATTAAATTAGATGAAAGAAAATAACAATGTTAGTTGTTAGCAAGTCACCAGCTTAGAGGGAAAAAAAAAGAAAGTTTGGCAAGGATAATTTTTCTGAAGTTTTATTTTATAAAGATGCTGGAGACAATTATCCAGAGAAATGAAATTTTGTTTTTATTGATTGTAGATTTTCCTTTAATTTTATATGAAAATATAGTTTATGATTCAGGGTTGTTTTTGTAAATAGATAGCAGGCTACACCTAGGTAATACACTTGTGTGTACATAGTACACATTGCATTTAAGATAATTTTTTCATGATCTCATTTATAAAAGCCTTTACACTCACTTTGATGATAGGCAGATTTGTGGCATAGTCTTAACCAAAGGATTTGTTTTCCTTAATTTAGCATTAACATTTATAACATTTTTATATAATTCTCTTTTTTGTTACATCAATTACATGGCCAGACATAGAAAACCAAATCTTTCTCAACACTGCATTTGAGAATCTACTATTTTGCATAGTATGATTAAATGAGAGAATCAGGAGGAAGGTTAAAATGTCTTGGTGCTGGAACTGTCTCCAGGTTGACAGTAAGAATACACCTTATAATCTACATTAAATAAAGTGAATTCCTACCCCTACAAGTACTTTATTATTAACGGACTTTTCTTTCTTCCCGCAATCTTCTCTTCTGGAAATTATGAATAAATGGTACATGGAAAAGTATTGATTACTTCTTCTGTATTTATTATGAATGCTTGCTACCTAACCAAGCTTTTATATTGCATCATATATATGTACAGAGAGAGAAACAGCCAATGCATCATTATTGTTATTGCCATAAAGTTTTTTAACATAAAAATAATAATGTTTATTTCTAGGTGGTAGAAATATGGATTACTTTTTATTTGCATTTTCTAAATGTTTTACATTAATCTGTTTCACTTGCTAAAAAAGTAACAAAGTATGGAATGCATTAGGAAAAAAGATAGTTATCTTTAAGAGTACTATTATATATACATTATGTGTAGATATTGTGTCTGTGTATATACACTTATATACACACATACACACATGCAAAATTATTATAACCCTCAAAATTTCATTTATTCTATTTCAAATATTCTTCATTTTTCTGTGTAGATCCAAGTCTCTGATGGTGCAAAGATTATTTTGCCTTCAGAACTTAACTTTGTTTTGTCGAGTTGGTCTCCTAGAAATAAATTCCATCAAGTTTTGTTTGTCTGAGAGTCTTTAATTCTCCGCTTTTAAAGAATATGTTCTCTGAATTCAAATTTCTGTGTTAAAAGATTGTTTTTATTTTAATAATGCATTATTTTCTTTCTTTCATGGTTTCTGGCCAAAAAAAAAAAAAAAAAAAAGCAAAAAACTGCCATAATTCTTATTTGTGCCCATTTGTAGAAAAAGAATCCCCACTTCTATCCCAGCATTCTTGAAAATTCCTTTTCTTCTTTAGTTTCTACAGTTTTAATATAATGTATGCAAGTGTTATTTATTGTTTTTGTATATTTTGTGCTCTTTATTTTGCTTGCTGTTCTTTGGGATTCTTGGATTTGTAGTTTGGTGTCAGTAGTTAATTTTGGTCAATTTGCAGTCATTTCTTTTTCTTAATATTTCTTTTACTTTGTTCTCTTTTCCTCCTCTTTCTGGGAATCTAATTACACATATGTTATGCCATTTGATATTGTCTCACAATCTTTGGCTAATTTCTTCTTTCCTTAGTTTTACTCTTTTTTTCTTGAATTTGTTTGGGTAATTTCTATTTACCTGTCTTTAGGTTTACTGATCGTCAGCTTTGTCAAATCTACTGATAAGTCTGTTGAAAGTGTTCTTCATTTCTTATATTATGTTTTTATATTTAGTATTTTCATTTTTTCTTTCTTACAGTGTCCACTCTTTGCTGAAATTATCTATTTTATCTTGAATGTTGCCTACCTTTGCTATCAGAGTCTTTAACACATAGTTCAAATTCCCAGTCTTATAATTCCAACAAATGTATCATAACTGAGTCTGGTTATAATAATTGCTCTGTCTTTTCAGACTCTGTTTCATTTTTCTTGCTTTCTGCTATGTCTTATAATTATTTGTTGAAGGTCAGACATGTTGCAAAGAACCATATATTCTGAAGTAAATGAGATTTTAGTTAAAAAGTCAGGGGTAAAAGATGGAATAAAGAACAAAGTAAGAGGTAAATATGTGAATAAATCCTATGGCTACTTACTACAGACTGCATAAAAAAGCAATAATGCATTTTTATTTCAAAAGATAAACTTATATTATCCAAATATTGCATAAGATGAGAAATATAAACATAAATTTTCTAAGAGACTGGTATTGTTGGGGAGGACATGGATATGGATTGATTAATTTACATGATAATATGTTAAATAAGCATGTTGTCATTTGTGTTGTCACCACTAGGCAAGACACAGAGTATAAAAATTCCAAACTAGTGAAGAAGAAAAAGTTTTGAGAAAAAACTTATTTGATCCCCCAAACAGGCAACAAAGCTGGGGAAAACATAGAACACTTGAGACACATGAAATGCCAAAAGAAGTTGATACATATGACCCCCAAATATCTGCTTACATTAATTATAATTGTACTGAAACTCCAGTTAACAAACAAATATAGAGGGCCGACCGCGTGGCGCACTCGGGAGCGTGTGGTGCTGGGAGCGCAGCGGTGCTCCCGCCGTGCAGGTTCGGATCCTATATAGGGATGGCCGGTGCGCTCACTGGCTGAGCGCAGTGCAGGTGACACCAAGCCACGGGTTGCGATCCCCTTACCGGTCACAAAAAGGACAAATATATATATATATATAGACAAGCTAATGAAAAATTAATCAATCCAACTGAATTCTCTGTACAATCACACCCCTAATTTTTAGGGACAAAGAAAGTTAAGAGTAAAAGTGAAATAGGATTTAATATAAAAATACTAACCAAAAGTAAACTGACATGGCTCTATGAAAGGCAAATAAAATAGATTTTTGAACAAAAAAGAAAAAACTAAATAGAAAAAGCTATACTTCACAAAACAGGCATTCCAAATAGGTAATACGTATAATACACACACACACACACACACACACACACACTCTTAAACTCATGAGTAGTGAGGAAAAGGTAAATTGAAATTATAATTTGAAACCATTTCACCCTTATCTAGTAGCAAAGTTATAAATTTTAAAAATGTTGCTGAGGATGTAAAAAACTGAAAGTCAGTTACCTTGCTGCTGAAAGTGTAAATAAATATGACCATTCAGAAAATAGTTTTTCTTTATCCTGAAAACTTGAAGGTTAATTTTACTACCATAATTGTGTGATCCATCAATTCCACAGCTAGCTATATGCTGAAGAAAATCTCTTGAAATATGCACCTGTAATTAAAGTGCCATTAAAAGAGCACTTGTTCATATGGACAAAAAAATTGAAAACAAAGGTGCATGCATGGTAGCATAAATAAATAAATTGTGGTTTATACATATAGTGAGATACTATAAAAAAATTAAAATGGACAAATTACAGTTGTACTTCAAAATGGCACCTAGAGAACTATTTTCTTAATAGTACTAAAAATATTGTTAACCTTTTTTCAATCTCATCTTTTAATAAGCATAATAGTAATTTTTTAAAGAAGTACATGAGACGTGATTACATCATTTCTTTGAAGGCTAATAGAATGTGTGTTCAGGTAATGGTTTGTGTTTTTTAATTTTTCAGTTTTTATTTTCAATGTAATAAATTGTCAATAAAATCTATTATCTATGACTCTACTTACTGCCATGGTATCACTGACAGACGTTTTCACTTCCTGTGACTATTAAAATAAGAAAGTAAAACTATCTAAATGCATGCACTCTAAACATCAAGTTGATAATTAGCTGAGCTCAGCCAAATTACTCAAAAACAGAGAACTGGGTACACTATGTCTTAAATAAAAGTGTTTGCTTTATTTCTAGACAGTCAGGTGTTCTTAACTTACAAAGAATAAGCACATTTGAATTTTTCAAATAACATGAATAAGGTTGAATTCATCAAAAGGAATGTTTTATTGTGTGAATATTCTTAGGGTTCCAACTTAATAGAGCATTCAAACTTAATTTTCAGTGAAGCCCACTACTTTGAAAATTAACCAGTTGGTTTTCCACATACCTGCTGACTCTTTCTTATGTTATTTTTTCAGTTTATGAGCCCAGGACATTTCTTAGTTAAAATATTTCAGGCATACTATGGAGTTTTGTTTTTGTTATAGATAAAACAAACAAAGAAACAAAAAACCGCTGGTGTGTTACTTAGTTAAAGATGCAGGACATAAAAGTAGGTACAGGCATATGAATGATACATTTTAAACACAAGGTTTTTTTGTGATAAGCATGCTTATGATTTCTAAACATTATTCCTAAATAGCATAAATTGGTATAAATTTTACTATATTATTTAAATTATGACCTTGAATCTTACAGCACATTTATTAAAATTATGATTTCAAATTAATTAAGATAATGTGTGCAAAAGAATTTAGCACAGTGCCTGGCACATGCAGTGCTCAAGAATTTTCTGTAGAAATCGAATATTAAGTTTATGATTAAGTCAAAAAGACACCAAATTAAATAATTTTTATTCAGTATTAAGTTTTTATATTTATATTTACTTATTTATCCTGAAAGAGTACACAAGATATCTGGATCAGAGAATGAATTTTTTATTACTTATAGAGCATCTTAGTGCCAGTTCCCTGAGCCCACAGCATCCATGGAGTGATGTGATCAAAGCCTGATATTACCCTGTATGTGCACTGATATTGCAACATGGAAGAGGAACTCCAAAACTATGTGACTCAAAGCTTATTTAGAAAAGCTGACATATCTGTTCCTTCTTCCTTCCAGAGAGAGAAAGACCTGAAATATAAACAAATCCTCTGGGGAAAAAATGGGAAGGTGTCCGGTTGATAATTATCCTTCCAGTAAGTAAGGGTAGGAGAGATAATACTCTACATCTCCATGAAGGAATCCACTATATCATACCTCCAAGGCATGTTTACTCTTTAAAGATCTTCTTACCATTTACTTTGCTGAGTGAGTCCTAACTGTGCAGAAATATCGAAATATTCATGGCACATTGTCTCTTCCAAATAAATTATTTTATAAAATATTAGAAATTCTTCTTACATTTATAAAGCTAGATCTTTTGTGCCCTTTTAAGTAATTCATAGTAAGTTCAAGCATTTTATGACCTAGAAAAAAATAGTAAAACCACTCAATTTAGCCCTATTGTTCATATGAGAAACTGATGTCCAGAGATGCATAAAAAAAATAAAAAATAAAATAAAATAAAAAATTGAATAGTCCAAGATAATTATTTTCAAGGCAAATCCACATAAGTAAACTAAATACAATATTTTGCATTCTTATAATTGCCAAAACAAGAAATAAGTTTTCATTGAATTGACATTGAAAACTTACGTTAATAAAGATTACCTTAAGCCAGGAAGATTTTCAATTTTTCCAGAGAGAAACAGCTACTATGAATGCAGTGAAATTCACTGTAATTGTTGTTTATATGTGCTAGTATGTGCAATACAAGTATTAGTATTTTTCACATTTAAAATAAATACTATGTAAACAGAATTTTCATGTACTGAATGATATTCTTGATAGATATGCCCTCTCAAACTAGCATTTATACCAATGATGTAAATCAATTGAAACACAAATGTCATTTAGACATCTTTGCCTTTAAGATTAGAAAAGATTTTGACCAAATGCCTTTCATTAAGCTTAAGAATTTAACATTCTTTATATTTAATAGAATAACATTTTAACTTTGTGTCTTTTCATTTAGCATCTTAGTTGAATATTATTTTCTCATAGTTTCAAACCATTTATATAATGTATATTTTCAAACATAATTGGGAAAAAGATAGCCTCTTCAGTCAATGGTGCTGAGGAAATTAGATATCTACATGCAGAAGATTAAAACTAGATCCCTATCTCCATCATACACAAAAAAATAACTCAAAATGGATTAAAAACTTAATTTGAGACCTAAAACTTTGAAACTACTGGAAGAAAATATAGGGGAAATGCTACATGAAATTGGACTGTGCAACACTTTTTTGAATAATACCTCAAAGTCACAGGAAACAAAACCAAAAATAGACAAATGGGATCACATCAAACTAAAAAGCTCTGCACAGGTAAATAAACTATCAACAAAATGAAGAGACAACCTACAAAATGGGTGAAAGTATTTATAAACCATTCATCTGACAAGGGACTAATATCTAGAATATGTAAGGAACTCAGACAACTCAACTGCAAATAAATAAATAAATATAAATAAAAAATGGGCAAAGGACTTAAACAGATGTTTATCAAAAGAAGACATACAAATAGCCAACAGGCACATGAAAAACTGTTCAACATCCCTAGTCATCAGGGAAATACAAATTAACACAACAGTGAGATATCAACTCACTCCAATTAGAATGGCTATCACCAGTGAGACAGAAAATGACAAATGCTGGTGAGGATGCAGAGAAAAGGGAACTCTCATATATCGTTGGTGGCAATGTAAATTAATACAGCCATTATGAGAAACAACGTGAAGTTTCCTCAAACAACTAAAAATAGAACTACCCTATGACTCAGCAATCCCACTATTGGTATATATCCAAAGGAAATGAAATCAATATATTGAAGTGACACCTGCACTCCCATGTTCATTACAGCATTATTCACAATAACCAAGAAATGAAATCAACCTTAATGTCCATTGATGAATGAGTGAATTTTTAAAATATGGTATATACACACAATGGAATACTATTCATTTATAAAAAAATAAATAAAATCCTATCATTTGCACAACATGGATAGAACTGGAGACTATCATATTAAGTGAAGTAAGTGAGGCTCAGAAAAATAAATGCCTCATGATTCACATGTGGAATCTGAATAAAACAAAACAAAAACAAACAAACAAAAAAAGTGGTTATCACAGAAGAAGAGAGTAAAATAGTTGTGACCAGACACTGGGAAGGAAAGAAGTATGGTGGGGAAGGTGGATAAGTCTGTTTCTGTTGCTTAAACAAAATATCTTAAAATGGGTAATTTATAATGAAACAAAATTTATATCTTACAGTGCTGGAGGCTGGGAAGTCCAAAGTCCAGGGAATACATCTGGTTCCCAGGGACTTATTCTGGCTGGGAACTCTCTGAAGTGTCCTGTGGTGACCAGAGTGTCACTTGGCAAGAATGGGTTGAGCAGGGTAGCAAACCTCTTCATTTGCTCTGCTTTTAAAGCCATCAGAACCAATCCCATTTCACCATGAATGGATCAACTCATTCACGGGGGCATAGTCCTTATTATCTAATCACCTCTTAAAGGCCCCACCTTTCAATTACCGTAATATGATTTCCCACTCTTTTAACATAGTTATAAGGGAGATTAAGTTTCCAATACATGAAATTTTGAGGGACACATTTGATCCATAACAGAGGAGAAGAAGTGAATTAACAAGTACAGGGTTACAGGTGGATAGAAATAACAAGGTCTAGCATTCTAGGCTGACTATAGTTAATAATATACTGTGTATTTCTAACTAGCTAGAAAGTTAAGATAAATATTCAGGTGATGGATATGCTATCTAATCTTAGTGAATCTCTGTGCAATATACACATGTATTGAAACAACAAACTGTTCCCCACAAATATGTACAATTAAAAATTTAAAAAAAAAACTTTAATGTTTATTTAATAACCCTAAAAATCTAGAAATTCATTCTGAATCACCATAAAAGGTCAATTAATATGCAATAAAATGTTAGTATTAAAGAAGTATTCTCACTATTTTTGTATTTATATTTAATATATGACATCAACAAATAATCAGAATATCTTAATACCCAACAAATACAAATAAAGCAAAAGAGAAATAACTTCTGAAAAATATTAGTCTTTAATCTTAGCAGTGTTTTTAAATTTTAATTATAGAGAGAAGCTTCTGATTTTAAAAAGTGCTATTTTATTTAATTTTGCCCAGGTGCTTAAAATTTCATCAACTTTCTTTTTGCTATTTCAGTTTTCTTTCATCTTCTCTGTATTTTATTCTGGGCATGTGCTTTGGGTACTTATCTATCACAATAGCTGTGAGTATTTTAACCTCAGTTACTTTCCATAGGACATAATGTATCCTTCTGAGGTATATTCTCCAAGTGTATCTTTTATCTCATACCTGTGGGGACTTTCTGGGAGACAGTTTAATTCTATCATTCTCATAAAATCACAGAACTTCCATCCCATAAGTTAAATATCAAGTAAATCATTAAAAGAATATAGACAAAAAGCTTATGCTTACTAAAGTCAATGCATAAATAGACATGAGGAACTTCAATGGAAAACCCTCAGGTACTTGAGATGTCTATAGTTATAGACATCTTTCTCAAATTCTGTAGACAAGACCACTTTCTTCTTTTCTCAGAGTTCTCCATCAATAGGTGCAAGGTGGAGACAGTTATTGCCCTTAAAGTAAACAATCTGCATGTAATAACTTGTTTAATTACAACAACCATTCAAGGTAGAGATTGTTTTTATTTTATGCATTTTAGAATTGAAAAAAACTGTGGCATAATTTCCTTTTCCTGGGTTGCACAATGAATGGAAAAGCAGACTTCTGCATTTGGGAATGTGGTGGGGTAAATACTCAGAGCGTCCTCACACTGAAAAACAAGCAGACTATGGATAAAGTATATTTTAATGTATTGATGCAATTGTATTGACATCATAGTAACATTTTAAATCATTACGCAATAATAGAGAATTAATTTAAAACAATTAAAAATAGCCATTTAAAAACCCAGCAAGGACCACCCTCACAGCCATCAATCTAACAAACAAGCAAGCACAGAACAAATTGAGGAGAGACTGGAACCAGAAGCACGGTGAAATAAGGAAACACTAAAAGTGGGTTTCCCTTAAAAACAAAGTCTAACATCAATGATCATCGAATTTTTTTTTTCGAATTATACTTTCAGTAATACAATACTTCTAAGACAGCTTATAAGTCATAGGAACAAATAACTTTTTTATGAATTATATATATTTGTGGGGTACAGAATCGAATATCAATACATGCATACAATGCATGGTGATCCAATCAGGATAATTAGTATACTCTTGTTTATGAAACAAGTCAATCTTTGTGACCCTTAACTAGTTACTCACCCACCATTCTATATGGTGCTGTAATGTTAGGTCCATGTCATTATACATTTATGCAAATCTATAGAAGAGTGAATCCTAATGTAAACTATGGGCCTTGGGTAATTATGATGTGTCAATATTGGTTCAATTGTAACAAATGTACCACTTTGGTAAGGGATGAAATGAGTGGAATAGAAGGTATATGGGAAATCTCTGTTATTATGCTCTTAATTTTTCTGTGTATCTAAAATTGCTCTAAAAAAAAAGTTTTTATAAAAACTGAAAACACTCTGTTTAAAACGTACTAAATTTTCTATTTTATTTTATGGTATTCGGTTCTATTCTATTTTAAAATGTTAGCCATGATCCGCTAAGCTGATCTTAAAACATGCTAATGTGTTGTGACCATTATTTGCAACTCTTCCGTAATCTCAGTTGCAAGTGTTCTAATCTACAGTACTCACTCCTGTCTCTCCAGCTCATTCCCTTCAAATCCACCACTCCAAAAATTCTTTGTCCAGTTTCCCCAAAATATGTCATGGATTCTACCACCTATCCAATATTGCTCACTGTCCTCTTGACTTCATATTCCTCCATGCCCAAATTTGATGCCATGGTTTATCTTATTAATCATACCCCTGCATGTACAATGAACCCTTTTGCCCCCTTTCTTCTTCATATCTATCTGGAAGGAGCCCAAGTCTTGCTAGACAAAACTTTCCACCAATCTGTGCAGATATATTTGCTGGAGCAAAACCACATATCTGTTATTAGTTTTACGTTAAATTTTAAACCGCTAACTTCAAGCATTATTTTATTAGTACACTATCACATCACCTTTTTCCATAATCAATCAAGAAAATAAAAAATTCAGATGAGAACACCCCAAAGCTACAACTACCAACTCTACCTGTTTACTTGTATGCACACCTATAGACTCTGCATTCTCTCTCAACATTCCATACGAATAGCATATTTCCTATCTGATATGCCAAATTTGACACTTGTGACTAGATTCTATTTTCTCTCACTCAGTCAATTACAGTCTTTAGCAATTTTCCCCTTCCACCATCCAAGAAGAGTGCCTGGCACTTAGTCTCACAATGAATATTTTTGAATAAATGAATGTAATTTTTATTGGCAATAATCCACACTTAATAAAATAAAAAGGAGAGGTATTAACATTTATTGCTGAGTTTTCAATGTCTGTGTATATTGAGGTTTTCAAGTCAACATATATTACTTAAATATATACAACTTGACTCAAAAATTATATGCAATAATTTTAGAAAAGATGAATTGATGCCCATTTTACTTGAACATTTCTCCCCTGCAGCTGTCTCATCAGTTCGTTTTACTAATGTCATAGGAAGTAATCAATGTGTTGTCTCCATGATAATGGGAATAAAAGTTGTCCCACCTCCATGATGCATGCATAAGGATTTATGATTTGGAAATTACAGAGAAAATTGCGGTAAAATTATTGATGTTCCCATCAGTTTGGGTCTAAGCCTGCAATTAATATCTTGTTTCCTGTCATTTCACTGAGGAAAATCAAATTCTAGGTTAATTAGGTAGGAATAAGCCATAGATTACTGTTCACCTTAAGAGAAACTCTGGTTTTGAAACAAAAGGCATTCAGAAGTTGGAAAAAGAAAATACATTCACAATACTTGAGTTGACATTTAGAGATGATTCTGTTAAAAATATAAAATACATTTTTTTACTTTCTGATGAAAATGTGATACTCTAGCAATCATGATTTATCTTTAGTCAATACAGCCATTAACTAGCTGACGCGTTCTCTCAATAACTACATCTAGTGGTTTTGGTGACTTTTATTTTTCACTACAGATAATTTTGTGGTTTCGCTGGCAATGTTCTAGTTTCATAGATGGTAAAATCTTCTGTTTTGTCACAAAGCCATGGCTGTTTTGCATGATATGATCACAACTGATAAAATTCTTAACAGTGACATCAATAATAGTTTTATTTTAATATTTCTACCTAAACTTAACAAAAGATGAGTACTCTCAATAAAAAAAGGAATTAAACTAATTTCCTCATTCTATTTTTTTTAATTTTTATTTTTTTAATTTAACATTTACTTTTACATATTTCTGTGGCATAGTGTGTTTTAATACCTGCATATTCTTCACAACGATTCACTTAGGGTAGATAGCATAGTTCTGCATCCCTTAGTCCACAACTTTTACTTCTACTCACCCTCTACCTACCACCCCTCCCAGCCTTCGGTAACCATTATTCTACTCTATACTTCTCTGGAAACCTTTTTTTTTTCTTTTTCTTTTTTTAGATTTCATATATGAGTGGGATCGTGTGGTATTTGTCTTTCTGTGCCTGACTTACTTTACTTAACATGGCGGTTTCCAGTTCCATCCATGTTGGTGCAAATGATAGGATATCATTTCTTTTTACAGCTGAATAGTATTCCATTGTGTATGTCTACTACAGTTTTTTTTTTTTTTTTAATCCTCTCAGCTGTTGATGGGAATTTAGGTTGATTTCATCTCTTGGCTATCGTGAATATCGTTGCAATGAACATGGGAGTGCAGGTGTCTTTTACATATGTTGATTTCATTTCCTTTGGGTATATACCCAGGAGTAAGGTAGCTGTGTCACAAGGCAGATTGATTTTCATTTCTCTGAGGACCCCCCATACTGTTTTCCACAATGGCTGTTTCAATTTCCATTCTTAATAACAGTGTAGAAGGATTCCCTTTTCTCCACATTTTTGCCAACATTTGTTATATCTGCCATGTTAATAATAGTCATTGTAACTAGGGTGAAATAATACATCATTGTGGTTTTAATTTGCATTCCCTGATGATCAGTGATATTGAGCATTTTTCATGTGCTTTTTGGCCATTTGTATGCTGTCTTTTGAGAAATGTCTGTTCAGGTCCCTTGCACATTTTTTTAAATGGGGTTATTTTTGTTTGTTTGTTTGTTTTTTGGTGTTGTTTGAGTTCCTTATATATTCTGGATATTAGCCCCTTGTCTGATGTGTAGTTGGAAAACACTTTATCTCATTCTGTGGGCTGTCCCTTCACTTTGTTGATAGTGGCCCTTGCTATGCTGAAGCTTTCCATTTTGTGTAATGTTTCTCCTGTTTTCTTCCAGTAGTTCCATAGTTTCAGGTCTTAGATTTAGGTCTTTAATTCATTATGAGTTGATTTTTGTGTATGGTAAGAGATGGAAGTCTAATTTCAGTCTTCTGCAATGTGGATATACTGTTTTCCCAGCACCATTCATTTAAGAGGTTCTTTCCTTACTGTGTATTTTTGGCACCTTTGTTGAGAATTCACTAGATATAAGTATGTGACTTTATTTCTGGGCTCTGTATTCTGTTCCATTGGTCTATTTGTCTATTTTTATGCCAGGACCATGCTGTTCTGGTTACTATAGGTTTTTAGTATATTTTGAGGTCAGGAAATATGATGCCTCCAACTTTTTTCTTTTTGTTCACTATTGGTTTAGGTATATGGGGTCTTTTGTAATTCCATAGAAATTTTAAGATAGTTTTATCTATTTCTGTAAAGAATGTCATTGGCATTTTTACAGGGATTGCATTGAATGTGTACATTGCTTTGGGTAATATGGATATTTTGATGATGTTAATTCTTTCAACTCAAAAACATGGGATATTTTGACATTTATTTGTTTCTTTTTCAATTTTTTTTCACCAATATTTTATAGTTTTCATTGTACAGGTCTCTGACCTCCTTGGTTAAATTTACTTCTAGGTTTTTTTTTTTTTTTTTTTGGTAGCTATTGTGAATGGAATTACTTTGCTGATTTCTTCTCCAGCTATTTCATTATTGCTGTGTAGAAAGGCTTTTGAGTTTTGTGTGTTGATTTTGTATCTCAACAAATTTTAAAAAATTGAAGTCATACCAACTCCTTTGTCTGACCATAGTGGAATAAAACTAGATATCAACAATAACACTGACACTAGAAAACAAACAAATACATGGAAATTAAACAACATTCTCCTAAACAATGAATGAGCTGAAGAAAAACTCAAAAAGGAAATTAAAAAATTCCTGGAGACAAATGAAAATGAAAACACAACATAGGAGAACCCACTGCATGCAGTGAAAGCAGTTATAAGAGGAAAGTTTATAGCAATATAGGCCTACATCAAAAATAAGAAATAATTCAAATAAACAACCTACCCTTACACTTCAAGGAGTTGAAAAAATAAGAACAGACAAAACCCAAAATTAGTAGAAGGAGAGAAATAGCAAAGATCAGAGCAGAAATAAATGAATTAGACATTTAAAAAAGCACAAAAGATTGATGAAACAGAGTTGGTTTTTTGAACAAAATAAGCAAAATCAAAAAATCCTTAACTAATAAAGAAAAAAGGGAGAAGACTCAAATAAATAAAATCAGAAATGAAAAAGGAGACATTACAATTGATACACAGAAATACAAAGGATTATAATAGCTACTACAAGCAAATATACGAGAACAAACTAGAAAACCTAGAAGACAGGGATAAATTCCTAGACACATACAACTTACCAAAGTTGAATCATGAAGAACTAGAAAATGTAAACAGACCGATAACAAATAATGAGATTGAAGCAGCAATAACAAGTCTCCCAACAAAGAAAATCCCAGGACCAGAGGATTTATTGCCAAATTCTATGAAACATTTAAATAAGAACTAATGCCAATTCTTCTCATACTCTTCCAAAAAAAGGAAGAGGAGGGAATATTTCCAAACTCATTCTATGACACCAACAGTAAATTCATACCAAAACTAGAAAAAGACACAACAACAACAAAAAGAAAACTATAGACCAATATCCCTAATAAACACTGATGTGAAAATCCTCCATAAAATACTAGCAAACAGAATCCAACAACATATTTAAAAGATCATTCACCATGATCAAGTGGTATTCATCCCAGGGATACAAGGATGGTTCAACATATGCAAATCAATAAATGTGATGCATCACATCAACAGAATGAAGAAGAAAAAAAATATGATCATTTCAATAGATGCAGAAAAAGCATTTAATAAAATCCAACCCTACTTCACGACAAAAATTCTGAATAAATTAGGTACAGAAGAAATGTACCTCAACATGATAAAGGCCATATATGACACATTCACAGCTAACATCATTCTGAATGGACAAATATTGGAGGCTTTTCCTCTAAGATCTGGACCAAAACAAGGATGCCCACTTTCCTCACTCTTACTCAACATAGTACTGGAAGTTCTAGCCAGCACAATAAGGCAAAAGAAAGCAATAAAAGGCACACAAATTGAAAAGGAGGAAGTCAAACTATCCCTATTTGCAGATGACATGATCATATTCAGAGAAAACCCTAAAGTCTTCACCAAAAAATTAATAGAACTAATAAATGAATTCAGTACAGTGGCAGGATACATTTTTCCAATTTTTAAACATGCTAGATTCATAATTTGTGTCTGTTTCTCCTAAAGTATAAATTTATCTGAAATCATTTCTAGTTTGACAGACAAAACATGGGTGCAAGTTTGTATTTCTTCTTTTCTATCATGGGATTATCAGCCTCAATGATATTTAAGAGATAAGATGCACTTATGTTTTAAATAACCTTGAAATGTTGCTTTGTTTGTTGTGTTTGTTCTATATTGGTATTTTGATTTCCCAAATTAGTCTGTAAGAAAAAAAAATAGTACAGGGATGGAAGTATCTGCCTTAGTCTACTGATTGCCCCAATGATTAATTAAATAAATGTATATCTAAATGCACACAAAAACAGACATACACTGTAGGGTCTCCCAGTGTCCCACACTTTCTTTTTGGGTCCTGACTGAGAAACACAGAGTGCCTCAACTGCTCCATGTTTTTTCTGGCAGGCTTGAATCCAAGCTGGAGTGATAAACATTCTCAGGCACTGTTAAGGTGTCTATATTGTTCCCCCAAACACTGAAAGACATTGGCCCCAGCTCTGAGCCATATCCCTTACATCTTCATATAAAGTCCATACTCTTACCCCCTCAGTATGCACATAGTAGGTGGAAAGTCTGTTTCTCCCACTGTCTGTTGCAATGCCATTCAATTCCCCAATAAATGCTTTAGACTGATCATTCTGTGTTTATTGCTTCTTTCTTTGGAATCCCAACTGTCTGCCTCTCAGGAAGGTTTGGGGCACTCCCTTGGGTGAACTCCCCTGCCATGGCTATTGGGGCAACTCTAGCCTCTAGTTTGGTCAGATGAAACACACACATACACATGCTCCACAATGATGCCTTATACATAACAGATATTAAATTAAGTCTGAATATTGCACTAATGATATGAGATAATAGCTTTCTTCTGATCATCTAGACAGCATTACTACATCAGTTATGGAACATTTACTTGCAAATGCAGGTGCAAGTGCAGCTGGAGATAGCCTGGTTTGTACTTGCCTCGTCAACTTTATTTTATAATAATCATTTTGGTTAATGAAAGATGAAGTAACATAGATAGGGAGCTTGAATTTGGATTTTATTTGTGGTTATGCATTAAGCATCCACAAAATTGGATGTTAAATGTGATCTGCTTATAAACTTGTTACTACATTGATGAACCAAGATTTATTTAAATGGTATTTTGGCCAAGTGGATGTCTTTTCCTCCCTTAATTCACTATACCATTACATTAAAAGTTTCTTTTCTTTAATACAAAGACTTTTACAGAAAAAATCTTTGGTCAAGGATGCACACACATACACTCATATACATATATACTGTATTAGTCTGTTTCTGTTGCTTATAACAAAATACCTGGAACTGGGTAATGTATAAAGAAACAATATTTATTGCTTACAGTTTTGGAGGCCAGGAAGTCCAAAGTCCAGGAAACACATCTGGTGAAGGACTTGGTGATGGTGACAAAGGGTTCTCACATGGCAGAAGGGTAGAGCAGGGAGCAAACTCCTCATGCACTCTCCTTTTAAAGCGTTTTAAAACCACACGCACAACCACCATTAAAACATCAAATGGATTAATCCATTCACTATGGCATGGTCCTAACAATCTGATCACCTCTTCAAGGCCCCACCTTTCAATTACCGTATTAGGATTTCCCACTATCAACATAGTGGGGATTAAGCTTCAAAGAATTGGGAGAACAATCAACCCACAGCATCTATGTTCATAGACATGTATATATATGAGTATACAATTAGATGGGACATCTAAAATGCGTTTGTTTTCGGATGTCCAGTCTAAATATATACACTGTGGTAATCTTAGTAAATTTTAGATGAATAAATTAAATTTTGAGTCCTAACTTCTTGTTATGTGGTTAGAAATATTTTTGCTAGTTTAAAGAAAAAGTGATATGGGAGGGAAAGAGACTGGGAGTTAAATTAAGTTCTTAGACTACTTGTCTTGCGCTTTTAGGCTTGATAACTTCATATAAGTTTTCTATTGTTTCATGGGATACATATTCATTTAACTTTTCTAATCTATCTGTTTTTATTTTTCTTTTAAAAGCAGGAAACATTTATTTTCATATATAAGTTCATGGTTAGAATGACATTGAGTTTCTGAACAGTAGTTTTAAACAACCAAGAAATTGTTTCTATTTGATACTCTGCAACCATTTTAAAATATTTTCAATACTACTGATCATTTTCTGCCCTGTTGGTTGTTAACATAATAATCTGTGCGTACATTGTCAATTGCCTGAACTTAAAGGGGCAGATGATTCTAAACATGATTTCGTTGTTTATATATTTTTTTCTCTGTGAAGCTTTTTTGCTACTTCTTTATGTGATCCTGGTAAACAAACTATATATAATTTCCTGAAACATATCACAAACCCCAATTTTAAAACACATAATCAGCAATAAACTTGCTAGACATTAGTGAAGTGTTGATAGTTCAGAATTTAAAATTTGTAAACTTTTCTCTAGTTTTCTTTACTTTTCTGTTTCCTTGAGAAATAAAATGGAGTTTTCTTGAAAAGATACCATAAAGTTGAGATACGATTTTCAGGAGAGCTCTCTCTAAGACTGCATAATTCTTTCACAGCCAAATATTGTTCCTTCTCTTTATTATTTCTTCGTTTGGGACATATATGTTGAATATTTGTCCAAAACTGGCTGTCACTCTTTGCTTTCTTATTGCCCTTGGAATGGTGGTTTATCATTTGCTCTCTTACTATCAAGACATTCCTTTCTAACTCACTCAAAATGTCTCAGTGTCAGCTGTTTTCCTCTAAGTGGTTACGGTACAGACCACGTGTCACAAAGTAAAATTCTTGCAGATCTAACAGGTTAACAAAAATATATAATAAAAGTGGGCAGGAATAAAAAAAAGCCTACTGACAGAAATAGAATAAAATTTTATTCTTACTACACTGTATTTTAACATTTAGAATAATAAAACTATATGTGACACTGGACATTACAGTTTTTATTCCAAAATTAAACATACAAATTAAAAATATATAAAAATTGTGTTTCTTTAATAAATTATTGGTCGTTTGATTTAGAAACAGAAATTTCACTTTTTGGAAATCAGATTTCGTAACCTAGATAGTAATATTCAGTAGTCAAAATGGAAAAGTAGTTGTCAACAGAAGAACTTTTAAAAATGGATAATGATTACATATGCAGGATTTTAAAAATTAATTAAAGCATTAATCCAAAAATTGTTGGAGACATATAATATTACCATTTTTTGTATATATTACAGCATTGCAATACAATAATTTCTTCATTCAGGCTCTGAATATTAAGTGGAAAATGTACCCAAATAGTAATAATTATTCCTAAAAATTATCAGGGGTACTGATTATCCAAAAGAAGCAAAGTATCTAATTATGTTTTTGAAAAATGTTGGCTTATTTTTTTAAATAAACTCATTCACACAAAAACAAAACAAAACTAAAAGAATAAGAAGGAGGAAAAACAATTAAGAAACAAACAGAAGACATCACAGATGTCCAGGCACTGTTCAACCCACAGACAGCCAATGTGGTATATCTACTCTATTATCAGTAGACTTTTCCTTAAGGAAGTTCTATTGGGCGCATCTATTTCTCTCTTTATCTTGTGCATTGCACATTCTCTTGCCTTCACTTGGCACAGTCTGCATTAGATAATTTGATTTCTTATGTGACCTTCATGGTGTGAACACTTTAATTTTCATTGGTTTTATTTTCTTTTTTCTGTATTGCCAAGATTCTTTGGTGGATCTACTTCTCTTCACATTACGATGGGCTATTTTTTTTTTTTCCTTCAAGAAAATCTATCTTCTGCGGAAATTACAAATGATTCTTAGTTCAAAACATATATAAAGGTAGTCTTCCTGCCCCACCTTCCAAATGTAAAGACTTTTCTTAACACAAAGGAGCTAGACGAATAAGTTCTAGAGATATGCCTTACAAACAACATAGTGCCTATAGTTAATACAATATTGTGCATTTCAAATTTGCTGAGTATAAATCTCATGTCAAGTGTTCTGACCACATACAAATATACACAAATACACAATACAAACAAACAAGCAAAAAAAAAAAAAGCAGCAAACAGACAGAAGGAAACTTTGGGAGGTGTTGTATATGTCTATTATCTTCATTGTGGTGGTGGTATCATAGTTGTTTACATATGTCCCAACTCATCAAATTGTACACATTAAATATGTGCAGTTCTTTGAATGTTAGTTATTTTTCAATAAAGCTGATATTTTAAAAAGGAAAAAAGAACACATGGGGTCAAGCATGGCAAATAAAACCTAAGAGGTAATTTGTTAATTACAGGTGAAACTGCTGACTTGCCACATTTACTGTAAGAATAAATGACAAATTGCACTTTTGAATCTTCTAAGAGAGTAAATTGTTGCCCAGTTATAGAGTGACATTTGGCGGACATGCAGAGGCTCATGTGGAAAAGAAATGTCATTGGTGGCACGGATTTTTTAATATATAAACATATAGTGAGGTAACTCTCTGAGGCCTCCTTTATAAGAAAACTAAGTCAGGATGGCTCCATGCCCATAATCTAATCACCAGCCAAAGGCCCCCAACATCATTTTATTGGCGAGTAGCTTCTCAATATATGAATTTTGTGGGAACACAAACATTCAGGCTGTAGCAGCCATTCTACCACTTTTATTGTTACCCTCCTGCTACTCATTATATGAGTTACAATATATCTTGAAACAGCAAGTCAACATATATTTTAAATGTCTTAAAGCCAACTATGTACCCAGTAGAACCTATTCATGGGAGCCTACTTACTAGGTCCAGAGTTAGAATATTAGATGCTTAAATAACCAGTACCCACATTTCCACTATTCATATAAATATTTTTTATTTAACAAATCTACTCTGTGTACATTGTTTTAATTTATTCAACAAATATGTATCAAGTTTCTATTATATTCCAATCAGTGCTATTCTTTATGGTAAAAAAACAATGGTGAATAAACATACAAATTTGTTTCCCTTATTTAATTCCCATCCTACTAGGTGAGACAGGAAACAAATGAATTAAAAAGTAAATATACAATATGTCACATGGGGATATTTTTTATGACAAAAAATAACGTAGGGTAAGGGAATTTAGACTAGCACTAGCTAGTATTTTATAACATGTGGCACAGAAGGTGCTATCTAAGGATATGTAATTTGTGGAGAACATAAAAAATGGAGAGTGCAAAGTAGGCAAATGTGTAACGTTGTACCAGATCAAATATGTAGCAAGTGTACATGATGTGAAGTAGGAAAGAGTTTGTCATAATGGATAAATTCCAGTAAATCAGGAGAATAGGGAAGAGAAAGCCAGAGCCATATTTTGGGGATGCAATTAGCATTGGAAATGGGAAATTTGAATTTTGGGGTGCCTTTATCCTTTGTGTTACAGCATATTCATCATCTCAAACCTTGCTCATTCAATGCTAGTAGAGGGCCTCAGACCCCAAACAAATGTCGCCACATGTTTATAAACACATTATTGTGTATTAGTACTGCTCCCGTTTGACAATCATCAAATTATCTTTTAAGTCATCATAGCAGTATAATGGCTTTGGATCTGGAACTAAATATCCTATGAAGTTATTGGTAGATTCTGCAGCATGAGTGTAACAATTTGCACTTATATTTATATTTTGTACTTTATATTTTTATAAAGTAAGTATATTTTTAATTTAAAAATTATCTTTTTTATATTTTGAAAAAAATATGAGCTAGGCTGCTTTATATGGAATAGACTAAAAAGTGAGAACGTGCAAAGATAAGAAGTCACTGCCATGGTGCAGGTGAGAGACAACTGTACTAAGAGGTAGCATTGGTAGTGGTAGGAGGAAAATGCATGAAGGAAGCACAAACAGATTTGCTAAGCATCAAGACGTGCAACGTGAAATGCAAAGAGAACTCATATGTAACTCCTGCATTTGATCTGAGCAACGGAGCAAGTAGTAGTATCACTTACTGATACCACCATAATGGGGAAGAGCTAGTTTGGTGAAGACAGATCAAGAATTAATGTTATATTGAGGTGCCATTATACATCTAATGTCAACATCAATTTGTTTTGGATATATGAGACTGGAATTCCAGGGAGAGGTCCAAAAGGTAGAAATAATCTTGGAGGTTTCAAATAACAGTTGGTACATATAAATCCAAGAAAGCAGATAAGTATAGGGGGAAACTCCTTGAGGAGGCACGAGGTAATGGAAGTAGGTGCACAAGCTGAAAATGTGTCTTTAGATAAGAGCAGATACAGATCCCTCATTATAGTAGAATTGAAAGCAGAATATATGGCTACAGATGTAGGAAGATTGTTATATCTGTTAGTAAGAAAAAAAGAAAAAAAATCCTCTGAGATTGCTTTAAATATGTCAAATGAAAATCGAAGTCATTCAGCCCTGTAAAAGGAGAGAAGAGGCACATCTGAGGTTTGAGATGAAATGAGAAGTTGTGAAATAGTCATTCGGGAGAGTAAGAAAGTCATTCAACTACAGAAACACGTGTGCTAGAAAGTTCTAGACAATTATTTGAGTTTGGAGCCATATATTTCAAGAGAGATTTCTTCCTACAATGCCTGTTTTTCTGCAGCCATGTTCAGTTGCCTACAGGTGCATAGTTAATGGACAATTGGATTTAAACCAGTGTTGGGTTTTTTACAGGCAAGTGTGAAATGCGAAAGAAGGGCAAGAAGGCTAAGGTGATTAATTACAAAAAGGCCATACAATCTAAGCTGTATAATAAAGAAATGAGAACTTGACTGTGTAATGGACAGCAAAGAAAATATAAGATCATCTGGATATCCTGTCCTGATGGGAAAGATTTGCTGAGTTGAAAGTTAAGAGTATTAAAAGAAGTGACCTAGGAAGATGGAAGACAGAGGTCAGAGAATGCAATACTTGAAAATGAGATCTGGGAAAAGATGTAGTTATCAGCAGTCATAAAGTTTAGGGTAGGGAAACTGAAGTAGGTTGCTGAGCTATGTAAACAGATCATGAGGGGAGAGGAGTTCAAAAAACTGAAAGGCTGAGTAGTTGAAACTACTCAGGGGGAAACATACAGGCACATCCCCCTGCCACCACCACACACACACTGAGCCAAGTGCTAGCATCTAATAATAGAAATAAACCACTATAGACAACTGTAACTACAAAAAGTAGCCAAAGTAAAATATGAAGTCATGTACTTTTAAAACAGTTGTTTCTACAAGGCAAAGGGAAGAATAATATTATGGAAGAAGTAGCACGTGTCAAAGAGGACATGGACTTCGCCTCTAGGCTTTAGAGTCAATTTGTAGCAAATTTGGTGTGGGAGAAAATATAACCACTACTTGAGAGAACTTTAAAGCAAAGAGTGTCATTTAGGAAATGGGATATCACTCAGAAAGTTAACTTAGACATTATTCTACAGGACTTAGGAGAGAATATTATTTGGATATAATATTATTTTATGCACATCTGCCAATGACAGAACACATAATCAGGCATAGCAACGTATGTGAAAATACACTGCACATTTTCTATTACGGTGGCAGGAAAGCTCAGGTTACTCAAACATTAGAAACTCTTGTATGTATGTATATTTTTTTACAATTAATGTATTCAGGTAAAGTTAATTACCAACAAAGCAACATTTGGGGAAGTATATAACTCATAATTTTATAATCAAAATGACATCTAACCTTTCCTTTCAAAGCTGGATTTGTAGACCAGAACCATCATAATCACCTGGAATCTTATTGGAAATATGGTTATTACAGAAACTTACTGAATTGACATCTATATGTTAAGAAGATCACTAGGTGATTCATATGCATTTTAAAAATTAAGAAGCATTATTTTAATATGCTTTCTTAACGTACCATTCTAAATGTTATCAAGACTTTTCTGGTTACCAGTTAGTGCACTCTTCCTCTGCCTGTATTTGGTATCAGCCAATATTTTTCCAGAACTAATCCAGATCTGAGATATGAAAAACTTTAGCTTTCACCCAACATATTGTGACTCAAGATTAGGGCCTATCTGATTCTAGATTAGCTTTGATATTTTATACTCTTTGAATGAATGACAGCTTCATTCTGCGATGTAATGCCAATCACACATAGCTGTTATGAGCTGATTGTGTCCCTCCAAAATTTATGTTGAAGTCCTGACTCCTAATGTGATTATATTTAAAGATAAGGCCCATAGGAAGCAATAAAAGTTAAGGGAGTCCATAAAGGTGGTGCTTTAATCCCGCAAGACTGGTGATCTTTTTTCTCCATGAGCATGCACAGAGGAAAGACCATGTGAGGACACTGAAAAGATGGCCAGCTGCAAGCCAAGAAGAGAGCCCTTGCCAGAAATAAACCCTGTTAGCACCTCAATCTTAGACTTCTAGCTTTCACAATTAACGAGAAAATTAATTCCTGTTGTTGAAGCGTCTTGGTCTGTAGTATTTTGTTATGGCAGCACTAGCCACCTAATGCAATAGCCTACTTAAAACAACTGGGTCTTTCTCTTATTTTTCTTTTTGAGAAATTTTGTGTTTTTCTTCTAATAGTTATATTCCTGTTTATATATTTTTAATACATTTAACCCCCTCTTTATTATTGTGATGGTTAATTTTAGGTGTCAAATTGACTAGATTAAGGAATACATAGAAACCTGGTGAAGCATTATTTCGGGGTGTATCTATGAGGGTGTTTCCAGCTATGAGGGTGTTTCCAGCGAGATTAGCATGTGGGCCTGAATGGACTAGGTAGGAAAGATCTGTCCTCAATATGGATGAACACCCTCCAATCTACTGGGGACCCAGAGAGAACAAAAACAGAGGAAAAGGCAAATATTATTTTACATTCTTCTCTCCTGCCCGTGGACATATGAATCTAAGACTCTCAGCGTTTGGGTCCTAAGACTTATACCAGCAGCACCCCTGGCTCTCAGGCCTTTGGTTTCAAACTAAGGATCATAACATTGGTTTCCCTTGCAAGATGCTAAATGTTCCCTTTTCCTTTTAGTCTTTATCATCCAGTTGTCAAAAGCTATTTCACTTTTCTTTTTTTGCCATTTTCCTCCTCCAGAAACTGTGCAACTTGAAGGGGGCCCCTTTAATTGCAGCTGTTCCTTTAGATCACTTCTGTCTTTATGAATTACACCTGATCCTTTCAATGGTATTTTCCCTTTAAATAGTGCATCCTTTGAAATGTCTTCCTATAATCTTCGCTCTGTTCTGCCAAGACACTTTTCCTGTATTTTGAGATTTAGGGATGGGTTGATTCTTTCTGATGGTTATTTCAAATCATTGTTAGGCCCTGATGGAGTTTGGATGTGTTGCCCCCTCCAAAACTCATGTGGAAATTTGATCTCCAATGTGGCAGTGTTGGAAACTGATTGAGTCATAGGGGCAGATCCCTCATGAATGGATTAATGATCTCCCTGGGGTAGGGGGGATTAATGAGTGAGTTCTCGCTCTATTAGTTCCCGAACGAGCTCGTTGCTTAAAAAGACCCTGGTACCTTCTCTCTCTTGCTTCCTCTCCCCATGTGATCTACTTGCACCCACTGTCTGCCTGCCACTTTCCACCATGAGTAGAAGCAGCCTGAGGCCCACACCAGATGCAGCTGTCCCAGAATCGTAAGCCAAATAAACGTCTCTTCTTTATAAATTACCCAGTCTCAGGTATTTCTGTTGTAGCAACAAAATATGGACTAATACAGTCCCCTTTGCCAGACTCCCCCTTACTATTTTCTTCCAGTTTTTATCAGTCTGTCTTTGCTCACCAAAAGTCTTTGCAGATCGGCAGTGATAGGACAGTAATGTGACTCAGTGATCACTGGGATTTGCTGATTTTCTTTTTACTCGTAATTCTTTTATGACATCACTATGCCTTGTGCAGATTGTTTTATTGAAAACATGGTTTTACATAGACTTGACTTTTACTACCTTGTTATTCATCACTTGGGAGGGAAATTTTGGCAGAAAGCTAGTAGCTATGCTGCTGACATTGTTCTAAGCTATGTGAATGTGCTCTCACTACTGATTTTAAAACCTTGACTTGCTAATCTACCTAGTGCTACTGGCCATCAAGACTAGAACCTTGCCTCATTCTTTTAGGCTCCTCATGTTCTCTAGAAGTGTGGATTTTAGAGCAATACACTTTAGGCTTATGTTTGTATAAATTTAAGTTTTCTAACTCTTAAAATTGACTGAAAATTTCATAATAATTAACAAAAAATCTTTTTTTTTTCTATTTTGACCAAAAGAAAAAAAAAAAAAGAAGTGGTTCAACATCAGTTCAAATACTAGAAACTATGAAGAATAATCATTCAGCATGTGAACAGATAAGTAAAATAGAATCCATAACTAACATTTGAGAAGAAAAAACATTTATTTTCTTCAGTCTTTTAAAAGATGTCTTAATTTTTATAAATATGAAATGTTGGTAAAACTGTTGACATGGTGGGATTTTTTATTTATTTTAGCTGATTTCTTGTGTCTAAAGATTAACCAATCTCCCTTGTCAAATTCTTGGAAATTTAGGTTTATATCATGCATAAAGCTCCTAATCACACACAGAAGGAATAGTGTCGTTCATCTTTGATCCATGGGGGGAAAGATAATAAGACTATCCACTGCAGAATTTTTAGTAATAGTATAAGTTTGAGCAAAAATCCAAATACCTATGAAAGGAAAATGATCAAATATATTTGTTACATCCATAAGTTGAATACTATTCATCCAAAACAATGAAGGATTGTGCTCTTATATTGAACCGTATAAAAAACATATTAAAGCACACACACACAAGATTTAGAAAGTGTAGAATATTCTCACTTTATCTTAAAGGCATTTATATGTAATAAATTCATAAGCCATCTGAGAATCTGTATATAGGAAGTGAAATTAAAGCCTGAAGATTTGAAAGAACAGTAGTCTTCTGCTATCATTGTCTATTTATAAATATGTCCTTGCATTTCTAGAATATATAGATGCATAGAGGTTCATGGCCATTTTTAAAATAACATTTACAATAATAATGAAAATATGAAATACTTAGGAATATGGAAAAAGATGTACAAGATGTGCATGAATTATAAAACATGACTGACATAAATCAAAGAATATCTAAATAGATAGAAAGGCATACTTTACTTATGGATTGGAAACTAAATATTTTCAGTTGTCAGTTCTTCAAAAAACAATCTATAGATTCATCATAATGTCAATCAAAATTTCAGCAGGATTTTTTATAGAAGTTGACATGCTTATTTAATAAATTTATATGAAAATCAAAATAACCTAGAAAAGGGGAAAAAAAACTTTGAAAAAGGAATAATGTTGGAGGGCTTTTAGTGCATGATTTAAAGGTAACCAAGAGAGTTTGATGTTGGTGTCAAGGTAGATGAATAGATCAGTGGAAAATAATATATGGTTAATTGATTTTCATCAATATTAAATAAAGTGATGTCAGCAAGATAAGCAAATAGGAGTTTCCAGGCCTTATTGCCTAATAGAAGCATCAATTTGAACAACAATCTACATATGAAAATACTTTCACAAGAATTAGGAATATAGGTGAAAGATTATAGCATCTGGGTATAGCACAGAGATAAAAATATGCATTGAAGAAGGTAGAAAAGACAGTTTCACATTATCTATGTCACCCACTCTCCAAGCCCACACAGCACTGTATAGAAAAAGAAACCCTTTGTGTGGGGGAAAGAGTGTAAAATCAGCTCCCAATTTCATGGTAAACCCCAGAAACAGGGCTACCCCAATAAGCCACAGTGCCAGGTTGCCTGCCAAGTACCCAGGCTCTAGGACTTCCTTCATGAACGCAGTTGCCAGGGCCACACCAATGGACTCCAGTGCCATGCTGGTACCTGAAGTCCCAGGCCAAGCCCCATAGTACCAGGATCCAGCCCAGCTTCTGCTGACCCAGGATCCATGCCTGCCCCAGCATACCCAGGCTCAAGGCCTGTCCAACAAAAGCCAGTCTGTAAAGGCTGGAAGAAATGCCCGCTTTTTCACAGGCACAGACACCAACACAAGGTCACAAGAATCACAAATAATCAGGGAAACATGATTCCACCAAAGAAATAAAATAAAACATCATTAACCAACCCTAGAGAACTATCTGACAAAGAATTCAAATAATCCTTTTAAAAATGCTCACTGAGCTATAAAAGAACACAGATAGACAACTAATCGATACAAGAAAACAATACATGAAAATAATGAGTTCAACAAAGAGATAGAAACAATAAAAAAAATGAACCAAAAAGAAATACTGGTGTTGAGAACACAATGTCTAAACTGAATAATTCCATAGAGAGCTTCAACAGCACACTTGATCAAGTAGAATAAAGAAAATCAGTAAGTGTGAAGACATGTCTTTCAAAATTTCCCATCAAAGGAACAGAAAGAAAAAATAAGTGAGTGAAGGAAAGCCATAGGATGTATGGGACACCATCAAGTGCACCAGTATGTGGAAGTACCAGAGAAGGAGAGAAAGAGAAAGAAGCAGAAAGCTTATTTAAAGAAATAGTGACAGAAAACTTTCCAAATCTGGAAGGGAAAATGAACACCAGATCAGTAAAGCATGAAGAAACCTAACTAGATTAAACATAAAGACATCTTCACTGAGCCAAATTATAGCCAAATTTTCAAAACTCAAAAACAAGGAGAGAATTTTGAAAGCAGCAAAAGAAGAGCAACTCATTACAAACACATGAAACTTTGTAAAACTGTCAGTGGATTTCTCAGCAGAAACCTTACAGCCTAAGAGAGCGTGGGATGACATATTTGAAATGCTAAAAGGAAAAAACTGCCAACCAAGAATACAATACTTGGCAAATCTGTCCTTCAGAAATGAAGGAGAAATAAAGACTTTTCCAGACAAACAAAAGCTGAGGGAGTTTGGCACCTCTAGACCTGCCTTACAAGAAATGCTAAAGGGAGTTCTTGAAGTTGAAATAAAAATAAGCTAAATGACAACACAAAAGCACGTGAAAATATAAAACTCACTGTAAAGGTAAGAATATAGTCAAATTTATGATACTCTAATATCATGATGGTGGTGTGCAAGTCAGTTTTAACTCTAGTATAAAAGTTAAAAGACAAAAAACTTTTAACTAGCATTGGAAAAAACTGTAGCTTGTTAGTCAAAGGGAACAAAGTTTCTGTTAGACAGGAGACATAAGTTTTGATATGAATCACACAGCAGGACAACTATAGTTAATAATAATGTATTGTATATTTCAAAATAACTGAGAGTAAATTTAAAATGTCTCACTATAAAAAATGATGAGTAAGTAAATGGATAGTTATGTTAAATAGCTTGATTTAATCATTCCACATTGTATATGTATAGCAAAACATCACATTTTACCCCATAATTATATATAGTAATAATTTTTCAATTAAAAATAATATTAATTTTAAAATGTTTTTAAATTAGGTAAAATTTAAATAAATAAATAAAAATAGCTGTAGCTACAATAATCTGCTAATGAATATCTAGTGTTTAAAAAATGTAAATTGTGACATCAGACATCAACTACATAAAATATGGGAGAAGTTAAAGTGTAATATTTTTTAGGCAAAGTTACATTGTTATTAGCTTAATATAAACTCCTGTTACATGTTTTATGTTAACCCCAGAGTAAGCACAAAGCAAAAAACTGTCTTAGATACTCAAAGGTTAGAAAGAAAGGAAATACAAAGGAAAAAAAGAGTTTGGCAGTTTTTTTTAAATTTAAATATACATCTATCATTGGACCCAGATATTCTCCACATAGGTATTTATTAAAGAGAGATAAAAGCATATACCTGCTCAAAGACTTGAACACAAATCTTAATACCAGCTATATTTGTAATAGTCAAAACCTTGAAACATCCCCAATGCCAATCAACAGGTGAAAGCATAAAGAAACTGGTGTGCCCTTAAAATAGTAATGAAAAAGAAATAAACTAGTGATATATTCAACAACCTGAATGGATCTCAAAAGAATTATGCTGAGTGAAAGAAACCATACTTCTATCCCTCCTTCCAAAAATGCCTAGTACATACTGTATATGTCCATTATCTAATATTCTAGAAAATGAAAACTAATCTATATTGGTATAAATTAGATTAGTTTTTCCTGGAACAGAGAGTGTTGAGAGAAAGAAATTACAAGGGGTAAGGAAGAAACTTCTAGAAGAGATGAATATGCTCATTTTCTTGACAGGTGATTGTTTCAGGAGATACACATATACTAACATCTGGTACACACATGTTTTCTTTTTAATTAAAAACATAGTGTGTCTGATTTCCAGATCACTTATCTCATTATGTTTTGTAGAGGATTCTCAAAGCAAATGTACTTCACAGGGCCCGGTTTTCCAAAGCCTTGCAGGTCCAAATATTGACTTTGTGGAAGACCGGAACTTTTCCTCAGGCTATAAAGTCTCTGGTGTAAAATAAAGATTTGTGGCACAGCAAGGTTGCTGGCTCAAGGACAGACTAGTTACTGATTGTTATGCAAAGATACTGAGAAATTGCTGTAAGATCACTTAATTGTCTGATGGAATGTCATCTGACTTGTTTCACTGAAAGTTACCAGCCTATATTAAACTATTACCCCACCTATGTTCTCTTCCTATAACTTCCTGGTCTGGAAAATAAATGCAGGAAGAGAACCCCAATTTGGGGTTAATTTCCCAAGGAAGGGATGCCTCTCACTTGAGTGTTCTGGGGGAGATTAACCACTTTGGGGTCTCTCACCACTCAGAAGAGATGAGCTTTGAGTAATCCTTTGCGGCTCTGTCACCCAGGAGATGTGGGGTGACAAATCCATGGGGGGCAAAGCAACAATGTTTAATAACCTATTACAAGACATTGCTACTGTATAATGTATTAGAGGGTATAATCTTGTGTCCAGAGTTTTGCCACTATGTACAATGCTGATTATCATATCCTTTTTGATACATACTCATATACTTTATTTTGTTTCTTTCTCTCTTTGATTTTGAGATTGTATTAGTTAGGGCAAAGCTAGTTACTATAATAAACTACAATATATTAGTGATTTGACACAATCAGAATTAATATCTCACTCATTTCATAGTCATTCTGGAACTTAGAGTGACAAAAGCTCTTTCATTTTCTACCAATCTTCCAAAATTTCCCTGAGAATATCCTCTATTACAGATTAACCTGAAGGTGAAAAAGCATGGAGGATTACTGCAAGGAAAATGGAGTCAGTATAGTCAAGCCCCCTCGCCTCATATCCAGCTGGGTATAATTCAGTACATCCATTTTAAACAAGTTATGTAAGAGTGGTGTAACTGCATATGCACCCATGTACCCCTTGGTTAGTTGCCATTGTTGTGTGCTTTCGGTATAAAAGGCAGCAGCTCTGAACCACTGGCCGGCAGAGCTCGCATTGGAATAAAGTATTTTTATCCAGTTATTGGCCACCAGAATCTTTTTTTCAACTACCTGACTCACATGACCTGCACAGGACTGGGTAGTGGGGTCTGTGACCCAGACCAACAATTACCCATAGGAGACACTTACAAATTATGCCTGAAGTAGCATACATCCATTCACAGCTAGATCTCAGCCATATGTACACCTCTACTAGCAAAGGGACAGGGAAATGCAGTCTTTGTCAGCGACACTTAACAACTCCAAATTGTGAAACGAGACATAAAGATTTTCAAACATCTCTTACTGGTGATACAAATTTTAGTGGACAAACTTATTCAAAATTTAACAGACAATAGTTTATATGATCCCAAAACTTATAACATCCCATTCCCTCTAACAATGTATGAGTTATTTTTTCCTTATATTTTCATTAGCACTGGATATTATCAACAGTTTACATTTTTGTCAAGTATATCATATGGGTGAAAAGTGTTATACTCTTGTCTTGATTTGCATTTTCAGTCTACTGGTAAGTTTGTATGTGTTTCATTTTTTAAAAGACACCTGTATTTCTTATCCTGAATATGTACCTATAGTACCTATATAAAAGCATAATGCCTGGATTTTGGAACAATATAAGATATTTACATTTTCAGTAAACTTAAAAAAAAATAGCCTTGTCATGTAAACTGAACCCTAGTTCATCCCTTTACAAAAAACAAGGAATTCCCACATATTTTAGGTGTCTTTAAAGCGAAGTTAAAGTGAGTCCAAGGAATAAACAGAGGATTTAATATTTCCTTGGAGACTCAGAGAATCTTATTTGAATGCAGTTGATGGCCATAAAGTAGAACATATCCACTGCCAGCTAAATTAGGTGAGTTTGTATTTTGAATTTATCCCTTCAGAGATATTATCAAAAATAACCAATAGCAGTAGGGGGATCGTCAAACAAATAAATCATTTTGGGTAGCAAAGAAAGAAAAGTGCCATTGCTCCCAGTCAAATTTTGAAATGTCTGGACACAGTGAACTATCTCCTACTACAGGTTTTCGCCCTTATGGTCCTTTATGGTACAGACTATCCTTAAAAGGTTAGTTTATCAGTACCCCAAAGTAGGCCAAAATTGCCTTGTGATATTTATTTCCAGGATATTATGATTAAAGAAATTTCATACAGTCTTGCATATTTCATATTTGATAAACATTAAGTCCTAATTATATAATTCAAAAGGACATACTAGATAGGTGCCAGTTTTCAGGATAATAATCATGACATCATGACATTTCAAATTGATGTAGCCACATGGTCATGGAAAGTATGTATAAAGTAGTAAGAAGTTCTTTTCTGTAATAATGTATACATATATGCACACACACCCAGGGTACATGTACATCAGTTTTGAAGCTGTTTTCTTTAAGCTGAATGTCTCTAATGCCAAGTGTTTCTAATAGCAAGTCAAAGATATCTCCAAAAAGTTAAGTTCTATTCTCTCTTCCATTTCTTTTGCAATATCCCAAATATTGAAATATCAAAAGTCACTTAGAAAGATTGAAGGTATTTGTATGTTATAAGTTCTTAACATGCTAGAAGTGTATATTACTAAGTATATGGTCAGTGTCTGTTCTTTCTAAGGAATGTGTTCCTTGTTTCAAAACTCTGGTTAATACTTTATTTTTACATGGAAACCTTGCATATGGAATGCAATTATTTCCTGAAAAGTTTTCCTTGATTACTGAGGTCTTAAGACTATATCATTGTATTGTGTGATCATTTTCATATATAACATTTTCTATGACATGTAGTCAAGGTTTTGCTTAGGGTTCTAAGAAAGGAAATTGTAAAATGGAAATAAATGTTTATTGGGCATTCACTATTTGCTGAACACTATTCAAAGTTCATTAAGTAGATTATCATAAAAAATCTTTGTAATTATATTATTATACCCCATCCTTTTTTTAAAAAGATGTTATTTTTTAGAGAAGGTTTAGCTTCTCAACAAAATTGAGATGAAGGTATAGTGATATTCCATAAACTACTGGCCATCACCAACATCCACCACCAGAATGGTACATTTACTATGTCTGATGAACCTACATTGTTATTATCCAAAGTCATAGTCTAGATTAGAGTTCACTCTTGCTGGTGAACGTTCTATGGGTTCAGACAAATAGAAGGAGAACAGATTATTATGACAGGGAAAATGCTTTGCATGATAACATAATGGTAGATGACTCTCATTGTACATTTGACCAACCTCTGTCCATGATTTTGTAGATGAGGAAAATGAAGCTTAAAATGATTGTCACTTATCCAAGGATATATTACTAAGAAATGGCCAAGCTGGAATCAAACTTTGAAATCTTAGATCTAAGGGCTCTTTTTGTCATCCTTTCTTAAGGAATCAGTCCAAATGCAGAGTTTATGAACCTTTCCAGTTATAATTTTATAGGATTTCTACCACACTGAATACTTAATACTTACCTCAGCAGATTGAAATACCCAGATAATCTAAGACATTACTTCCCTTGGCTCAATATGCAATAAACTAAGTGAGACTCCTTAAGAGAGTTACCAGACTATTGATAAAATAGGTAAAACTTAAATTCATAGCATTTGGTTGTTATGACATAATTTGGTTTGAACTTAAGACAATTCCACTGATCGGCAGAATTTAGAATGGAACAACTGGACACAACTGGTGATGAGTGATAAGAATCACAGCTATATAGTTCTCATAAAAATGTCAAAACACTTCCTTGGTTTTTCTGGTTTTAGCTGAAACCCCCTAGAAGAAAGAGGGTGATACAGTATTTTAAGAACATAGTTGCTGAGCCAAGCTGCTGCTCTTCTCTCCACGAGGCAGAGAAGCTGAGGTTCACCCCAGCTAGGAACACTTTACTCCACCCCATCTCGAATTGATGTTGTATGCCAATTCTTTTAGGAACAACACAGTTATCTAAAAGTATATGCATATATGTGTTTCTTACAAAGCATAATGAAAAACAAAATAATCTCAAACAGATCTTTTACAGATCCATTACTGGAGAGATTTTAGAGGTCACAAATGCATTTTCAAACAGTTCTTGTCACTTTTAGGTATCCATCACAACTTTTTATTCATTTGGGGAGTAAAAAAATGTTTAAACCTTATATTGATGATTTTAGGGAACTTATCATTTTGAAATTATTACTATAAGATACTTGGGAGACATCTTACCATTTGTGATCTAGAAAGTGTTTTTTTTTTTCTGTGTGGTATGGTTTGGTACACTGGGTTCTAGCAAATGCCAAGAGTGCAATTAAAAATGTAAGTAATGGGTGGTAGCAATGACATTACATTTAATAAAACCTGGGTCAAGTGAAATTATTGCTGGACCAATGATGCTATAGAACCTTATAATTTGATATCGATGTTACCTCAGTGTTGGAGTGTCACCTGAATAATAAATCATAAAGCAAAAAATATTAAGAAATGTTAAAGTATTATAAAAATCTATACTGGTTATTAATAAGGTTCATGTTATTTGATTTAGATAAGTATTTGCTTTCATAGTATCTGAGTTAGATGCTAAAAATATTTAGTAGCTAATAGACCCTCTGTCAAAACTCATCAGATATTCTTTGAACCTATGAATTTCCAATTCATATCACCTCCTCCTGGGCTGATTAATTGAAAATCATTCAGCTGAAATATTGTTATTCTTCCTTCCTGCACCACTGTTTTGTACACATGTTTTATCTGCAAAAGAGACAAAATAAAATCCACTTTACATATTATTTCAGGAGAGGAGTATATAAATAAAATAAATCCATATATTGACATCCAAATTAATCAACTAATCAATCTTGGCTGCAGTAGTAAACATATAAGAGGATTTTTGTGTTTCACTTTAAAATACTCTCAAGATTTATATTTATGCATTGTCTGATCTAATATCATATTGAATATGTAGAACTCCTGCAGATCAATACAACAATTTACAGAACTGTCACAGTACATGAAAGAAACTCATTTAAATTACTCAAGCACTCTTATAGGAAGCACCTTTGAATTTAAATAATAGCAAAAGGAAAGTTTGCCAAATGCATCTTTCTAAACATTTCATGACAATTTCTTATGAACTACAGAACAAGGTAGAAAATTTATCTTTTTAGTAAAAGCAATATATATATAAAATTATTTCAGGTGTTAATTAATGTAGATTTGATGCACTTTTAAAGTTTCTAGAGCTGTTTCATATAATAGCCAAAAAGAATATATAAGTCCCATTTCACAAATCATTAACATGAGTTTCAGAGAGTTTTAATAATTTGCCCAAATGGCAGATTACACTGATATTCAGGGTTGCTCATTTCACAGGCAGTAAACCTTTTGCTCTACCACATTACATACTTCGGTCACATTGTACCTCTGACACATTAAATACAATGTATGCTGGTCATTTTGAACAGTGAGAGTGCACTTGAACATGAAAATGATGTATTTATGCCTCCTCAAAGAAGAAATTCAAAATCTTACTTGCAGAATTTGCAAAATAAGTGGAAGAGCGATGCCTCGTAAGGGTTGTTGAGTAAAAACCATAGCAAGAAAGAAATAGCAGTGTGGAAACTTCAAGAAACGAAAAAAAAAAAAAAAAAGAAGAAGAAAGAAAAAGAATACAAGAAAGAAATATAAGGGAATTCTGAAGTTTGCAGTCACTTATCATAATAGTTTACTACTTTGTTTAATATGCAAGTCTGACATTTTCTACCTGGTATAATTTCTCTAAATATACAAGTCCATAATTACTACCTTAGTATAACAATATTAAAAATGCATAAATAATAAATTCTACCATGAAGCTTTTTAGAATAAATTGGCTTTTTTTTTAAAGATAGAAAGGTAGTGATCTGGATTTGTTCTTTTGTACTCCCAAGAAAATGCCAAGGTGCCATTAATAGAGAAAAATCAACAGGAAGGGGGAAGAAGAGGAAGGGGGGGAGAAGGGGGCGGTAGGGAAAGAAAGAAAGAATAAACAAAGTGGGAGAGCGATCATCAGAAACCCATAATTTTCTACATATATGATTATCACAGAAAGCTTTTAGAATGTTGGTGAAACATTCTAGAAACAGAATGGGTGAAACACTACAGTACACACAAGGAGACTACGGTAGAGACAGCTTAAATTGTCTGCAAATTTCCCAAGACTCAGGACTCACAAACACCAGTCAGCAAGTGGTAGTGGGAGATGCGGGTCTGTAAAAGGAGGTTTAACTACAAGGACAGAAATGGATCTACGAATCAACCCCCTTGAAACCATCCACCTCAGCCCCATATTACCAATAAAAGTATTAGAAGGAGAGAAAAAAGAAAACGGAAGGGACGCCTAGGAAGAGGATAATCCAGCTGCAACCATCATTAAAGCAACCACCGAGTATACAGAGCAAAAACTTTTTAGCAAGTATCTACAGCTTGGCAAATATCATGAAATTTGTCATACCAGTGATATGCAGACACCTCCAAAAATTTCAGAGAATACAATGTTATCTACGCAAGACCGAGATTGCATTAGAGTTCTCATCAGCAAGTCTATACAATTAAAAAGTGCCTTCATATTTCTAAATGAGAGTGACTTTTAACTAAGGATTTTATGTCAAAACAATCAAAATATTAAAGGTATTTGTGTATGGGAGAATGTAGAAAGACTGGAACAGTAGTTATTAGGGATCTCCAGGAGAAAAGAGGCAAAAGAAAATACTTCAACAGAATAGCTGATCATAATGGCAAATCTGAGGACATGTTAACTAAGTACAAAAGAAATAAAGTAACACGCACATATCATTCTCCACATGAGGACATGTAATTTTTGGCTTTTAACACCTTTTACATAAAGATATTGAAAACACTTTGTTTCCACAATTTCTATTTCAGCTGTAGACCAGTGACTTTTAACCCTGACTTCAAAGCAATTAAATTAGAATGTCTTGTATCAAGACCCAGTTATGAGCTTGTTTGTAAAAGTGCTCCAGACTTGTTTCTTATATAGCTAAGTTTGAAAAATGAAATACAACGTACAATATGGACAAACTACAACTATCAACCTTGGAGTTTTAGAAGAGAAGGTAAAATTAATCAATTTTTACATGATAAAGAGAAAACCAGTGATGACAGGGGCTGGGAGTTTAGAAGTGAGGAGGTGGGCGATGGGAAAGTCCGGAGGGAAGCACTCAACATAGGCTGTTCACTGCCTGTGTCTGTCCTGAGTGGTCAAGAGTTCAGAATCCACGGTAAATAGTGTCTGTTCTCTACAGGTTGTTAAATATTTTAAATATTAACTTTAGTGTATTAATATTATCCTCTAACAAAATCATGAATTAAGATATTCTCTTTAGGGTTGACAGAATAAAAAATGTAAGAAAATAAACATTACATAAAGTTGTAAAATTAACATAAAATAACTAAAATTAGTAATACTTACATTGGAAAGATGTGGAAAAAGTCAGAAAGGAGAAGTTTAAGTAAATTAATGGATATTGTCTAAAACAACTAACTAAACAATCCTAGTAATATCTGTATTGTTGATTTTGATTTAAAAATTAGCTAGGGTTTAAACATAATTGACCTTTAAAAAAAAAGGACTGCGGTTGCAAAGCAGGTTGTTGCATTTCATTCTAAGTATGCACTATTAGCTTTTTAAAAATGTGCATATTAATTAGATTGAAAAAGTGTATAGTTTAAATAACAATTACTTGTTGAGTTCCATTTGTAGCTTGAAAAATATGAACAGTCATTTAAATTTAATTACTTACTGTGTGAGGAGTCAATGTAAATTTCATGCAGAAATGTTGCAGCCGATGTAGGCAGAAACAGATAGAAGCACTTTGGATGCACTTAGCATGGGCAATAACAGATCGTCCTCCCCAAGTGCACTGCTATTGTTTGTGAATGATTTCTCTGAATGGCTATTACTAACCTGTAATAAAATATGCTTCCTCTTCTGGGAGAATTCAACTCCAAGAACTGCAAAAGGTTTATGGTTTCTTTGTGTTATTGGTATCTTTCAGTATCCTGGTTCTTTCACTGAGGAGAAATATTTCATGAAAAGCAAAAGATATCTTGTATGAGACTGTGTAATAATCTCCCTCATTTTCTTCTCGGTTGTGATTTCCATTAAACCAAAGATAGACATGACTGAATTGTTGGCTTTCTGCTGATGGTTGCTTTGATGCAGACATTTCTAATTTCTTGGTTTCTCGTAGAAATATTATGACTTTTAATATAGTGGAATTACTTTTATTTGTAACAAAACTGGAATGCAGTAGGAATATATAACAGTGAGGACAGTGGCTTAGAAGACTGGCCTGACTAACAAGGCTTTCAAAAATTAGCTAGAGGAAAAATATGCCTAACTTGGGAAAGAAGTAATCTGTGGCCAAATATCGAACGTTGTGAAGAAGGAAGAGGAGGGGGAGGAGGGGGAGGATGGGAGGGGAGGGGAAGGGGAGGGGAGGGGAGGTGAGGGGAAGGGGAGGGAAGGGGAGGGGAGGGGAGGGGAAGGGGAGGGGAGGGGAGGGGAGGAGGAAGGGGAGGGGCAGCAAGCAAACTTATCATTTGAAAAGAAATTAAATTCCCATCTAGGCCAACACTTGACACTTAAAAGAATGGTAAGGGGCTCTCCATTCTCATACTCTCCTCTCCTTTTTTCCAACCAAAACATAATGTTCAATTCTCAACTGATTTTTCTTTCTTTTTTTTTTTTTTTTTAGTGAAAATTCATTCTCAGTCTTTGCTCACTTCAATTCTCCCTTTAAATTCTGTCAAAGAACCTGGACATGGAATACCGATATCTACATTCCAGGTCTTCTATTTTTTAAAATCATTCTCTGGATTTTTCCTGATGATCTAATTCGCTATAATGATTCCCAGTTCCCATTTGAATATTGCTGATGCTGAAAACCATCTCTCAGTCTTCTCTCAAAATTTCAAAGCCCATGTATCCTTCTGTCTGAGTGTCTAACAGAAATGTCAAATGTATTAAGTCCAGAAATTAACTCCTTTATATTCTGCAACCCACAAAGACTAAGTTTTGTTGATTCCACCTGCTGAATGCGTCACAGCTCTGCTTCTTTCTCTCCATTTACTATGGCCACTACCCTGATCTTTCTGAATCCATTTTTGCTTGGAATTTTCCCTCTAATTCTCCATTTGCAGCCAAAATGCAAATATGATTTTATACACACACACACACACACACACACACACACACACACACACACACACATATGTGTGTGTATATATTTATATGTACATATGCATATACATACACACATGCACACACACATATTACCTTTTTGTAACATGTGTCACATAGACATTTGGGGTTTTTTTTTTGTACAGTTCTACAGTTCCATGAGGGAATTTTCCCTTTTATTTCACACATACTTTTAAAAGAGAGCTTCTTTACTTTAGCCTGAACTTCTGTTTTTCTGAAGTAATAGAGCCATTCTAACTTGATATACTTTTAGAATAAAATGTTTATTACAACTTTTTTAAAGTAGGGTAAATTGGAAATATCCTAAATGCCCAACATTAAGAAAATATTATATACAGGTTGAGTTACATTCTTTCATTGGAATGCATGCAGACTTTTCAAATTTACTGTATATAGAGAGGCTTAAGGCGGAATATTACATTAATATTTAAGAATCTGTCCGATATTAAAAAATACTTATCCTCTTGTATTTAAATTATGTACACAGAACCTCATGGTGGTAAAGCTAACTTTCAATTCAGTAAGAAGGCTTATCATCCATTATTTCTTTAGGCAACTATTTCTCTAATTTTAATTCACAAATAGAAGTTTATTAATATGCAGATACCCCAAACCTAATGGACTGGAATCTCTGGATATTGGGGCTCAAGAACCTTCATGTTTAGCAAGTGTGTATGATAAATTTTAAAATTACTGTAAAGATTAAGAAAAACTATTGTAGACCCTTGCTGTTCAAAGTGAATCCTTGGATCAGCAACATTGTTATCACTTGGGAACATGTTAGGAATCAGAATCTCAGGCCCCTTCCCATACCAATCTACCAAAACATTTTAACAAATTTGTATGCTCATTAAATTTGAGAAGCAATGATGTAGATGATAATTCAGATCCATTTAACTCTCATGTTCATTTAAAGTCCTGAAACTTTAGTTCCAACAGATAATATAGAAAACTAAATGGCAAGAATTTTCAAGTAGAAATTGGAAGTGGGGAAAAATAGTAAGTGTTAGAGTAGCAAACTAATTTATACTGTCTCTATTTTGTCTCTTACCATCATATTATACCCAATGAGTGATTATGGATCTGAATTTAAAAGATATGAGAGACAGATTTTTCTTGAAATATATAGATAGTACTATGTCCAAAGCCCTTAAGTATAGAAGGTGCCTCTGTGATTGTATAAGTGCAAGGAGCCCAATATGACACAGGTGTAGGAAAAATAAAGATTCCTGAATGCACAGCCTTATACACATAGATCACTATATATAAATTTATATTGAAAGCAATGAAGAGTTAGTAGAAGGGTTTTTTGTTTGTCTTTTTGTTTGGTTTTTTTACAATAAATAATGAAAAAAATACTATGTTTTAGACACTCTGTAGTGAAATTAAAGTAGGAGAACGAAAACCATTTAAAAGAATATTTAAAATCATTTATGTGGGAAAAAACAACAGCTTGAGTCAAGGCAAGAAGAGAGATATAAGAGAAAATTTTGTTTCACAATGGATGAATTGGTGACAGATAAAACATGACTTCTTTGGGAGAAGTAGTTGAATATAACAAAAATTTCTCCCAGGAAGGATCATTTATATGGCATGCTTGGGTTGAGCAGTGGATTGAAGGCATGGAGAGAGATAATGAGCTTGGCCTTGGTCGTGTTTATTTGAGCCACCTCTAGTAAATTCAATGTGCAGTGGAACTTAGATCTGAAACTCAGGAAAATTACTTCTGAAATTATACAGTAGCTTGACAGCTGCTAGAATTTTGGCAAATAGATAAGGTCATCGTTGATTTCCTCCAGTAGGAGCATATTAAGAGAGGAAAACTAAAATTAGAACCTTGAGGAATATCAACAAATAAAGGGTAGGTGGAAGACAAGATGTAAAAAGAGGAGACTGAAAATGAAAAGCCAAGGAGGGAGTAACAAGTTAGCATTGCTTGAATAATATCAACTTCTTCAAATGAAATGGACCTACATTTTTTCTTTTGCTTTTATTTATTTTTTATTTTTTTGGTATACTAGTAAAAAAAAAACTTGGCTTGTTCAGGAGTGAATAAGAGTTGAAACTGTGGAGTCTCTCCATTGAGATTAATGATGACAAATAAAAAGATAAAGAAATATATTTAGTAAGTGGCTACATGTACAACTTTTCCCTGAAAGTTGATTGTACTTGCTCTTGATTAGAGCCCTGCAGTTGTTTACCTGTTGGGTATGCCCGATTCTTGACGCCCACCCGTGGTAAGACCTAGACTTGTTCAGCCAGAGAATTTTTCTATTTTCATTTCTTTTGCAGAAAATCAGCAGCTGGGATCTGATACCAGCCAACATCATTTTTGAAAAATATAAAAAAGCCATCTCTAATAGAAACAGCTTAAATAAAAAATCCTGATTCTTGGAACACTACACCCCTACTTGTCAGGTGATCTATTTCATTGAATGAGGGCTTTAATTGTATGCCTTTTTAGCCAAACCAGCTTAGAACGATGTTTGTTGTTCAATATTTTAATCAAGCCCTAGAACAAATGCTAGTAAGTAGATTTTAAGCCATTATTTTATTTCTCACAGAAGTTAAAAATTTCTTTGAGGAGATACATTATGCTGACATTCAATTTCTATAGTTGAAGTTGCATTTTATATTTGCAACTTTATCAGTCTTTGACAATATAATCTAAATATCACTTTAACACTAAGAAAAATGAATATTTTACTAGATCCTGCAGTCTTCATCTTTCTTCATTCCAACCAGTCAGTAAATTTAAGGAAAGCTAATGTGTTAAAAATTATTTGAGCAATGGATAATTGGCAAAGTGCAAAGTTTTTTTCGTAATATTTTTGCTAAAAAAAACTAAACAGCTGTGTCATTGTATGATATTATAGTGGACCCCAAAAAGTAAATTTCTAAGCCACTTTGTTTTAATTTTGTAGCTGGAAAGTACTTGCTTGTGAAAGACATCTGAGTTGGTTTAGTGTTAATGGCTGATTGCATCTCTGGCTTCCATAAACCTTGCTGCTTGCCTGTTTCAGGGAACTTGCATGCTCACGTTTCAAAAGCCCCTTAACCACATTTCATGTCACTGTAACCCTGCTTGGTAAAGCCCCTCATCTGTTTTATGGAGCCCCCCAGCTTGGGTGACTCTGCCTGGATACAGACAGGGCCAATAAAAGGCTTGCATGCCTGCTCAAGAAAAGTATATAGCCACAGCTCTCTCTGCACTCAGGGTCCCAGGATCTCAGAACCAGAGTTCACCTGGGTCCTGCTAGTGTTCCAGTCCCACTAGCATAATAAACTCCCTGACTCTCCATCTCTCCGAGTGACTGGAATTTTTCCTCACCGAGTTCTTTCCATAACAATATAACACAACAAATTTCAAGAAATAACCTCATTTATTTCCCATAGTATCATATTATATGGTGCCAAAATAATACATCAGATCTCATTTTATTACCTTACTCACTAGAAATATTTACTCTTCTAATTCCCCTGTAATTTTACAGCATATGGGAGGTCCTTTAGAATTTGTGAGGGTGTTCTTAGAATTTCCTAATCACAGAAATCTTTGAGAGCATATAATAAAAATGAAGAAAGGAGGTACAAATAACCGAGAGCAGAAGGGTTACCTGCATACTCTCTCCTACTTCGTGGAACACTGAGTTCAGCTCCCCTCCAGGTACCTCGCACTTCAATACTAACCCATCTTTTCTCTCAACATAGCATCACAAGTGTTTAGGACAGGGATGCCAAGAACATAATTTTCTATTTGTGGGAAGGATCTCTTAACTACATGCCTCAAAACAGAACAAAACAAAGTATCAGTTATAAATGTCCTCATCTATGAATATGCTTTCACAAAACCCTGGGAAGAGACTTGTGCATGAAAGAGGGAGTGGAGATACATTTTAAATGCTGCTGTGAGTTTAGTAACTGGAAAGCTAAAATTGACTCTTGGTGCTGGCAAAATTTAAGTCATAGTTGACACTTAAAAAAAGAAACAAACACAAACACAGGAGTAGGATTGGTTTTTAGCTTGATGGGAGCATGATTTGAGGGGATAATAGGAAATGTAAAAGTGAAAATATTAAGTTTACAAAATGTAGGTGTCTTAAAGATTTAAGAAGACTTTTATGCATATTTTGGAAGACATTTTATCAAATGTATCCTAATGAACTTATGAGAAGAAATTGTCCTCCTACACTTTCTGCCCTTTTTCTCCTCTTTTCAAGAAATGTTGCATGTATAATTCAGATGCTGCTGTCATGTGTAGCTCTTTTAAGAAAAGGACGGATGCGGATGCTGCAAAATTCCTCTCTTCTCCCTATTGGGGAAGGGATCCATCCTTCTTGTCAGTAATTAAGTTAAAGAAAAACAGTCAAGTCAGCAGGTTAACTAACTACTGCAGTCCCAGTTTTGCTTCTAAACTACAACCAGAGGGATGAGCTCTGCTGTCTCCATCCTGGAAATTACTCATACAGGAATGAAGCAATTAGGCAATGTATCCCATTGTCTGAATTCTTCACATTGACTTGTGACTATGGCAGTAGCAGAAAGACAAGTATATGCAAAATCAAGAAATCTTTACACTTTCAGGCTAGGCACAACACATGTATGCATCTAAAATCAGAAATCCTACCTCTATTCTGTCTTTAATCCACCCAAGATCCCCTCCCGTCAACATTCTGATCAGGGTCTGCTATTCTGGTCCAGACAAGAGCTGTTTTTATTTACTCTTCTTTCTATTGTCGTGTTGCTATAACATGGGCAGGTCCAGGACAACTTCATATAAATAATGTGGAGTCTTCCTTTTAAAAGAATGAATATTGTGTTTATTTTATGTGATCAAAAGAGCTACATGTTCTATTTTTCACATTTTAATGCCTATTGCAGTTAAGCTGATGGCTTTTGTTTTTTTCTCAGTCCTTTTACTTTTGGTTTACAGTTTTGATTGAGAATGTTTTTCTTCATCTATTCTTTGCTTATTGCTAAAAATTTCTAAAATAATATTAATTTGCTTAATTATACTCTTCTGCTAGTAACATTTTAATGCCACTATTCATTTCACCTAAGTATATATTCCCTAAAATAAGTTAATGTTTTGAGCAACTTCTTGTACAGAGCTATAACAAAAGTTAAACCAGCTCTTGTTTTTATATTACATGCCTCTATTTTATCATTTATCACTTTATGTTAAAAGAATTGCTCCATTTCACTGGATTATAATCTCCTGGAGGGCAAGGGCTTGGTTTCTTTTGTTTCTGTACAAAACAGGTACATGTTTTCATGTATACTGCTTTGCTTTTCTGGTGTACAGATCAAGGAATTTCAACTAATATTTAATAAGTCATCAAATGCTCTATGAATGAAGTTTTATTTTCTGTCAGAATTTTCCTTCTTCCTTGGGTTGCTTTATATCCACTTAGAAACTGACAACTTTGAAGACTTAGTGGGAAACTCTTACTCACCTAAATATTTATTTAAAAACGTAATTGCAAATGGTAAAAGTTTAGTGTTTTAATGTAATGTATCATTTAATTAGCTTTCCACTTACTCTTAATAAAGAGTTTGAAAGAAATCGGGAACCTTATATTATTAAACACAATATTTGTCATATAAAATCCTGTGAAGCATTTAATTTGTATGCATGGGTGATAACTAGATGGCTATGAAAGCATTTTTTATAAAGTGGTTCATTCCCTTTCTTTTAAGGATGTGGCTTCCTAAGGCAAACAGTTTTCTATAACAGTGATAATTTATGTGATTAGATGTTTTCTTATACCAGGTCACGAAATTAATTTTCATCTTAATTAGTGCCCACAGCAATGATTATATTAATAATCCATTTAGCTAACTGCATTTTGCTAAGTTAGTTGTGTTGCATTTTGGACATTGCTGATATACCAAGGTCAGTATGTCTTTTCATCAGTATCTAATAATAATTGATGTAAGGTAATAGTGAATAATGCAGCTTGTATTTGCAAATCCTAGGTTACCTACATAGTCATATTTCTTTTGGTGGCCTATGATATTGTACTTAAGGGCTTCAGTTTAAGGTCCTTTTTCCATGATTGAATGGTTTATTAGGCTCTAACAGCCTGACATAGGCTAATCGAATTCACAGAACACTAATTTGTTACAGAGAAGGGCAATAGATTTATTTTCCATGGGAATTATAACTACCTAGATCAACTTCCTCTGGTTTCCCATCCATGTATTCTTTTCTCATTGGAAGAAATCTATTTAGCAGGCCAAGTTAAGGTCATGAAATTTCTTTGAAGAACATAAAGTCAAAAATAATGTGATGGAAGAGAAGAACAAATTTCATAAAACCATAATTTTTCAAGGGACATAAATAGATTGGGTCCTGTTTGTTACTTTAGAACAACTATGTACTTAGTGTAAAAATCCTTTAAAAAGTCACAGTCTCTATCTCCCAAAAGATTTTTAGGAATCGAAGCAACACTTTTCATTTAGTATCCTATATCATGGCTTTGGAACTTCGGGTCCAGGTTATACGTGTTCATCCCCAAGTGAAAGAAAGAAGTGAAGTCTTTTCATCTTTTTGCACAGGCTGTACTGCCCATTTATTTAATCATCGCAGTCAAATTCTCTTTAAAACCCAATATATATATATATTTTTTCTTTTTCTTTTTCTTTTAACCTAATTTTTGGTACATGGTGCAAAGAAGGGCTCAGTATACTAATGAGTTTTAACTTGAAACACCTATAGAGAAGTTCTCAAATCTGTGCATTTTGATATCCAAGTTTGTGAAGGATTGTTCACATTGTAATTATTGGTAAAACTTGCCAAGTTTTGTGCTTAATCATGATTTCTGAAAGTGGAAAGATGAGAATAAGATGGTTGACTCAGAGGAGTGGAAGGAAGTACAAGTTATTCCAAAACATAGAAAGAGGGTTGGCAGGAAGAATAAACAGAATATGTTCTAAGAAAATGGCAAATTCAACTTTTCTGTGGGTGTAGAGAACATTTGTTTCCCTTAATTCTTGATTACCTGAAGAATAAGTATTATGTATTCAATTTGTTGATAATACAGAAAAAATACTATTAAAACAAGTAAATTAAAACATGGCTTTGGACTTTTCGTTTCAGCTTCAACATGCAAGGAGCCTGGAAGTCATCACTCCTGACCTTAAAACAAGATAAAACTGTACAAAGCGCATATCAACAATTTTTCTTAAACCATCAAAAAAACTCAGGTGGCCGATGCGTTGGTGTAGGAAAATCAAAACTGGGTGAGAGTGGGAAAAACACACATTGTCTTTCCATTACTTTCTCTCAGCAACAAACACAATCAACAACACACAGAAGACAGACTTCTGACTTCTGTGTCCAGTGTGGGGGAATTTTCTCCACACCAGCAAGCAAGCCAATAATTCTTCAGCAGACACCAATGGAGAGTCCTTCAATTTAACTCTGACAATATCTCCAGGGAGATAGCATCAGATCCCATAGGGTGAGGGCTCGGTCCCCAATACTTTCCCTACTTCAGATATCAGTCACCAGTCCAGGCCTCTGGAACTTCTGACCAACCAACTATAAATTAGGGATCCCACCATCCGTTCCTTGGGCTTGATTAGTTTGCTTCAGTTGCTCACAGAGCTCAGGGTAACATGCATTTATGGTTACCAGTTTATTATAGAGCACACAGATGAAGGGATGCATGGGGAAAGGTATGGGGGAAGGGCACTGGAGCTTCATTGTCCTCTCCGGGTGCACCTCCCTCCAGGAACCTCCACGTGTTCACCTGTCAGGAAGTTCTCTGAACCCAGTTCTCAGGAGTTTTTATGGACGCCTCATTACATAGACATGATTGATTAAACCAATGTCCATTGGTGATCAACTTAACCTTCAGTCCCTCTTCCTCAGGAGATGGAACTTGTTCTTGAGATGGAACTTGTCCTTTCCTGTGACCAACCCCCATCCTTAAGCTACCTAAGGGCTGCCAGCCACCATTAACATACAAAAAGACTCTTATTATTTTGGAGATTCTAAGGAGTTTTAGAGTTGTGTATCAGGAGTCAGGATGAGAACCAAATATATATTTTCATAATATCATAGCAGGGAAAACTATCACTTTTCCAAAACTCCATCCCAAACTGGGGAGAAAAGTGCATCTAGAGAGTCACAGCTAAGATCTGCTCACCAGAAGCAGAAGTTTCTGGAGCCATAAACTGGTAGAATTGGTAGAAACACAAAGATAGTGATTTTAATGAGTTTCTGGTGGCTAAGTGTGAACTACTATAGAAGTGAGAAAGTCTTGGGAAAATGTGGGGGTGCAGGCACACCTCTGTGTGCTTTACCTCCCAGAACCTAGTCAGGTTTATACAGTGATAATGTGAAAAAAAGTCCTTTCTCCTCTGGCAGGGAAAGAGTTAACAGTCATTGTGAAATATTCTCAGAGACTTTTCCATAACCAAGGGCTACTCTCTAGGAGATAAAGACTTTTCCTTTTCTGGACTTTATTACAGCTAAGGAAAGGGAACCCCTCCCATCCCAGCTCCTTATAGCCTTCCTGGACCTACTCAAAAGAAAAACAAAAGTCAATAGTCGCCAAAGCTTTAAGGAAATGAAGTTTGAAAGCTGCAGCAGGGAAAAGGGTAGGAAGGGGGGTGGAGGGAATATCACTGGAGAAAAACTTGTGAAGGTCCAGCTCAGAGAGATTGGCTGAAAAGAGACTAGATTTAACTGTAAGGTTATAAAATACTCCCCCCAGTCTCCCCCACCTTATCGCCGCACCAACAGGCTGCAGCATTAAAACAATGGATGATAGTCATGAGAGTTACAAGACACAGACTTTCTCTAAATTGGATTGCTTGGGAAACCACAAAGTAAACCCGAGAAACAAAGCACAAGGTGACAAGAGGAGTGTAAAGCTTCTGGTACCTGCAGTTATGGCAAACATTAAACAAAGCCCAACTGCTAGCCAGATTAACATACTTTCACACTAAGGGCCTATTTTTCCTAGTTCCTATTATTCAATGTGTGTTCAGCTTTCAACAAAAAATTACAAGAAAAGAAAACCTTCTGACCACTGTTGGTTTAATAATGATGCAGCATTATTCTATAATAATATATATGAGAATATATAATATTTTGAAGTTAAGATTTTATTACTTCAGCATTGGGGTGATTATAGCATATGGATCATTGTGTTCTTCCTAGGGCGTAATTTGTGGTTGTTTCCACTTGAAGTTGCCACGTACATCCAGGTACACTTCACACTTTTACTGCATCACTTGTACAACAGTTGCCAAATATTAACTTGCAGATTTGGCTATATTTTCCTTGAAAAATAATTATATCACATGCATTTTCACACAATCATCAAACTCTCCTAACTCAGATATCTCGTAGACATGCTTTTCAGCACCCTCCTGACTGTGTAGATCTTACTTTCTATATTACAGTATCTAACCTTCCATACAAAAGCTAACTTCAATATAGGAAAATGCCACTTCCAACCGAGAGCCCATATGAAAAGGGGTCAGATTCGCACATCACATTATTTGGAATTACATTTAGTGATTCCCAAATCCTCAGGGCACTATAGAATTCTATGTGCCTGTGAGGAATAGATTTGTTTTGTCGTCCTTTCTGTATCATTTGAGTGGTAACCATATAGTGATCAACAGCAAAGTCTGTATCATGACTTTTCTGGAGTCTTTGGATTGCCGCTGCTTACTTCCTAAATGAGCTAGTATGAAGTGAGTGTGGTCTTTATAATTTTTAAAATTTATATCATATCCATCAGAATCTCTGCTTGGAGCTCTTATACTTCAGTTCATTTCACATTTCCAGGCCATATGCTATATGGATCTGGTATGATGCAGCAAAAGTTTCCTGGATACTAGCAGAAAACATGAGACACCTGGGTCTGAGACAAAGTGGTTTATTATTCACATCATGAGCTTCATGTTCACACTGATGCCCCTGGTGCCCAAGTTTCATGGGGGCAACACAGAAGGGCCAAGATGAATTCAACATACACGGTGGGTCTGTGTAACAGATGACATTGTCAATCTTAGGAAACACCCATCTTTTAAATTGGGCTGTGCAAGCTAGCCTGTCCTAATTGTGCCCCAGGTAGAAACATTATCTTTATTATGTTGGACAGTAGCAATACTGCCCTTTGCTTAAAAAAAAAAAAAAAATCCTTGAAAACATAATCTGGGGTATAGGTTGTTAGGGTCTCTGCTTTTATAGCATTCCATAAATACATCCTAGTAGGACGGCAGTCCTAGCATCAGCCTTTCTCAGATTACCATTAGATGTCTGAAAATAGGCTGCACGACTACAGAATTAGTGGATGATATTTATAACAGATTTTTAGAATGTCCCCCAGCACAGTTCCTTTAGCTCTACTATATAGCAGTGTAAGATCATGAGCAAGAAAATCTGTATATTGTTAGACATATCCTCAAACTGTATCTCCTGTGGCTTTCCGAATTATCATCTTTCTGAAGCTTCATTTCTCAGGAAGAATATGTTAAATCATGCTGATTCTACAATTTCAAATAAGAGTTCTATAGGCCTTGATTGTTGATCACTTCTTAGAGAATAGGCTGGTTGCTTTAGGAGAATATCCATGAAATTGCAACGCCAGACAGCTCAGATACAATGCGAACTACAAGAGAGACAGGTAGAACCTGATAGGTAAATTCAGTGCCTGAGTTAAATGTTGCTTGAATTTCCAGGTGGAATTAGATACTCGGGATAGAATCTGTTTGAGTGATATATGTTCCTGACACTTATAATAGCTCCTTGTAGATTACATCACTAGGTTAAATTTATAGAAATATGTTAGAAATACAAATGAATGTTAGTACACATAAGTAAAGAAAAATAAGTTAGTTGCATACCTCAGAATTCTGTAAAAGGGCAAATACAAAGATTAGAGCAACTTAAAGTAAAATGTGAGAACAATGCTCGAGATGCAAGGTTAGAAAGTAAGAGGTCAGCAGAAGGTTGGAGTCCTCGGGAAACCTAAGACAAGCAGGTAAGAATTAAGTCTAGAAAATATCTCAAAAGTAAATTAGTAGGCTTTTAGAAATTGTAAAGCCATGAATTTTTTCCAGAGGGACAACCTGTTATAATGGAAAATTTCTCTGACCCTGTTACTACACCAAGAGGGCTCTGTCATTCACCAAGCCAAGTGACTAACAGACTCTCATGCCAGTGTTTGTAGTGATAGAGAACAGTGTTCATTTGCTTGGACAGTCAAAAGAGATTAGGCAGCCAAAGGAGCTTAAAGACCTCAAACTCCCAGACAGCTTAAAATTACAAGCATTTATAGACCAAAATCATGAGTGGGGGGCCCGGGAGTCCTGTGGGAATCTGATTGGTTTGGGGTGAGGTCAGCACAACTGTTTCGGGCATCTTGACTAATATCTTCCCGGCTCTTTCAAGTCCAGGCTGTACATATATCAAAGCAGGTTTATGGTTGATGGGGCACTGCAAAACAACTTGAGATTGAAGTCACAGATACTGTCTTAAGCCATTGGAAAAAACATCTTAGCCAGAGAAAGTGCATGTTTAATTAACTCTACTCCTATCTTACTGTTAACCAAATTTTATTGCTACTCCTAGGAAATTAGCCCATCCTGGGTTTTTTGTTTGTTTGGGTTTTTGTTTTGTTTTGGGGTTTTTTTTTTTTTTTTTTTTGCTATTTCCCCCTTTCCCAGCCAAGGCCAGTTCTAGCCTTCAAGGTCAGGGGAACAGCTAGGGGAAATAGGGGGATTGTCCCCCAGTTTCAACCTCAGGAAAATATAGAGGCTGTAAAATCAGTTAGGACTTCTGCTAACATATCAAGACTAGGCCATACCTTTATCTCAAACTACCATTTGAAACCTGATAATGCTATAAATACTCTTTTCTGTTTTCTGTTTTTCCTCTTTGCTTTGACATCTAACAAAATCTTATATAACCACCTGGAAATTGCTAATCCAATCTTTAGGGAGTGGTTCCCCACAGCACTGCAGCTTTCAGAGAGTGCTTCTTAATAATGTCTTGAATCTTTCCTCTGAGAAAGCCACTCTGCTCTTCTCCCCAGTACTTTCTTTTTTTTTTCCTGTAAGGTGCAACTGTTACTTTATGTGACCCAAAGCTATTAATACTTTCTACAGTTTTCCAGAATCATTTTTAAAAGTTATATCTGTGTTAAATTTATGGGTATTCCTTTACCTATGTTCAATTGAGTGTAATTTAACCTCTGAAATCTTGAGTCCTTTTGAATCATAGCCCTCTGCTCTTTGATTTCTCAGGACATTTTTATTTGTCTTCCATCATATCTAGAGATAAAAGTGTTTCCTAAAGCATAATTTATCCTTCATCTGAAGTACTAGCTTTAATATTTTAACTATAACTCACACTTCATACATTTTATATGAAGTCCTAGTACACAAAAACACACACACAGATCCCCCACATACACACACACACACACACACACACACACACACACACACACAAACTCTTAACTGAAAGAAAAAGTTTCACTAAATAATATTTACCACTATTAACTTTGCTGTACTCTGATATTTTCTGTTATCATTTAGTTCTTTAAAAAAAAGAAAAATCCTAGGATGCATTCCACTAAATTGATTTGCTATCCGATAATTATAGCTCATCTGGCATTTGAAATACATTGATTTAAGTGTCAGGCAATTTTTCTTCTTTCCTAAGCACATGCATTGTTTCAGATACAGTCTAATTTCTGAGAACTAAGTTGTCAATGCTGTAATACTTCAATGATTTTTTGGCATTTGGATTTTTGCTCCTTTCATGCAGATTTTTCTTTCTAAGTGAGCATTTTATCTCCAACATGATATAAGCCTATCATTTGTATTATTTGTTTTTTAGTAAAGCCACCCATGAATCTATGCATAAAACTGCAATCTGTATCTTTATTAGACAGATGTATAAATTGCGCACAGGTAGAAGAGGAAGGTTTCTGATAGCAAATATACCTTTCACTTTAAGAAATAATCCTATTGTGGCCCCAAATAGAAATCAGTATTTAAAATCATAATGAGAAAGAAAATAAAAAGAGTAAAGAAAGGAAGGAAGAGAGGAAAGAAAGGCAAGAATGAAGAAAGAAAGGAAGAAAGAATTACTCCAAACCAAGCTCAGAAACACAACAAAAGGAATGTGACTATTCAGTCCACCTAAGTTTTACGTCATCTTCCAATAGTCTTTGTGGGCAGAGGGCTACATTTTCAGTTGCTGCCATATTTCTTCCTTTATAAGTGTGGTTACTGTAGTAGTCCCTTTCTGTTGCTTATAACAAAATACCTGTAACTGGGTGATTTATTGAGAAAAACGAAGATTATTGCTTATAGTTTCAGAGGCTAGGAAGTCCAAAGTCCAGGGAACACATCTGGTGAGGGTCTTAGTGGTGATTTCAGTGACCCAGGGGTCTCATATTGCAAGATGGTAGAAGCAGACAGAGTAGAGAGAGAGACAGACAGACAGACTCTTCTCTCTCTTCTTTTAAAGTCCTCAGAACCATGCCCTGACCAACATTTTTAACCCTTTCACTACCACACAATCCTACAATCTTGTTCAAGGCCCCACTTTTCAATTACCATAATAAGATTTCTCACCCTTCCAACAGTCACAGTGGGGGCCAAGATTCTAATACATAAAACTTAGAAGACACAATTCAAGCTTCATTGAGTTTTGGAGGAACATAATTCAATCCACTATAGTCACTGTTACTATTGTAGAAAGAACAACTACTTTCTAAGGATTATTTTCTTTCACTTAAGCAAGAGAAATCAAGTGAGGCTTCTAACCATTTACTGCTAAGTATAGTTGAGTTTTGTAAAGTAAAATATTAAATGTCATATAACTACAAATGTTGCTGAAAACAATCATTCAGAATTAACTTTGTATTCTTGGCTTTTAAAAATTTCTTTAAGATTTGATTTTTTGTGCTATCATTAGTAATTTCTAAAATTATAATAGATAACAAAGTACAAGGATCATTATTACAAAAATTTGATACAAATTCTATTTAAAACAGTGTTTTTGGTAATCCCATTTTTGTAAACTTTCTAGCCAAATTTTTGCCACATATGATTAGATTATAATTGGTTTTGACTTGTTATATTACTGATGAGAAATATATAGGCGGAAAGTGTTAACTTACAACATTTTTGTTCATTCTGGTAAGCTTATTAATATCAGCTTTAATACAAAGTTTATTTAGACAGACTATAATATTGCAAGTTGCTTGTGTATTTTGTCAAAAGTAGTCTATGCATTCTAAACCTTTATGACTCCTAACCAGGACCAAGTTACCTGCTACATGCTGCTATACACTGCAAATGAACATGAGAACGCCACTTCCAACACTTCCTTGGGGGCTTTGGTGCTTCCTTCAGATTTCCTCATATATTGAACTGTACACTTGACTTTCTACCTTATAGACCAATGAGGACATAAGATTCAATGTATACATTAATGGTAAGGAAATGTATTTTTTTGTCACATGAAATAAAAAAATAGAGGTTATTTATTGCAGCATTAAAACAAACAAACAAAAAGAGCTCCAAAATACAGCAGTTCAACACAATAGCAATCATTTATTTTGCTCATGATTTTACAATTTGGGCAGGGCTTGATGGAGACAGTTTGTCTTTTTCCCTTGTGATGTCAGCTGGGGTAGCTTAATTGGGGCAGGTAAGTCAAGTCTGAAGGTGTTTCAGTCTCATGATTCACACCTTAGTGCTGCCTGACAGTTCCTTTCTACAGGAGCACCCCCACAGACACGGTGGCTACATTTAGGACCAAACATCCAAGAAACAGTTAAGTAAAAAATGCCAATTTCTTAAGCCTTGGGCCTGGAAACGGGCAGAGGATTATTCCCACATATTCTTGTGGTCAAATCGTCACAGATCCCAGCTTCAGGGGCACAGGCATAGACCTCACCTCTCAATGGCAGAGGCAGCAAAGAACTTGGGGCCACATGCAAACCGCAACAGAAATTACAATGTTTTTGTTCTCTGTTGGATCATCTTCCACATGCAATTTTAGAAATAAGTTAAAGAGAATAGATAGAAGGAGATACAGTTAGAAAACAGGAAGCCAGTTATTAATTTATTGCTATAGTCCATGCAGAGTAGTGACAATGACAATGGGGATGGGTGTAAACTTGGTAATTTATGATACAACAGAGGGTGCATAATTGAGAGAGCCAAATCTAGGTAAATTGTGATGATGAGGAGGTGTCATTCATTAATCTAGGTATACTTTACAGGAAAAGGCACAGTATGGGGGAACAAGAAAGCTAGATAATGAGTCAGTAATGAATTTGTTTAGTTTGAAGTAGCTTTGATAAATCTAGATGGAAAATGTCTCATGAAAAATTGGAAAAAATAGATTTAGAACTCAAGAACTAAGTATTCACATTTAGGAGGGTTCAGTGTTGAAGTTATAGATAAATATGTACGGGCAAGATTTCTCTAAATAAAGACACACCATGGGGAGAAAATAAGACTGAGACAAGAAAATTGAGAAGCACTACAATTTAAAAGTGTGACAAGAAAAAGAATCTATTGATGGAAACTGAGAAGAGATGAAGCAAAACAGGAGAGCGCTGTCTTAGAGCCGGGGCAGGAGAAATTCAGAAGAGGAGGCAACTGGCTGTTTATATTGAATTTATTGATTTGGAAACTGAAAGGTATGTGCCAGATCATTCGAGACATTCAAATTAGTTTCCTTAAAGCTGTAATTGGAGGGAGTAAATATCGACAACTAGAGGAAGCAATGGACCTACGTTTTCCTCCTTTTTCTCTAAGATTCACCATTTCTGCCACCATTTAAACTGGATTTAAAAGAGCACTTTCACCTCCTAAACAGTCTGCCCAAATCCTGTAAATAAGATACTTTTCCTTAGTATATTCTAGCACCCTCGAGATTAAATTTTACTAATGTTTGTTTTGTGGATTAGAAAAACGTAAGTAGGCATAACCAATAATTACTTAATTTGACTTTCTGTTTGTAACCCACAAGGCTACTTTCTTGCTTGCACTCTGTATCTGTGTAGCAGAAAATATTTTTATTCCCAGTAATAGAAACAATCTCAAAGATATCCTTTTCATTAAAGCCTTAGAGATCTTTTAGTCCTACCTAAAGCCCACCTACCAAGACCAGATTTTCTGTATGAGGATCTACTTAATGACTAACAGGGGAGACTGTTATAACAGGGTGACTCCAGGAAGAAGCCCATTCAAAGCAGTACTGTCTTAAAAATTATACCCTTTCTTCACTTTGAATTGCAAAAGTTCGTGGGATTTTATTGTAGTTTCATATAGGCTGTGTGTGATAATTTTGTTAAAATCATACTTTATGTAACATTTGGATGTCTTTGAACATTTTTCTTAGGATGATTTAGTCCAAGAATAATTAAAATAAATGCAAAAACACTTTTACACTTTTACATTTGAGGAATGAATGTCCACAAGTTAAAAAAAAAAAAAAAAAAAAGCATTGTCGTAACTTATGGCCATAGCACATATCCTTAACACAATGTCTTAGAATAATAGGTACTCTATAAAATTCTCTGTGCATTTATATTTAAAGTTGAGATAGCTTACTTGCACAAATGCCTCTTAAAAATCAATACAATTCCATAACTATTATGCATACAAAGCAAAAAGTATAATAAAATAAGATGTATTTCACTAAATAAATGTTTACAAAGAATGAATGAATTAGAAGACATAATGAAGGAGCCAGTTGCTTGTACCTATATTAGAATCGTTGTGATTGTGACAGCTACAAATATATGACATATATACTGTATTATAAATGATGCTGCTGTTGGTGACACAATTTTATGAAATGGTTAACAGCTTTTGGAATTTCTGAATAAAAGCAAATATAATCTCCCTCAATTTACATAATTAGTATATTATTTGGAAATTCAGGTGAACCAAAAATATTTTAAAAATTATTTGTTTTCATATGTAAAAAAGTGTTAGGTTTTAGGTTTATAATTTGAAGAGGTTTTTTACACATGCACATGTTCAGAAGGGTATTTAAACTTAGTTTTTGCAATTGTAGTTTTTTAATTATATGAAGGATTACTCTGTGTCCTGCAATACCTTGGGTACCCAATAAGTTTATTGTTACTAAAAACCTGGCCTTAATCCATAAATTTTATGTAACGACTGTGTTGCAATACACCAAAAATAAGCTTAACATTAATTCAAGATATAAATAAATACAGTAATGGTGGAAAGCTTTCCTTATGATATTGGCAAGAGGACATTCAAAAGAATGTTGGGAAAAAAAATAGTAGTAATGGTATAGAAGGGCTCAGGTTACAGGACATGCCTCTGGGTAATAAGCCACTCCCTGAGGTTTGAGGCCCCTCCTGCGGCCCTCCCCTGGAGGAAAGTTACTGTTGCTAGTTAGACCTATTTTCAGCTGACTGACTTATAAGGGGCTGGCTTATGCAAATCCAGCAGCTAGGCATGCTCAGTAGAGAGCACAGAATATTTTTGAGTCTGCCTGGTGCATGTGACAGACTCTGACCAATGAACATGCTCCAGGAAGAGACCAACTGAGCATGTGCAAGACTAAATGTTACATAACTGGGAGCTACCCCCTTAATTGAATATTCATTAGAAAGAAAAACTATACAAGCCAAATCCCAGCAGAAGGCAGGGTTGTTGCTCACTTTCCAGGAAGTATCTCTCACTTCACTGGCTGAGGTGTGTACACTTTCCTTTGTATCAAACTTACTTTCAGCCGGCAGCTGCTCATTCTTTTGAGCCAGCCTGCACTTTGTGCTGAACTTTAAGTATGTTTTTCTTGCTTTTGTGTGAGACTTGATGTCTGCGGTGAACTTACTTTTGAGTTAAACTTGGTGTGGGCCCTGCTCAGTCTCTAGAGCTATGCTGCAGTCTCTCTGTGGAACCTGTATTTCTAATCTGTTAGCATTAAACTTGTTCTGACTTTCTCCTGAATTTCCCTTGAATTCTTTCCTGTGGTGGAGTCAAGAACGTGGTAAGAGGACTGGGTGGGTTGAGGCCCGCACCCCAGACCCTACCTCCGGCATCAGACTTTAGGTATTTTTTGTAAAGGCTGAGTAATTAGAGCCAGCAAAAGTGTACACAACTCATGCATGTAGCTTGGTTACTAAGAAAGGAGAAAGTATATAACAGACATTTTCAGATCTATTCAGTGAGAGCAGTGTTAATGGAATTAAGCAAATTTGAAATAATGATATAAACATTCCTGGAAAAATGTGTACTCAACACAAATTTAAACTCCATTTAAAATACTTGGGTTTTTTTCCCATAAAAAAATAAATTGCTAACAGTTTTCCTGCTCGTACCCAACTTTGGCTTTAATTCTTTTCTTCTGTTCTTTTGACTGGCTATTATTTTCACACCTATGTTTATTCTTCTCTCTGGTTCTGAAAAAAAATGGCATTATGAATTACTATTTAAGCTTTAGAAAAAACTCACTTACAATTTGTCAAATTCATTTAAAATTGCATTTCTCACTTTTAGATTCATTAACAAGCTTGTCTAATTTAGTATCATCTGTAAATCTGATGAGCAGATTTTCAATTGCTTTGTTCAGGTTATTAATAAGTATAGAACTCTAAGAATAGATTAATCCTCAAAATTTATGCTTCTGTGACTTGACCCTCTAAGGACAAATTATTGATAACTCTCCAGAGTTCACCCTCAGTTCAGTTGTTCACCAAAAAGTAAGGTTTCTTGGATAAGTAATGTCAATGTAATTATAGTTAAATGATAGCTGTCTATTTAAACCACTGCTGGGCCTGCTTTTATAGCAATCAATATTTATATATTTTTTGATTATTTCATTTCTTCTCTGTAAGAACTGTATGAGCTAGGTACCTCTCTTACACCCATCAATAATATTCAAAACCAGACTAAAACCCAGTCAGTCTGAATTCTGAATCTAAATTGCTTTATAAGGTGTCTTTATAAAACAAACAAACAAAATCCAAAGTATGCTTCTTCATATACCACACCACTGAAAAATTTTTATGCTCTTCAAATCCCTTCTTTTTGTGTGTTTCAGAGTTTTGCTAATATGGAAAAAAAAAAAAAGAAAATAAGACAAAAAGAAAACAAGCTAAAATTAGCAAGTACCAGATATTTTAAATAGTTGTTCATTTATTTCTCATTCCCATATTCTTTTCTGGGAAACATGTATTCAATGACTATTTCATGTCTAGTCTGTGCTTGACTCTAAATATTTGGTAGTAAAAAATAGCCTTTTTGTAATGTTTAGTATCTAATGAAATGTTGGCACATGAGTCCTTATAGTTTATTATTAGAAATGTTGTAACAGGATAATTTCAACGTAACATGAAAGCACAGAATAGAGGACCTAACCCAGCCTAAGGGTCAGGAGAGACGTCCAAAAGGAAAGGATGTTTAGACACTAACTTGATGGATGAGTTGGAGTCAATTAAGATTTGAGAATCTTGCTGCTTGTCTAGCTAGTCAAGCTTTCTCTGTTTGTTATCCAGTATGCACCTCTATGAAAATGTAAGCTATTTTCTAGGCCCAATTGCAGTTAAGGGTCCCCATGAGATAAAGTTAGCTTTGGTGTGTTGGAGCTGGGGGTGGGGGTGCGGTGGCATTGTTTTTTTAAAAAAATCTTTCCCCTCCAGTTAAAAGATAAGCCTCAAAAGAAGAATCATTTCTACACCTTCTTCCAGTGAATAATACATCCCCCCCTCTTTTTGCAAAAGCCTTCTGAAAGTGTTTTAATCACTTTTTTTTTCTCCTGATCATAAAAATAAGTCTCTAAAGGGATATAGAATAATACAATTTACCCACGAAGGAAATTGGAAATTAAGAGAATGAGAATGACTTCCGTAATCATATTTTCCTTTCAATTAATTGTATATTACACAATTGGTAGGAGTATGATAGAGCTATGTACATTCTAGGGAGAGGCTGCAAATGCCAAGCATCTGTGTCTGTCTGTAAAATAAAGAACAATGAAAGGGTGGATGTCCATTTGCTGTAGATTCCTCCTATGAAATCAGTAATTTTGCAGGATAAAAGATCATAAATTCAAATGAAACCTGTTTTAGTACAAAATAAAGTAACTCCCAAGTGGCATGCCACAATAATAAGAGAAAAGCAGCGAAATTAAACTCATTAGATAAATGGGATGGGATAGATAAGTGGAGATGTGATAAAGAGAAAATAAAAAGACATCTGTTATTTGCAAGTTGTTTAAAATATGTCTATTTGTTTATATCCCAACATTATTTTCACATTGTTTATCTGAAGATGTGAATTATTCGAAGAATTTAGTAATTCCACTTTCAATAACATATGGAAGTTCACATAAATATTTAATCGCTGTACAGACTTTTTACAATAGTTCCTTGTATCTGATTTAAGATTACAGAATAAGTTGCAATATATGACAACCCTTTGCTGCATTATCTGTTTTATGAGATCTCAAAATTTGCTTAGCACATAAAATAATTTCTGAATTAAATGTAACATTGTTCAATTTTTTAAGCTTCTACAACTTCTTAAGCCCAGTATTGCAGAAAACATCACGCAGTCCTTGAAATTATTAACATAGTTTGAGAATGTATCCAGGTGAATGTATTTTGAATAAAAAACATGGTATTGGGTGTAGACATAAGGGTGAACGTTTATTTTTTGGCTTTTAGAACTGCTTTGTATACACACACAGTTTAGACACAATAAACACCATTTGTTGTCTACTGCTTTGTCATTTAGTGAGCCATTGCTATCTCATGGCTCAATGCTCATTTAATCATAAGAGTTCAACACAGAACTAAATGTAATATGTTGAACTATTCTTCCAATTAACTTACTTTAAAAGTGATCCCATCTGGAAAATTATTAAATTGAATTTTGGTGCTGGGGAATGTTTATGTATAATAAAATGTTAACAATCTATAGCAATGCTCCTGAACTTCAAATGTACTTTTTAAGAAAATAAGTTCTGGTGCTCTAGGGTGACTATAACTAATGCTATTGTATTGTATATTTCAAGGTAGCCAAAAAAGAGGATCTTGAATGTTTTTGCTACAAAGTAATGATAAGTGTTTAGGTGATAGGTATGCTAACTACCCTGATTGGATCATTATGTAATATATGTATGTACTGAAACAACACACTGTACCTCATAGACATGTAGAAGTAAAATAAAAATATCAATTAAAAATTTTTAAAAATAATTTTAATGTCTATGCTATTAGTGAATATAATCCTCTTAAACATGTTTTTAATATAAGTAACATATTTAAACTTTAAAATCAATCTAAATATTTACTTAAAATCCAACTGAAACTACATCAATTATTTGATTAAAAATCCATGTCATTATCTAGCAAACTTTTTTTGACTCTTATTAGAAAATTGACAAAAAAATAAAATCTAGAATCAAAACAATTTACAGCAAGAAAAACTTATAGAAAACAATAATAGTTTTGTTTTTTAAAAAAGCCTGAAAATTTCATGTAATAATACATTTGACCCTACTTACTTACAGTCATGTAATAAAGTTCTCAGTAAGATGAAATTCAGATTTTCATTTTGATTAATATTAAGAGGGAGCAATTTAAATAAGAAATATCCAGCAACATCCTCAGACATATGAATAGTGTTACCTCTGATTATTTACTGCTGTAATTTGTATCATATGGGACAAAAAGGAAAAATATGAAATGCCAAAAAATAAAATAAAAACTTTTCTAGAGGATTTTTTGTCTGTTGTTTTTGGTAGTAGTGCATTTTTTCAAACAACTACACTTCTTACAGAAGAAAAAGTTAACTGTGATTCCAATAAATGATCGAAATTATATAGTTTAACTACCTGTCCAAATTTTTTTCTTACTTATACATCACTTTTCTCCTCAGAGTTTAATTTCAGAACATATTTTAGACAATTTACATATATAGGTAGACTGCATATTCTTTAGCAAGCTTTTATAAATACTGTTCTCCATCAAACTTTTAAAGAAAGGTAGTAGTTTACATACAGTCAGAGTTTCATCAAAAACCTGGATTAAAGCTATATCCAAGTTAACTGCAATTATATACTTTACTAGTTAATTGTATTTACTGTGTCTTGGGATAAGATTAAAATCAAGTTATTCAGCCTGTCAGAACTCACAAACGTGAATAGGATACATAGACACTACCTCCTGAGTTAAGATCTCCATTCTTTGATGAAGACAAAAATTTCTTCAGTTAAGTAATTTGAACTTTATTAATATACAAACACATTGGTGCACAATGTTCCAAAGTGTTATACTGTACAGTAAAGTTGCAGAAATATTCCTCTGGGGAAATTATCCAACAATTCTATCAAACTGTACAGCTCAATCATAGAAAAAACAAAATGTGTCATAACAAAATGTGGAGCAAGAAGTACTAAAACTGTCCCACATCTAGACGTACTAGATAGACATCATGATTGTTTTCTTTTTTTTTTCTCTTAAATAATGGTATGAGCCCTAAAGAAACGTAAAAGGTACTTTTTTGGAGACAGACATGAAGGGTTGCTCTACTGCCATGTGAAAGTGTAGTGGGCCTGGTATATCATGGATCCAATGCAGAAGGTTGAGTTTTTCCTTGAATTTACCAGGACAGTAGAGCACCTTGTATAAGATGAAAATTGGAAATGAAACCCCAGGCCAAGATCCCTGAAGGCTGAAACAACAGTGAAAAAGGAATTCATAAATCTGGCCACTTGACCAAAAAACTAAAAAAAAAAAAAAAAAATTATATATTTTGGTGACTTTTGCACGGGAAAATATCTATTTGAAACAGCAAAGCAGTCGGTTTTTGAAAGTCAAACTTGCACTATTCTAATGATGCAGAAAGGCAAACAATGAAATGTAGACAAAAATTGCTCACAACATGAACAATTGAAAAGAGCAAACCCTATACAAGTCTGCCTCTGAGTATGTTCTTCTCATAGAAAGAAAGGCAGGAGATACACTTCATCTACAATAAAATAGTGGCAAGGGGATTGATACAGGAAAGAATGAATAATGAAACCCAATAATTCAATCTACTATATATGCCAAAGATAACACAGGCTAAAAAAAAGAATGCCTTAAAATGGCAAAGCATAATTACCAAAATAAAAAAAAAAGTGACACACTACAGTCATTTCCTTTAAAGATCAAGAACATGAATATTATATTGGCATTAATCATTTCTTGGATGTCAACAGCAAGTTGCAAAAGCATACATAATACATGATATCATATATGTAAAATTTTCAAAAGAAAAACTATAAAAAGCGAATTTATTGTTATTTACATATCTATTTACATATATAGCAAAAGTATAAAATATGCATAGGATTGATTTATTTCAACTTTAGTAGAGTGCTCTCTCTGAATAGGAAGACAGAGAGCAAGAAGTAAGGTTTAGCTGTCTCTGTTGAATTTCATTTTATTTCTTTTGAGACATCTAATGCAAATAGGGCAAAATGTGGCCATCTCTTTAATCTTTGCAGTGGTCACATGGGTTGTCTGTTACATGATTCCTATAATTTTCTATGTGTTGTAATGTTTTAAAATTGAAAATTCTAAAGAAAATTTTTAAAACATTTTACTTAATCATCAATAATATGATTTTAGCTTCAAAGTCTATAAAATATTGGTGTCCTCATTAAAAAAAAAGAGAAAAAACAACTAGCAGCAAAAGCTAAGAAAAGCAATTTCAACATTGGAATTATCTCCCCAAGTTATACCTGTGATTTTAAAATGGCTAACCTGAAGTTCTTTTTAAGCAACTCATATCAATTAAGGCCACACCATATTAATGGAATTATCAAGATGTCAACAGTTTATTGATCTATGCACTTTTTAAAATAGGAAGAGAGCCATACAAATAGGTCAGGCAAAAATGCTATCAAGTTATTAATACCCAAGTTAAAATTGCAGGAGGTGGAAGGAGAGGATTTCATGTCTATGCCTGCTTTATATGTCTGGAATTTGTTATCTATCTATCCTATCCACAAAAACAAACAAATTGAGGGGCAAAATCCCCACCATAAAACACTTGATGTTTTAAGAGTACAGGTTTTTATGGTTATCAACATTGAAAGGAGTTTGTATGAGCTCATGAATTTATATCAGGTAATTACAGCTGTTATTAAGCCTATTGAGAAATTATAGCCATTCAAGATCTTTACAGTCAGTGTCAGTTTTGATTGGTTGTTAAATATTTATAATACCACCCTTGTCCATAACTTACTACTTTTAAGGAAAGCAACATTCAAAGAAAATATAAGATCAACATAGTGTTCTTTCTTCCTCATAAATTTTTCTACATATAGACCAGGAGTACAATTATTAGAACATAGTAAAAGAGCCATGCTTACAAATTTTCCTGCCATTGTAGTAGAATAGTGTTGGAAATGTTCAGGTTGGTAACCTAGGAAGAAAATACTGGAATGTCTGTTATAAGAAATCTAATTGGTAAAGTTAAAATAATTGGCTCCAACCAAATGGTATCAAACTGGCAAAATACATAGTAGTAAACAAACAGGCAAGTTTGAGAGTACACAGTTTAGAGAAACAGTGTAATAAAATTTCTGGAAGTTAAAAGAATATTCTTCTAATAATATATTTAATATTTTTAAACTCCGAATTTAAGAATTCAGAATTAAATACTGAAGATAAAAATGTTTGCTGATGCATGTTAAAATATTTTATGTGGTATTTATTTGCATGCATCTATAAAATATTAAAGTGTATTATTGTTTTATCAGTTGATGTGCATATTCTACAACATATCTAGGTAACTTGAAGGATTAGTGATTCAATTTTCTTCAGCAAAAGCTACCTCGTACACAGAGGGCAGGCAAAGGTTTCTGCTCCTTATCTCCTCAAGCATACAAGAGTACTTCAAAAAGTTAGTGGAAAAATAGAACTGAAAGATGTTTCATGAACTTTTTGGAAGTACCCTGTATGTCTCTAAGCCTTTTGTAGGTATACATTCTATACATTCACCAACAATTCTCTAAATAGGCATGTAGAATGCCTGTCTAAAATATATCGATTCGGAAATACTCTTTGGACTGTGAACTGACCAATTACACATTCTTTATATACAGTAATGTCATGTTTAACATGCTATAACACTATGTACATTAATTTTTAGAACTCAGTTTCTCAGGACTTTAATAAAACCATACTTCAACATAGTAAATTTACTTGCTATTTACTTGTAATCAGTGACTCTGCATTTTTCATGAAAATGTTTTCTATTTCACTGACAGTGCTGACTTAACTACACATACTAAATAAGTATCCTAATACATCCTAATACAAAAACTAAACTTTCAGGTAATAAAACTCTGAACATTTACCTTACCTGAGAGTAACCTCAAGTTCTAATAGTATAACTCGCTGATGTCAGGTATATTATTGTTGGCTGCTCCATATGTGAAGATGTATATCTCCCTAAATGACACTTTTTTACAAAGTATTTAATATTAGTTATACAGAGCCATTTTATTTAAAAAAAAAAAAAAAAATATATATATATATATATATATATAGGATTTTCTTCTTTTCCAAATCTAATTCCTATCACTTACATTTGACTTCTTGAGGCCATAGTTAATTATTGTAGTATAAGTGAGGTAAAACTAGCTTAAATGTATATATGGCAGTGTTTTTATAGGAACCTTTGGTTTTACTCTGCAAATCTATTTAGGAAAAACTAATGAGTTGGTAGAAGGAAGAACTAACTCAGAAAGAATTAGGACCTTGTAAGTAACTGATTCCCTGCAAAGAAAAATACTTGCATGAAAGAGATTCATGACAAGATTTAAGATAACAAATGTTTATGAATAATGTTCTAAATGGCTGAAGTCAACTGTGCTATAAACCATCTGGCAGTTTTAAGTCCTAACTGAAATGCATATGAATTATTGCCATTTAATGAACTATTAAATGGACCTATGAAAAAATTTGGCAAAACCACACATTTTGAGTAAAAAGAATTAATCTTTCTGAGGACCATACCTAGAGAATATTTCCCCACTCAAACATGAATAAATACAGATCAAATGATACTCCTTAAATTTCAGAAAATAAAAGTTATATTTGTAATGTGTAAATAAAAGAAACACATGCCAGTGTCAAAGATAACATTCAATAGTATGACAGAGTGGCATCCAAATCCACAGTCATCAATCAATAAGATGAGTAAAATCTCCCAGAAGAAAAGTAAAATTATACCTGCATAATATTTTGGAAATAGCAGTAAAATCATATTGAAGCATGAATTTTAAATGTATATAAGGTTAACTTGTTAAATTGTATTAAATCAATAATTCCACTCAATGATACTGATTAATATTTCAGTCATACATTAACATTAGAATATACTATAGTTCATAGTTGATCAGAAAAGATCCAAAATGCTGCTCTTTTCTGAGATTTTCAGTTTATTTTCTGCGTTTTCTGCATTATTTTCATATAATCAAGCAGAAGATAGCAATTATGTTACTAAAGGTTTTTGTTTCTTAAGTCACTGAAATGACATTGTTCTTTAATGAGGTGAAATGTTTTTCTCAATTATTTCATAGCATTCTGTGACATTATTAAGCTTGATTTTTTTTTAACATGAAGCAAGGTAGAGGGAGACAAAGAAATTAATACACAATAGTGATTTATGTGAAGGAAAAATTGTGTAGGCTAAAGGTATGTTTGGAGAACAGAATGGTTTGGTCAGGGCCCTCGCCTCCTGTCCCATTGTGTGTGGTTCAGCGCACCCACTGTAGGCAGATTGTGTGTGTGTGTGTGTGTGTGTGTGTGTGTGTGTGTGTGTGTGTGTGTGTGTGTGTGTGTGTGTGTGTGTGTGTGTGTGTGTGTGTGGAGTTAGTGCACATGTGTGCCAATGTATCTTTTTAATTTTGTTGCTATTCTTGTGTTCTTCAGAGAGAGAGAGAGAGAGAGAAGAGAGGAGTTTGTTGAAGCAGGTGGGCGACGTCAGCCTTGGGCATCTGCCCCTTGTAGCCATGCTTTCCAACTTATGGCTCCAAGGACCTTTTGGCCACTTACCTAGCTCATAGACCTGTGTGAAGGGGTCTGGTGACCAGCCTGGCGTGTGGGGTCTGGGGACACAGCCTGGCATGTGAAGGGTTTGTGACCATTCTGTGAAAGGGCTTGAGGGGTCTGGGAGCTCCAGACCCAGCCCTAGCTTTACAATTGGTCCAGTTGATGCAGGATTACCGGCAGGTAAAAGAGCCTGGGCGGCTTTGCAATTGGTGTCACAAACAGGATTAAGAGCTAGACAATTAGCACTGTGAGCAGGATTCCAGGCCTTAGCCTAGCCAGACAGGGTATGATATACTGTTGATGTTCTGTAAGTGCTCCTGTTGAGGCTCTGATTTTTAAAGTCAAAATCTAAATTATTCTAAACTATAATATCTAGAACAAATATATGAAAAAACTGCCTTAACAGCTAGGGTAGGAGCACGTGCAATAGAAAGAGAGAGTAACAAAGGTAGGTTGTCTAAATGTCCCCTTGTAACTGATTAGCTCACTCATTATGACCGTTAAATTTATGAAAACAAATATATTTCTTTATAAGACACAGAATCTAGTTCACAGAACTAGCCCTCTAAACATAAAACATATACATTTTTGGTTACTCGGAATAGGGTGAAACAGCGTGAGGAGAAAAATTGATTCATCAGGTACAGATTTATCGAGCTACTGGTATATTTGAAGAAGATTCAGTACTTATGTGACGTTAGTTCCATACCCCACAACTGGCTTTGGCAAACTATGGCCCACTTTCCAGTTTTGTAAGTAAAGATTTATTGAAACACATTCAGGCTACACTGATAGGTTAAGTAATTGTGGTAGAAACAGTGAGGCTCTCCTAACCAAAAATATTTTTACATCCCGCTTCTTCACAGAAAAAGTTTGCCAAACTCTGCTCTGCAGGGTACCAGCTCTTGTATTTTACAGTATATCTCTTTTATATTTTACAATACATCTAACTACTATAGCTGTGTTTCATGCTTTAGTAGCTGAAGTAGAAATTCATCCTTTTATGCAACAAACACATTCATTATCACCATTATGCCAAATACTCGCTCTTCCAAGCACCAGGGATACAGGGAAGAGCAAGACAAGCAAAGCTCTGATCCCGTGGCCTTGACCTTCTAATCTGAGAAAGCAAACAGTAATCAACAAGTAGACATCATTTTTACTAAGACGTGATACCTGAGGTGCAACCTGAATGAAGAGTGTTACCCGTGCACGCATTGGGGAAGGGGTCCCCAGGTGGGAAGAGTAGTGCTATGACAGGCCCGAATATAGGAATGGGCCTGGGAGAAAAGCGATGTGTCTGAAGTGTAATGGGGGAGAAGATGGAGGTGGTGACAGGATATGCAGGCAGGGCACAGCAGGCATTTTCTCACTAGGTTCTACATGTTAAGTGGAATAAATGGTAACATACAATATCTGGTAAAACGGCATTAGCAAGGGAAAAACACTATCTTTACATTTCATTTTTTTAAGCTTCAGAAAATGATAGTACAATTATGAGAGTACTTCAAAAACTTCATGGAGAGATTGTATTATTTTTTAATTCTATTTTTTCCATGAACTTTTTGAAGTACCCTCATGTATATCTCTTTCCTTTGGCTCTTTTAAACTAAGGCAAAAGGGTGCTATCCTGGGGGAGAGACGAAATGAGGGTAAGGACAGGCACGGAGGGGCTCTACAAAGGAGATCATATTTAATGTTCTTTCTTTTAAATTAATTAATTAATTTATTTATTTTTAATTATTTTATTAAGAATATTCATGAGGTACAAAGCTAATTGTAGTGTTCTTTCTTTCCTTCGTCCCTCCTATACAATTCCCACAGAGTGCCTTGTGGCCAGCCTCGACTTTCAGCCCACATACTGCATCAGCCAGTACTAAATGAGAAGGCTTTTCTCCTTTAGAGTGCTTCTGCCAGCGTGGTGGAGATCTTATGTTTTTGCTTGCATGTTTTCCTTTCACGTGCTCTCTGATGACTCAGATTTATATTTATGAATGCACATTATTATCTCCAAATGAATTGTCATATACCTCAAGCTTAAAACATTCAAAAGCAATATTCTCTACTGCTGGCACTATTATGTTCCTTCTGCATTCACTGTTTACTTCATGTACCAGCTTTATTAAGATGTCTCCTTTGGTAGAAATAGACTCAGCATTTACAGAAAAGCAGTAGGCTGAGGACTAAATTGTTCATAATTACCCAATGATTTAAACCTAATAAACTGGCTTGTTCTTGATACTCTCTATAATGTGGTAGAATCTAACCTTTTAAATTAGGAGGACTGAGTTTGAATGTTAGATTTTTTATTTAGTCTCTTTATGAACTTGGACAAGGAAAATGAGTTCCTGAGACACATTTTGTTTATATAAATAATAAGGATAAGAATATTTATATTTATATTATTTACTCTATAGGGTATTATTTGAGATTAGAACTAATGATTATAAAAAAACCTAATGAGGTCCCTATTAAATCAAGGAGAAAAAAAAAAACAACAGCCACTACCATTTACTAAACACCTGCTATTAGACAGGTACTATACTAGGGTATTTCAAAAAGTTTGTGGAAAAATAAAATTAACAGATAATACAAATCATTCCAGGAACATTTTGAAGTACCCTTGTATATATTACATTAATTAATTATTAAAGCAATAGTCCAAGATAGATATCATTGGCCCAAATTATTGAGGAACCTAAGTTTTAGAGACATTTAGAAGTTAAGTCCCTAGTAAATTCTGTATACTTGATTTAATAAATAGTAGGTATCTCATTAGGTATCTGAGAAACCTCAGCTATATCATATGGAGCAGAAGAACTGCCCTGATGAGCCTTTCACCCCTGAGTCATGATAAATAATACTAAATGTTACTGTTTTAAGCCACTATGTTTACAAGAAACATTAAAACAATCCTCCAAAATCCTGCCTAAGTTATATGTAATGTCTTATATTGTTTTTTGGCTATGTCTTTGCTTTAGAACTTTAGTAGAAAAAAAGTGCATATTTGTACAACTTGGGGACATTCCTACCACAATGAACAGAACAAGCATTTTGAGATGGCCCCAGCAATACTGATCTAAAGATGGTCTAGAAAGTCCCATAAAAAAAAAAAAAGACTAAAATCAGACAAATGGTGTCATCAGCAACAAAAGCAGCAATAAAACCCAGGAAACAAAATATACTGGGATTTACTGTATATTCCAGTATTTCCCCCTGAAGAACATATAATTCTTTCTGACATGCCTGTCTCTTCTTTCTTTGTGAAATACATCTCTTCTCTATTTCTTTTCACTGTTTCTCACTGTGCTGAATGTCTTCTGCTTGCTCCTTAGTCTAGATCCAAATTTCCACATTTCTGTACCCTACTCTGGACTGCATCAATAAGCTGCCCTGCTCTCTTATAGGAAGAAGAGCACATCAGGAAATTACAGGACGGGAACAGAGTGAGGCTGGTGATTTATGCCTGCCCCACATCCCCCCACCACACACACTTTCCTCCTCCAGTAATCACTTGAACAAAAATCAGATCTTTTCAGATAGCCTTCTCTCTCCATGTTTAAAGAAATGTTCTAGTCCTTTGCTCCTTTGAGCCAAAAGATGTCATGAGTACTTTGCTGTTAGTAGCCCTCAGGATATTGCACAGTTCCTTGAGTTTCATGAGCATTTGCCCACAACATTATAAATACTACTACTGATGGCACATGCCTCTCAAGTTGCACAAATGTGAACATGCCATCTATTCCTTTTCAGCACTGTGATTTACTACTGTAGTGTATTCACCTAAAGGCCATTTATATAAATGTTCCCGCCCACTTGAAATATAGCCATCCATAAGTGAATGTAATAGCTGAGGTTCCGTGTAATATTTAGTGATATTATCCAAGAATGTATTATAATAATACATTCTTCCTTGAGTAAACATTACATTGTGCCATGAATATCCCAGCAATATGAATGTGACCATTTTTTACATGCTATATAGACTTATAAATTTATGTTCACTCATAAAAAAAATAAAAAATAATAGAAATGATGCAGAGATGATCAACAAAAGGAATTTTTAAAAAGAGGGTTTTTTTTCTTTATTTTCTTTTCTCTCCCTCTTTCTTTTTCTTATGTAGAAGAAAAGTACAGGGAAGTTCACTCACATGTCTCAGAAATCATTTTTACATCTTTGAGAGGTTTTTTTTTTTTAAGAGTGCTTTTAGAATCTGCCAGAATGTCTTAAATGAACAAAGCTTTATGCAGTCATACCTACCGATTATTTGACAAGTTTCTTCCCTTTGACCATTTGTCTTTGAAAGGATTTTTTATCAGATGAAGTTTATATTCTTTCTCATTTAAAAAAAATGGGTTGTGTGGAGTGAAAATTCTACAATGAATATATGAACTATGTCTGTCTTATCAATGGTATGAGATGAACAGGTCAAAGTCACAGCTTCTGAGAATCTGAAAGTTTTAAGGGAATACATAGAAGCTTCTGGAACTGTCATTATGAGGCACATCTGAACTCTTGTTTGTGCATCACTGCAAAGCTGCATCAGTGGATAAAAATCACTGAAGAATAGATTACTAAACCAAAAATAGTAACTTGCCATTTAACTGTCCTCTACAGATCTATACATTTAGGTCTTGTCTTTGGATAAGAACTTTGGAAAAAATAAAGCAGTATCTCTTACAACTTATTAGAGAAAAGTTTTATGTGACTTTACAAAGTCACTATTGACTAGGTTGCTGTAAGAGTAATGAAAACAAAAGTAAATGTAGAATGTCCCTGACATTTTTATTTCCAAATTCATACACATATCATTTGAGAGAGTCAAAATGTGGGCTCAAAAGTTTAACAAATTGAAGAATTTACTGTATTGCAGATACTACATGTGAACTCAACTCAAAAGTGGAAGGTTTCAAAATAACTTTCAAATTAAATCTTATATTTCCTACACACACACACACACACACACACACACACACACACACACACACGTTTTTATTTCTCCAGAACTTCATTTACCAAGATTATTGAGTAACAGTTCTGCCTGTGTTTCCTCTATTATGAAGACCAAGGTTAATCAAAAGGAAAGACAATACCCGCCTTGTTTATTTATATAATCTATTAACATTGCATAAAATTTGAAAAATTGTATTAATTGCATTTTATTCTATAATAAATGTCCTTGATGTTTATTCTGTTATTAAGTAACTTCTGTAAGAAAATAAATTCTAAATGATGACTAATACCAAGCTAGCCTTCTATACCAACAGATCAAATATATTGAATAAAATTGTACAATTCAAATTCTTGACAGCTATTTTACAAATTAGGATTAAGGGGAAGTATTTTGACAAAAGCCACCCAGGAAGCTATTAAGAAAATGTAATAAGGTAGTTTTTTACTCTTCATATGGTTGATGAAACTTTCTTCCAGTAGATAGGCTAATTATGTTTGATCCTCTGTCGCAACAAGTTAGCCTTTATATGATTTTTAAGATGATTTCTGCCTGTATATTGAAATATGAAAAAAACCAAACAATGTGTACCTGAGATGGACTTGTAATACTGAATTGTTTGAAAACAATTGTGTGTGTGTGTGTGTGTATCATGAGAATTTTCCAAATTTACATAGATTCAGATCTAAATTTCAGAAACTCAACTGGGTTCACCCTAAGAATAAGATATGTCTAGGTCACCAGAAGTTATTCTGAAATAAAAAACTAAACCTTCCAGGAAAGAGTTCATCATAGGGAAAGTTAAAAAATATATAAGAGAGGGCAAATTGTTCATGATCAGAGAAGTAATGTATGATATTGTAAATCAACTGATTGTTCTCTGGCCTCCCCTGGTCCCTCCTAGGAAGAAAAGAAACAGAAAATAGTGAAAAATAAAAAGGCATTTTGCTTAAATCTCTTCAAGACACTGAGATTCCAGGGCAGTCCTTAGGTACAACACAAATTGCAAAGCAATCTGATGACTACTGTGTCCATCTGAGTGAAATCAGGAGGGAGAAATCACACAGCAATTTCAAAAGGGAAAGTTTAATATTAAAATAATAAGAGAAACCAGGTACAAACCAACAATCTATACATTAGGATTAGTCTGTTTCTGTTGCTTATGACAGAATACTTGAAACTGGGTAATGTGTAAAGGAATAGAATTTATTTCTTACAATTTTGGAGGATGGGAAGTTCAAAATCCAGAGGTACACCTGGTGAGGCTTTCTGCTTTCTTCTGGTTGGGAACTCTTTACAAGGTCCCGTGGTAACAAGGGTGTCTCATGGCAAGAATGGGCTGAGCAAGAGACCTAACCTCCTCAACTGCCCTCCTTGGAAAGCCATCAGGACCACACCAATTATTCCATGAATGGATCAATCCATCCCTGAGGGCACAATCCTCATACTCAAAACACCTCTTAAATGCCCCACTTTTCAATCACCAAAATCAGATTTCCCACCCTCTTAACACTGTTATGATGGGGGTCAAGTTTCCAATACCTGAACTTTTGGGGGACACATTTAACCTATAGCAACACTATTCTATAAACAATATGGACAAGCTAGTACAATTTGTCCTTGGTCTATCTCAGATTCTAGCACAGTAGCACAGGGATATAGTAAATGAAATCGAACTTATTTCACCCCAATATATACTTCTTTGACATATTCCAGGATGGCTATTCAGAAAAGCTGGAAGTAAAAGGATAGAAACAACACTGCCTTTTGGGGAGGAGATTTACATCTGTAGAGAAAATCTGTATCGGTAAAATAAACAGCCACACTTTCTCTGAGGCCCCCCTCACTTGTCTTCCATCTATTCTTTCTGAAGGCAGCTCCTAGATTACCTGAGATATCTTCATCTGCATAACAAGACAGGCTTTGCTTGACATGTTTTCTTACCTTCACCTGTGACGCCACCTACCCCAGAGCTCAGAGAAACCTGGCCCCAGGCCATTGACCTTTGGGTTCTTTCATCTCACCTGAAAGCTGTTTAGTCCTACACCCCTCTCTCCCCTCCCCCCAATAAAAAGGGAGATGAATGAACCCAGACATTTTGTGTCCTTCGAGCTTTCACATTTGATATGGCTCCTGTACACAGCTGTGCATGTAATAAAATTTGTTATGCTTTTATTCTTGTTAATCTGACTTTTATCAGTTTGTTTTATAGATTTACATTATCAAATCTTCATGGAAAAAATTTAAACCTCTATAGTTTTGGCACTATAAGCACGATGACAAATCACTCTGTTCTACAGAGGAGATCTGAGGACAACTGATGGAAAGCCCACAAAGAGAGAGAATTTTTACCAAGATAAATTCTCCCAGACTTTTGCCTGTATAGCACCATGGAGAATGGAAGGTAAAAATTTTTCTTTATTCTTTCCTTTCCAAATTCAGGTTGGCAGGGGAAAAAATCATTTGCCTTTTCTTTTTCTTCTCCCTCCTAAATAGCTATCCTGTTTGTCTCATTTCAAGTCCTGAAAATGTGGTTTGGCTTGCTGTCCATAGGGGGCATGCAGATCATTGGGTCTACATTTATAGACAACCAACTGAAAAGTTGTGGGACCCCATAAAAAGAAGCTTAAGATCTCCCCAAATTGGCTCCTCTAGCAATTGTTCTCTCATTTGTTTTCTGCCTTCAAACCTGAAGAAGTTTTCCTCATTTACTCCTCTTTTTTTCACCTTTGATACCATATAAAGGGACTTAAGAGACACATCTAGTGACCCTAAGACTCCTTGAGTAAAACAGCCAACATTCCAGTGAGCTACTTTGGGGTTCCCTGTCTTTTTAATGGAGTTCTATTTGTTGTGAGTGGGTTCAGTCCTATTTATAAATGGGCTCTACCCTAAACTCAGTAATCCAGTTAAGAAACAGATACCAAATTAAAAGCCACCTACCTATCTCACTAAAATTGGTCTTCTTATAAAATCTTTTGGTTAATTTCAATAATTTTATTTTACCTTGGCATCCATTTTTAACCTTGTTTAACTGACATTTCCAAATTCCTTGAAACAATTTAATTACTATCTCTCTGTGCTTTGACATGTGAATTTTCTACCTTGTATTCTGTAAAACTCAATGAAAGCTTTTGCCATGTGGGACAAAGTAAATTTAACTCATTCCACTTATAGAGGCACAGTTTAAATTCAACTGTCCTTTTAAACTAATGAGTTTTACCTGTCTCATGGCTGAAGTATAAAAATCAAAGCTATAAAAGCTTTATGTTTTTTTTCTATTTTTATTCATACATGTGTACATGTCTATGTTTGTATAGTTTCTACATGGTACCAAATTTAATTATAAATAAATGTGCACTCATAAATTAAATAAATATGCCTAAATGCTTTTCAAGTTCACATGACTTTAGTAATCTTTTGTAAATAAAGATGGTTGGCAAAATAAAATAGAAATGTTTCCAGAGTTTAATTTAGATATTTCTACCTGGGTCTATTGGTCAGACAGATTTATGCTGTCTCTGCTAAATGTCTTAAGGTCATAAAACTTTTGCTTCTGTGACATTTTTGATACTTCTTTTATTTGTCTGTGAGCTAAAGCTGTAAAAACTAGCTGCTGGGCTTCTCCAAAGACTTATATCTTTCTGTAAGCTTATGTCTTTGGTTTTGAGCCTCTGAGTTCTGAGGACTAGACAAATGTCCATGGTGAGGCCTGGGGACATGTGTGTCCACAGCACCTGAGCCACCAACTGCAGGGCAAGGCCAAGCCCATTACGACTCCATTGTCCCTGGCCCAGCTGTACCTCCTGACCATTCTGGGAAGTATCTAATCTTCTGGAAATCATCTTTATAGGTCTGTTCTCTGCCCTGGGCTCTACACCTGGTGTGTGAAGGCAGGACCCAGAAGGGCTCTGCCCTTTATAACTATTCTGGGTGTCACATGGGTACTTGGGACCCTGGATGACTGGGGCAGACATTAAGGATGCTACTTGGGTCCAGTATGTCAAAGGCCTTGGTTAAGATGAGATTGGTTGAGTAAGTTTAGCTTGGTTTTACCTTTTCAGAAGAAAAAAATAACTTAAATGGCTAGCTTTGTTTTCCATGAGATATTCAAAAAATAGTTAAAAATAAGTAAACTAAATAAATGTGAGATAAAAGTTTATAAATAAATGTTTTAATAAAATTATGTTTTATAATATGTTTACTTAAAAGTTTCTGAATCCCTTAAGGGACTACAGCCTTAAAATTTTGCTAAGTTAAATTAAGTAATAAATACTCATTATCTAGGTCGTTTCCAAGTAATATTTAATGCTAAAACATTATTACTAAATATAATATTAAGCTTATATACTTTGACTCCGAATTTCAGAAAAACAAAAGCTGTTTGGGTTTGTTAGTAAATATGTCCTGTGCCACACTGAAAAACATTCTTCTACAAAGAAAATTGTTTCCTAGAAAATATAAAATATGTGCTCATAAAATGTTTTGGTATATAACAATATTGATTACTTCCTAGGTTTTTCACTGTAAATTAGGGTTACTATGAGTTAATATTGTAGTTAATATAAGTAATTATAATTATATGTATAATAGAAACACTTCTGTATAAAGAGTGTGTAAGGAAAGTAGGGTATGTTTTTGGTGAGGAAAGTTATGAGGAAGGTTATAAGGAAGACATAAAGGTGGTTTTTGTTAAGGGAAAAGTAATTTTGTCTAGTTTAAAGGGTATTTAAAGGTTGTTTTAAATTGAATAAAAATTCCAAAATTGTAAAATGTGTGATATAAAAGATTTATAAAAAATCTTATCTTCTGTGGTCAAAGATGACTGAGATTAGATGGAATTCGTTTGTAAGGTTTTATTAAAATTAGCTTCAGAATTCATAATACACTGATTCAAGGGAAAATTCAGTTTTCTCCTTTAAACAAGATTTTTGTGCGTTAATGATAAAAGTAAAATATTTTTTTCGCCTTCTCAGTAAACTGTAAGAAAAAGGCGGGGGGGAGAGAATGAGTGAGAAACAGATCTTGAGTCTTTCTTGGGTCTTTTGATTACTTAGGAAACTGAGTTAAATATTTAGGGTTTTTTAATATGTAAATTTAAATTTATATAAATGTGTTATTAGTATATGTTTCAAAATTGTATAAGATTCCTGAAATCCTGATATGTGTTGGTATATGTTATTAGTCATAATTTTGTCAAATTTTCGTAGGCCTCAGAAAATAACCAAATTTTTTTTTCACTTGACTTTACCAGTGGCCATTCTAAGTCTTGTTGTCCACCGTTAATTGCTTTATTGTGATGCTTTTTTTTTCCTAAAAACTCTTTGGAAATCTTAAAGTGTTGTGTCTCCAAAGAGGTTCATGAAATGATAAAAATACTTTGACAGGTATTCAGAAATATAGACCTCTGCTGCTTATTTAACTGCGCTTGGTAAAACCTCCAAAATTCTAAAATAAAAAATTGTGCTCATAAAATTGCTACTTCAACATCAAGCAGGACAAGAATTAATCACATAGGACTGAACTCATGGAAGACTGAAATAATTGCTCTATGCCTTTTTAGTTTAAAAATTGATAATTATTTTTATGTTTTCTTTTGAGATTTAAGGAAATTTTTTCTTCTTTTAAGTTATTTATAGCTCACAGCAATTTGGTAAGTGTACATTAGTGAGAAAAATTGAAACATTTACCTTTCTCTCTACCTGATCTCTCCAGAATTTAGAATCTATTTATGAATATTCTTATTTTGTGACAGCATAGTTATTTGCATAAATTTAATAAGAATCTGTTTTCTTTTGTAACAGGACAAAATTGTCGACACTGGTTATTTTACCATGGCTTTGACTGGAAGTTCATATTTTCATATATGACCAAACTGATTTGAGGGATTGAGATAGTCTTTATACATCCAATAGACTTGAAAAAGACTGGCCTGATATCCTGTCTATGTGGCTTTCTCCAGGGTTTCTGCCCTTGAGGTAAGAAAAAAATGATACTTTCTAACAGGCCCAGGAACCTCAAGATATTCTGTGGACCCATGAAAAGAGATAAATTCACCCAATTCATACAGATATTACAGACACAGTCTTTGAATTGGCTCCTAAACCTCAGAGGCTTTTAAAAGTCTAATATGAGATTCTTTATAAAAAGTTCCATCAGAGCCAACCTTAAAAAAAAAAAAAAAAAAAAAAAAAAAAACCTATATGGTAAACCACTATTCTCACTTCACTTCACATATATAATCAGGTGAAATGCTAAACTTATTTTGCAAACAAATTGTAAGCCTTCATACCTGTTGATGTATGGACTACTCAGAAATTTCACTGGAATATATAATTTGATCTGTAATCCAGAAAAACTGCCAGAATGTCATTGCCAGCCAACTCCAACTTCATGAAGATGCTTCAGAGAATCTTTAAAAAACTAGCTTACAGTCTACTCCAGACATTAACCTTTGTTTTTCTTTTGTTTCTACTGAAAAATTTCTTACTAAATACCTGTGTGCTTGTACCACATAGAGACCTAAATTTGATGGGACCCCATTTGCAATGCCACCTCGTGGACTGGGACACAATTGTTTAACCAAACTGTCTTATTCTTAGGACTAAGAGACTTATTCAAGAAGGTATAGAACAGTTAACTCAAATTTGTTCTTTGTGCTTGTTCCAATCTATGTTTTCTTCCTTTGCCTATCTCTTATCTCAAGACTTAGAACCTAAATCTCTCCATAGCTACCAATCCTACTTTAATTTATGAAACTTTCTGAAAATAAAGTTTCAAAAGGAGGGAATAAAGGAAACCGAAATTATTTTACCATAAAATGTACTTCTTTGACGTATTTCAGGATGGATACTCACAGGGGCTGAAGACACAAGAATAGCTGCAAAGCTGCCTTTTGCAGAGATTTATGCCTGTAGAGAAAATCTGCATTGGTAAAATAAACAGCCAGGCTTTCTCTGAGGCCCCTCTCTCTTCCCTACCAACTGTTCTTTTGAGGACAGTTCCCAGATTAGGTGAGATATTTTCACGTGCATAACAAGACAGCCTGTGCTGCTCCTGCTTCTGTTTGTTCACCTGTGGCATTATCTATCACAGAGCTCAGACAAACCTAGCCCAAGGCTATTATTTTTTGAGCTCATTATTTCCCCTGAAAATCAGTTACTTCCATACCCCCCCATCTCCCTTTTCCCTAATAAAAATGGTATGTAAGTGTCGAAGATTTTGCTGTCCTTTGAGTTTTCATACTTTGTATGAATCCTGTGCATGGATGGCCCTACAATAAAATTTGTTATGCTTTTTTTTTATTATTCCTGTTAATGTAACTTTTATCAGTTTATTTTATAGACTCAAATTATCAAAATTTCAGGTGTAAATTTTAAACTTTCCTACACTAGTAATTTATAGTTAGTACTGCAGGGGCCAAGAGAAGACCTTCAACTGCCTGAAGGCTCTCTGAAAAATCACTTAATAAACAGATTAATATGAAGAAAAGCGTAACCTTTTATTATGTCCTAGTTTTACGTGACACAGGGAACTTCAGAATGAAGACTCACAGATATAGGGAAAATTGTCCATCTTTATGCTTAGGTTCAATGAAGTAGACACAGACATGTAGAAACGTGATTGGACAGAAATATATGATCTAATGTTATTACACTGAGTGAAGCAACCCAGTTAGGCATGTTCGTTTAGATTTTTCTTGGCCTCTCTGTGTAATGTTTATTCCCTCAGCGTATGGAGCAGGACCCTTTCTGGACCTACCTGGTAGGATCTTATGACCTACCATCAGACAAGGTATGTCCGAGGAATTCTTTATGGCCGGCTCCAAGACAAGGGCAGGGTGGAAGATTGGAATGTATCTATGACGCCCCTTGGGGGAGAGGAATTCTAGTTTCTATGGCTTGCCTCAGGGGGAATGTGGCTGAGATAGGAGAGCAAAAGAAAAGTCAGAGGACAACTTTGTGTTTGAAGCTGTTTCTGAAGCCTTCACTTTAGGGTAACACTTTTTGGGCTCCAAAAGTATGTTTCATTCAGGTTTGGTCCAGGGTCATCACCACAGCTCTAGGTTCATGGAGATTAGCACAGATTGCATCTGGTCTTCTGAGAAGGCTTTACTTTTGCAGCTAGACAGCAAGCAGCTAGAGCTATCTCTCAAAACACAACTCAGGAGTGACACTACTCTGTTCAAATCCACCAAAAGTCTCCAGCTCATTCAGTGTGAAAACCACAGTAGCTACAGGAGCCCAGGGGGTCTTAAATCAAATGTTGATGTTCCAACCACAACCACCATTTGACCTCACATCTCCCTTCAAATGTGAATCGCTCTGTTCCAGCTACATTAGTTTTTTTTTTTTTTTCATTTTTCATTTTTCGTTCCAAAATACTCCAAAGAGTACTCTGAAGTCAGAAATTTTGTATTTCAGTACTTACCGATTTCTCTGCCTGTTTTACTGAACTGTTTGCCTGCACACCACGGAAAACCAATGACTGAAGTACACTTCTTTGCAGTAGAAAAAGATAGTTTAATCACAAGGCAACAAATGTGAGAAGGCAGAAGAATAGCATCTCAGATACACCTTCTCCACAGTGCGGAGGGTGGTACATTTATGGGGAAGTGGTTAGGGGTGTTATGAGATGTGGAGGATTGCAACTGGTCAAAGGGTTTGAAGGAGTCCCTCAGTGATCTGCACCAGTGCAGGCTGTCTGCACATTCAGAAGATGACAGCGTCTGAAGGTGGAAACTTCCCACTCTGACATGAAGGTCAGACATTTCATACAGCTCAGTAGAGATGTCTGCAAGCTCAGCCAGCCTAGCACAGTTTGGGTTGGGCCAAGCTAACCTCAAGGATCCTGAAAAAAAAACTGAAGGCACACAGCTCCTATGCCAGAGGCACCATCTTAAAGAGTACACAGGAAGAAACAGAATGAGAGTTTAGTTATGGAAATTTACTGAAAAAACAAGCAATTTAAACTGGGAATTTAACTGAAAGCTAGGTTACACCTGGAGCATTCTTTCCCAAGGTATTTCCCAAGGTATTTTCCCAAGGCATTTCAAGTCCGGTTCAATGTCAATATAAAAGAAGACTTTTATGACAACCTTACACAAAATAGCAATCACCTATTCCTTTATAACAACTGACATCATTATTGCTCCCCCCACCTTACAAGGGGAAGAAATTTGGTTTGTTTCCTCCTGTATTTTCTATCCCTTAGAACAATGAGTTACTTTTACCTCTACAAGTTGGAGTACTCTAGGTCTTTGTCTAGAAGAGCCTATATCCCTTACCTAACTCATTATTTGCTTTCAACAAATGTTTGAAATAGCGTAAATGGATAAATAAACAAATGAATGAGTAAAAACAACATTAATTACCACCTTGCTATGAACCTGGATTTTTGTTGCTGCTGGGGGATGCAAAAAAAGGATAAGCATGGCCCTTCATGGCCTTGGAGGTTTACTAGTTTAGGCCAACAATAGTGAAGAAAGGGCAGTCGGAACAATGTACTTGAGGTAGAAGAAAATAGAACTTGCAGGAATGTGGCACTGTGGGGAATAGTTCATAAAGACTTCCTGGAGGGAATAATCATTGAGCTCAATCCTGAATGAATGATCAAAGTTAGCAATGGAAAGAAATACGTTAAAATAATGTAGGAAGGAAGAAGAGCATAAATAAAAATGTTGAAGTAGGAAATAATCATGACTTGGCAGGGTGGGTAAAACTAAGAGATGTTGTTGTAAGCTCCATTGAATGTGGGGAAAAGAATGTCAGCCTTTCTTTTAACTTTATAATTCTTTCTCTTCAAGTAGATTTCTGAAAATTACATCTACAGATTCAGAACAGTTCACATTTTCAGATTACTTGAGGCTCTTGTCAGAAAGAGTAGTTAGGCCCATTATAAAGGCTAATTATTTTAATTTCGCATATTTCTGCTTCTTACACTCCTTACCTTGATTCTGACATTGAAATACAAAAATTCTTTGTTGGACTTCTAATCCTCATTTTTCAGTCTCTTGCTAAGCTTTGTGATGCCTCATGCCTGAAGTCTGGAATCTACTCAAATGTATGACTACAAAAACTGGTAATCCTCTTTCTGTTTGGCTGAATTCCTACATTTGAAAATGTCATTTTTTATGTGCTAAGCAGCCATTAAAATGGTAATGTCCCTCTGCTGTTGAATATACAGCACCAGAATTTAGAAAATTTGGGTGCAGATGATAGATATATTGGAGTCATATTCTTAAAGGAAATCCTTATATTATTAGGGTAAATGAGCTCAAGAGTTTTTGAGGTGATAAGAAATCAAACTGGTCACTAGATGTAGAGGCAATGTTTGAGTTTTTAATAGGCCCTGTAAAACAATACTGAAATTCACTTCAGCTTAGTTATCATTACTGAAAAAATAAATGCCTCTTATTTAGCCCACTCACATTACACAAAAAGAAAAATTAGCTTTTTAAATAATTACATAATTTCCTCAGATCAAACTAGAAAATTCTGTATTCGCACTATTCTAGCATGTATGTAGGTTTATTTTGGGACTCTTTCAAAGAGATATTGATTTATATTTTAATTATTTCCCTTCAAGTTTATAACTAAGAATTTTTCAAATTTCATTGTATATCTCAATTTTCAGTGAAAATTTAGCAAACATATAAATACAGCTATTTGTTTATTTAGCAGAATGTTTAAAATATGTTGTGACTGTAAACACAGCTTTGCACTACATGCTCTTGATAGTCCATGTAATTATTATTTTGCAATTGTCTAATTGGTTCATTTTCAAGTCTTTGAGAAATGTGTCATCCAGTGTGTCCTTAGAAGTTGAATTACAGCAACTCTGAAATGCCCACTCACTGGCAACTGACCACTCTCTTACTATAGCTTAGTTACCCAGAGCTACAAGAGAAACTATAGATGTAAACTGATACATAATTTGTTTTTATTTGCTGATCTTGGCCCCCTTATACTTTACACAGGATTTTCAAAAGGTGTTATAACACGGAAAGATTTTTCTCTCATTTATTTAAAGTATATGTGGAGGTTTAATGTATTCTACTCACACTGAATTTGTATATATAATTGAAAGTTGTTTAATTACATGTTCTGACTACACTCTGAACATTGCTCACAATATTGGCAGCATTAATTTTCTTCTGAGTCACAAGTATATCTATGTAGAACTGTAGTTCTGATTCAGACTGGACTCTTATTTGATGATTTCATTTTCACATAAAATTACATGTTTTAGGAAAATATTACAATGCCTAACAGTCATCTAGGTCCTTAGACTGTAGGTAGTAAAAGCTAATTATAAATCAACATTAGGAATAATTAATGAGGGGGAAATAGCAAACTGGCAGTTCTCAAATTCTGATAACAATTCAGGCCTATGAAAATACATGAATTTTCATTGATAAGTAATTTATAAGTCATGGAGATATTAAAGCCAAAGAGAATTGTCAGCTGATTGACAGTATATTATGTGTTTATCAATGGACCAGAGAAAAAACCCAGCTATTTCTTTCTTTCTGTTATTTACCTGCCTGTCTACCTATACACCAAATGAAAATTTGCAATCACGCTCAAGTAGATAAGGTGCAAAGGAATTTCTCTCCATTCTCTTGTTTAACAGAGAGGATCATTAAGAGTTCCTTGTGATGTGATTATAAATATTTAAATGTGTGCAGATGTACATATTTTTGTGTGTACATATGTATTTTTTACTTCTAAGTGGTTTCTCTGGCAGCAAAGATAGATTGACCTAAGGCAACAGTGATACTGACGGTACAGAAAAAGACATGATTTATTTCTTTTTCCTATATTTCACTGGCACTTTGGCAAAAGAGAGTTGCCAGAATTCTTAATAAAAATACAGGGTGGACTGTTAAATTTGCATTTAAAACAATAAATAACGTTTTAGTATAAGTAGGCTCCAAATCATTTATTCTTTATCCAAAATTTAAATTTAATTGAGTGCTCTATATGTTAGCTGGCAACTGTACTCTCTTGTTTCATGAGATTCTTGGTTTGTGCATTTTACTTCCTAAATGTCTCCCACATGATCAACTCCAAGTAAATACCTGGTACATCTTTACCTGCCGTTTGTGCTGTGCAACTGCTTTCTTGCTCCACATTTGGGTTCTGATGTCTGGTTCTAGTTTTATGGATTAACAATTCCCACCTGGAACTAGAGATTCATTAACCCAGAGTTAATCAACCTTATCTTTCATATTATCACCTATAAAGGAGCTTAGTTAAACATTTTTTTTTCTTTGTCACTCTCCCAACTTCCATGAAGTTTTAACATTGTAGATATATCATATTTCTCTTTATCTAATGTGGCCCTTTGGAGGACCAAAAACCATTATAATATCAAAGATATTTTTCCCCCCAATAATCAGTTATGACCCCTTTGGAGCAATACTTCCCCCACTAAGAATGCATGCATTGTCCTTAAAGACAGATCTTTCCTTCCCTTTGCTATTGAGTGGATTTACCTAAATACCAAATATTTCAGATTTCTACTGCAGAAAAAAGGAATCACCTCATATCTCATCCATACTGGCATCAAAAAAGGGCAACACTATACTTTACATTTTAGAAGGATATTTTACATATGCCAAATATTTAGGCCTCCATGAGAGGTTGTTCCTGCAAGATACAAAAACCCATAAAAAAAGAGGACCAAATTATGTCATGATTCAGAATGTGCTTATTTGAATATCCTAATATTTTAAATTATAAAACTTTTTTGAAAATCTTTGAAAATTGAATGTTTTTAAAAATTTACTTATCTTTTGATCAGGAAATTGAAAAATAAAGTTAGAAAGAAAGACCTGTTTTTTTAAAAATAAACAGTTTATATGGATAACATTTTCTCATGGTACATTATTGCCAGTGACACATGTATTAATCAGTCTGCCATATGTTGATACAGCTGTGATGGGTTTGACCAAATCCCTACAGATTTTTCCTGCTCTGCACAGAGATATTTTCCCATGTGGGAGCAGAGTGCCATTGTGCTCTGTGTTAAGACATGGTAGAGCTAGCATATGCTCTCTAATACTTCTTGGCAAGGCTGGCAAAACACATACTCATTTGTTTATGAGGTTCTTTTAAATAGTTGCCCCTTTTTTCATGTTGTGGCAGATTTAAATGGCTTTTTAAAAATAGGCATGGGAAATATTCTTTTTAAGTTATTTTTACCTCTCTGGGATCAATTTTAACAGCATCGTATTTTCTATCTTATAGATATGCATGATGTTCTTCTTCACCTCCTGTTGACTTCTTACTCAATTTGACAATAACTTCTTTGCCACTTCCCTCGTACTGAAACTGAAATCCTCTACAATCACTCCCACGTGCTTACTTCAACATGACATAATTCATGAGAAACTTCTTAGTTCTCTAGCATCAGTCAGACCAACTGTATGAGGGATTATTTGTCATGTAACTGGAAACAGCTGGGGATGACAAAACACTAAGTTATTCTGTAGCAATAATAAAGCAGATACCTTGGTCTCCTTGGAGAGCCTCCTCAGCTCTCTTCAGAGCAGCAAAGAAAAGCCAGTGGAGGCTCAGAGGGGTGGCAAAAGATGTGTCTTGGCTGCTAAAATTCTTTCTCAATGAGAAATAAAGACATACTATATCACTGGAAAAAAGCCCTCATTCCCTTTTTAATATGTATTATACATTCTAACATTGTGATTTTCTTATATTTATTACTGGAACAAACTAGAAAAAGGTTTTTTGTTGGATTTTTGTTTTGTTTTAGTTTTCTTTTTAATTTTTCTTCTCTTGAGAGGGATGGTCAAAATTTGATCATCCTGTGATGTGTCTGACAACAGAACAGGGTCCTGAAGAAGAATAAAAACTTATAAGAAGGCAGAGGAGACCAGAAGGCAAGTAAATAATATTACGGTATACTGGACATAGAGAACAGTCAGAACCCTGTTTCCAGAGTATTGCAGAGGAACATGTTCAAGAATTAAGCAGATAATTTTAATCAGATATATTTATTAATAGATCATAAACCATTTAGTATTGGAGTTAAGAATCCATTAATTGGGAGTAAGTTGCCAGGAGCCTGGCAAGACCTAGGCGAGAAACCAGAGCATCTAGTACTGGGCAAATTATGCATTCATTAATCCACCCAGTCACCAAATATTTCTGAATGGCTACTCTATGGTAGGAACTGGGTTAGCTTCTGAGCACATCATCGTGACCTTTATGTACGTAAACACAGATCTTTACTGCATGGACCAAATGAGACAGAGTCTGGAGAAAAGGAGAATAAGACAAAGATCCTATTTTCAGACAGAAGTGCAGGATCTGAGAAACAACAGGTCTAGTTATTTAAACTACGGCACAGGGTCAGGAAGAATAATGTTTGCTAAATCCCTTAAGCATGATTTGGGATTTACAAGGTTGCCCCCTTTACAAAGGACTTGATTGCTCACATTATTGTGAAGAATAATAATTATTTTTCTTCTCCCACCCTCACAGCCAGCTCTTTCAGATTTTTTCCCATTAGCCATATGGGAATAAGAAATTGACCTAATGCTGACAGGTTTGTGCTGGTATTGAATTCACAAAAATAAATAAATAAATAAATAAAGCTCAGATCTGTAGCCTTTGCAAATTTTGATGGGGTAAATATTCCTACTACTGTCTATTTTAAGTTACCAGTGTTAAACAACTTGCAGGCAAAATTCCTGAAATAATAGGAGTCAGCCTCAGAAACCCATATAAACAGCTCCCGGTAATTAATGAATATTGGTCTCTTAATGACTGCCTGATCTCTCAACTTCTAAAAGAACTTGCCAAATCTTTGGAACTAACCCTTGAAAAATATTTGTATTATAATCTTAGCCTGGGGATATTTCTCACTCCCAGTAGCTGTCTTGTTCAAGAGGAAAAAAAGATATAGACATCATTAGATTTATCTTATTTTCTTTAAGCTTTTTAGCCTTACTTCAAGGTTTGTCCTAGAATTGGAGTTGAGGTGTTTTACTCCAGGCAATCAACTGACCTAAACAAAAGAAAAAGAAATATTTGGGGGCACAGATCCTGACCTATTTAAATTTCTGACCTTGTGTAAAAAAGTATTCACACACACATATATATATATATATATAATTGTATTAAATTATTAAATTTATTTAATATATCAAATTTTTATATATAAAATGCATGCATCTTATATAGTCATGATGATTTTTCTGAATACATAAAAAGTCCATATTATCACATATCACAAATGTATGTGTAATCATAATTGGAATATATCAATTTAATACTTTAAATCTCCATGCCTTTCCAGGGTCATAGAAATTTCAGCTAACACTGTAAAAAGTCATATATTGTTCACTAAATATAAGATGCATGCTGACTTATGCTGCTCAGATTTTAGTTTATTTCATTGCTTATTTATTAAGAATGGTTAGAAGGTAAAAGTATGTGGAGGGCAAATAAAGGTTGAGTGTAAAAAAAATCAGAATGATTGATTTTTAAAAGTATGGAGAAAATCTGTGGATTTTGTTTATTTCTAAACTTCATGTCCCCCCTACAATGGGTAATCAAGAGTTGACTACATTGTAATTAGAACTGAAGTTGAAGAACACATCAAACAATTCACAATTTATATTATAATATAGCTCATCAACCCACTAAATATATATTAATAGGGCATTCAAAACCATGCATTTGGCATTTCAAAGGAAGCTTCCCACATCTGGAGTGATTTGGGATACATTATTTAGTGCCCTCTCTGTCTTTCAACTATTTTTGGTGAGTTCTACTTTGCATAATATTGCAATCAGCCCTTGCAGAAAATGTTAATGTAGAGAAGGGGGGTAACCTTTATCTCTGGACAATTATAAAGAAAATAATACAATCAAGAAAATAATAGAGAAGGCAAATTTTAAGGTAATTAGTCAGAAGAATAAATGAATGTTGATAAATTTTGAGATTATTCAAAAATTGTAGGTTTTAACTAACGTTTGATTTTGAAATTTTTACTCTTTAAAAGTAGAATTTCACATAACTTGTCTGATAAAATTTTACTTATAAAATATTTCTTCCATAATATTATAATAATAATAAGTCAATGTAATAGTATGTATTTCCATGTATTTGTTCTTTGGTACTGCAGAATGTTCCCTGATTCACCTGAATTTAGAATTAACATTAATCATTATGTACTTCAGAGATGTAACACAGGCAGAAGCATGTATATTTGTTCCAATTTTATAAAGTAGAAAACAAGACAAGTTCTGGGAACTACGTACTTGATCTTAAATCCCAGCAACATTTAAGAACACATTATTAGACATATCACTTGGAAGTACTTAGTGAAAAAAGCCACAGGCAAAAAAAGGTATTGTTATAAACTATTAGCAAAAGGCAAATATTGACAAACAACTCATTTTATTTTCTGAGACAGTGCTAGAATAATCAGGTGAATCTGATACTCAGATGAAGATAGGTGGTAGAATACAGATTTTGATTTCAGAAATATTGTATCTATTTCAGCTAGGTATTTAAAACATTTCTTATAAGTATTATAAATATTATTGACAGAAATGTGAACTCAGTTACAATTGAGCTAATATTATGTGCCCAGGATTCTTCTTCTGTTTTTAATGTCATTAAATACAAACAGTATCCCTGTGATGCAAAGTGTGGAGATTTGTTTTCATTTTGAAAATGTGAAACTCAGGTGTAGAGCTGGAAAGTAACCTGCTAAAGATCTATTAGCTGTCGAATGAAGGAGCCTAGTTCAACACCCTAGAGGTCTGAGTCCAGGAGCTATACTTATAACAGGAAGACTGTTCTGGTGAGAGAAAGACAACTAGTACATCCACTTATACATCCTTGAGGGGATAGTTATAAAAGGTTGAGAGAGCATCACAATTTTTTTAATTCATAAATCTTAGCAAAAAAAAAAAAGAAGAAGAAAAATACATAAAAATAACAAGACGAACTAATTTGTTGAAGATACCAAATATTTGTTTTTTTCCTGTTAGATATATCCAACAGTGAAATGAGGTTCCTTGCAATGAAATAAACTCCTTGCTGTTGAAATCATTTAGAAGGATATTGTTGACTATTAGAAATACAAATGCTCTTTGACTTAACAGTAGAGTTACTTTCCAGTAAACTCATTGTAAGTTGAAAGTGCATTCTATACACCTAACCTGCCAAACATCATGGCTGAGCCTAGCCTACCTTCAGTGTGCTAAGAACACTTACATTAACTACAGTTAGGCAAAATCATCTCACGCAAAGCCTGTTTTATAAAACAGTGTTGAATATCTTATGTAATTTATTGAATACTGTACTGAAAGTGAAAAACAGAATGGTTGTATGGGTACATGGAGTGTGGTTTCTACTGAATGTGTGTTGCTTTCATCTCGTGATAAAGACAAAAAATTGTAGGTCAAACCATCATTAAGTGAATGACTGTCTGCATTGTGGACGGTCTCTGCTTTGGGGAGATCGCTCATTTATTTTTCTCCGTAAAACAAAAAAACCTTCAATTGAGGAACTAAAAACAAACAAACAAAAAAACTGATGCTAAAGTAATAATTAATTTATTTTCCATTTTTTTCCTAAGAGCCAATAACATTCATCAAACCTAAATGTGAAGACATGTGCACATATAAAGTACAAAAGGCCAAGTTCATGTGCACATATAAAGTAGAAAAGGCCAAGTTTACTACTGATTACTTGACTTGCAGAATTTTAAGCAAGAAATACCAACAAATTTTTCTTCCTTGATACTTCTTTTTGTCTTAAAAATAGCCAGTTTCTTATTCTACTGAGGGTTTTGGTTTTGAGTCATTTTACTTATTATTATATTTATGTATATGTTATGATTTATTTCTAGTTTCATTATGACATATTGATAGGTGAGTGAATTATGTAACTCAGAACACAAAAAGGATACAAAGAGTATAAATTATAACAAAACTTCACAAAAGTTATTCTGAATGTTTTGGCTTTCACTTAGCATAATTTCTGGCTCAAAGACTGTTATGTAAATCTCTTGTCAATTGAACAACATGTATCTATGAATATAGTATAATTTGATAAACTAGAACTGTTGTATTTCTTAATCTCACTAGAGAATTTCGCTGTTGATATGATTTTATCTATTGATTCACACTCATATGTTATTTTATCCTACTGTTTCTCAAAGGTAGTACTTTACAATGTATATTTCTCCTAGGTTTGAAACCTAAATATATTCACTCTATAGGCTCTCTTATCTCCATCTACTACAAGGTGATTGTGAGAAATGCTGTCATGATTTATTTTTCAAGAGAATAACTTGTCCTTTTTTTAAAAATTGAGACTAGCTGTTAAGTGTGGCCTACCAAGAGTACACATGCTGTGAAGCTTTCTCTGTAGATATCAATACTATAAACAAACAAGACAACACCATCAACCACAAAAAGGTAAATCATTATCATGCAAAATTGTTGAAAATGATATATTGTATTGACCCATCAAAACGCATCATCTAAACTAATGTTGAGGCTCAGAAAATGATACACCAAAATACGCTGCTTTGGACTTCACACTAAGAGCACTTGGGTGCAACAGATGCAAGTTCCCTGAAGTTCCCCTATTTAACAAAAGGCTGGATTCTCCAGAAGATATTCAAATGCTGTGAATCTTTTTTTTCCAAAATATCTCATCAATCAGAAGAAATTTATGCATATTGCAAGAAGGAATGACTAGAGTTGACACTACACTCAGAGCCCCGATGAATTATGTGTCCCCTAAAAATCATTTACTCTTTCTCTAAAATTGCCTACATCCCCCACATCCCTCTGGTCTATGAAGAGCATATTTAAGCTTCAACCATCTGGCCCTTCTTTGAGTTTCATACTTTGTGTAGCTCACATATGCTGGCACATTAATAAATTTGTATGCCTTTTCTCCTGTTAATCTGTCTATTATTAGTTTGTATTATGGACTTAAATGATCAAAGCTTCAGGGGATGGAAAGAAAGTTTCACCTCCACATTTTGGCAAGCCAGTTGCTTTGGAAGCTACAGCAGAGACTGTGGAATCTGACAAAGTCTGAATAAGGTAAGAGTTCATACCGCTCAGTGTGCTGGATCTCCTGGATTCAGCTGAATGGGAGAGTAAGGGCTTCTCCTCATCTCTTATTTCTTTCCAAATGTAGATTGGCAGCAGAGAATGTTTTGCATGAACTAGTTCTTGTGTATAGAAACTTGCATGTATTTTAGTATGAGTATTTTTGTTTTCTGATTCTTTCCCTCTCAGAGATGGTCTTTGTTTTTCTTTGTTTCTGTCATTTGTGTGGTTTGTCATTAAAAGGAAATCCATTGGGTACAACATAGGCAAAGGGCCTCATAGCTTGCTGTTTGAGATGGTCCCACAGACTGTTGAGGCCACAACTCTTGCCAGACCAGCATCTATATAGAAAAACTTTGCTGAGAATGCCCATGACAAAAGAAAAAAAAAAGTATGAAGTTCTCTTTTTGTCTTGATGTATGTCTTAAGAGCTTGGCTTTATGACCATGTGAGAACTCTCACTCTGGTCTCTGTCACCTGAGGAGTGTGATTGTCAGGTCACATCTGGCAGCCAGTCAGGAAGGCTGGAAATCTGAGACTTGGAGCTTTGCCAGAAGCAGCATTTGCTCTGGCTGGCCATGCCAGCTCTTAAGGGAGTGAGTCTAAAGTTTCCAATCTATTAGAGGCTTTTATCTCAAATCTTTGTTGCTGGTTAGTGCTGAAAAAATCTAATTCCAATAGTGCCTATCTGGTGTCATAGATTAGCAAGCCAGTGACTGCCAGCAACCCCATGTGTGCATAGGAGAGCCAGAGACATTGTTCACAAACAACATCCTTAACCGCCTGTGGCAACAAGGGTATATTGCTTTTTTAGACTATTTCTGGGAGTGGAGTCTTTGGATCAGGAGGATTGCATTTTCTGCATCCCCCTTCAGGAACACCTGTTGTGTCCATGATAAAGGTTTATTCTAAGCCCTCCAGGTCTTTCCATGAAAATACTTATTGGATTAAGTCACTGTTGGAGTAAATACACCATTGAAGATCTTAATCATCAGCGGCCACACTATAGATCCTTTGAAATGGAAAGACTTCAATTTTTGAAAGAAATTTTAGAGATCTCTTATCCGAAATGATTGCCCTATTGGTGTCTATGGGAAAATCAAATTAAAAGGAAGACAAACACACACACACACACACACACACACACACACACACGAATGCACACACGGAAATGTGGCCAAATTTAGGGACTCCCTTATATCAGACTTAGAACGAAAGTCAAAATCCATAAATTTAAATTTAGCTCCACTTACTCTGAAAGAAAAAAATCAGTTCATTAAAACATTCCAAAAATGAACAACCTTTCTGAAACACAAAAGTCTTTTGGTTTCCATCTTAGTTGGAAATCTGCTCCCTGTTATAAAAGAGAAAATTAGAGATAGTACAATTGGATGGATGGGTGAGCCCCTTGATATCACTCAGACTGTAATCCAATTCTGTGAATAATTCAAATGTCAACAATCCTTGACTTGAAACTTGAATCTTTACAAAAACAAAAGTATGACTCTAGAAGTAACTCAAAGTCCAATCACAAAACTTTCCCTGTTTGCCTTCAGATGTTTGCACATACCATAGTAAATTAGAACATTGGTAACAGAATGTACTACACTTAAGAAAAGAAGAAAAAGTATGTTTTAAAGATCTATCTGGTCAAAAGTCAGCTTAATTAAAAGCTAATTTAGGCTCTGTATGTTTTTGAGGTCTCTATAGGATTTTGTTTCTCTCATGAAAACCTCTCGGTTGACTGAGATCCCTTTTTCTCAAACCCTGCTAACTATAGGCTCCTTGTTGGGAAATTTAAAATATCCCCAAATTCCAATTTGGAATCTGTCCTCCAAGATCTGATCTTTCCATTTATTTCTGCTCCTCTTACCTCCTTTTACCACCTTCAATCTTCCATTCAGTTACCTTTAACTCTTGATATGGTCTCCTTTCAGCTTCTACCTCTTCCATTTGGTGGTCAATGGATGAAAAATTTCTAAGAGGAAACATCAGAGTTCTAGTAACCACATTAAGGTACCAAGAGGAGTGTCTGATGACCCTGGAACCCTTTGTGAAACACAGAAAAAACTAAAGGGAGTATAGATTATTAACATAAAAATTATATATTTTTTTACATTAGAAAAAAGTTTGCATGTTTGTTTATTTTTTTCTTAAATATATTCCCATAGGAGTATTTATTTTCATATCATTAAAGACCTATACCATATTTTCTTTTTAGAAAATTTATAAATTTCTTATAATTTATTAAAGTATGTCTTAGACTAACTGTACCAAAGTCATTCTGAGTGTTGTCAAAAAACGCAGATTTTAGAACTCACCACATACCTGTTTAATTCAGGTCTCTGGGGTAGGGGCACTGCAAACTGTGCTTTGAACAAGCCCACCAAGTAATCTTTCCACATTTTAAAATTCTGGACTTATAGGTTCAATGTTTTCAAAAACATATTCCAGTGTTGCATACATGCAAGTAACACATTCTATGAATCTAAAATTCTAGTTCACTTTTTGTCTCATTATCTTTTACTTCTTGTAAAATGTATATTCTTCAAAAAGTGTTTGTCTTTCACCTTGGGGACAGGTGAACTTTAAGTAGCTATGTTTGTCATTTGTTACCCTGGGTTTTCTTGAAAATTGCTGTACCATCTTGACTTTAAAAAATAATAAAATATCCTTGAGAGGGCTGACCTTTTTAATATAGAAAAGAGAAAAACATTTTCTATTCATTAATATTTATTTGTTAATACCAAATTTTGTATATGTTATGGAAAAAAACAAGTATAAATTTATGTAAATGCAAAAAAGAAATTCACAAATAAACCTGTGATTTCTTAATAATGTATCTGAAAACTTCCCTCCCCTTTTTATACAGCATTAGAAATGCACACTATAGATAGCCTTGTCAAATAATTGGCAATATCAAAAGAATGCATATTCTACAACATAAGCCAGATAGAATGTATTGATTGTGTCTAAAGATTATTTTATTATAACTATTGTACATTTCATTTACATGGATAATATATATATAAATATATATATAGATAGATAGAGATATATAGATATATATATAGATATATATATGTGTGTAGAGAGAGACAGATGACCCGATGCATTGTACTGGCACATACAAATGCAAACATTACATAGTCATTTTTATTATAATTATTTATTGTGTATAACAGCATATGAAAGTTATCATTTTAGTGACAGAAAAATCTGTTTATGGATTCATGATATAAATGAAAACGTGTGTCTGAGTCATAGCCTAAAACATGAATCAGTTTTTTTATGATTAAAAAAAACCTGTCTATAAATTCTTATGGCATTGCTGGGTAAGGTATTTGACCTCCCTTGCTTGCTAAGTTTCTTATTTCCACCTATCAAGAGGAATTCCTAGACTATATTTCAATAGAGAAAAAATGATGCATCTTTGTTAGGTGGGCTGGAGTATAAAATGTGCACACAGAAATTATAGACAACATATTGGTCATCTAAACTGTGGATCCTCGGGCCGGCCCGTGGCGCACTTGGTAGAGTGCTGCGCTGGGAGCGCAGCAACGCTCCTGCCGCGGGTTCGGATCCTATATACGGCTGACCCGTGCACTCCCTGGCCGAGTGCCGGTCACGAAAAAAAAAAAACGACAAAAAAAAAAATAAAATAAACTGTGGATCCTCTTAGAGTATATAGAAACCTTTTTTTTTTTTTTTTTTTTCCTGTCTAGCTCCATGTTTCTTCAAGCTTCTCTTCCAACCTTCTTTGTCCTATCCATTTAGGTGAACTTTGTGTCGTATAATAAATAATTTTTACTACTTATTCAAATAATAAAGGACACAAATAAAAATAAATTTACTCAAAGCACAAAGGGTCAAAGGGTACAAACTTTCAGTTATAAGATGAGTAAGTTCTGGAGCCCTGATGTATAGTTAGTAATGGTGATGATAGTAATAGTGCATTGTGCACTTAAACTTTGCTAATAGACTATATCTTAAATGTTCTCCACACACATGCAGGCATGCCCACACATGTGCGCCCACACACACAGAATTTGGCCTTTGTCCCTGGCTTCTGGTAGGGAAACTCTAGATCCTTGTACCTAGTTCCAAGTAATAAGACTATCTTTGTTGTTCATTAGGCCCTTGGATCTCACCTGAGTTTAGACGGATCAGATGCCTCATGATGGGAGCTACTTATCAGAAAGACCAAACGTGATTAGAGAGCAAGACTTTGAGCCAACTCAACTTCCAGGGAAAGGAAAGGGACTAAAGATTGAGTTCAGTCGCCTGGGGCCAATGAGTCAATCAAACATACCTACATAATAAAACTCCAATAAAAAAAGCAAAAAAGCAGTACACCAACGCTCCGTGAAGTGTTCTGGTTGGTTCAACAAGGATAAGACATAGAAACTCTGCATATGCAACCCTCCCAGACTTTGTTCTGCGTGTCTCTTTATTTGGCTGGTCCTGATTTGTATTCTTTATAATTAAACTGTAATCATACTTTCCTGGGTTCCGTGAGGCTTTCTTGTGAATTATTAAACCAAAAGGAGCTGTGGAAACCCCAGAACTTATAGCCAATTGAAAAGAAGCACAAGGGTCTGGGGACCCCCAAAGTGCAGCTGGCATCTTAACTGAGGGCAGTATTGTTGAGGACTATGCCCTTTAACTTGTGAGGTCTGCACTACCTTCAAGTGGTCCATATCAGAATTGTATTGCAGTAGACTCGCTGGTGTCAGGATAACTTGTTTCTCGTGATGCTCCATCTCTTAAAGGCAACACAGCAACTCCATCAGCTCCCGGGTTTCTGTTCCAGCTCTGAGCTAATGCAGATGCTTGCCAATGTTTACTGACTGAGAAGCGGCTGCAAGGTATGAGATTCAGAGGTAAGAATCACAGCCAGGTTTAAAAAAATTGGAACTTTGAGTAGATAAAATGCTTTGATCTTGTGAAAAGCAAAAAAGGGTGCCGTTCTTTTTATCCTAATATAGAATTAGATAAGAAACAAATGCAGAAGAAATGCAAGTCAAAATTACTACCACTCCTGTCTCATCCATGATATCACAACTTGACTTCTGAAGAGAAAATGAGAGCAAAAGGCTCTTTGGACATATGGTTTGTGCAAGATTGAGTCAGGTATGTACCCCCTAAGCCATTTTGTGGGAGAAAAATGACAGTGTAAGCAGATGGAGAAAAGAAAAGTCATGGAATTATCAATTGGATCAGTTTGCATGCAATTGTAGCAAGAAGAAATAATACTTCAAAATCCTACGATCCTGTAAACAACTTGAATTAAAAATGCTGTGATCTGGTCTTCTTAATTTAAAGATTGCCAATTGATATCTATTATCAACTATAGAATTGCCACCTCAAAAGTATATTTAATGATTTTAGTGCTGGGATAATTCTACTAAGTTGAATTGTTTTTTAAACTTGTACACTTACTAATCATCATGCTTACTAACATAAACACAGCCTCTAAAAGTGTATTGGTACTTACTTTAAAGTTAAAATTAAAATTGTCAATTTATTGCAAGGGAACCATATTAGTCCCGCTTTGGATATGGGATATGGACACACACACACACACACACACACACACACACACACACACAGACTCAAATTCATATATAGGTACATACATCTACACATATGTGGATATATGTGTGTATGCTTTTTTTGTTGTTGTTTTAATATCACAGCTAGTTATTAACAGTGTTGCATGTTCTCTTTTTAAAAAACACACTGTTATATGTGGCTTGAACTATACAGAGTGGGAAAATGATTGCTTTTTGCTATGCTTGGCTGCTTCCAAAGGAGTTCATGCTTTTTTACCCACTTCAGCAACCCACAAGTGTATTTTCTGTGTGAAATACTCATGTATCTACCATCACAGGACATGAATGCTTTATGCTTGAAGGAATAATAACATATGTGTGCTGTTGAACTATTTGAGGGCAGTGAGCTATTCTTCCCTCTTGGTAAGGTGAAAGCTTTATCAAAATCTTGTCATATTGTCAATTTTAGGAGATTTAAGATAAAAAAAAAAAAAATCTTGCTGAAACATGGTGAGCAAAATTGCTTTCTGGAAAAAAAAAAAACAATCTGACCATTGAAATTGGTTGTTTAAAAAAGTGCCAGTTGTCAGAGCTAAATACAATATGAACTCTAGACTGAAACAAAATGCATTATTAAATATAATTGCAAAAATTATGTTTTTCAGATTATTTGTTCAAAGTCTCTATTCCTACCTGGTAATTGTTATTTATCATTGTGTTCATGTGGTCTCTCTTCATTATTAGATTGTAAGCTCCTCTAGAATAGAGATATGCCTTATATGATTTTGTAACCACAACTTGTACATTGTAATTTGACACTCAAAACATTTTAGAATTTCTTATCTATTATTTAATGAACAAAAACCTCCGTCACGAACCCAGATCCTCCTCCAGTCCCTCTTCCTGTTTCTGGCTGCTACGTAATATCCACGGCATAGTCAAAGGTCTCTATTATCCTGTATATCATTTGTCCCCAGCCTATTTGCCTTAAATGCCATCTATATTCAAGTGAGTGCCAGTTCCAGCACTGACCTCCTCAGTCAAGTTCAATATTACAAAGCCAATTGTTTTCTTGATCTTTTATGGGATATCCAATCTAGATCTCCAACTAAAACCAATTTTCCTTATGTAGTGAGAGGAAAAATTTATCTTCCTAAATCTGTAATATTCAATTGAGCACTTTTTTATTCCAATTAAGCTTTTGCTAACAGTCAAATATGTTTGTTTCAACCAATAGTAAATACAACTTCAGGTAGTAAAAGGAATCCTATTCCATCTAAAGCTAAACCCATGGTTCATGTAGGCTAGATTTGAATTTATTTTTCCCTGAAAGCACACCAAAATATGATGACTGGGATAATATGATTAATCTTTGTGACATGTTCTACACAGAATTATGATAAAAATTTTGATTAGAATAATTCAAGCATTAGAGTTTCCATTATTCACAAATATTTTGTTGATTTAAATTTTTAAATTCATCATCAAATTACAAACACAATAAAGTGCAATTTAATTATTTTTTAAAATTATGAAATAAAATTCATTTCTTTTGAATACAAGAGTTTGGAAAATTAACATATGTTCATCCCTGCTGTCACATCATATATCTGTGGACATCTCTATATAACAATTATGCTACAAATCTGGGATATGTTTTTTCCATTAAGCAAACGGTATTTAACACCAAACTACCTGCATACAAACTCTGGCTTTGCTACTTACTAGTTATGAAATACTGGATAAGTGACTTAGCCTTTCTCCATTTTCTCTTCTTAAAAATGTTTTGTTTAGAATAATTCAATTAGAAGACTTTGACATACATACAAAAAGTACTTAAGTAAGTAGCTTAAAGAATTGTTATAAAGTGCCAATGTTCACACCCAAAATTCTTACTGGGAAATGTCCATGTTGTCATACTTCATTATGGTCACCTAGAGTTTATTTGACTTCCCTTGGACAACCTTGTCATCAGTCTTCTTTTCCTGAGACAATACCGAGGACCTTCAGGGTCTCACCTGAAGCTCAAGGCTTCAGCAAAAGGCATTGAGACCATGTCCTTAATTCATTCTTTGCCACAAGCCTGAATAATAAACAAGCTTTGTTGATCCAAGTCCTTCTCAATGTAATCATCTAACAATTACCAATGAGAATCAATGAGATGGGAAGTAGTATCATGGTCCACAGACACAGGTCCTATAGGAAAGGGCAGGGGATATGTTGACAGGAAGAAATCTTCCCCAGCATAATGGGGGGATATTGTATATATTATTGATGAATATTCAAAGTTGATTTAAAAAGTTCAGAATTGTAATTAACATTTTTTAATCTTTATTTTTTCTCTATTTTTATTTAATGCAAGTTTATACTAATAGCCCACCAAAATGAAGCAAATATAATCAGTGAAAATTGATTTGAGCAGTTTTAAGAGCATATCATAAAGAAACAGAAAAAGTAATTGTATTGGAGAATTGTTAGTAAAATAAAGAGGCAATCTGAATCAATATTCTACCAAACTCTACAAATAAAATAAAACTTAATTATATCATTTGCTAAAGACTTATGTCAATTTGGACAGGCTATAAACTAATGTTCATCTTTGCATAATTTATATTTTAAAAAGTTTTCCAAGGACACTATATGCTTAAAGGATATAGGAGATACATTTTTATCTTCTTTAGAAATAACTTGCCATTATATATTATTTGTAATAATCCCCACACAAATAATTCATTTTTAAGAACTGTTGTTAATTAAAAACTATTTTTATTGATGTATTAAAGTAAGGTCTGTAGGGAATTCTATTAGCAACATGTTTATAAACTTAGCTCAAATCAGTACATGGAACTAAACTACAATAAAAGTGATATGTGTATTTAGAATTATCAAATATTAGTACTGTTAGAAAATTTAGTTATCATCTGGTCTAATATATTTCAAATAATTATTGATCAGTTATTAGTGCATGCATTTTTGTATGATTTGACTAACACTAAAAAAAAAGTAGAATAGAATAAATAGGTCAGAGAGAACCACATGTATAAAAAAAGTAGAATAGAATAAATAGGTCAGAGAGAACCACATGTATTAATGCTATTTTTTGGTAAAAATTTTTTATAGTATATATATATTATAAATTCATGCATATATGAATTCCAAGGTGAAATGTAAAATGTGTGCTTACTTTTGGACACAGTAAAAAAATATTTAAAATTCACTGAGTTAAACTAAGAATTTTTTTTTTCTAGTAAAGAGACAAAGTTTTTACAAATTTAAGATTTCCTCAGGGTCTCAGAGTGAATCAAGGGTAAGACGAAATTACAATTTACTCTCATGGTTTCCAGTCTACTGATTTTTCCAATACATGATAAAGAAACTTACTCAAGAAGAAAAGCACTGTTCCAAAAACTAAACTTGGCTTTAAATAATCCTAGGGATTAATAACACCTGAGAAGAAGGATTTTTCTCCTGAGTTTCCAATATGCAAGACAAATAGAAGATAGCTTTAACTAATGTTGCTTTTATTTTCTGACATTCCCTCCTTTTTTTAATGACTGGAGACTTTTTTTTTTAATCTAAGTAAATAAAAACTAATGAGGGCTATACACTTTTTGTTGTTAATGATATATGCAATGCTTTGTTAACTCTGTTCACAATATTCATTTCCTATTTTGCTTGAACTAAGCAAGTGTGGGCCATTATAAGTAAAACCTATATGAAATGCAGTAATGCCAAATAATGATAATCACTCAGTAGCTCTGGAATTAAAATGTGTAAGTTGTAATTATTGGGTCTTTGCAAAGAAACTCACTGACAAGAGAAAATATTCTTTTGCTCCTTTAGGAGCAGTTAGAAATTTTCTAAAGGACTTTGTATGCATTACAGAAAGGCTAGGGAAATGTTTTACTTTAAAAATCATATTGTAAGATAAATATACAGAAATGATAGTATTTATTCTCTATAATTAATGTTTAAATGGTAATGAAATTTTCACTTTACAGATATAAAAAATGTTCTATCATATAAATAACTATAAACAAGCAATTTCTTGCTTAAATATTTACCAGTTTATACATTTTGCATTTCTTTGTTTTATTTATATAAAAATTTATATTATATTTTTAACAAACCATGAAAAATGGAATTGCAAATTGTTAGAAGTATAGCATTTCAAAGAAATCATATACATATATCATGTAGAAGTTTTATGACTCTTTGTTTATGTAAAAATATTTAATAGACTCATTCCATCAAATATCTCAAATAAACTTAATAACAAAAGAAAAATTTATACTAAATAAATTATTATTTAATGATTATTTTAAGATGGATAAGTGAATAGTGTTGCTGACATAAATTGGGCTGTTCTCTACAGTAAAATAGGTTAGTCTGATTTTAATCTATTCCATTTTATCTGAAGCTCATTTTTCAAAACATTTTGTTAAAAAAAGGAACAAATTAAATAAAACAAACAAATATCAATGAAAACATGTGCATATACTTATATATGTTTGTATGTATATTTATGTTTGTAAGTATATATGTAAATATATGTGTGTGAATATATATGTGTGTGTATATATATTTATATGTGAGTTCATGTGTATTTACTTCCCCATATTCAATGAAAAATGCTAATCTCTAAATACTGGAAAAACAATAAATCTCAAGCATGATTAAAAAAATGAATCTCACATGTAGATGTATCACAGTAAAAACTGCTGAAAACAAAAAATGAAAAAAGTATCTTTAAAGAAGTCAAAGAAAAACAACATATCTTGTAGGGTAAAATCATAAGAATGACAGTGGACTTTTCATCAGAAACAATGAGGACCAGAAAACAATAGGACAAAATCTCTGAAGTGCTCAAAGAAAGAAAAACTGTGAACCCAGATTTACATATCCAGCAAAAACATTTTTCAGATATAAGGGTAAAATGGAAATGTTTCAGATAAGCAGATATATAAAACATTTGATGACAGAAGGCCTACACAAAATTTTTTTTTAAATGTTGAAAATTTTAAAACATGACACCATATTAAAATGATTCTATAAGAAGAAATGAAGAACCCCAGAACTGATAAAAATATTGGTAAATATCAAAAATATTATACTTTAAAAATTTTCTTTAAATGTTTTCAAAGCAAAAATGACATTGTTTTTTTTGCATGTTTATTTACCCGAACAATACTATTCAGAATAAAGGGCATGGTAAATGAAATCATATTATTCTAAAAATAGTGTATTTTAACTGAGGAGATACAATATAAATTATAAGTAGGCTAATTAGTTTAGGAGCCATATTATAATCACTAGAGCAACATCTACTAAAATAACACAAAGATGTGTAGCAAAATATTTAATCAAGTAAAATAAAAATAAGAAAAAAAACACAAATCTTGATTTTCTTGAAAGAAAGAAGAAAAAGACAGAAACAAAATAAAATATAAATAGGACAAATATAAAGTAAATACCAAAAAGATCAACTTAAATCCCATAATACCAAGAGTTCATTAAATGGAAATAGACTAAATACTCCAAATAAAAGGCAGAGATTGTCAGTCTGGATTAAACAAACAATCAAGACAAAAGAAATGATGTCTATTTATGTCTGAAGGAACGGAACAGGATATATTCTGCAAACATTATGAAAAGGAAATCTGATGTGGCTATATCAATATTAAAGAAGACTTCAAAGATAAGCTGTATTATCAAGGATAAAGATATTCCACAATAGCAGAAGTGCTTATTCATCAGAAGATACAAATATCATAAAGCTGTATTTTCCTAATAACAAATTTTTGAAATTCAGATTAAAAATTCCTGAGAAGACTAAAGGTAGAAATAGGAACAGGCACAATCATACTTTAAGATTTTCAACACTCCTCTTTCAATAATTGGTAGAACAAGTAGACAAAAGTTATAATGATTTAAGCAACAGGGTCAAATAAGTTGGTCAAATTGATATTTATAAAACACCCAGCTAAAGAAGAAGCACAATTTTCAGGTCTTTGTAAAACATTCACCAAGAAAGGTTCTGTGCTTTGCCATAAAAAAAGTTTTAGTACATTTCAAGTAATTTAAATTTTACAAACTATATTCCCTTTCCACAAAAATATTAAATTAAAATCAATAATAAGATCTCTAAAAAATACATGTATATTTAGAGAATTTTTTTTTTAAAAACCATGTCTGAGGAACACATGGTTAAAAAAACACACAAAGAAAATTAGAAAATATTTAATATCAAATAATAAAGCTCCACATATCAAACTCTGTGGGAGGTAAAGTGCATATGCAAAACAAGAGGTATTCTTTGAGAGAGGTACAAGGTCCCCTTGAATTCAGGTTCTCTGATCATGTCTCATGGAAGGGAGACAAAACTATATACTGCAGGCATCTCCAGGTGGGAGTTTAAAATGATCCTGGGATGGATTGGGAAGTGGCAGGTCTTGGATCTGCAATGTTACATAGTTGTCGGGTCCGCCGCTGGCCGACCCAAACAGCCCTAGCCTCGTTCCTTTTGGCAGGCAAGTGAATGATCTGGATTCCTCTTTCCCTCTGGTCCCCTTTGGAAGGAGACGGGGGAAGAGAGCCGTGAAGAGAGGTGAGCACAGCTGCCGGCCCCAACCAGCCCGGTTAAAGGACACTCAGATGCGGCAGGGGTTCTGTCAAGCAGTTCCGTTTATTATCACACCAGCACTTGCTTTTACAGGCAAATGGGGAAGGGAGGTTTTTACATCCTCCAATCAGCTTAAAGGTTATGAGAGCATGCATCCTGTCTCAATGCCTAGCTATTGCAATCACGCAGTGTTCACGAGCACGGAAGCATGTATTTGGCCAATAAGGGCTAAGGCAAGGTTCCCGCAGACACTCCCACCCTACTTCCTCCTGGCACCGTCTTAGGCTGCCACATTAATACGCCCTTGTGGGCCCATAATAGCGCCACTTGTAATGTCACTTAAGGTGGCGTTAGTTTTTAAGGCCCAACACATAGTGATTGCAGGGAATCCTTGGCCAAGGAAATGGCATTTAAGCAATGACTTAAAAAGGAAAGAATTAATTATATGGACATGGGGCAGTAGTTTCCGGCAGAAAAAATTGATTACAAAGGCCCTGATTGGGGAACACACCTGGTGTTTCCAAAAAACAGCAAAGAGTCAAAGTGTGGGTGGACCAGGGTTATCAAGGATGAAATAGTGAACAGTGAGGTCAGAGTGGGGATGGGTTTATATTGTGCTGGATCTTTCAGGCCCCTTTAAAGACTAACCTAGACAATAGAAAATAATGCAGTGGTGTCATTGAGAAATGTCAAGATTTGGGATACATTATAATATATTCATGTGTACAGTCTGGGCTGGATCAGGGTACAGAATTTCTTAGTGATAAAGAGCATGACTTGTGAATCCAGAATTTGTGCATTCAAATATGGCTACAGTAGTCCCCTCTTATTTATTGGGAATGCATTTCAAGACCCCCAGTGGATGTCTAAAACCATGGAGAATACTCAACCCTGTAGGACTTTCCCCAATTTATGATAGTTCAACTTTATCATGGGACAAAAGTGATACATGCATTCAGTAGAAAACTGTACTTCTCTCCCAATGCTGGCAGTGGCAGTGAGTCAAAGCTCCCAGTCAGTCACACATTTTTGACTTAGGTTATTTTCAATTTACAATGGGTTTATTGGGACACTGTTGGAAAAATACAAAATTAATTCTTTCAGTAGCTTGTTTTGCCTTTAGAACAGAACCCGCTTATTGTATCAGCTTTACTGACAGTCAATTGCTTGTACTCCTGCTTTTGTAAACGTGCTTGCTTATCACAATGACTACTGTACTGGCTACATGAATGCTGAGGGAACAATATTTAAAAGAACCTTGAAGAGTATACCTATATAAACCCTGTAAGATCTGAACTTGAGGCTCAGAGCTTGGAGCATAAGCTCGTCTAGGCCCACCAGCATAATAAAGTACCTGACTCTCCAACCCTCTGAGTGCAAACTGCTTCTCTGTCAAGTCTGTTCCATAACAACATGACCCCACTGTAAATCAAGGAGCATTTCTACACACTATGTTTTTTCTATGATAAAGTTTAACTTATAAAGTAAGCACAGTAAGAGACTAACAATAGCTAATAATAAAATATAGCATATATAACAATATAATTTTCATAATTGCATGAATAGAAGATTCTTTCTTACTGTAGAAACCTCAACATCTGATTTTTTTCTTTCCTTATTAAGTCAAGAACTTTCACCTTTTCTCTTAAAGAAAGTAATTTATGGCTTCTCTATGGCATATCTGAATTGCCAGAATCACTACTCTTGGACTTTGGGGTCACTATGAAGTAAAATAAAGGTTACTTGAACACAAGCACTGAGATACAACAACAGTCAGTCTGATAACCAGGCTGGCTACTAAGTGACTAATGAGTGCAGTGTAGACAGCATGGAAACACTGGAGAATGGGATTATTAATGTCCTGGGCAGAATGGAACCAGATAGAGCAAGATTTTATTATGCTATTCAGAACTGCATAGCAATTTAAAACTCACGGATTACTTATTTCTGCAACTTTCCATTTAATACTCTTGAACTACCATTGATCCTGGGTACCTGAAAGTGAAACCGTGGATAAGGACGGCTACTGTATTGTGATACACATTCCATCAATTGCTTGAGAAGCATGAGAGAAAGAATATTCAAAGATTACATCAAGATTTTTGGCCTGACCAACCAGAAGATTATATTTGCTGCTAAATGGGATGTGATGCAGGAGTTAAAATGAGACATATTAGTTAAATTCAGGGCATATCAATTTTGAAAATGCTAATTAAAATATCTAATTTGAATACAAGGGAGACATGGGCTACAGATAAAAATTTAGGGTCATCAATGTAGTAGATGGTATTTAAAACCATAGAACAGGATGAGACAAAGACTATTATAGAGAATAGATTCAAAGATTGAGCTTCAGCATTCTAACATTAAGAAATTAGTACACAAAGAGACACTATGTAAAGAGATGAAGATGAAACAGCCGGTGGAGTAGAATAAGACCATCCTTCAAGGAGGATGAGGACTGAGAATTGACCTGGTTCTTTTTGTCTATTTAACAAATACTAGCATCTTTGTGTCAGAGTAAAACGTGATCAAGTTTAGTAAATCTTGAATGCTTTGATTCTTGGCACTTCACGGTTTTCTCCTTTCCTAGCCCCACTATCTTTTAAAAAGGGGGAATAAGCAATAATTGTGTTTTGACTTAGCGTAGTAATTCCTTATAATCCAAGAAGTCAATGATCCACCTGTGTAGTGCAATGTTTACATTGCAGAGTAAGAGTGTTAAATTGGCTTTTAATTTCATAAGAATATATTATTTTTGATTAAATAAGTCAATAGTTCATCATTTTATTAATTGCATACTGGAAATCATTGCCAAGAGAAAAATGTGGCATATTTTTTCTGTACCCTTTATGATATCTCAATGTTTCTAGGGCTTTATAATTATATTTGGCTTTAAGCCTAAAGTTACTTGGCCCAATGATGCAATTTGTCACTTTTATGTGTAACTTTCAAATGATTTTTAATGTGTTTTATGCATGTAAAAATTACAGGACAAGTCCCTGAAGATTGTGAGAACAGATTTTTTGAATTACATGGTGAATTTTTATTCTTGCAATATTGACTTTTCTACTCAGGAAATAATGTTGAATGCCCTGTGGATATGACACATAAACTGAATACCCAAGTAGAGCTGAGGATTTCTGAGTTGGAGCTAACTGCTTTTGTCACTGGGAAGCAATCACAAGAGTGATCTGGGCCTTTGTTTTCAGTATAATACTTACGGTCGTGTCTAGTGCTTTTGTATAATGAAGTAAGCAGCTTAAACTGCTGCTTTAATTAAAAAGCCCTGTATTAATCACTGATTCACTGAAGAACTATTTATGAAGTATATGTTATTTGTATTAAAATATGTGCTGTAAGGAATATAAAAGAAAAATTTGTTTTATTCCCTCTTCTCAAGAAACCTAATTGCAGAGACATGGTTATGGCATCCAAAATAAAGAGAGATTAAAGCAATGTATACTTAAGTTCCAGATTTTATGGTATATCTTTACAAGCTGTAGGATTCGAGCAAAGGAAAATATCAGTGTGATTAAGGGTATTTAAGGAAGATTTTAAGGAAAGAGTGTACTTCAGGTCTTTTTCTTCATGGGGATGGAAAATACAATTTGGAATAGGGATGGTGAATATTTCATCTTCATTCTCCCCAACTTGGCCTACCAGTGTTGAAGTCCTGGCCATCAGTATATATCTGCTGGAAAATAATTATATGACTTTGAATGACTTGTCTCTCCAGAAAGAAGAAAAGTGATCTACTAATCTGATGATCCAAGCAGGCAGAAGAGTATCATCAATGAACAGAAGTGTAAATTAGCACAATTTATTCAAGGCAAATATGGTATTTATTTTGTTTAGAACAGAGGGTCAGTGGTTGATAAATTCAGAAAAACAGGGTTTTGCTTGCAGATGTCTTTTGATAAGATATCAAATCAGAATTACTTTGAGGAAATGAATATTTTTATATTGACAGTTTCTAGTAAATTAACAAACCTTAAATATCCACTTAGTTTTTTCTAATTGTCATGAGAGCAAATAGATGTCAAGATTCAGTGACAAGTTATTTGGAAAAAAATATGACAGAATTGTTAAATGCATTGCTAATCAAGACATATACATTATCTAATAAATATTTTGATACATATATATACTGTTAGCTAGTCTAATTAAAAATATAGTCTGCTGCTGTAGATTGGATGCCCCCCAACCTTACTGAACCTTAAATGTCCACTGTAATTGTTGAGGGTGGGAAATCCTATCATGGTAACTGAAAAGTGCGGCTCTGAAGAGGTGATTAGATTGTAGGACCACACCATAGTGAATCGATTAAAAATGGTGGTCATGGACCTGGTTCTGAGGGCTTTAAAAGAAGATCATGTAAGAGTCCCTCTCTGCTCTGACATCTTCTGCCATGCGAGACCCATGCACTGCTGAAAGACCACGACTGAAGAAGACCCTCATCAGATGTGTTCCCTGGACATTGGACTTCCCAGCCTCTGAAACTGTAAGCAATAAATTTCATTTTCTAAAAATCACTCACTTCCAGATATTTTGTTATAAGCAACAGTAATGGACTAATACATCTATCATAGAGCAGATTTGGTGTAATGGTTAATGTTAGGTAACAACTTGACTGGATTGAAGGATACCCAGATAGATGGTAAAGCATTATTTTGGGGTACATCTGTGAGGGTGTTTCTGGAATAGGTTTGTGTATTAGTCCCTTTTGTGTTGCAATAACAGAATACCTGAGATTGAGTAATTTATAAAGAACAGAGTTTTATTTGGCTTACAATTCTGGGACAGCTGCATCAGGCATGGGCCTCAGGCTGATTCTACTCATGGCAGAAAGTGGCAGGCAGCTGGCAGGTACAAGCAGATCACATGGCAAGAGGAAGCAAAAGAGAGAGCAAGAGGGGAGGTGCCAGGGTCTTTTAAACAACCAGCTCTTGTGGGAACTAATAGATGGAGAACTCACTCCCCCCACCTATGGGAGAGCATCAATCCATTCATGAGGGAATCACCCTCATGACTCAAACAGCTCCAACACTACCACATTGTGGATCAGATTTCCACATGAGTTTTGAGGGTACAGTAACATCCAAACTCTATCAGTTGGCATTTGAATTTTATGTTGATTAAGGAAGATCCGCCTTTACCCAATGTGGGCAGGCATCATTCAATCACTTGAGGTCCTGGGAAGAGAAAAAACAGAGGAAAGGCAAATTTAATCTGTCTTCTAGAGATGGGACTCCCATCTTCTGCTGCCCTTAAACAACAGAACTCCAGGATCTCTGGCTTTCAGACTCTGGGACTTGCATTAGTGGTCCCCCAGTTTCCCAGGCCTTTAGCCTAGAACAGAGGGTTGCACCATTGGCTCCCCTGGTTCCCAGGTCTTTGAACTTGGACTGATGTACACCACTCACTGGCTTCCTGAGTTCTCCAGACTGCAGTGACATATTGTGAAACTTCTAGGCCTCCATGACCCTGTAAGCCAACTTCCATAATATAAATCTTCTCTTATATCTCTTTCTCTATATACATGTATTGTCTCTGTTTCTCTGGAGAACCCTAACTAATACACCTGAGTAGAAACTATATTGGGTCTGGATTACCACAAAAAGCCTGGAGGAGGAAAACATTAGAAACCGGAAAAAGCTAAGTATCACTAAGTGAAAGGTATAGGCTGGGGCAATTTATTCAGCTGCAGAGGCTGGCTTATTAAGGGTGGTCCAAGGTGCACAGAAAATGACGACCTCAGATACGGCACAAAAAAAGGAGTCCAAGCAACAGGTTCATTTGCACTGTAGTTCAGCTGAAACTCTGTTCTTTTTTGTCAGAACGCCAACCAAAGACATGATACATAGTGGACAGAATTGAGAAAGGGGACTAGCAAGAGTCAGTCAAGATATCAGAACTCCAGCCTTCAAGGCTGAGATTTGAGAGTCTGAGATAAAAACCGAGAAGAGAAAAAAAGGAAGGGATTAGTGAGTGTTATAATCTTTAAATATCTTAAAGATTAGCTAAATTTTTCCTTCTTGAACAAATACAAAGCTTGCTTAAAAGTAAGTAGTCACACAGCTGGGTAGCTAGGGATGACTATGCAACATAAGAACACCAAATAATATCTAGAATGTAGTTCCATGAAAGCAGGAAAACCATATCTATCTTAGTACAATTTTTGTTTCCAGAAATGAATAGACTGCCTACAACATAAACCATTATGAGTGTTTTTTGAATGCTTAAATGAAGGAATGAAGCAGTAAATAAGTAATGATCCTGTTCTTTGAGTCCAGGAATAGTTGACATTATGCCAAATCTCACCAGATATTGGGGCTGATCCTACTCTAGTTCCTAAGCCAAGCATTAAGATGGCAATACATTTTTTTCTACAGACTCAGCATAACATAAGGCCCAAGTAAATACTTGTTATTTCTTGCTTTAGTTGGCTTTGGAAACTGAGACCATGTGCGTCAATGTGACTTAAAGTTTTGCCTGAGAAAGATAAGACTATAAACCAACAAATTACTTCACTGTTTGCTTCAGGAAATTCCTAGTGATAAATTTATTGAAGAAAAGAATCTTCTCACCAAAGCAAACATTACTTATCAGGTAGCAGTTTATTTATTTCAATACCATCCCTGCACTGTATCCACTAATCCTAAACTATATTATATCATGAAATTTGCTTGATATCCATCATTTGCCCACCTTGAAAGACCCACTTTAAAAGACCGAGGTCAGACTCTGAAGGCCTCTTCTGAACCCACCTCATCTGAATCACTCCTAAGTCTTACTCAGTTTATTCTACAGTGAACTCTAATTAGTTTATCTTTGCATTATTTTAATAGGTTGTCTGGTGATGGTTTGGTAAATTTAATACTTTTCCTGGACTTAATGCCATTCATTCTTTCTTCTTCGCTACAGCACTAGTTCTTGTATCTTTTTGAATTTATTTTATTTTATTTTATTTTGTCAAAATACATTGTGGTTGATTGTCGTGGCCCATCACCAACACCTCCCTCCCTCCTCCCTGCCCCCCTCCCTCCCAGCAATGTCCTTTCTGTTCACTTGTTGTATCAACTTCAAAGAATTGTGATTGTTGTGTCTTCTCTCCCCCCAAGTTTATTTGTGTATTTATTTATTTATTTATTTTTAGCTCCCACAAATAAGTGAGAACATGTGGTATTTCTCTTTCTGTGCCTGACTTGTTTCACTTAATATAATTCTCTCCAGGTCCATCCATGTTGTTGCAAATGGCAGTATTTCATTCTTTTGTATAGCTGAGTAGTATTCCACTGTGTAGATATATCACATTTTCTGTATCCACTCATCTGATGATGGACATTTGGGCTGGTTCCAACTCTTGGCTATTGTAAAGAGTGCTGCAATGAACATTGGGGAACAGGTATACCTTTGGCTTGATGATTTCCATTCCTCAGGGTATATTCCCAGCAGTGGGATAGCTGGGTCACAAGGTAGATCTATCTGCAATTGCTTGAGTAACCTCCATACCATTTTCCATAGAGGCTGCAACATTTTGCAATCCCACCAAATATGTATAAGAGTTCCTTTTTCTCCACAACCTCGCCAGCATTTATAGTTCACAGTTTTTTGGATATTAGCCATCCTAATTGGGGTGAGATGGTATCTCACTGTGGTTTTGATTTGCATTTCTCAAATGCTAAGTGAAGTTGAGCATTTTTCCATATGTCTGTTGGCCATTTGTATATCTTCCTTAGAGAAATGCCTACTTAGCTCTTTTGCCCATTTTTTAATTGGGTTGCTTGTTTTCTTCTTGTACAGTTGTTTGAGTTCCTTGTATATTCTGGATATTAAACCTTTGTCAGATGTATATTTTGCAAATATTTTCTCCCACTCTGTTGGTTGTCTTTTAACTCTCTTAATTGTTTCTTTTGCTGTGCAGAAGCTTTTTAGTTTGATATAATCCCATTTGTTTATTTTTCCTTTAGTTGCCCATGCCTTTAGGGTCATATTCATGAAGTCTGTGTCCAGTCCTACTTCCTGAAGTGTCTCTCTATGTTTTCTGTAAGAAGTTTTATTGTTTTAGGGTGTCTACTTTATTCTTTAATCCATTTTGAGTTGACTTTAGTGTATGGTGAAAGATATGGTTCTAGTTTCATTCTCCTGCATATTGATATCCAATTATACCAGCACCATTTGCTGAAGAGGCAGTCTGTTCCCCAGTGTATACACTTGGTGCCTTTGTCAAAGATCAGATGGCTGTTGGTGTGTGGGTTGATTTCTGGATTCTCTATTCTATTCTTTTAATCAGTGTGTCTGTTTTTATGCCAGTGCCATGCTGTTTTGGTTATTATAGCTTTGTAGTATAGTGTAAAGTCAGGTAGCGTTATGCCACCAGCTTCATTTTTTTACTCAGCATTGCTTTGGCTATGCATGGTCTTTTGTTATTCCAGATAAGTGTCTAGATAGTTCTTTCCATTTCTGAGGAAAATGTCATTGGAATTTTGATGTGGATTGCATTGAATTTATATATCACTTTGGGTAATATGGACATTTCCACAATGTTGATTCTTCTAATCCAAGAGCATGGGCTATCTTTCCATCTTCTTGTATCCTCTCTAATTTCTCTCACGAGTGGTTTGTAGTTCTTATTATAGAGATTTTTCACATCCTTGGTGAACTCAATTCCTAAGTATTTTATTCTTTTCGTGGCTATTGTAAATGGGCAAGCTTTCTTGATTTCTCTTTCTGCATATTCACTATTGGAGAATAGAAATGCTACTAATTTTTGTGTGTTGATTTTGTATCCTGCTACTTTGCTGAAATCCTTTATCAACTCCAAGAGTTTTTTTGTAGAGGCTTTAGGCTGTTCGATATATAGGATCATGTCATCTGCAAACAGGGCCGGTTTGATTTCATCTTTTCCAATCTGGATGCCCTTATTCCTTCTCTTCTGTGATTGCTGTGGCTAGTACTTCCAGCACTATGTTGAATAGGAGTGGTGAGAGTGGGCATCTTTGTCTAGTTCCTGTTCTTAAAGGAAAAGCTTTCAGCTTTTCCCCATTCAGGATGATATTGGCAGTGGGTTTGTCATATATGGCTTTAATTATGTTGAGATACTTTCCATCTATACCTAACTTATAGAGGGTCTTTGTCATGAATGAATGTTGAATTTTATCAAATTCTTTTTCAGCATCTATAGAGATGATGATATGGTCCTTGTGTTTGATTTCATTAATATGGTGCATCACATTTATTGGTTTGCATATGTTGAACCAACCTTGCATCCCTGTGATGAATCCCACTTGATCGTGGTGAATAATTTTATGTATGCGTTGCTGTATTCTGTTTGCTAGTATTTTAGTGAGGATTTTTGCATCTATATTCATCAAGGATATCGGCCTGTAGTTTTCTTTTTTAGTTGTATCTTTACCTGGTTTTGGTATCAGGATGATGTTTGCTTCATAGAATGAGTTTGGGAGATTTGCGTCTGTTTCAATCTTTTGGAATAGTTTGTAAAGAATTGGTGTCAATTCCTCCTTGAATGTTTGGTAAAATTCTGCTGTGAATCTATCTGGCCCTGGGCTTTTCTTTGTTGAGAGCCTTCTGATAACAGCTTCAATCTCCTTTATTGTTATTGGTCTATTCAGATATTATACATCTCCTTGGCTCAGTTTTGGTAGCTTGTGTGTGTCCAGAAATTCATCCATTTCCTCCAGATTTTTGGCGTATAGTTGTTTATAGTAGTCTCAAATGATTTCTTGTATTTCAGATGTATCAGTTGTAATATCACCTTTTTCATTTCTAATTTGTGTTATTTGGATCTTCTCTCTTCTCTTTTTAGTTAGCCATGCTAATGGTTTGTCAATTTTATTTATCTTTTCAAAAAACCAACTTTTTGATGCATTGATCTTTTGTATTGATTTTTGGGTTTCAATTTCATTAAGTTCTCCTCTGACCTTATTGATTTATTTCCATGTGCTAACTTTACGTTTGGATCGTTCTTGTTTTTCTAGTTCATTAAGGTGAAGTATTAGGTTGTTCACTTGCCATCTTTCCATTCTTCTGAAGTAAGCATTTAATGTGATAAATTTCCCACTTAGTACTGCTTTTGCAGTATCCCACAGGTTTTGGTGTGATATATCATTATTTTCATTAGTTTCAATAAATTTTTTGATTTCCTGCTTGATTTATTCTTGGACCCATATGTCATTAAGTAGAATGCTATTTAATTTCTGTGTGTTTGTATAGTTTCCAGAGTTTCATTTGTTATTGATTTCTAATTTTAATCCATTGTGGTCTGAGAAAATACATGGGATAATTCCATTTTTTTTGAATTTGTTAAGACTTGATTTGTGACCTAATATGTGATCTATCCTGGAGAATGATCCATGTGCTAATGAGAAGAATGAATATTCTGAGGTTGTTGGATGGAACGTTATGTAGATACCTGCCAAGTTCAATTGGTCTAAAGTGTTGTTTAGATCTTGTGTTTCTCTGCTGATTTTTTGCCTAGATGATCTGTCCAATATTGACAGTGGAGTGTTCAGGTCCCCTGCTTTTATGGTATTAGTGTCTATTTCCTTCTTTAGATCTAATAGACTTTGTTTTATAAATCTGGCGGCTCCAACATTGGGTGCATATATATTTATGATTCTTATGTCTCTTGATGGATCAATCCTTTTATCATTATATAGTGTCCCGCATTGTCTCTTTTTATGGTTTTTAGTTTAAAGTCTATTTTATCAGATATAAGAATAGCTACTCCAGCTTGTTTTTCTTTCTGTTTGCATGGTAAATCTTTTTCCAACCTTTCACTCTTAGTCTATGTGAGTCTTTCTGGGTGAGGTGGGTCTCTTGTAGGCAGCATATAGTTGGTTCCTCCTTTTTAATCCAGTCAGCCAGTCTGTGTCTTTTGATTGGGGAATTTAAGCCTTTTACATTAAGAGTTGTTATTGAAAATTGTTGATTTATTCCTAACATTTTATTGATTATTATTTGGATGTCTTATGTGTCTTTTGTTCCTTTCTTTCTGATGTACTGTTTGTTCTCTGTATTTGTTGGTTTCTTGCATTGTAGATAGCCTTTTCGTTTGTTTGTTTTCTCTTCATGAATGCCATTTTTATTATACTAGTGGGTTTTGATTTTTCTTGGGTTTTTACAGCAGTGGTAGTTATTTTTCAGGTACCAAATCCAGTACTCCCTTGAGAATTTCTTGTAAGGGTAATCATGTGGTGGTGAACTCCCACAGTTTTTGTTTGTCTGAGAAACATACTATTTGCCCTTCATTTCAAAAGGATAGCCTTGCGGGGTACAGTATTTTTGGCTGGCAATCTCTGTCATTTAGTATTTTGAATATTTTATCCCATTCCTTTCTGGCTTTTTGGGTTTGTGATGAAAAGTCTGATGTTAGTCTGATTGGGGCTCCCTTATAGTTGATTTGATGCTTCTCTCTTGCATCTTTTAAGATTCTCTCTTTGTCTTTGAGTTTTGCCAATTTGACTATAACATGTCTTGGAGAAGACCTTTTTTGGGTTGAATACATTTGGGGATCTTTGAGCTTTCTGAATCCAAAGACCTGTGACTTTTCTTATACCTGGGAAGTTTTCTGCCACTATTTTGTTGAATACATTTTCAATGCAATCTCCTTTTTCCTCCCCTTCTGGAATACCCGTGACTCGGATATCTGAGCACTTAAGGTTGTGTGATATCTCTCTCAGATTTTCTTCAATGCTTTTGATTCTTTTTATTTATTTATTTATTTTTGTCTGCCTGTGTTATTTCAAACAGCCCATCTTCAAGGTCAGAATTTCTCTCTTCTACTTCTGCAAACCTGCTGATTAATTTCTTGGTTGTGTTTTTTATTTCACTGAATGAATTCTTCAGTTTGGCAAGCTCTGCTACATTCTTTTTCAGGGCACTGATTTCCTTGTACATTTCTTCTTTCAGGTCCTGTATACTTTTCCTCGTTTCATGTTGTCTAGCTGAGTTTTCTTGTATCTCATTCAGTTTCCTTAGAATTATCACTCAAAATTCCTTGTCAGATATTTCAAGAGCTTCTTGTTCTATAGGATCTAGAGCTTGAGAGGTATTACACTTTGGTGGTGTACTTTCTGGATTTTTCATATTTCTGGTATCTTTTCTTTGATGTTTAGTCATTGTGGCAGGGGGTTTTACTGCCCACAGGTTTGACTCTATTGTCTGGCTAGGATTTTGCTGGGGTTGCCAATTTGGTATGGCTACCTCAGTGTCTGCTCAGTTGGCCACTAGTGCCTTGCATGTGTGGTTGCCTCAGGTCTCGGGCCCCTCCAAGGAGCCACCTCTCTGGTCAGCATGCACTCAGCCAGGCTGCTGGGTCACAGGGCAGTACCACAGGGTGTGTGGTTTCTGCCGAGCTTCCACCTCCCCTGCTGGATGTGTCCCTGCTCTGCGTGCACTGGGCTGGGCTGCTGGGATGCGCAGAGGCACCGCAGAGCATGTGGTCTCTGAAGAGCTTCCATCTCCGCTGCTGGATGTCTCCCTTCTCTGCACGCACTGGGCCAGGCTGCTGGATCACAAGGCAGTGGCACCGCATGGTATGTGGCCTCTGCGGAGCTTCCACCTCCCTTGCTGGACGACTCCCTGCTCCATGTGCACTAGGCCAGGCTCCTGGATTGTGTGGCGGTGGCACCACAGGGTGTTTGGCTTTGCAGAGCTTCTGCCTCCCCTGGTGGATGACTCCCTGCTCCGCATGCACTGGGCTGGGCTGTTGGGTTGCATGGTGGCACCAGAGAGCATGTGGTCTCTGTGGAGCTTCCGCCTCCCCTGCTAGATGTCTCCCTGCTCTGTGCACACTGGGCCAGGCTGAGGATGGAGCCAGGTGGCAGCAGTGAAGCCTACCTGCTGGATGTCTCCGTGCTCTGTGTGCACTGGGCCAGGCTGCTTGATTGTGCAGCAGCGGCACTGCAGAGCGTGTGTTCTCTGCGGAGCTTCTGCCTCCCCTGCTGGATGTCTCACTGCTCTGTGCACACTGGGCCAGGTCGTTGGGTAGTGTGGTGGCAGCACCACAGGGTGTGTGGTCTCTGAGGAGTTTTCACCTCCCCTGCTGGACGACTCCCTGCTCCATGCACACTGAGCCGGGTTGTTGGGTCACGTGGCAGCACCACAGAGCCTATATATCTTGAAATCAGGTTTATGTCATTATTCTTAACATGAAGGGACATTTTTAACAGTCAATAGGCTAGCTATTGATGTTATTACAAATTATTTTATACTCAGAAACATATAGCATTAAATGCTGAACAAACTGCTATGATTATGTAGAAAGTCATCTGGTAGACCTCTCAAAAAAGAGGGATTATACAGTATTATAAAGGACTGAAAAGTAAATGTGGATTTTATTGTGTGTGAAAGATCAAAATTCTAAATGATGTACTGCATGCCTAATAAACAGAGAGAAACCAAGCAACTAAACTATTATTAGTTATCCTGAATAATTCACCAACTAAAGCATCATCAATACTAGCAAGAAGTAAATTTGTGATTTTAATTAATGTTTAATAAACCAGAACTATTCTGCCTTATGGAACATGATAAAGGGCAAGGATAAAAAGCACAATGTTTTTATCACTTAACACTATTATTAAAAATCAAATATTTAAAATGCTTTTTTGGAACTTCTTATTTGACTCATTATTTGTAAAATTCGGATAAGCAAACTAAATTCCAGTGCTTTCTTAATTTGAACTGCTCAAGTACTATTTATGGAACATATGTATTTTATAGATCCATCTTTAATTTAAAAGTGTGAAAATACTGTAGTAGTTAAACAAATTGAAATATTAGATTAAAGTTTGTTACATATTTTTTTAAAAAAAGAAAGATTCTAAATTAGTTTATGTCCTCTCCTCAGTATAAGATTATCTAAGGTGGGGAAGTAGTATAATTCTATGTCAAATTTGACTTGTGAGAACTGAAATCATCTACAGCCACAGACTTACTCTCTAAATTAATATGACTTAATTAACCTAGGAAACTCTTAACTAGGAAATAAGGTTGCAGATAACTTTACTGTTTGTTTCAGGAACTTTTTATCTATTTATCCAAAAATAGGCTATTCAGCATGCTCTCATCAGGGTTTCTTCTCAGAAAAATAGATCATTCAACTAGACTTGTCAAATATTTGTCTACTTTTTCATCTATTTTACAAACCTTTCTGTTTGTGTCCACCAATCTTAATCATCATATTACTAATTATGTGCAATCCTAATTAGCACCCTACTCCCAAGACCACATTGAAAGAACCACCTTAGACCCAGTGGCAAAAACCATATAAATACTTTGTGACATCTTACTTCATAGGCACCATTAAGTACAGTGACCTTCTTTATTGCAATTGGGCTTTTATTGTTCAACAGGTCATATTAATACTTCTTTGGTAAGTCAACAGTTGATACCTGGCAAATGTTAAATTCAAAAATCAATCAGAATGGGAGAGTACCAGTAAGTTAGCTCTAATGTCATTCAATATATAACATACTATATTATTTTAACATAGTATATAGTATTACATATAATATAAATAATACATACACATATAATCTCAACTTGGATAAAGTGAATTCTATTTTATATGAACAGATGCTCCTCTACTTACGATGGGGATATGTCCCAATAAACCCATCATAAGTCAAAAATGCATCTAATACCCTGATAAATATCCATCATAAAACCAAAAAATCATAAGTCAAACCATCATAAGTTCAGGACTATCTGTATATTAATAATGCCCCTTCTGAAAAGTAATACTTTTGAAATAAATTTCTCATAAACCCAAAAAAGAAAACTTTCAGAATCCATAAAAGAGTATTAAAATGTATTCATTTTTGTTTTTCTAGTCTTTATCATCCTTTAAAAGAACAATGGAGAATACATAAGGTTCAGTTGAGAATGAGGAAGTTGCTGCCATTGAAATTAAGTTGCACTCCATGACAGTTGGAGAATAAAATGCATTTTGGGGGGAGTATTTTTAAAACTGACTTTGATGAAGCACCAGTTCTGGGAGATGTTAAAAAATGTCTGTGAATATATATATGTATATATTTTTTCTGCAGTCATATATGGTTCTGTAGTCAAGTAAGAAAGCTCGCATACTCTAACCCCATTTGGAGGGTCATGATACTCATCAGCTTCTTCAAGGGATAAGAAACCTCTGAGTTAGCTCCCTGGGTCTTCTAAAGTAATTTGACTATGTAACCCTTTATCAAAGGAACAGACGTTAGCCTCCTTCAAATGTAATCCAAGGTAGTATTCACCAGATATTTCTAGGTCAGAAACTCTGACCCAGTGCTTCATTGTCTTTTAAAAATATAAATCATGTAATTTTAGCATTGGATATTGTGTAATTCTCTAACCAACTGCTGTGTGCCCACATTCAAAGCACATGATTACCTCTGCTTAAAAACTCCATTGGCTAAACAACTCATCACGTTTATGACATCTACCTTGCATTCAGGTAAAAGGATATGCTATAAGTATCCTTACTCATGATTGGAATATGCCTCCATCAAAATTCTTATTATGGATGTTCCTTTTTGTATTCCAGAGTCACACAAATCAAGTTAACTCTAGAATATAGTCGATATATTCTGAATGTTTGTGCCCTCCCTCCAAATTCATGTATTGAAATCCTAGCTCCCAGTGTAATAGTACTAGGAAGTTGGGACTTTTGAGAGGCAATTAGGTCATGAGTGCAGAGCCCTGATAAATGGGATTAGTGCCATTATAAAAGATGCTGAAGAGATGCCTTCACTATGTGACGACACAGCTAGAAGACTTCACTGATGTATCAGAAAGCAGGACCACAACCAGACAGAATCTGGTGGTGTCTTCATCGTGGACCTCCCAGCCTCCAGAACTGTGAGAAATTAAAAGTTTAAAAGCTTTTTGTGTTTTGTTATAGCAGCTCCAACAAACTAAGACAATAGTTTATCAGTTGTTTGATGATAGCAACCATGTCCCCCACATATTTCTTTTCTTTACTAAAATAGCCTCATTCCAGGCATGCATTCCTAGACATGATTTGGTTTTCCATTTCTTCTGTAAATGAGGTCTAGCTCTTAACTTCAGATTTTGAATATGTCATCAAAATTTGAGTACAGTTTGCAGGAATACTCTTACAAATATAGACTAGATTGGGGCCATCAATTCCCTGTACTGGATACTATATTTCTATTAGGATTATGAAAACAATTTTTCTGACAGTTATTTATAAAAGGAAAATCATTTCTTCATTTATTGTTCTTTAGTAATGTAAAAGAAAAATCTGAGGCACAATAAAATTTTAGAGTTTATTTGAGTGAGAAGCAATTAATGAACTGTGAAACTCCAAACCGAAAGAGGTTTAACATTAAGATGACACAGCATCAGAGGCAAGTATTTATAGGGTGTATATAGGAGCAAAAATAATAATAATTGGTTGCAGTTACATAATTGCCTTTTTTGGTTTACCTTGTTGGATGATCCCTAGTCACATAACCATATATTAGTTGGCTGTTTATAATAGGCTGAGATTAAGTTCTCTGTCTACCATAAGCATTTACTGGAAATGACCCAAGTTAAATTTCACTTGTGTTTGCAGTTTAAGAAAGGTTAAGGCTATTTTTAAGGCCTCCTTGGTTTGATTTGTTGGGGAATTTTTCAGGCTTGGCCTCCATTTTAATTTTGCATTAACACTAATGACTTATCCATTAATTTTATAGTTTTTGCTATTATTTTCACCTACTGTTGTTTGTGAGAAACTTCTAGTATCTTCCCAACATTGATTTTCTCTATTCTCTAATGAGTTGTTGAATCTAATTTCTAGCTGAGCATGTTGCCACAGAGCAAAAAGATTATATTTTTAAATATTCCCTGTAGTTAGGTGTAACTATGACTAAGTAAATGTAAATAAGATATTAAGAGATGTTCTATGTGGAAATTTTAAAAGGTCTTTTTAAAAGGTAGGAGTATGCCTTTGCTTTCTTCACTCTCTCCCCCACCCCCTCACCCTTTCTGTGGCAGGGATGCAATGTAGGTGTTTTGGACAATTAGCCAGAGAGTCAAGGATAACCCACAGAGAAGGAACAATAACAGAGGCAAGCCAATGAAAGGACTCTCATCCCTGTCTGTCCTTGGAAGCCGTAGGTTGGAAAGCATGGCTGCATGGAGCAGTGGCAGTCGCCCATAGCAGTAAACTCCAGCGAAGGTGGCGGCGCTGCACAGGTACACTAACTCCGCCCACACACAACCTATTCACAGCAAATGCTCAACAAGATTCTGAACATCTGAGGGGCCCTGACCATTTTCCTATATTTTCCCAACAATCCACCCCTTCGGGTCCCTCACTGTATAATCTACACATTCAGAATATTCTATGACGTTCCCTTAGCTAGGATAAATTACCTTTACATTCACACATTACACATTCCATCCCAGTCCCAAAAGTCTTTAGCTTGTTGCAGCACTAACTCAAAAGTCCAAAGTCTCCTCTGAGACCAAAAGCAAAAATCCTTCCAGCAGTGAACCTATAAAGAGTCAAAAACAAGTTGATCTACTTCCAATATACAGTGGGACAGACATTGGGTACACATTTCCATTCCAGAAGGGGGGAATAGAAAGAAAAAATAGTCCCCAAACAACGCAAATGTTAAGCACACTGGGGCATCTGGACCCCTACAGCTCTGCCAGGTGCAGACCATTGAGCTGTCTGGTGTCTGTGGCTTTTCCAAGCTGGCGCTGCACGCTGCCAGCAGCCCCACAGTTCTGGGTTCCTCGTGGCAGTCCCACCATCCTGGCTGCAGTAGACATTTCCTCAGTGGGGGTTCTCTGTAGGGGCTCTGACCTCAATTTTCTGCTCCACATCCCTCCATAGATGACCCCCGCAGCAGCTCCACCCCTGCAGTGGGTCTCCACCTGAGTACTCCTGCTTTTTCATACATCTTCTGAAATCTAGGTGGAGGCTGTTACACCACCGCTGCTCTCACATACTTCTGGCCTGCAAACTTAACACAACATGAATGCCACCAAGGTTTTTGGCTTTTGCTCTTTGGAGGTGCTGAGGCAGGATTGCTCAAGCCAGAGTGACTGGAATGCAGGGAGCAGTTTGCTGAGGGCAATGACACCTCAGGTCTGCCCTCCAGGATGACCCAGTCCTCCTAGGATGGGAGGGGCACTCTCCCAAACTTCTCAAATGCCCTCAGGGCCTGCGGTGGGTGGGGCACCCTTCCAGACTTCTCAAATGCCTTTAGGGCATTTTCCCCATTTTCCTGGTTTTTAATATCTGGCTGCCTCCCTGTCAAGATAATGTCTTTAGCAAACAGTCTATCTGCTTCACCCTTTTACATTCTGGCTTTTGAATTACTTCAGTCAGGTCAGCTTACACCATCTACTCACTCAGTCTCAGGCAGTTTTTGCAGCATTCTCCCACAGTTCAAACAACCGCATTCACCCAGTTCATCAAGGAGTGGCTGCCCTGCCCCTTTGCATACCTGTGGCTCTCCTGTAACCACTGCCACCGAGACAGGTGTGTAGTAATGGAGTCTAACTTTTCCACCTTTTCACCAGGTGAAAACATACTTGAAATTCTGCAGGGGCACCCAGCCTCAGGTCATCTGCCCATCTGCATGTGGCACTCTTTTCTCGGGTTTACACAGCACCTGGCTGGCCATCAGGCTTAAGTGGCATCCTCTGAGCCTTTTGCCTTCAGACAAATGCAACATGCATTTACTACATCGTCTCTGGAGCACGTTACACCATCCACCCCTAGATCTCAAAGCTGCAGCAGCCAGGGGCTCTCCCTGTTTCTGCTGCTTTACTGTCTCAATTTCTTGTGCACCACAGGTCATGCCTGGAGATACATGGTTTTCCCCAACTCACCACTGGGTTGGTTGACTTCTCTGGTGTGAGAGGTAGGAGTGGCCAGTCACTGCACATCATCCTCCAGGACATTTATCCATGCTTCCAACAACTCTGCTTTTTGCTGCATATCTTGATCAGTTTGCAGCACAGTGATCAGCAGCCAGGCTCTGGTCAGCAGAAAAGTGGCCACTGGGCACCACGTGCTCAAGGATAGCCACATTTCCTCCCTTTTCTAAGGGCTTTTGGCTCCTGGACCTGCTCAAAATCCTGTTGCACTATGCCATTTGTCATGCTCTTAATCCTGTTTGTGATGCCAACTGTCAAGCTCTGGCTAATGTCGGAATCCTGCCAACGTTGCCAATTGTAAAGCTACTCAACCATGCCAGTTGTTGAGCTAGGGCTGGGTCTGGAGCTCACAGACCCCTCAAGCCCGTTACAGACTGGGTCACAAACCCTTCACACGACAGGCTGGGTCACCAGACCCCTCACACACCAGGCTGGGTCACCAGACCCCTCACACACAGGTGTATGAGCTAGGTAACTGGCAAACAGTTCCTTGGAAGCCGTAGGTTGGAAAGCATGGCTGCGCGGAGTGGCAGCGGCCACCCGAGGCAATAAACTCCAGCCAAGGTGGCGGCGCCGCGCAGGTGCACTAACTCCACCCACACACAACCTATTCACAGCAAATGCTCGGCAAGATTCTGAACATCTGAGGGGCCCTGACCATTTTCCTATATTTCCCCAACACTGTCTCTGCTGCTCCTCTCTGCCGTAATCCCAAGAGAAGCTGTAAGTTAGAAGAGGAGAAAAAGGCAGTAGCAAAAAGAAGACATACATTTCTCTCTCCATTCCAAAGGGAGAGAAGAAGGGGATTGTGAGTTAAGTCTCCTTGTGCCACACTAGACCTCGTAATGAGACAAGGAACAGCATGGAACTGGGTATGAGCTTGACAGTATGCACTGGACAAGTTTTTAGTAACTCACAGTGACAGAAAATTTAAGTATTCTACCTAAGACATTGTTAAGAAACTACTATTTTTTAGGAAATGAAGATTCATCATAGATTTGGGGAAATACGTTGTAGAAAAAGAAACTTTTATGTTTAGTTTTTATAAAATTGAGACTTTAAAAAACTAGATGTATGAGGATACTTCAAAAAGTTCATGGAAAGATAGAATTGAAACATAGTACTAATCTTTCCATGAACTTTTTGAAGTATCCTTGTGTTTGTGAACCATAGCTCAGAATTAGAGTATTACAATATATTTGGAAGTCAAAATAAATATCTAAATAAATTAAGCTGACTAAAATATGTAACAGAACTGAAAAATCAGGCAACACCAGTTAAAATCTATCATAGGTGTTAATCATGAATCTGTAATGTAAAGCTATTAGATAAACTGATGAACACTGAGTTGTTTGTTTGATTAGTGTAATTAAAACCTAATATCCTAATTCAGAGTGAATCTCAAAAATGTTCATGATCTTCTAATTGGCACAGATTCATAAGGTAGGGACATACAAATCTCTTATCCCATATCCAAAATCTTTGAGACAATAATTTTTTTTAGACTACAAAATTTTTGAGATTTTAAGAGAACAGAATAATACTATGTAACTCCTTCCATGGGATATCTTCATCATCTTATAATTGAACACATTAATATTTCTGCATTGAGGAATCCTTAAATATTTATGCTAAGTGGGATGAATAAACTCTATGGAGAGCCTCGTGTCAGCTTATGTTGTTTTATTGTCAAATGATTTCATTAAGAAAATTATTTTTTAGTGCTTTTTTAAGAATAAATTATCAACAGTGAACTGGTAGCATAAGCTGGCTTGCTTTCTTTATCTTTTACCTCAAATTTTGTAGGCAAAAAATGGATAGATTCCTTGTCATAGGAATCATTTAAGAATTGCAACCATATAAATAGAAAGGCAGGATTTGGTAAATTCTGGGGAGACTGGGTTCTTTCTTATCTGAGCAAAAATATATAGCTCTCTGAGTGAAACAGCCATGGACTCAGCAACAGTAGCTCATTCTGGGGGCCTTACTACGGAGGTGGTTACTGATCCAATATCTCCTTATCTCTCTAGATAAGAGGTAGCCATGGAAACTTTCTCCAGGAAGCCTGCTCATGGAGAATAACATTGTTTTCAAATAGGCTGTCCAGTATCTCAAAAGTGAAACAAAATTAATACACTAATTATGTAGAAACTTGGCTATAAACCAAATTGCAGATTTGTATTCAAACATAGTATTGGTACCTGTAATCAAACTGCTATATTGTTATAATGTGACCTAATCAAGCTTGATATTAAAAGCCTAAAGGGTTTTAATAATTTAGAGGATAGTCTGGTGACCAAAGAAAGTCTTATTCCAAAGTCTTTGCTTTGAAAGATCTAGACATCAAGAAGGGTATGGCCACCAAAACTCCTTTATAAGATTTTTTTTTTCCTTTTCTCCTCATGATGGTAAAAATAATAACAAATGACACGACAGCAGTGATGAGAGTTTCCATGATATGCAGAAACTTAAAGTTAGCATCCTGTTTCTCATGCACTCTTCTCTAAGCTTTTATGATCATGGAATCATTTGTTAAGATGTCTGTATAATCAGTCTGCAACCCAGAGTGACCTTGAAGAGCGGAGTGCCTTGCTGATTTACAACTGATATGTAACATGAGTGAGAAGTTCCAGCCCTAATTCCAGCAGTGTGCTTCTTACTACAGGATAACCCAGCCTATGCTGGCAGCTGTAAATATTTCAATCAGAAATGAGGTATGCCATAACAAAAATTCTAAATTTCAAAATATGTGTCATTGGCTTCTGGTTTATGGAGTAGAGAGTAAAAAAAAAAAACTATTTGGGAGGCTGGAACAATGTCAATCCATGTAACACATGATGAAACATAATGAAACTACTACAAATAATAAACTGAATTGCAAATAGATTACCTAATAAATTTCTCACTTTGGAAAAAAAGTGGGAAAACTGAGTGTTAGTAACATGAGTTGGTTGCTATTGGTACCATTTGAGAAGTTACTACAAGAAAGTTATAAGCCCAGACAAGTATTAACAAGTTTGCAAGTAGGAATTAAAGGAAATAGAGATATTCAAGGAATTTTGGAACTTTCATAATAGAAAGATTCAACTGATTTTCAACATCCGCATAAAGGCGATATAACTGAGAAGATCATTAAGTAAGAATTAATTAAAATTCAACTTCTTCTCAAGGATTACTGCTATACCCATTTTTTAAATGAACCACAAAATGAATTAAAGTGGCACCCACTAATTTCTTTCATTTATCAGAATGGCTCAATAAGAACTGACCAAGGGTGGGTATCTTTCAAAAAATAGTTGGGAATCTTTATAGAGAGAAAAGCATGTCTTGAAACAGTTTAGAATTTCTGATAATAATTTTCAGTTTGCCTATTGGCAAAAGAATATGCCTACAAACAATTACAGACATACCTTCAAGATATTGTGTGTTCAGTTGCAGACCACCACAGTAAAGCAAATAATGCATTAAAGCGAATATCACAACAAAGCAAAAATATCAATGAAGCGAGTCAAGTAATTTTTTTTTTGATTTCCCAGTGCATACAAATGTTATGCTTACACTTTACTGTAGTCTATTAAGTGTACAATGGCATTATGTCTAAAAACACAATGTACATACATGTTGGGCATCTCCAGTGGCTGCATGGGACCCCAACAGGTTTTTCCTTTTCCTAGAGGGTTGGGGCCAAAGGGATTGCCCTTTTCTCCTCCCCGCCACCAGGACGTGGGGCAAAAAGAGATTCCAAGAGATGGGTGAGCATGCCGCTGCCCCCTCCCAGATAGGGAACAAACACATACACACACAGCGGGGGTTCTGTTGGACAGTTCCATTTATTGTAACACAAAAGATCATATTCACATGCTTAGCAGGCGGGGATTTCCAAGCTAAGGCCAATCCTTGAGAAGGTCAAATGTGCACGTGCCTTGCCTCTCTATGCTTAGCCTTTCCCCTTAACTTCCCTTGGGAAAGGTATGTATGGGACCGCACCCTTTTGCAATAGAAAAAGGGTGCGGTCCCATACATACCTTTATTTAAAAATACTGTATTGCTAAAAAAATACTAATGATCATCTGAGCCTACAGCAAATTGGAATTTTTTTGCTAGTGGAGGGTTTGCCTCAATGTTGATGGCTGCTAACTTATCTGGTGTTTGCAAAAGATTGGGTGGGTACAGCAATTTCTTAAAATGAGACAACAAAGTTTGCTGCTTTGACTGGCTCTTCCTGTCATGAAAGATTTCTCTGTAGCATGCAATGTTTGATAGCATTTTACCCACACTAGAACTTCTTTCAAATTTGGAGTCAGTCCTCTCAAACTCTACCACTGCTTTATCAATTAAGTTGATGTAATTTTTTAAAAATTAAATCCTTTGTTGTCATTTCAACAATGTTCATAGCATCTTCACTAGGAGTAGATTTTGTCTTAAGAAACTATTTCCTTTGATCAACCATAAGAAGCAAACTCCTTACCCATTAATCATAAAATTGCAGCAATTTAGTCATGTCTTTGGGCTCTACTTATAATTCTACTTCTCTTGCTTTTTCCACCACAATGGCAATCACTTGCTCCACTGAAGTGTCAAACTCCTCAAAGTTATCCATGATGTCTGGAATCTACTTTTTCCAAACCCTTGTTAATGTTGATATTTTGACTTCCTCCCATAAATCACAAAAGTTCTTGAAGGCATCTAGAATTATGAATCCTTTCCAGAATATCTTCAATTTACTTTGCTCAGATCTATCAGAGGAGTCACTGCCTATGACAGGTATAGCCTTACAAAATGTACAGCAAACCCTTGAACTACGTGGATTTGAACTGCATGGATCCACTTATATGCAAATTTTTAAAAATACCTATATTAGAAAATTTAGTTAAGTATATCATGAGCCCATGACATGAAATACCTAACAGTTAAGTAGTCTACCTAACAGTACCATTAGTTGTTTAGTACTACAACTTAAGTAACGATGTGGTGCCCTACCTCGGGGCTAGTGTTGCACAGTGTGGTGACTCCAGGGAATGATTCTTGACTGTCAGGGGTAGTCGGCACCTCTTGCCCCCGTGTTTTTCAAGGGTCAACTGTATTACTTAATAAGAATAAGAAGTCAAAGTTACTTCTTGATCTATGGGCTGCAGAATAGATGTTGCATCCGCAGGCATGAAAACAGCATTAATCTTGTACATCTCCATCAGAGATCTTGAGTGACCAGGTACACTGTCAATGAACTGTAACATTTTGATATATATTGATATATATTTTGATATATGTATTTATTTCCTGGACAGTAGGTATCAATAATGGGCTTAAAATATTCAGTAAACTATTCTCTAAATAGATGTGCTGTCATCCAGGCTTTGTTGTTCCATTTACAGAGAACAGGCACAGTAGATTTAGCATAATTCTTAAGAGATTTCAGAATGGTAAATGTGCATTGGATTTAACTTAAAGTCGCCCATTGCATTAGCCTCTAATAAGAGAGTCAGCCTGTTTTTTGAAGCCAGACATTGACTTCTTTCTAGTTAGGAAAGTCCTAGATGGCATCTTCTTTCAGTATAAGGCTGTTTTCTATACACTGAAAATCTGTTGTTTAGTGTAGTCACCTTTGTAACCAAGCCAAAGAGATCTAGTTCAATTTGGTTGCTCCTCAGCCAAGAGCCAAACAGAGAGACAAAAATAGTGCTGGGAAGAAGAATTTTATTAATAGCTGAGAGAAAAGGTGAGCAGAGTAGCAACATCATCCTGCCTCCTCAGCTGACTAAAGTGTAGGGTTTTTAAAGAGAAGAAAGAAAGGCAGGTACATGTTGAGAGATAAGGAGTGGGGGGGGCAGATCACAGGGTTTGCAGGTAACTTGAGTCGGAGGTCGGGATTTCATCATGAGCAAGCTTCCTTGACGTCATGGGGTCTGTGGTCAGTGGTATGTTGACCCTTTGAGTCGGAGGTCAGGATTTCATCATGAGCAAGCTTCCTTGACGTCATGGGGTCTGTGGTCAGTGGTATGTTGACCCTGAAGTCCCTGATTTATCTCAAAGGTGGAAAACTCAAAGACAATGACTTTAGGCAAGCATTGTTGAAATTTTAAAGTACCTGACTCAGATTCTTGATTAAAATGCACGTCTGACATAATCTTTTCTAAGTAGGAGTATAGGTCAGTAATCAGATGTCCTTTCTTTGGAATGCTTTTGTTCAAAAAGGTTGATTAAGAAAGTAGGAGAACAGGAGGAAGACTCAGCTCTGATTCATAACATTTAAGCATTACAGAAGCTGTGTAAATGGGCACAGGGAGGAAAGAAAAACTTTTAAGAGAAATTCTCATGGGGGCTCAGTTTCACCTTCATCAATTATCTAAGCTAAATTGTCTGGATAACGTGCTGCAGCTTCTACATCAGCACTTGCTGCTTCACCTTGCACTTTTATGTTCAGGAGATGGCCTCGTTCCTTAAACCTCACGAACCAACCTCTTCTATCTGCCAACATTTCTTCTGCAGCTTCTGCACCTCTCGCAGCCTTCATAGCACTGAAGGGAGCTATGCCTTTCTCTAGATTAGCTTTTGGCTTAAGGAAATGTGGCTGACTCGATCTTCTATCCAGAGCACTAGAACTTCCTATGTATCAGCAATATGCTGTTTAACTTTATCAGTCATGAGCTTTTCCTTTGCACTCACAATTTGGCTAATTGGCCCCCCAAAAACAAGCATTTGGCCTGTCTCGGCTTTCGATACACCTTCCTCACTGAACTTAATAATTTCCGGCTTTTGATTTAAAGTGTGAAGCATGTGGCTCTTCCTTTCACTTAAACAATTAGAGACCATCGTAAAATAGGGTTATTAATTGGCCTAATTTTAAATTGTTGTGTTCTATGGAATAGGAAGGCCAGCAAAGAGGGTGGGGAACAGCCAGTCAGTGGAGCAATCAGAACACACACTTATCAATTAAGTTCACTGTCTTATGGGGTGCTGTTCGTGGCGCCTCAAAGCAATGACAGTAGTAACCTCAAAGATTACTGACAGATATAGCAATAATAATGAAGTTTGAAACATTGTGAGAATTACCAAAATGTGACACAGAGACACAACATGAGAACCAACTGTTGGAAAAATGGCACCAATGGACTTGCTGGATGCAGGGTTACCACAAATCTGTACTTTGCAGAAAACACTGCATCTGCGAGGCACAACAAAACAAAGTATGCCTGTAAGTAGGAAGCCAATTAAGATCTGAGAGTTACACCAGGAGATTTGCCAACTTAGAAAAAAACAAGCTTTTATTGTTTTATATTTAGAACAACCATTTTGTATCCAACCTCCTATGGGCAGAAAATGGTTTGGCAGAGTAGATTACTCCTTTTTGTGTGAAAAAAAAAAGGCCACACATTCTTTGCAGCTTTCTCTATGAAGTAGAGTCCATCTTGCTTCCACTTGAATCTAGGCTGGCCTTTTGACTTGCTTTTACCAGTAGAATTGGTGGAAGTGAAGTTGTTTGACTTCCTAATAAGGACAGTGGCTTTTGCTCTTGTTCCGTAGAAGTCCTGAAACTACTATATAAAGATTTCAAGTTGTTGTTTTAAGCCACAAAGTCTTAGCGTGGTTTGTTATGCAGAAATAGACAAATGACACAAAAATCATTTATAAATTCCTGGCTTTACGACTGGTCAGGGCAGAGGCTGGGACAGGAATGAGGAAATGTCTATTAGAGGCTGAACAAAAGATAACCCATGTTGTTTAGTGAAGGAAATATTGCCAAAAATATTGCCTACAGAAACTTGGAACTTAGAAAAGATATACTAAAAATCTTGTGGATTTAGACAAGAAACTCTCTAGGTAGCATGTTGAAAGTGTCTACCTCTATCTGTAGGTTTTGTAGAGAGACAAGCCAATGAAGGAGCTGTTCTACTTAGTGTGATTCCCATGTTGGAGAGGAACAAAATTGCATATCTAGCGGTCAGCAGAGCAGATTGTGGTAGATGATATTACTGTTCACAAATTTGTAAAGATTATATATTCTTATCCTCTGGATAGGGTTAAATGATTTGATTTAGACATTGAAATCAGAGGAATGTTACTGTAGAATGAGGAATGTTCCCAGGTAGAAACTTTAAGAACCAGCACATGGTTCACTGTATTTTCTTTCTTATCTGACTCTGTTATCGTGACAGCATATGTTAAGGTGCAGACCTCATCAGCTAAGATAATTGAGTGAATCTGTTGAACACATACTCTTTGTTAATCTGAAATGGACATTTAGCATAAGCAAAATTTAAACATTGATGTTTTATGCTACTAGAATTTCATGGTTGTTTGTCATCACAGCATAATACACTTAACTTCAGTGCAAAAGGAAAACAGAATAATTTGAAAGGTTTATAATAAATAGAAATGGAATATATTTCCTATCATTTACCCTTTACCACTCAATCACCCATTTTTAACAATAAACCAGTTTATCCAGAGAGCAAAGAAATTGAGAAACAATAAATTAACATTTTTAAAAATTTAATTCACTTGAAATACATTTTGAATCAGTTTGTCACAATTCTGTTATACTCCATAGTATTCAGTTCTTAACTTACTTAGTATTCCTTGCCAAAGTTTATTGTCATGTCAGTTTTTATTATTATTATTACCATAAAAAATAGATAAACAAATTAATCAATATGAGTGAAGCTAAATCTTAGCAGCTCATAAAGCAATTAATTTTGATATTTAAAAAATATCATATGGGCACTTTGTGACTATGCAGTAAAGAATTAATTCAGCTGAATTGGGTTCCTCCAACTCTGCATATTCCAAAGAAAAGACTAGCTCTTGACCAGCTCCTGAACAAGAACTTCTGAATTCATTGGAATACAACTGATAACTATATTTTTGTATGCCTGAGACATTGGGCCATAGTCTATCAGCTTGACCAGATATTTTATGCAAAAAGTGTGACTTATGGCCAGCAACTGTTTTGCTATACCTGAAGTCCTGGGCCATGCTGTATTAGTTTGACTTCTGGGGGACTAGAGACTAAGTAGCTAAAGTCAGTCATGTAGGTGCTGCATGAGTACAGAACAGATCCCCACTAAATACCCTTGACACCAATGCTTGGGTGAGCCTTCCAAGCTGGCAGTACTTTGCACATGTTGTCACACATCATTACTGGGAAAATTAAGCTCATACTTATGGGATTCCATAGAGAGTGGACAACTAGAAACTTGCACATGGCCCTGTGCACTTTTTTCTTTTGCTCATTTTAACCTGTATCCTGTCACTGTAATAAATTATAACCACAAGTATAACAGCTTTTCTGAATTCTCTGAGTCCTGCTGGTAAATTACGTAGCCTGAGAGTGGTCTTAGGGGACCATCCCCCCCATTACAGGGAAAAAATGAATATATCTTCATGCATTCCAAGATTATTTTAATCACTAAATATTTTTATAAAAATTAAAAACCAGAATAAAAGAAGCCATGATACCAGAATTGTGTAAATTCTTATAATATATTTTCTATTACTACTTTGATTTGTATTATTTCATAATAACTTGTAGCTACAATATTGATAATAAGAACCAAAGATGGATTTATATTACCATTTGTTAAGCATGTAGGTGCCCTTCAAAATGTACAAGCAAGGCAAAACATTCCAGTGCAATAATTAATAGTTTAAACAACTGTAAGATCTGTTAAAATTGTTAATCAAGGTCATCATAGTTTAAAATAAAGATTTAATTAAATTTATGAATTATGGGAAAAAGATCTGAGGAAATAATTTACTGTTATCACTAAGATAATTAATATCCTCATTTCTATTCTCTTTCTACATTTTCTGAAGACAATGGAATGAAATTGGAAGTCAATAATAATTTAGAAAAATCCCCAATATAAGGAAATTAAATAATAAACTTTGAAATATGTCAAAGAATAAATCACTAAGTAAATGAAAAATTTCAAAATAAATGATAAAAATACAGCATATCAAGTTTTGTGGAACGTTGCTAAGGCAATGACAGAAAGAAAGATATAACATTGAATTTCATATTAAAAGAGAAAGATTTATAATTAATTATCTAAATTACAACTTTGTAAAAAGCAAGAACATAAAGCATATTAACATATTAAGACAAAGTAAGAACAAGGAAAAAAATACAGATAAGAATAGAAATCAGTAAACTAGAATAAAAAGCAGAAATAAAACTAACAAAAAAATAAAGTTACTAATTTGAAAAGAATAAAATATTGATTACCTCCTATCGAGACTGATTTTGTTAGGGAAAATTAGACAACACATTTTAAAAACACCATCTATAATAGTATCAAAAATTATAAAATTCTGAGTGATATATTTTTAGAAAATTGTGGAGAAAACCTGCTACATTACAAAGTACATATAAAACTGAGATAAATTAAAGAACATTACAGTAAATTAATATACCATATATTTCATGGATTGAAAGACTCAACATTGTAAGATGTCATTTCTTCTCAAACGAATCTATAAATTCAAAGCAATACCAATAAACATCCTTTGTGGCTTTTTTTGGTAGAAATTGTTTTTTTTTCACCTGAAGTATTTGTGAGAACCCAAAAAACTTAGAATGTCTAACCAATATTAAAATGTTATAAAAAATTTGGAAAGCACAAACTACGTTACTTCTGCCTTCCTTCAAAGCTATTGTTGGGAAAATAGAATAATTTAATCAGGCCCCCTCTCATGCCCATCCAGTTGGGGGTGGTGCGAGGCATTCTTTGTAAATTGTGTGTGGGTGGAGTTAGTGCACATGTTCAGTGCTGCCGCTTGGTTGGCATCTGCCTTGGGCATCCAACTGGCATGCCATGCTCTTGAACCTACAGCTTCCAAGGAGCTTTTGGCTGGTTACCTAGCTCGTAGACCTGATTTTGAGGGGTCTGGTACCCAGCCTGGTGTGTGAGGGGTCTAGTGACAGCCTGGCATGGGAAGGGTTTGTGACCCAATCTGGACAATGGGCTTGAGGGGTCTGTGAGCACCAGACCCAGCCCTACCTCGACAATTGGCCCAGTTGGCAAGACTACGGGCAGGTAAAAGAGCACATCAGCTATTGTGAGGAAGTTATGTAAATATAAACAAATAAATCAAAGGAAAAATGGAACAAGATAAGAAGCCTAGAAAAACAGACATGCACACATAACAGATGTATACATGGACACACACACACACACACACACACACACACACACACACACACACACACATAATTGTTTTAACAATGGTACCAAGCAAAGTCTTTTCAAAAAAATGATACTTGATTCTATGCAATAGACCATTAAAGCTTATTCCTTCTGTCTAACTTAAACTGTGTACCCTTTGATCAACACCTTTCTTTTCCCCATTTATAACCTCCCCGTGCCCCTCCAAGCTCTGGTAACCACCATTCTACTCTCCACCTCTATAATTTCAATTTTTTTAGATTCCACATGTAAGTGAGATCATGTGCGGTTGGTCTTTCGGTGCCTAATGTAATGTCACTTAGCATAATGTGCTCCAGGTTCAAGCACATTGTATATTTCAAAATTGTTTAAAGATTAGATTTTAAATGTTCTTCTACAAAAATCCATAAGTTTGTGAGGTGATGGATTTATTAATTAGCTTGATTTAATCATTCCACAATGTAAACATATATCAAAACATCACATCATACCCCATAAATATGTACAGTAATTACCTGTCAATTAAAAATAAAAATAAAATTTAAAAAAAATTTATAAAGCAATGTTGAAATAACTGGATAAATATAAATAGATTTTTAAAAAGGAAACTTGATCTCACACAATGTGCAAAAATTAATTCAATGTGAGTAACAGATCTAAATGTAAAAAAAAAATGCTGTAAAATATTCTTTAAAAAAAAACAAAACACATCTTTTAACATTGAATTGTACGAAGATTTAGTTGAAAGGATACCAAAAAAACCCCTAAAAAATAATAAATTCGACTATATCAAAATTTAAAAATTTGCTTTTCAAACGACACTGTTAATACTATGAAAAGGGCACACACAGACTAGAAGACTATATTCACAGTATAAAGCTGTCAAATAGCTTTTATCCAGTGTATGTAAAAAACTCTTACAACTTAAAAATAAAAATGCAAACTATCCAGTCAAAATAAAATGGGCAAAATGCTTTAATGACATTTTAGGGGAAAAAAAAAAAAGAAAAGAAAAGAAAAGAAAGGTATGTGTATATACAATCAACAACATTACTCTTATGGAATCGCAAATTAAAGCAATAATGAAGTACCATTAGACTGGTTACAATTTTAAAGGCTGACCACAGCGAATGTTAACTAAGATGTACAGCAACTGGAGCTCTCATACATTGATGGTGAGTGTATAAAGTGATAAAACTACTTTGGCAAACTATTTAACAATTTCTTATAAAGGTAAACATGTATCTATCCTCTGACCCCAAAATTCTACTACTAGATATTCACACAAGAGCAATGATATATGTTCACAACAACACTTGCACAAGAATGTTCCTACCAATTTTAATCAAAATAGCCAAAACTTGAAGGAACCCAAAAGATCATTAAGACAATATATTAACAAATTGTGAAATACTCCTACAAATGAAAAACAAGCAAAATAAAAGGGAGAGAGAGAGAGAAAGAAAAAAGAATTATTTATGCAGTCAACCAAAATATATGGAGAAAAAGAAGACAGATATGAAAGAATACAACATGTATAATCCCTTTTTTGATATTTACGAACATGAAGAATAATTTACGTTGATAGAAATCAGAACAGTCATTTTGTATACGGTATGGGAATGGACTGGAAAGAGGCATGAGGGAACTTTCTGGAGAAACTGAAATGTTCTCTGTCTTGATTAACTTAAGGTGTTTGATTACATTAAGAAACTTTCTGTTCAAACCCATGAAATTGTGTAGTTATAATCCATGAATTTCATTATATATAAATTTTGCCTCAATTTAAAAAATGTGCATTATCTAAATTTTCTTTACACTAGAATGAATATGCTTTTTGGTTCTCGCTCCAATATCCTTTTCTTCAGTTTGAAAAAGAACCTTGACTTTGTTTTCTTTGCAGCCCTTTGGGATTATAGCAACACATTTGAATGACTAGAGGACATTGTTTTAAGCCAATTACTATTTGCTTTCTCCTTTCCAGTGATTAGTCTTTGTATTAGTGGGTTGAGTAATTTTGGCAGATAAGATGCTAAGTCAGTTTACAGTTTACTGGAAAAAAGTTCTACTGCTCTTAATGGATACATACTTTTGTTTGTTTGTTTAACCGTTTGTATGAACTGAAACATGTTTTGTGGCCAAGAATTTAGAAACCTAATATCAAGAATGACAAAGTGGAAGGAGGAAAAAACTGGTTCCCCTTAATGCCATTGACCCAGTGAATGAACCTACCCTGAGGCCACTCTGGGCAGGTAAGTTTGGGTGAGGAAAAAGAAAGTTCCATATTGTTAAATCTACTTTAACTTGTGACCTTTTTAACTTTCAGTAAGTTCCCTTACTCAAATGTCTACCCAGAAATTTTCCTTACCAGTTTAAATACCTATAGAACCAGAATTAAAAAAAAAAATCTTCAAATGGTAAATATCTTGCCACAAAGGACAATGAAGAGCAAAATTGTATCAGAAACAATTTGTCAAATGAAAAAATATATATAAGTTAATCTATTAGTCAATGTTATAATTCAATTGTCATGACCTCCAAAAATTTACTTAATAGCCTAGGGCAAAACATTTGATTTCTCAGTTCCTGTATGCTCCTTTTGACAAATAATGATAATATGTTGTATTTAAAATACAAAAGAAAAAAAGGATCCAAAATACCTCAAGCCTCATTAAGATACTCAGTGTAACAGTTCTATTCATCTCTATGTAATATTAACTTCCTACACTTATTCTGAGTAAGCTAATGTATATCCCAAATAATGTATTATTCAGTAATATTAAGTTCATTTTCATATTTTATTTCCAATGTTAATGATTAACAAATGAATAATTATTACTTGACACTGCCCTTAATTGAATTAACTTTACAGAAGAACCTTCATATCACAAAATACATACCTGAATCTAAGAAGGTATTAAAATAAATTTTATCAGAGCAATTCTTAATAATATTCTAACTGAACCAGATTGTAAGAAATTAGCTTTTTAGTAAGAACTCTCAATTGTTCTGAGACCAAAACTATTCTGTCTTTAGAACAGAATTTATTGGAAAACTACAAAATATGCACAGTAGAGTTTAGACAGTGAATACAGAGTAGGCAGTTTCACTTTAATTTCTTCTAGTAAATTTCAATTTTTGATATTCATGAAAAGGTACCTGAGGTATCAATAGAATAAACACTACAGAGAACATTTTTGCTTCTTTGAGATCCTAATATAATTTACATTAATTTTGTATTTTATAAAGTCCTAAGATACATATTTAAGGATTACTATTTCTACATGCTTTTTTAAACTTCCAAAAAGTACCATAATGTATCATAAGAATTGTTATTTGGTAGGAATGCAAGAAAGTGGACTATTTAAATAAAATATATTTTGTTTAAGTTTGACTTATTTTCTAGTATGTAAAAGATACTGAATCTTAAATCACTAACACATTATTACTAGGGCTGAGCAAATTAACTCAGCCAATTGACCCTGCTGAAAATAAACTCCTTACTGAGCTCTATAAATGTTCAATTAATTTTCCTTTCATTATGTTTCCTTTCATTCTCTTGTACCCCTGAACTTACATGTTCAGAGCAAGTCACAAAATAAGGAGGGAAAACACACACACACACACACACACACACACACACGAAGAGTTTTCTTTTTTGTAGCTTAGGAAAGTTTGTAATTCTTTTCCAAGCTGGTAATTTTTTTTTTCTTTTGATATGGATCCTATTAAACAATGCTGTTTAGTGTTGGTGTCCTGAAAAATATAACTGTCTGTATTTATGTATTACCATGATTTCCCATAGAATAACTTTTTCAACAGTAACAGCTTTATTAAAATACTTGTCGTTTTTTTCCTATCTTTTTCTTCCTGAATGGAGTAAGAGTGAGAGAGAGAGAGAGAAGAAGAAAAGAAAGGACAGAAAACAAAAAAATATAAATACATTTTCTACATACTTCGTATCAACAGTGGGCCGAGCCCGTGGCGCACTCGGGAGAGTGCAAGGCTGGGAGCACAGCGGGGCTGGGAGCGCAGCGACGCTCCCACTGCTTGTTCGGATCCTATGTAGGAATGGCCGGTGCACTCACTGGCTGAGTGCCGGTCACGAAAAAGACAAAAAAAAAAAAAAAACCCCAAAACAGTGAACTAATGTAGCATACTCAGTACCTGAACCTACTTCATATTTAACATGAGAGCTTTAAAATACATCAAATAGGCCCATGTTAGGGATTTTACATATTGAGGAACAATCTTTGCACAGCACATATTAACCAAACAATTATCATAATAACACCAGCAGAACTGCTTTACTCTGAATTATGGCATTTGATGAACCTTGTGCATTACTGAAGGTACATTTCACAACCATAATATTAGAACTGCACAAAGAAAACCAACATCATGTTGAGGAAACATATTTTCAATCTGACTTAAATCTTTAAATACAATATTGTCTATAATATTCATTAAGAATGCTTACATTTCAGCAGAATAATGGATTTGCTTCTTCTATGTATTCAACAAATCAGTCTATTTATAATTGCTCACATTGTAATATATCTCCAAATTTAAAACAGATGAGTATGGCCTCCTTTAGAAGGATCAAGTTTACAAAAACTGAAAGACATTGTGGTTATGAAGGATATCCTTTTAGAGTTCCATATGACTTGCAATTAGGTCAATGTGTGGTGTTTCAGAAGTGCTTCCAACACAATGTCCGGTGAAAGAATGAATGCTGTTTAATACCCATCAGTAGCTCTCTTACGTTTGGACTATGTTGGCCACATGACAAGAAAATTGAGGTCTTTCAAAAGTAAATAGTATTTAAGAATATCCAATAGCAGTTATTTTTAAGGCCATATAAACTTTCAAAGCACATGAAAAATGGATAATTAGAATGTAAAAGCATAAAAGAATACACCTAAAATCAATTGCAAAAATGTCTTAGATGCAAAAAAAAATGTCACTAAGGAATAATTATGCAAACCTCTGTTCTGGTCCTTTGGAATGATTTACTAGTACCTTAACCCTTGAGAATTTATTTAATTTTTTTCTGTTTTGTCAAGGTTTTTGTAAGATCTAGACAAAGCAGTGCTTGGTAAACCATTTGAAAATTGTAAAATATGTACAAATGAAAAGAATTATTATTACTGCCATCAAGAATGAGCTTATTATTCACCTAACCATTAAATTTAGCTTTGCATTTTGTGGCAATTACATTATTCTTCCTGTTAGTAATACAGAAATGCAAGTGTATTAAAGCTTATAAAAAATTCCATCTGACTTTGAATTCAAGGAAAAATAATAAAATTGATGTCATTATACAAAGGACAAGAGTTGTATCAACTACAGTTTGGTGAATAAACCAAAACTCTTCCAATATACTTCAAATTAAAGTTTCTAATATCATGTAAATGAAAGAACATTGAACCATAAGTGGCTCAGGTACTTCTGTTAAAAATTCAAAAAAATATATAATCTGGGTACATTATTTTCTCTTATTTGCTTTACATTATTGTTGCTTTACTTTCTAATTACAAAAACAAACAAACAAACAAACAAAAAACTTGGTATTAAAAAAAAATCAAGTCAGAATTAGGCAAAATAGAAAGTATCCCTGAAATTCCATTCCTGAGGACAAGGGCAAAGAATTTGGTTATATATTTTCCCATTTTTTTCTTTGCATGTGTGTAAACTAACGTGGAATATAACAGTGATAATAATTTTAGCTCGTTCATATTTTTTCCAGATTGTGATTATATTAGCAAATAGCTTTTACAAATTTTACTATTTATTTGGTATACCCTTCCATTTCAATATATGAAAAATTATGACATTCTTTTTTAAAGATTGCACAATTCTCCACTGGGTGGATATACCTTTCCCTGTTAAGGGGCCTTTACATTATTTCTAATATATGCCATTAAATTCAATGTTACACTCCTTATTCTTGTATATATAATTCTGAACATTTATCAGAATGTTTTGTAGAATAATTTTCAAGGTTCATTACTACACATCATTTACATTTATATTTAGAGAAATAAATAATTATCATCTCCATGTTACTCTCAAATAATTAGTAAGCTTTTGGGGAGGACCGGGTAACAAAAATTTATGACTGAACTCTCTTTAAAGCACTTAAATTTATGATTGTCAATTGCTGATGAATTGGGCGACACAAATTCTGGATATCACAGGGCAGGGCATACAGTGACTTTTTAAAAATTTGTAAGACACCCAGTTGTTGTAATCCATAGACCCATCATCTAGTGACAGAGAAAGTGACAGTACTTAAATTAAGCCTATTGATCAATAATAGTGCTTAACCCTGAGGCCAAAATTTTTGCAAATTTTTGTCATAATATTTGTATAAGTTTTAGCCAGACAATACTATCTGTCATAATTTATAGGTGAGTGATTCAAGTCTTGGTACAAAAATATGGATTTTCCATTTTTTCAACAAAATTCATAATAATTGCTCTAGAGAGATGCAGACTAAAATAACAGACCAAATTCAGAAGGCCTGAATCATTAAGAACCTCTAAACTTGATGCCTATTGTTAATTGAGAAACAATTAACCAGATTATTATGGTGTTTATCAAAGTAATTTTTCAAAAACTGTGAGTAAGCAATGTTTCCAAAGCTTTGAACACTGTAAATCGATGCCCTCAAAAGTCACATCTCTTATGAAGCAAAAATGTTAAAGAATATTGTTTTTAGTTGTAAACATTTGTAATTTATATTTGGCCTTTTCTATTTACCTCTTTCCAGGAAAAGATTTTTAGCCTGTTCATTGTATATATTAAATAATGAGCGGCAACAGTTAAGATTGTCTTATAATATTTCTGGCTCTTCTCCTTTTGAACACACAGTAAAAATGCATTCTCTGTCTCCCTGTAATTAGGTGAGGTCATGTGACTTGACTTGCAATAAAATCCAAACAAGTAATCCACGCCATTTCTTAGAGAAAGAATTTAAATCTGGTGACTTATTTTTCATTTCCCTCTTATACTTCCTGCAAAAACAATGCTTTTGTAATGGAGGTGGAATCTTCATCAGCTTGAATCCTGTTGTAAAGACATCATGGAACAAAAAGCCTCCTCCAGGAGCATTCAATGGACATTCAATCTAAGCGAGGAGGTGTAAAGAGTAAGAGTTTGGTGTTGCTTATTAATGTGGCATAATTAAGTCTAACCTGATAGATACATTACTTTTAAGCAAAAATAATCATCCATTTGTATTTGGAGAGTTGATGGTTTCTTATTATAAATAGGGTTAGATAGAACTTATTTTTTTGTGGTAAAATGCACATTAGCAAATTTTATTGGCTTTGTAGCATGGGCTATCTGTAAAAGAAGAATTCACCCAGAAAATAATTCAGCTAGAAAACAACTGGATATTATTTAATAAGAATGTTGGGGTTCTGTGATTGAAATAAATTACCAGTTGACTTTTTAGTTTAGCCAATTGACCTGATATCTAGGGAAGCCGGCCATAAGCAAAACTCAACGTGATTAAGTTATCCTCCAACCCCTGGATCACAAGTCCAGACGTTTTGTAACCCATGAAGGCAGGAAGCACGCTGGTCTTGCTTACATGTGTAACATAGTCAACGCTTAATAAATATCTGCTGAAGATGGCCACGATCCCACTAAGCATCACAAGGTCATGAATAAACAAAAGTTTACTTTTTTTCTGGTAGATCAATAATCCTAATATTATCTCACAGTTAACATCATCGTGTTTGCTGAGGCCAAGATTTAGTTTTCATGATTTCAAATAAAACAGTTTGTATTTCTAGGAAATCTGATGTGAATGCACAGTATAATATTTACTTTAAAGTTAAAGTTTCCTTTCATTATCAATTGATAACAGTATTAAAAGAAAACAAATAAAAAAGAAAGGTAAAGAACAAGTTCAAAACAATATGAATTACTGCCGCAGATATCTGACTACCAGAACATGTCAACTACAGGGAAAGAACGGAGAAAACTAGCACTAATTCTGTACCTACTGGTAGCTACTTTTTTTGGTAGTTAAGCAGTTAATTTAAAAAGCACATATGCTTTGTTTACAATATGTCAGACTTTATCCTGTGACACTATCCAAGACTTATCTGAGTCACAACAATTACCCCATGAAATATTAGTACCATCCCTTTAGATATAATAGGTACTTACAGAGGACAAATAAATTTTCCAACTCACAGAGTATTAAGTTAAAAAAATGAGAATTTAAATCAAGCATACCTAACTTATTAGGAATTATTACTTTGCAAACTCCAAGACTTTCCACCTCTCTTCATTGCTGTTGAAGGAATCGGTCAACTATTCTCCGATGAGAGTACCTCCATCAACAATCCTCTATGCAAGTGTCGGGTCCACCGGCGACTGACCCGAACAGCCCTTGCCTCGCTATCAGTCTCTCCCTCGGTAGGCGAGTGAGTTGCCCGGATTCCTCTTTCCCTCCTGTCCCCGTTGGAAGGAGACGGGGGAAGAGAGCCATGAAGAGAGGTGAGCACAGCTGCTGGCCCCAACCAGCCGGTTAAAGGACACTCAGAAGGTGGGGGTTCTGTCGAGCAGTTCCATTTATTATCACACAAGCACTTGCTTTTAAAGGCAAATGGGGAAGGGAGGTTTTTACATCCTCCAGTCAGCTAAAAGGTCAAGAGCATGCATCCTGTCTCAATGCCTAGCTATTGCAACCTAGCAGTGTTCACGAGCCCGGAAGCGTGTATTGATGTCGGGCCTTAAAAACTAACGCCACCTTAAGTGACATTACAAGCAGCGCCATTATGGACCCACAAGGGCGTATTAACGTGGCAGCCTAAGACCTCTCTGGGAGGAAGTAGGGTGGGGGTGTCTGCGGGAACCTTGCCTTAGCCCTTTATTGGCCAAATACGCGCTTCTGCGCTCGTGAACACTGCGTGATTGCAGTAGCTAGGCACTGAGACAGGATGCATGCCCCTGACCTTTAAGCTGATTGGAGGATGTAAAAACCTCCCTTCCCCATTTGCCTTTAAAAGCAAGTGCTTGTGTGATAATAAAGGGAACTGCTGGACAGAACCCCGGCTGAGTCTGAGTGTCCTTTAACTGGGCTGGTTGGGGCCCGCAGCTGTGCTCACCTCTCTTCCCCCATCTCCTCCCAACAGGGACCGGAGGGAAAGAGGAATCCGGGCAATTCGCTCGCCCACCGAGGGAGAGACTGATAGCGAGGCAAGGGCTGTTAGGGTCAGCCGGCGGCGGACCGGACATGCAAGGGGTCTGTTATGAGGGTGAGCAATTGCTACTCCATGTCACCTCACTTCATTTAACTTTATTTTACAGTAATCTATGAAAGCAATCAAAAGTTAATCAAACATGTACTTTGCCCTAAGCACTGATATTTCAGACATTACATTTGGAAACTAGAATTACATGTTGTTCAAAAAATAAAATGAGACCCTTGTTTGTCTAAAAGAAGGGGGGGGTACAGGTATCATGTCTATTGTGCCATATTAGAAGCCCTATAATAATAAAACCTAATTGTTTTGTTGTTGAGAATTCACTATTTTCAGGAACGATGGAAAGTGTGTTCACCATATTATATCTAGTCCACAGAGTGATGTTCATGTCACATCTGATGATCTCCAATACTGCAAAAGAGAGAACCGAAGGTCATAGATGTTAACTTGCCCTAAGATACAGTCACATAGCTGATGTTACAACTATATAAACTTAATATGAATATGTTTGCTTCCATCATATCACACATGATGAAGGGGATTATATGAATAGATGTCAACTTCCTGCTACAATAATTGAGGTCTTTAGGTTAATGCAATCTATAGTCCTATCACTAGAAATTGGAAAATGATATTGCTATTTAAAGGCACTGTGACACAGATGACTTGAAAATGATTGGATAACTTTTTCAAAGCTATACAGCATTGATTGTTCATTGTACCTGTTGGTGGATACTCCAGAGGACCAAAAGAAGGAGAAAAAGAGTTTTAATGTTCTGGGCTTCATGTCTAAAGAATTGTAGAATCGCTGGGTTTTCCCACACCCAGTATTATGATTGGGGCAGTCTCACAAACACAACTTTTCTGATTAAGAAAAAATGTTGTATAAATTAGGTATAATATTATGATTAAATGTTTGAAAAGTGTTGAAATGACTACTTATTAGTTACCTTGTTCATTTCAGCATAAAGTGCATGTAAAGTTCATTTCACCACGTCTTAAATCACTTAAGATAGGGTTACATCAGAGTGGTGTTAGGAAAAGTAAAGCCTGTTTATTTTTCCATGTTTTGTTTTGTTTCTCAGTTAATGTCCTATACATTTATACAATAATGTAAAATAATGTGAAATAAATTATGTATTTTCTGGGTATTTGGAAAAATTGAATTAAAATAGTGCTAAAGTTCATATTTAATAAGATGACTAAAAAGAATACAAACACTTTAATTTAATTATTGAATACATAAAATCACCTGTTATAAAAGGACCTAAATTATTTTTGGAATAAATCCTCATTTGTATTGATTAAATTGCTTGAAATTTAAATCTTCTTTCAAGATCCAGGAATAGTATTTTTTTCTCAGGAATCAATTTTATTTTTCAGGAATCAATACAAGCCATTTCTTCTGCATAAATTTCTGAGTTCCCTTACAGAAAAACATGTTAAAGAAAACCTCTAACCTCTAATCAGATGAGGTGTCCTTGAATCAATCACATGTGGCCTGCTTAGCTTCACCAATTATGCCATGACTGCAACATAATGCTAAAGTAATATTATGAAGGACTGTCAGATTTCTAATGCACATAATGCTCTCGGCATGCAGCTGGTAGCCTCCATTTTTGAATCTCTGAAATGTGAATTTAGAATTTACCAGTAGTTTAATAGGGTGGGGGGATTGCACATGACGTTATTTTCTTCTTGAAAATGTGGGGTTTTTTTAATGAATAACTGTTTAAAACAAGAACAACAAAGACACTCAGGGTGGTCTCTACACATTTATTTTATGAGTGCGATTTTATAAGAGCAGACTGTATGGGGAGGGCACAAGGGAAAAAACAAGGCTGTGGCCTCTGATCAGATGACGTTCCAGGACAGAAATGACGATGGCTTTCACTAGAGTGGTAGCACTGTGTACTGAGAAGTGCTACTGTTAGGAATATGTTAAATGTAAGTAGTAGCAGTAGAACTAGCTAATGGACTGGATATAGAATGTGAGAAAATGAGAGGAATCAAGAATGCTTTATGCTTCTATATGCATTAACTCACTATATCTTTTATAATAATTAAAATTGATGCTGCTGCTTTTTCCAAGGAATCTGTGTGATGTGGAATGCCATTAAGCACACACACAGAAATATTATTGCCTCTTTTCATTACCATAGACCTAAAATATTGTGGGTTTTTTATGGATAAATAGTCTAAAAAAGAACAACAAAGACACCCAAGGTGATCTCTATACATTTAATTGCTTTATATGTATTATCATCTTCAGGCCACCCTACGAGGTAGAAAATTTTATCTTTTCGATTTAATATTAGGAAAATGAGGCACAGGACAGTTAGTAGCTTGCACAAAGTTGATCAGAGAGCCATTAAATGGCACAGAGAGATATTAAATCCAGGCACTCTGTCTCCAAATGTAGGCTCTGAACCACTATTCCATAAGGCTTCCCAAGCAAGAATTACTTATATGGGTATTCATTAATTAGCCAAAAGAGGAATTATAATAAATTTGATCCTAAAAGTAGCATTTCTGAAGGCAGGTCAGAAGAATAAATTAACATCAGTTTCTTAATTTTTACTTCTAGCCTATATTTAGGTTTGATGAACTAAATTGCTGTTTCAATATTTTTTCCCCATGTATCAAAGTTTCTATTTACATTTTGTTCTTTTACCTTTTTTTTTTTTTTTTTGAACTTCTACTTCAAAGGGAAAATCTACTCTATTTCCATCTGTCTCAAAAACTTACTGTGATTTTTCCTCCATTTATTCTTATATGAGACACAACCTATAACTGTGATTCAGAAACAAAGTATGACACATGGTTTATAGGTGATACCAAGAAGACTATAAAGTACTAAAAATGAGCCTCACTTCTAGGGCCTGTGACTGCATAATACAGTGGGGCAAATGGCCAGTAAAATTTAAGGTATTATTTCAAGTATGATTTGAGCATACTCATAAAATGGTGCAGCCTGGGAGAACCAGGCTCACACTCACATTTGCTTTTACAAACAATATCATAGACTCTCAATTTTAGGATTATTAAGTTTAATCTCCCCCATGTGTTCACAAGTTAAGTCCTTCCAAACTGGACTTAACCTACCTAAATTCAAATCAAATCACACTCAACTAATCAACACTTGTGTCATGTTTAGCAAGTTAACTGTTCCAAGCTCAGTTGCTTCATCCATTAGGTTCTGGAAAAAATAGTACCTATCTCATATGATTATTAAGTTTAAAGGAGATTGCAGTTATTCTACAAGGTTATTCATTTCCACCACAATAATTGTGATTATTCTTTTATTATACTCATATATCTGTTAATATTGCTGCTTTGTTGCTTCTAGTGTAATCTAATTACGTGGGTTATTATTTCCAAATCAATTATAATGATGAAAAGCAATAGTAATAACAGTGTAGTCCTGTATTGTTCTTTAGTTATTTTTTATGGTTTCATCATGGTGTAATTAATATATTTTATTATATAAGTGTATTAGTCTGTTTTTGTTGCTTATAACAAAATACATGGAGCTGGGTAATTTATAAGAAAACAAAATTTATTGCTAATGGTTTCTGAGGCTGGGAAGTCCAAAGTCCATCTGGCTGTGGTGACAGTGACCCAGGGGTCTCACATTGCAAGATGTGGAAGTAGAGAGAGCAGAAAGAGAGGCAGACTCTCCTCTTCTTTTAAAGATTTTAGAACCACACCCCTGACCACCATTTTTAACCCATTCACTACCGCACAGTCCTACAATCCAATCACCTCTTCAAGACTCCACCTTTCAGTTAGCATAATAGGATTTCCCACCCTCTTAACAGTCACAGTGGAGGCTAAGTTTCTAATACATAAAACCTGGGGGACACAATTCAAGTTTCAGGGAGTTTGGGGGGTACATAATTCAATCCACTACAATACGGAACTTTCCAATTATTTATATTTAATAAAGTTTCAACCTAAAATGAACATTGCATTTGGCAAAAGATTATGTTTGCATCTAAGGAGAGTCTCATATTTTAATCTTTGACCTATTGTATTAGTCTGTTTTCTGTTGCTTATAACAGAATACTGAAAATGGGTAATGTGTAAAGAAAAGACGTTATTTCTTAAGAAGGCTGGGAAGTCCACAGTCCAGAGGGCACACCTGGTGAGGGACTTTTGGGTGGAAACTCTCTACAGAGTCCCATGGAAATGCAGAGTATCACAGGGTAAGAGACATGACCAAAAAAGCTAACCTTCTAACTCACTCTCTTTATAAAGCCATCAGAACCATGTCCATTACAACCCATTAAACCATCAACCTATTACTTCATGAATGGATCAATTCATTTGTGAGGGCACAGTCCTCATAATCTAATCACCTCTTAAAGGTTCCACCTTTCACCACTCTATTAAAGGTTAAGTTCTGATATGAGCTTGGGGAGACACTCAAACCACAGTACCTATTAATATGGTGAATTATTAATACATTTCTGAAGTTTGAACCAAATTCACATGGGTATAAGCCACTTGTGTGTGCTGGGCCTGTCATATCAGGACTGCTAGATTTGATTTGGTAATAGACAGTAGGAGAAGGAAATGGAGAGTGTTTGCACATGAAGTTTGAGACATAGGCCGAGACTACATCAAGTAGCAACTACATTTTAGAAATTCAAAATCCATTTAGGAGGAATTTGACTAGGAATTTATATTCTATTTTAAGTGCATACCATTTACATCTTTCTTCTCTGATACCTTATCCTCTTTCCTTTTTCTGAGCTAATGAACTGGTTTAGTTGACTGAGAAATAAGAAGCAACCAGAAGAGAGTTTCTAAATGATCCCATTCTAAACCTAAAATCTATGTCTGTACTCTGCCTTCCTCATCTAAAAATTAATAAAAAGTCTCTACTGCTGTCTAAGGAAACTAGGGCTCTCAAGAGAATTTTTTTCACCTGTTTCTTCAAGGAATTTGCTATTGTAATTAAACTCTATCAGTCACATCATCTTTTTTAAAATTTTTTTTTACATTTAGTGGAAAATTCTCAACTGGCCACAAACATAATGAAACATCTCTCACCTAAAACAATACCAGAATTAACAATAACAGCAACACCACCACCAAAGCAAAGACAGTCATAATTTCATGCTCTTCACTTTCTCATTTTGGATCAAAACTCTTCCAAAAGTTGTTTACTATTCCTGATCACACAGTCTCTCCTAAACCCATTCTTTCCAGCTTTTCTTCACCATTACTTCCAATAAACCAGTCTTTAAAACACCATTCTCCCAATATTGTCAGATCTGATGGCTATTTATCAATTTTAATTTTCAGAAATCTCATCAGCATTCAAAACAATTGATTTCTTTTTATTTCTTAGATAGTCTTCTTTACCTGGCTTCCAAGAAACCATATGTTTTTCTGCCTGCCTCACTCTTTCTCCTTTTGTAACCTTACATAGTACTGGTCTGTTTCTGTTGCTCATAACAAAATACCTGGAACTGGGTAATTTATTAAAAAAAACCAAAATTTATTGCTTACAGTTTCTGATGCTGGGAAGTCCAAAGTCCAAGGAACATATCTAGGGGAGGTCATTCTTGGTGGTTATTTCAGCAACACATATCACGTTGTGAGATGGCAGAGGCAGAGAGAGAGAGAGAGAGAGACTCTCACATGCTCTCCTTTTAAACTCCTCAGAACCACACCCACGACCACCATTACTAATCCATTCACTAGGGCATGGTTCTCAGAATCTAATTACCTCTTCAAGGCCCCACCTTTCAGTTACCTTAACAGAATTTCCCACCCTCTTAACAGTCACTGTGGGGAATCAAGCATCTAATAAAAAAACGTGGGGGATAAAATTCAATCCATATCACTTTATGCTCTTTCTTTGCCTTCTTTCTGACCTCTAAATGTTGCAGTCTAGAGCTCAATCTTTAGATGTGTTCTCTTCTCTCACTGTACTCACTCCCTTGGTCTCAGAACTTCAAACACTACCCATTAGTTGATGCTCAGATTTTCCACTGAAGCATCAGATTTATGAGTCTTAACTCCTCCTTAGCATGTTCACTTGGGTGTCTAATATGTACCATAAACACAGCATGTCCAAAATTCAACTCTTGATCTTCATCACTATGCTCCAAGCAAACTAGCTCCTTACCTGAGGGACATTCTTGATTCTTTTAATTTTCATATCCCATTTGCAGTCCAGTATCCACTCCCGTTATTACCATTCATACTTAAAATACACCTAAAACTAATCACTGCTCACTATCCCCAGTGCTACCAACTTAGTCAAAGCCACCATCGTCTCTCTTCTGGTATGTTGGCACGCCTCTGAGATGGACCCCTTGTTCATACTCCTGATGCCTCTGTTTGCAGAGTGCTTTCCACGTAGTATTCACACTGTTTAAAATCGTAAATTAGTTTATTTTACTCCCTAGTTCCTCCCAGTGGTTTCTAATCACAATTTTGAATAAAATTCAAAGTCCTTATTAAACTTGCACATGCCTTATGATTCTGATTGCTGGATACCACTTGGAACTTTCCTTTTCTAACAAAGTTTTCCTTTGATCAAGCTGCTGCAGCCATAATAACCTCCTAAATGAGCCTCAAATACCTACACTTGCTTCCACCTCACAGCTTTTCGACTTAACCCGACTATTGCATGAAATACTCTTCCCTCAGATTGCGTGTGACACTCTTACTTCATTTGAATTTCTGTGACATATCAGTGACAGGGAGCTTTCCTTGATAATATATAAAGTAGCTCTTCCCTAATTTGTTTTGTTTAATTTTCCATTCTCCTTGTACAGGACAATATCTGACATTTCGAAATAAATGTTTTCAAAAGAATTAATAAATATTTTAAATAAGACAGAATGCACAAGGGCCAGTTTGGATGTTATTGAAGTGTCTCGAGGCACAGTGAGGAAAGGAATGGAGAGAGTTTAGAAGAGTGCTTTAGAAATAATTCCTTCTCTTGAAAACAAGGTAAGGATAAAATGTAAAATATAATCCTCTTTTATGCCAGAGAAAATGCAAATTGAAGTGTAACATGTGCACAACTATTTCAGTTTTGTTTACAAAAGATAAGATTTAAAAAACTATATTTACCTGCACAGGGTAAAACTACATTTGTGAGCTATGTGTGATGCTCCTTTTACCTGTGTCATACTTGTTAAGAATAAGTGGGTCACGTTTTAGAAAGATATTTAAATTTGCCAAACTTTATTTCAGAATTTATTTAAAGAACAACATCTACACATTTAAAGTCTGAAATTTGTATATACTAGTTGGATTTTTCAACCAACTAGTATATACAAATTTCAGGAATATGTAAGTCTATATGGATGACTCTAGTGTTTTTAACATGATGCAATATGACATGCAAAGAGCAAATGACTAAATGTCTGTCAAGAATAACTTGATTTCATCCCTGTATGGGCTGTGAGAATTAGTCATGTGACTTAAAAATCTCTAAATCTCAATTTCTTCATTTGCACAATGTAGAAATAATAATACTAGGTCTATCTAGTTTTGGGGGGGATTTTTTGAGATCAAAGAAGTCAAGGTAATGTATGTGCTGTACTCAAATACACTAATGTGCTATGTATAAATAAAAACCCATTTTACATAAAATTCAGTGAATCCCTTTATAAAGGTGAAAATTTGTCGCACAGCAATATGTGTCAGGAAATATAAATTGGAAATCAGCTGTTGACCAAAATGGTCTAACTCCTTAATAATGTTTTTAAAAAGGGCAGTTTTCATAAGAGGAAATTCTGCATTCTCATTGTTACCTGAAAAATTGGAAACTTAACTCAGAGTATTTAAAGCTTTATTTGTTTGAACAATGTTCAGTAAAAAAAAAAAAAAAAAATTGGTCATTTCCCTTTAAAGATCTCATTTGTTACCTGTCAAATGGGACAGAGTTCAGTACACAATTGTTTTCCCACTACGGCAGTTTCTTGGCTGAGGTGAGAAAGCATGTCAGGCAGAGTTGGGCCGTTAAAGAATTAAAATGTCCTACATAGCACAGCAGAAAAGACTTGATATGTGGCTCCTAGAGAATTTTAAAAGAATAAAACTCAACAGTTATTGTTTTTTAAAATATTTACTTGACTCAGAGTGGGGGTGATGTTGGAAATATAAAGAATACAGTCAGAGGAAAAAACAATGAGCAAATTCTTTCCTGAATTAAGCTAAGCATAGCTTAAGAAATGGAAAGCTCAGAAAGCTTTCTGCCTGTGTGCCTTGTGTTAGCATCTTAAGCAATGAGTTGGGGGAGGGGCAGTGGGTTAGCAGTGGGTTAGTAGATGCACAAACATTTCTGTAATAGGCTCTGTCAGGAAGGCCTAGAAACCAGCTGTGTCAGCAAGAAGCACTGGAAACCTGAGAGAATACCACTTTAATTGTTTCTGTTGCTTTTATAAGATAGCAACCAGCAAAACATTATTAAGAAGCCTAAGAAATGGAAAGACAAGTAAGGATTCTTCTTTTAACAACCTCCAAATTCTGACTGAACAAGGTGTGTTTTTTGGTTTGACTTTTTTTTTTTTTTTCCCACCAGCTAAGGAGACAGAGGCAATTCAAATACTACGTTGGATTTTAGTTTCATCTGTGCTTGGAAAAGTGTTCTATAAAATCCAACAGCTGCACCAACTGACAATACATCTGCAAGTGATTTCCTCTTTATTCAATATTACTAAAAATTTACTTTGATTGATTAATGATAATGATTAAGATAACATCATAATCATTTCCCTCATGTTTGGGAAGAGAAAGTGAAATGAAGCAATATAGGTCATTGATTGATAGATTGATTTTTTTGCATGAGGATGCACGTTAAATTTTTAATTTTTCTTACCGTAACAACTTCAGGTAAAACTTTACTTATGGGCTATTATTAAACATCTGCAAATAAGAATACTAAAGAATATTCTTGGAATGAAAATAATGAATGGAAGTATATCTCCTTGTACAGAACCTGGGATTACTCTACTTAACTCTTCAACAGTTTCTTGATAATTTTAGTAACCACTTGAAAAATCTTTCAAATACCCCAACCAATTAATACCATTTCCTCTCATCCCCCCAAATCTTCTCCTGTATATAAATGTAGTCATATTTTATTGTGGTTATGCCCTACATCATGTCATCACCAATAGCTGCACCCCCATGACAATCTCTGATTCAGCCACCGTCTCTCTAAATACCATCTCTAATCACTTCTGTTCCTCAAATTCACCCTCATTCACACCATCTAATACCCTAACTTCAGCAATAATTTACCTTACCATGACTTTTTACATATTGGCACTACCGTTTTCTATTCTGAATTATTCTTCCTCACTTAACCATTTTTACCTACCCTGGGTAACATGACTCATCTTTATTAGCATATTGTTTTTCCTAATAAAGAAATTAAAGCTCAGAGATGTTAAATATCTTGCCCAAGTACTCACAAGATACAAAATGAGATTTTTCTGACTCTTTCCTTTTAATCATTTTAGCACAGTTCAAGAATGGCAAATAGTAGCTAGATCAATCTGCATGTGCGTTAAAATTACCTGGAGGGCTTTTACATGTACCTTGCTCTAAAGACCTTGCCGCATTCCTCCTCATGCTCACCTCGTTTCTACTTTTCCAGATGTTTTCTCAGAGTTCTTAAATGTGTTGTTACTTTCAGACTTCTCAGAAAACCTTATATAGTCTATAATTCTCCTCTACAGACATTTGCTCATGGATGCAAAATGTTGCTATAACCTCAAAGGATTTTGAGCACCATAGCCCTGAAATGTATACAGTGAATGAAGGTTAAGAAATCAAGGATTATTCTTTGGGATGAATCCAGGTCTTTTGGGTTCCTGATCATTATGCCATATTAGTAACTAATCTTAAGAAAAATAATTCAAAATTATGAGCACAAAATTAACAACAGGACTTTCGAAGAGACCAGTGTAAGTGAAAGGCTTTGAAGTGTAAAGTCCATTTAGCATCATGGATATTCCATTTCTGGCTATATACTATGTTGCCTTCCAAACACTACCACTTGCAAAAAACTAAATGATTTGAATATACTAACCAATGAATTTAAGCCGTTTAGCCTGGTGGAAACTATGACTCAGAGTTTCCTGCAGGACAAATTTGGAAACAATTTTTAGTCCCTATTCTCATTATATTTTGATGACTCAATATCACATTTCTTTATGGATTGATGACCTTCTAGTTTGCTTTTTAAGTAGTTCCAAGGACAGGTAAATATTTAATCCATAAACCTAAACAGTATTCAAACTAAAATGACTAAATGTACTCCTAAATAGAGAAGCTATCTTTTTAATAGTTTTCTTTCATGAAAAATGACTGAGGAGTTACTGCATATAAAATATTGCCATCTCTGGCTCCTGACTCCTGAGTGATCATGAGTCAACACCAATTGCTAAGTCCTATCCATGATGTAGTTGCTAAATATCTTGCACTTGTCCTTAACAATTTATTTCTCACAATATTATTACAGCCGAGGCCCTTGCCTGGAAACAAGCAGTAACTTTATTGCTGATCTCTTTATCTCCAGTTTCTTCTCTCACGATTTCATTTTTCTTCATCTAAAAGAATTATGTAAAAGTTGGTTTCTTTACCTATACTCCTTATTACAACTCCTTTTTGCATGATTAAAATATTTACCTGTAATATGTAGTAAATGTTTACCATATGCTTGACCCTTGTCATGCATTTTTTCATTTATTTATACTGTCAAAATTTATAAGTTAGATATTTTTATTAACTTTATTTCACAATGAAGAAACTGAGTCTCAAAAACAGCTTGACTACAACTTTGCAGTAGCAGTATGTGCAGGAGCCAGGAATTAAACAAGGTTTGTCCTACTTTGCACATCTTGTGCTTAACCATTATGTTACATATTGAAATCCAAATATTTCATGTGTACCTTCATTTTACCTTCCTGAACTTATTTCCTACAATGCAACAACATAGTGCTTCCAGTGATGCCAAATTGAACCATTCCATGTTCATCATCTTTATACCATCCTCTTTTATCTTCAGGATTTTGCTCATCTTTGTCCTGAAATCCCATTATTCCTTCTCCTTATATTCAATTCTATATATTCTTGAGTACCTACCCCAAATTCCATGTGCTCCGTAAGCCTTTTCCTTTTTCTTCTGAAAGTAATGCCTCCTTCCTCTGCACTACCTTAGCATTTTACTCTATTCTACATACATGATTTATATCACTTTTTTAGCTTACATTTTAATTTTGTATTTAAATATATATTATACTTCACTTGTCTATATCTTATATACGCTCCTAGATGATACGATTTATGTCTGATTTATCTATCTGTGCCCTTAAAGCACATAGTGTCTTCTCTCTAATAAATATTGTTGAATGCATGGGCCCAGCATAGACCAATGTTTCTTCTACTGTGTAAATCTTACTACATTAACTTCTACTGGCCTTTATCCAAGTTGTGTTTAATATCTTCCATGGGATCCTACATCCATGCACTATGATTATTTAACTATAGAGGTGATCCTTGTTATTCATAGTTCCGGGGAACAATAATCATAATTTCATATAATTTACAAGAATCCCAGGGTGCATGCTACTACCTACTATCATTTTCACCCCTAACTGAGGTACAATATGAAAAAGCTCCAGTGCAATATAAGTAATGCTCCTGCAGGTTGCCTGCAGGTTATAATCCCACATAATAGGGACCCTAGAGAACTGTGGGAATTTTAAGAACTCAGCCTAGGATTTGATTGGGTTCGAGGAAAGCAATACAAAACAATAAAATAAAATGGTAATATACAAAGAGTTAGTAATGATAGAAATGACTTCCTATATTTTTTGTCTAATACGCCCTAATAATAATAAAAGCCGGGATGTATGGTCCCAGCTTTTCTCCTGCCTTCTACAGTTTGAGCCTGAAACCATGAGGTTTAATTTATGTATTTAGTAGGAAATGATAGGAAACAATATTCTTATAATATAGTATCTCCTAGCCTCTGATGGGTTCCAAATTATCTAGATATTTTAAGAATTGGCAATGTGTTGTGTTAGCTCTGGATCTAGCGTGCTTTCCAAGGCTTTTGTTAGTTAGCCTTAGTTTCTTACTTCACAGCACATTTTAGAGATGCCAGGCCTAAACCGGATCTCTATCTCAGCATTTTGAATCATTTTTAATCTGTCCTAAACTTGAAATTATTTTAACTGCTAAACTGTTCCTAAATATAGAACAAATTAAGTGACTTTCTTAAACCTAAATTCTAGCTAGACCTTCAAGTGAATCTAAACTGTGAGCTTCACTTGAAATTCTAAATGTAATTTAAAATAAATCTACATTCTGAGTCTAGCTATTGAAATAGAGCAATTTTTTTTTCATTTAGCATTTGTATGTTATCATTTGAATATTGGCATTTGTAATGAATGGTCACAAAACAATATTATGCGCCCTATGAGTCTTAAATATTGTTATAATGATGGATGTTACAGTAACAAATGTAATAGAAATTGGTTAATATGAATGATTTCAGTCTTTGATTATAAAAATAGAATCACATTTTGCATATTATCAATTCAAAATGTCATATTGTATCATATAATTGATTACTTATTCTTGAAAACAGTAAATCATGAGCTGAAATTAATATATTGTAGGACTATAACTAAATCCTTAAGCTAAAATTTGAAATTTCTCATATACTGTTAAGTTTTATTTTTATAATAAGATTCATTCTAGTGTTTGACATCTTTCAATGGATACAAATAAATATTTGCAACTTTTAAGAATAAGTTAAGGATATATATTTTTTTCTTGGATTTAGTGACTAGTAAAAGATATTACAATAACCAAATAATTTTATTAAAAATAAGACAAAATGCTATCAATGCTAACATACACCCTCCAGCCATTGGTGAGAAAAAAAAAAAAAAGATTCTGTAAGAACATGAGAATCTCATCACTGCACTGCTAGCATCTGACAAGACTGTCCATCCTATCTTATTTATAAAGTGCCTGCATACAAAGGTGATATGCCAAAGATGATAATAACTAGCACTTAAATAACAATTCTATGTGATAGATAGTGTTTTAATGTTTCTTTGATGTTAATTAATTTAATCCTCAAAAACTCTACAAAGGTATGATCATTAGTTTTCATTTTACAGATAAGGAAATAAAGACGCATTCAGATTAAGCAACATACTCTAAATTATACAGGCTATTAGTATTGGAGCTGGGCTTTAAACCAACATAATTTATCTTGAGAAGCCTCACTTAATTTTTCTGTATCCCATAGGGAAGATCAATGCCCCAACATCAGGGGACCCAAGGCTTCTGTATTATTCAGGGATCTCCAGAAAAACAGAACCAGAAGGATAGATCTAGATTAGATATAGATATATAAGAGGAGATTTAATATAGGAATTGGCTCATGTGATCATGGAAGCCAAGATATCCTAACATCTGCCATCCATAAGCTGGAGAATAAAAAAAATTTGTGGTGTGATTCAGTCTGAGGCCAAAGACCTAATGGGGTGAGGGGGATTTGGAAGGGAGTTTAAAGGTCCAAGAATGAGGAGCTCTGACATCCAGGGGCAGGAGAAGATGGTTGTCAAATGGAGAAAGATTTTGCCCTTCCTCCTTTATTCTAGTCAGGCCCTCAAGGAACTGGACGATGCCCACCCACATTGGGGAACGCAGATCTTCTTTATTAAGTCTACTGATTCAAATGCTAATCTCTTCTGGAAACACCCTCATGAACACACCAGAAATAATGTTTTACCAGTGCGTCTCTTAGCCTAGTCAAGATGACACATAAAATTAATCATCACAGCTTTTTCTTTTTTTTCTCAGAAGGAGTAGTTGAAACTTCCAATAGACCCCAGGTCCTATATAGCTGGATTTTTTCTGCAAAGGTGGTAAACAATGGGCACTTCAGTTCAGATGCATCAATGAACAGGCAGTCTATTTGTACATGACTGTTCTCATGCTGCCCCAAATAGAGGGAGTGTGGACCTGAACCCCTTCCCCCACCCTTAAATATTAACTGACTAGCTTTTCTGCTTCTATAATTAGCTTGCGCAAGGTTTTACAAGCCCCTGCGGGTGGGACTTTCTGGTAAGGGCAGATGAAGGACTTCCCAAACCGCCCAAAGTTCACCCAGTTCCGGGAAGGGCCTAACCACACAAGGGGTGGGCTGTTGGGCAATTCCCCAGTTCCTCGTCTGTATACCACCCCACTGAAAGCCACCAATGAATTTAAAAGTCACCTCAGGTGACCAATAAGCTGTATACAACTCATCCTGTTGCCAAAGTCTGCCTACCAAACTGTATAAAAAGTGCTCGGGTTAAGAGCTCAGGGCCGCTTCTGTCCTGAAGATGGAGCGACCCCAGCATGCTGGAATAAAAAAACTTCTTGCTTGATTGCAGCGATCTCTGTCTCCTGGTCTTTGCGAGATGAGCCTTTCCAACAAGTAAGATTCACACTTTTGGGCCAGTCTTACAGGAGAACATGGGAAAGTGGGGAAGAGTCAACAACCTGCTATGGGAACACAGTGTGTTCAGCTCTGCTTTAGGGTGTTTCTTAGCAAAATGCCAAGGCGTCAGTCCCTATGTGTCTGCTGCCTTTTGTCTTTCTTCCTTTCTCTTTCACTTTTAATTGTGGTAAGAACATTTAACATGAAATCTACCCTTTTAATTTTTAATTGTACAATACAGTATTAATTAGGCACAATGTATAATGTTGTACAGCAGATCTCTAAAACTTATTCATCTTGCATAACTGAAACACATTACACCATCTCTCCCTCTTCACTGCCTTTTGAGTCTATGTATTACCATCAGCAGCAAATGGATGATTCTGGTGTTCGCTCCAAGTCCTTAGCAAAGAAGCTGTCACCACTAAAATTAATTTTGTAAATGTTATTGGCTGCAGTAGTAAAATGTGAAAAACATTTATCTTAGATATCTACTAAAAACTGATTCATGTCTAGTCATTTTTTCTTAGTTTTCTTCAAGTACTAATAGTATTTTCTCCTCCACTATTAAAAGTTATATTTCTTTGTCTTGTTGTTTACTTATTCTGTAGTCAATATTATACCTATTCCATCTTTGATTCTATTCACATAATAGTAATTCTCACCCCCACATCTCTAGTCTAAACCTCTTCTTTTAGCTCTAGTTCTTTACATTTATTAGGTTGAACCATACAAAATCATTGATATTTGAATTTTTTACCTACAAAATAGTATCACATGGTAAACCTAATTATTGCTTGTTTAATTATTATGCTTGGATGTCTGAAAATATCTAAAACTCTTGCTCGTGATCAAATCCATAATTTTTCTTCTCAAAACTGCTCCTCTTCCAGTGTTTCCTTTCCTTTTGAATGATACCATCATCTATCCAATAGTGTGAACTAGAAACTAGGGATTCTTTGCTGAAATCTATCTTCAACAGGCAGGTCCAATCCATCAAAAATCCCCATCTATTTTACTTCTTATAGATGTCATAAACAGTTCCACTCCTCGAAATATCCATTACCAACGTCCTAGACCAGGTAAACTTCATTTTTTTCTAGATTTAGATCACTAGCATACTTGCCTACTAACTTTGCCAGTCTCTTGCCTCTGTTTCTATACGCTAGCCACTGAGGCTTCTTTCAGTTTACATGGTTTATACCCTTTCACCTTCCACAGGATCATTGCAAATGCTGTTTCCTTTGTTGGAACATGATCTGCTCCCAGCCTTCTCTGTTCTTTCCATGTAGTTAAAACATGCTCATCTGTTGGTTCACATCCTGACCATCGGCTTTGTTCCCTCCAAGTTTAACTCAGGCAACTTTGCTTAATTAGGGGATTGTGGTACTGTTCCTCAGACTATGTATAAGAGGCTACTACAGTACAGTCGATAGTTTTATTTACATTTATTTAAATAAATTTAAATTTATTTAACCTGTCCTTTCTCACTAGACTCCAAGGCCATGATATAGGAGCTGTGTTGATTTTTGGTTACCATGGTGTCCCGTGTGCTCAAGGACAAGTTGCAGTGCTTGGTACAGAGTAGATGCACAAAAGTATTTATCTGAGGTGGAATTAATCCAACTACCCAAGATACTGACAAGGTTGCTGGCTCTTTCTGTACTTTAAAGTTCTGTCCAAAACTTGCTGCTGTGATTTAACTCACTCTATACATGTTGATTCGCCAAACAGATGACTTCTTTTCTAAAATTCCTAGTTTATTAAGCTGTAAAAAGCATGTAACTTAAATGCTTATTAACTATGTTTGAATTTTTACACACTCAATAATGTAGATATGTTTTGTTTTGTTTTTTCTAATAATTCTATGGCCAAATGCTAGCTACAAAAATCTGACTACCCTATTAGGATATCAGCCTCCTTTTTGTAGTAAATGAGATATTAAATTACTTTTCTTTTGATTGCTGATCTAAGTTAAATGAACCAAATAATGTAATGTACCATCTATATTCCTGTATGTGGTATTTTAAATAATATACTTAAATTCATTTTTTAGTTTATTTAACAATTATATACTACAGGAATGAATAAATCACTTAATAATATATCATAATTATCATTGTTACGTAAATTTTCATGTGTAAATTGTCAAAATTAGGCTGGCTGATTAGCTGAGTTGGTTAGAGCATGGTTCTGATAACACCAGGCTCCAAGGTTCAATCCTTATACTGGCCAGCCAAAAAAAGAAAAACAAAAATTGCCCAAATTTCCAAAAAAGAGAAAAAAGATCGATATGTTTGCTGTAACAAAATCCAGGAAGAGATTCTCTGAAATGCAGATTGAAAATGTTTATAGCAGAGGCAGAGAAGAGCGATCATTACAACACCTACTTTCTTTTCTTGCTAAAACAGGGTTGTTCCCTCAGGTATAGTTTCTAGTGCTTCTTTGTTTCTCATCCAGTTTTACACGACTTAAGCAGTAAGACTGTTGTAGCTTCTCTAGAGAGAATTTCCTGCAGTTTAATCAGTTTCTTTATTAGGATGCTTTTCTCTGTTGATCGGCTATTATATATATTCATTACTTAATTTCCTTCCATTACACATGGTCATTAAGAAGAAAATGTGCAAAACTAATTCATAATGTTTATGATACAAAGTAATTATTATTTTTAGTAGCATTATTATTATTATTATTATTTTTAGAAAATCTTTAAATGAAAGATATGGGCTTGGCTTTACACTAATGCTCTGTGATAATACTGTGTTTTTCTGAGACAGTGGTAGAAGAGTGTTAAAGATTTTGACTCAAAAAATAACTGAATTTTCTTATGTGTTAAGGGAATGAAGATGAATACCTTGAAAAGCAATAAAATGTTAGCAAATACTAACATGTAAATAACATATGTTAAGGAATAAGCAACCTAATTAGAAGGGGAGAATTAATCCTTCATCATTTTACTAAGATAATATTCCATTCATTTTTTCCTGACCATCTACCCAGATTTCTTCTGAAATGTGTTTGTTAATTGACTCCTTTGAGCAGAACAACATTAGAATTATGGATTTATGACACAATGGTGAACCACAGTTAAAGGCATGACCACAAACTAACAAGTATTCCTTTCATTGCACTTCATTTAAATATCAATCCAATAGAACTTTGCCTGAAACACAAATAAGCATCTCCCTATTCAGCAGAACATAAAGCTGATTATATAAAATCATTTTTGGTCAGTAAAAGAGGGGAGCACAGGATCAAGAAACAAAGATGTTAGGTAGCAAGAATGCAATTGATTTATGATAAGTGTAAGTATTTTAAATAATGGAATAGCTCACCTTTCAAACTATTTTAGAGGCACTGAAATGTGATAAAAGTATATTAAGAACACAAAACCAAGTTGAAATAGAATCTCAGAGAAAACATATATTTTTTTATAGCTGCACAACTTCTAGCAGAAACAATATATGCACATATTATTTAAGTGTGCCTTTTGTAAATATATAGATATGCAAAGTTCTTATAGTCTCCTAATATAAATTCTATTTTGTTTATCTTATGTTTCAGTGTTTTAACATTCAATTTATAAAGTATATCAGTTACTTTTATAAAGGCACATAATATCAGTAATTATAATTGCAAAGGTTTTATTCATGGTTGGAAAATAGGTTCTGACAATTTCTTAATCATCTTTGTAAGCCTCTGCCACAAACTTAGTAAGAAATTATCCTTTGAACTGTTTTATCATAGGGCTGTGCTCCAAATTATAATTACTTTGATCGAAACTGTTTTTTTCATTTGCAGCTTGATAGTAATTATCATCAGGAGGTCTTATAAATGATATAATGGAAATTTGAATCTAAGTTTGCAGCAAATTCTAAGAAAAAGTAGCCTAAGAGGGTAAGGTGTCCTTGTTTGAAGAAGATAGCTAAGGTTAGCAATTTTGACGTCTCATCAACATCTGCTGAAAAATTTTGAAATAGTTTAGGCAAAGTAAAATTGTCAATTTACTGCAATTTGAGCTAATGTCAGCTTTCTAAATGTATTTTACCAAGAAACTTGGAAAATAAACATTCCATAGTAAATACCGGGATGAGAGACTTTTTCAGTTTGGAATTGACTCGGGGGGGAATGTAAAGAGAAAAAATGAGAGATGCCTTCTCCAATTCCTTTAGACATAGGCTCTTCATGGATAGATTAAAAACTAAATTTTGCATCTCTCTAGAGATTAAAAATGTGGTCTGAACAATCACTCACTAAGTAGACAAAAATTAAGTTGTTGAGAATCCATGTTTTACACATTCTACTTCTCATGGGATTTAATGTTACCAGAAACAACTTATTACTTATGATGTCCTATCCTGTATGAGACATAAAATTAAATCATGCTATCAAATGCTTTCATAGGCATTATATTGTTTGATTCTTACCACATCGTTCTGGAGCAAGCATTTTCACAATTTAGTCAGCTCATCAACTAACACATATTTATGGAACACTTATCTTTGCCTGGTAATGTACTAGGTCTTGGACATTCATTGACAAGCAAAGCGGACATAGACCTATAAACTGACTTGAAGTTTATAGTCTAGTTGGAAAGATGTGCAATAAATAAATAATTATAAGTAATTAAATAATTTCAAGTTTGAAAATTGCTGCAAAAAAAAAAGAAAGAAAAAGAAAAAAAGAATGGAACATAGTAAATAAAGAAAATAGAACTCAGTCTTACTCTCCTATTTCCCTAAGGAACTATACCCAGAAAGTGTTGATTGAGAACTACAAGTTAGGTATACAATTTTAGTACTCTCTCTAATATATAACATCTAGAATCTTTGAGCACCACCTCCCATAGAAAAATCAATCAGCTACTGCCATCAGTCTCTCCAACACCTGCCACCACTATTGCAATTCTTGGGGGTTTTTTTGTTAAAAAAACTATATGTTGCTAATATATCATGATTTTATTTGGAAAAAAGTATCAAGGCTAATTCTTGGACATATCTTGAATACTTGGACATTTAGGAATACATGCACAAGAAAAACAATTTTCCTGTGCCATAGATACTTAAGTTTCAATAAAATAGGAGCTATGCATTTCCTGTTCACTGTTGTTACTTCTAGTGCTTCAAAGAGTGTTTATCAGATTGTACGCATTTCAATTCCTACAATTGAGTGAAAGAATAAATTAAAGTGTAAGAAAGAGGAAAACAAAAGATGATGGATTGCACGCAAGTTGGAGGGGAAAGTAGAAGAAGACTTGAGCAAAATGATTACGTGAAACTAACTATTAGTATAATGCCTGTACATGTTAAAGTTGTTAAAGGGAGGGATTTTTGGTATTTTCTTTACTCCATGTCATGATAATCTGGTGTAATGAATATATACTCTTACAATTATTGCATATTTAATATACCTGTAGTGGGAATGTTAAAGCTACACAGCAAAGTCCAGTAGTAAGTTTAAACAGTCCTTGAGAGTCAACGTTTTATGATAAACAGGGATTATTTTTTTTTTACCCTACTCATGTCATGAGGGAAAAGCAACAAGAAAGAGATGAAGAAATGAAGCATAGAAACTAGGATATTTGAAAAATGGGAGTCTTTCAAATTATTCTTTGCTAAGATTTTTAAATTACTGTTATTTATACTTACCATCCATTAAGGCCCGCCATTTATTACAAGAGCTATAGACTACTCCAAAGCATTTTTAAGAAATCAAAGAGAACTTTATACCAATAATTTATGAGAATTACAGTTATTATTTTTTTCTACAGGAGAACAATAAGATTGGCAGAAATAAAATACTATGAAGATTTCTGGAAATATAATCACATCTTGTTTGAAGAAAAATAAAAAGCTTATGTTTCAATATAAGTTAAGTTTCATGACCTTTAGAATAATCTTAAGCCTAGTAAGGTAGTCACTTCCCTCCAAGTCAGGGCTTAATAAAGCTTACATAAAGACTTCTTTTCATAATGGGAATATCTGCTTAATGGGAATATCTGCTTAAAACTAACATTGTTCATGTGATGTGCTGAATTCTGAGAATACTTGCTTATGCCCTATGCCCTTCTCTTTGAGTGCAGGTGGAATTTCAAAGGCCTTTGTTGTTTTGAATTTGGAGGGGGCCACATGCAAAAATCAGAGATCAGCTGTTAGGAGCTGATTCCCAGCTAACAGCCATAAAATAAATGGGGTGTATGCATACAGACACACTCACACACCTATACGTACTCACACAAACATGGAATTGTCCAAAATAATTGAGCTCCCAATTTGAATCACATAAGTAAGAGGCTTTTCCAGAGGTCTAGAAAATTCAACCTTTATATTATATATTATCCCTATAAATAAATATGATATAAAATAGTATTTAGAAAACACCTTTAGACCTAGGCATTATCTCAATTTAATCTTTCCTGCTTCCTCTTTAGGTTATTTCTTTCCAGACTACGATCAATAAAAGTATAGCAATGCCTTTTATTAGTCTTATCAAGTTAGCATCACCACAGAATAACTTTTTATTTTATTCCAATTGGTCTTATGCTTGACTGAGCTCTTATTTTTAATCAAATGGTTGATATTGTCAGAAAACTAGCCCTCTAAGAAAAACAGCAGAAATACCTTTTTACATTTGTATCACATCTTGCAAATTCTATAGAACTTCATACCAAATCCATTTTCAATTAGAAGAGGTATATTTAAATTAGCAAGGCACTTTTCCATACAACAGGTTATTTATTATTGAAATAATTTTATGGACTAGGATGTCAGTACCTCTATTTTACAGAAAAAAACTAAAAGTGAAACCTGAAGAACACTGAAAGCTTATATAAATAATCTATATGAGTCAATAATTAGCATATTAGAGAGGATAAATGAGAATATAGCAAAATATAGAAAACCTTCCCTAAGTATCTAACCATTGAAAATCTTCTAAGTTTCAGGCAAGTTGGTCTAGCTATATTTTTCCGCTTGCTAATCCTTCAACACTTGAAATATCAAACATTGTGTTTCTCTACATGAGTATCGTTAAAAAAGCAAAACAAAACAAAACATATCTGTAGTTGTGTCTTTAATATTTTTGGTTTCTTATAAATAATTTACTGAGTCTCATACTCTACAATCAGTTGCAGTGACAAAGGAGATGATAGAACTGATTATATTCTTTAACTGCTGTATGCCAATATTTTATATGGTATATAATTGTGATTTTTATTGCTATATTTTGATATAAACTTATTAATATTATATGTGGTAGCATATATAATATATGCTTAAATATTACTCACTCACTGTACTATAAGAATAATTCCTAATTTTACACAATTTTATTGTTTCAATGTGAGAAATGGCTACTCTCTTTAATGTTCCCTTGACACCACCCATGAAGGTTAATGTTACAATGAGAACATTCTGTTCTGGGCTTCAAAGCTCAATAAAGGTGTTATCATATTGGCAAAATGGAAACAATAGTACCTACCACAAATCCTTAGTTATGATGATTGAAAGAGATGGTTCTAATAGATTATAAGAGTATAATTAATATTGGATTTTGCTTTGATTATTATTGTTTTTGGTGGTGGGTTTCCAGATTGAATGTTAAGTGTAAAGTAGGTGGGAATAGGGACAATCTGGAACCTACGAGTATGAGTTAGAACCTACAAGTGGGGTAGATTGAAACTTGTGTCAGTTCTAGATGTCTATGACCTTTATATATATGCAAGTTCAAAAACAAAACAAGACAAAACAAAACACCTAGTGCCTTTCATCAAGAGGCAAAAGACACGTGTTGTTCAGGAGTCAGAGAAACTGAAGGAAAATTCAGGAAACTATGGATTATGGAGCAAGTGGAGCCTTGGCCAATGCTCCCTACCAAAACCAAAATGAGATGACTGCAGAGAAGCCACAAGTGTGAGCTACGAAATGGTTGCTGCTTCACTTCTGTGTCAGAGTCTCACACAAAAATCTCTCCTGTAGTTCACTCTACTTAAAAAAAAAATTGCAGGAGAGAGAATTCAGTGAAACGTTGTTCAACAAAGTCAAATGGACATATTACACAGCCAACACGTTAGAAGAGAGTTAATGATAACAAACTAAAGGGAAAAAATCATGATAAGACAGACGCTCCTTAAAGCCTTAGAAAAAATAAATTTCCTCTTCCCAAAAGTTGAAATTGACATTTGACTTATACAAAGTGAATAGAATAGTCAGAAATGAATTAATTCCAGGTGTCATGAAGCTTAGCTCACATTTGTTTGCTTGTTTTTCTCCGGAACTGAGATGAAAGGGGTAAACTGAAGAAGGTCCAATCTTCCATTGTGTGATTTTGAATCTTTTACATTTCAGATTTTTTAAAGTTGTTAAAATGATTTTATTACCATCAAGTTCATAAATAGGTAGCAGTTTGACAATGTTTTTTAAGAATACCAATTAAATATTTTATTGGACGCATGTAATTGTAGTGATGAATATATTAAAATTTGGCTTGCAATCAAATAAATTGAGCCAGCAATTATGCCTTATTTTTTGACTCATTTGTTTGTGTATCTCCAATATTATGCTTTTATTATTATAAAACTCTAAGTTGTATCTCACAAATAATACTTTTTTTATGTAATGGGAATAAACTATTCTTGAGACTAAGCAATTAAAAAAAAAATCTCTTCTCCCTTTTCTTCTAATTTTGAATAAATTCCAATTTAATCTTACTCAGCAGATTGGTGGAAAGCATTAAGCAGACACATTCTTAAGAATATTCAGCCTAAACCATGTTTTTTGGTTTTTTTTTTTACTGTGATAATTACAACTGGGTATATCAATAGAATGGTTAGCTTGAGGCTTGAGCAAATAAACCGACTCATATTCTGCTCTCTTAGCAATAACATTGTTATTTGATTCCCTTTCTCTCAGGAGCTTGACTAATAACAAAGAACATTACTTGTCTCATAATAAGACTAAATTTGCCATTAGAAAACATTCTCTAATTTTTAAAGAATTGTGATTCCAAGAAATGGTCAAGGCATAAAATAGAAAGGACAGGCAGAGATTCTATTCCATATTCCCCAGAGGGACTGAAAACTATTTTATTGAACACGAAATCACCCTGCATTTAAGATTGTACTAGAATTGGCCACTAATAGAGGGAATGAAAGATTTGGATTCACCTTAGTAGGCATTTAATTAATATGGAGAATAGGACAAGGCAAAATGATGAAGCAAAAATCTTAAATGTAGAGACTAAATCAGTAGCCCGCTCCTTAAAATTGGAGAATGAGTTTCTTCAGGATGTCTTGTGAGACAATGATTTGGTGCCAGAGAAGAAAACCTTAAATCATTAGAATGAATTATCCTTCTTTTTCATAAATTGACAGAGTAGTCAAACTTTATTGCTTCTTTTATTTTTTACTTCAAGCTCTGGTAATAATTAAAGCTAATTATTACAAAAGGGACAATTATAACAGTCACTGTTCTTGGTGAATTTTACAAGATATGGGCTGACTTTTCAGTGACTGAATTTTACTTCTGTTACTAATATGTATCGGTATGGTTCTGAAAATAAGAAACTTGCTTTATTGCACACTTTTAACCCATGAGGCTATTGCTTTAAATGTATGATTTAGTCCAGTGAAAACTAATTTTCTACAATAAAATCAGATTCTTTAAAAGTGAAAAAAAAAATCTACTGAATTCCATCTTTAACAAATGATACAAAAACTTGCTTTGTGGGCAATAAGGATTTCTATGGTTTTCTTTATAAGGAGTAAGGATGATTTTTATATTTTTATCATTAAGATGCTTTTAAAAATTTTTCTGATATCTCTGATATACCTAAGTTTACTTAAATATCGGACATGTGCTCATAAGAAAAAGCAGCTACTTTTGGTGAAATCAGAATCATTTTTTTCAGTTTCATTAAATTCAAAGATTAATATTAGACATTTAGTATTTGTGTCTTGGTTGTTAACTGGTCAAGGACAAGAGAAGAGGATAATTTTATCTTGGTTCTGGGGAAAACAGTTAACTGCATAATTCTCAAAAGCAAAATTATGAGGACAGAGAACAGGTTGCAAGAGAATAAACATAGTATGATATCTGTTACATAATGCTTAAATCCATGCAGGAGACTCTTTATATTGTTTAATTATGGAAACAGGTTAGTGAACTAGAATTATAAACACAAAATCAGAATAGAAGGAGTGAAATGAGTTTGGGGAGAAGTAACTAGAGGATTTAACATTTGATGACATTAATTTTTATTATGTTACACATAATGTTTCTTAGATTTAGGAAATTTTCATAGCAGTTTTTTTTGTTGTTTTTTCTTTCTTTTTATCTTTTTTTAAGTAGGTGTCTGAAACAGTTTGCCCACTGTGCATTTAGACGTACACAACATGACTCTCATTTCTGACATGAACCACCAGGTCGGAAGCTTCCCGAAACCTCCCTCAGGTTTGAGAACTCACTAGCTGAACGCACAGAACTCACTGAGAGCTGTCATATTAAAATCAGCCAAGAAAAAAAATGTGTAAAGCAGAGTCCAGAAAAAATGCCAAACTCCCAAGTTTCAGCTGTCCTCTCCCTGTGAAGCCATGGACAGCATCATTTTCACAGCATCAAAGCATGACAACACCTATGCACTAGTGCCAGACAGGGACACTTACTTGAGCCTTATTAAGGCCATCACGTAGGCCCACCTGACTGACCACCTGGCTGATCTGCTTCCAGCTCCTCAGGAGCTCTAACCAGTACCACATGACCCAAGAACCCCACCCTTAATCACACGTTTACTATCTGGCTGGCGCAAGGACCCCAGGCAAACAGACACTCCTATGAGGCATGACACTGCAAGGGCTTAGAGATTGCCTCCCAGAAGCCCAAGGCAAAGGCTAGACCTTTCTTTGGGCAAGATTAAATTCTTTTCTACACAATATTTCATCAGAACAACAAAAAAACTCATAAATTCTTGCGGGGTGATTAAGGGGGATTTAATTTTTTGTAATTTTTTAATCTTTATAATTAACATATAAATATATTTATACTTAACATATTTCTCTTCAGTAGTAGAGAAAAACGACCCCTCAAAAAGGAGAAAACCTCACACAATTCTGACATGATCATCGGTTGTCATCCATTGAGAAACACTGGTCAAAGGGCTTTTGGTTTATGGCTTTCACAATGTGTAAATAATCCGATACAAATTTTAATATTATAAGCTACATAAAATACTTTTAACAGATCCTTATTGATTTAGGTACTGGCTTTATATACATAAGTGTATCTATGTGAGTGAAGGAAAAAAATTTGGATTTGAGAAGCTGTGCATACAATTACTTTTTAGTTTTTTCCAATAATCTTATCATTACTCCATACTTTTTAATCAGGTGCTTCAAAAGGACAGGTGCTGTTTTTTCAACTGCTTTTTTTCCCTCTTTTTTAAAATTCTTTTTCTTCTGTTTCTAACTCTCCCTTCTACCACCGCCCCATGTATGTGTGTATGTATGTAATTCAAGTACATTAGTTATTCTGCTGCTGTACTCTTAGTAAATTCAAATGTTAATTAGAAGATGCATTCATTGGCTTTTTGAATCATAGAAAACAATCAAAAAAGAGAGTTGGAAAAATAAAAATAATGTGTAATGACTGATAGACCTAAATCATCTGGAATTTGGGAGATTATATTAACTGGTGTTTTCTTGCAGTAAAGTACCTTCACAAAAGTTAAATACTTGGGGGTCAAAGAGAGATTGAAAATATATTCTATATTTGTTTTGTTATTGTTCAGTTTTGTTTTAACTGAATCATGTCAAATATATTAGCATAATACAAAATGGTTTATTGCCATCCTCAAGTTGACATTATCATTTGATACTTATTGGGTATCTTTGTATGTGAATAAGAGAACAATCACCTCTTCCCTTTACCAGATGCTAGAACAATAAAAAAGCAGGTTTCAATTGTAGCCTAAAAGATTCATGCTTAGTAAATATGTTAAATATTGACTGAGATGTTTGAATTTCTTTCTCTTGTGTGCTTAAAAACCCATGATAAATTTAAATAGCTTGAGAGATTTGTAAGTCTGTGGATGAAGGAAGGACTAAAGACCTTTCAAGGTACCTTCTGCAATCTCCTATCTTTGGAGAATCTATGATATATTAGGAAAACAGAAGTAGAGAGGAAGATTGATAGAGAACTCAAGCACCACATTTAAGCTAGTAGATTGCAGCAGGCAACTTAACACTGTCAGCATTTGTAATTTGTCAGGGATTTTACAAGAGAAAAGCCCTTGTATGTTCTTTGAGGGTTCCTGGTACAATACAAATAAGTCTCTTTTGGATTTTTGGGCTCAAGGTAAAAAGGACACTAAGTGTGTTGACTTTCATCCTGGATCTTCTTCCAAAGAAAAAGAAAAATATTGGAGCAGAAACTAATTTTTCCTAAGAGTTTCCCAGTAAATATCCATCAAATAGAATAAAGGAATAGAAGAGAATAGAATAGAAATGAATTGAATTGAACTGTTCCTTGGGAAATCATTTAAATGGCAGTATAAGATAGAAATAAGTGAAATTGTCTCTTCTTGGCTTTTGAATATTTCTTGCAGTTTCTACAAAATGTGGAATATTATACTATATATATAATAATTGATGCCAAGTATGCTGTATTTTTAATATTAATTGAATTGATTAAAGAGTACACAGAGAAAAATACAAAAAATAATATTAATCTAGTAAATGTACCTTAAGACATTTTATTAAAACTGAAAATAATGCCAAAAGTAAAATTTACAGGCTATAAATTTTGTCCTCAGATATTTAATGTAGATCCAACTGATTACAGACAGCTACTATGTTATTCTTGAATTCAGCTACTCAGTTTGTTAAAGTTTGTCTCATATTCGGAACAGATTAAGTGGAATAAAAGGATAATAAATTTTATGAACAAAAATATAATATTTTCCATTGATAATGTAATTAAATTTTAAAGTAGAAAAAGTAAACTGGGAATGTATTATAAATATTTTAGAATCATTATTTTATAATAAAAGTAAACTTTCAAACTAAACAATTATATATTGCGCCTACTCTTGGCAATTTACTCCAGCACTTTTTAAGAATTCAGAGCTTTCTGGCTTAAAGAGATTTATCCTTCATTAACTCAATAATATAAGAATCACTTCTTAGAACTACAAAGTCAAACAAGAGGGACGAGTTCTTTATTATGAAGCTTACATTTGAGAAGTGCAAACTGCCAGCACAAATGACCCTGTTAACTTCCTCACCCCTACCCCACCCCCCACAAACTAGCTTTGCTAACTAGGCCATGTCCCTAGGATGACCCCAACTTCCTTAAAATGCCTGCCTGAGAAAGCTCAAGGCTGCCAAAACAATTTACTCTTTGTTCCAGCCAAAATCTGACTGTAGGCCACTGACCTCCCTTTTCTTAGAACATTTACTTTAGAAAACTTACAGTTACAAATCCTTCCTCTGCCCTTTTGAGATGTAAATCTTCTACAATCCAGAAATGTCTTTCTCAAGGATCTGGGAGCCATTCCTTTTAAATGTAATCAACAAGAAAGATAGGTCCCGTCTCCTACTCTCTGGCAGTGTAGGAGCCTAACTTCATAAGGGAAAATAAGCAAATACAGATGACCTAATCATATTGACTAACCACATTACATTCTTAATGTCCTTCTGTACTTTAACTTCTGTACACCTCAACATTTAAAAACTCTTCTATCTTTCGTGTCTACAAAGTTGAGCTCAGTTTACATGGGAGTCTCTCTCTTCTACTGCAGCAGCCAGAGTAAGGTCTGACTTGTCACCTTTAATAAATATTCTGGCTCTATTTCTCTTTGACACACTGCAGTGGGATAAACAGACATTAACCAAATAAACAGATATATAATGCATAACTACACCTGGTAAGTATGAAAATAAGAAGGTATTATGGTGGAAAGAAAAAGTGGTTCTTTTTTGTGTTGGATTGACTGAAAAGGTGATGCAGGAGTTGAAACATTAAAAAGGAGAAAATCAAATAAATAGATGGAGGGTTATTTTTCCAGACATAGAGACATAAAATTAAAAATACAAAAAGTGAGAAAGGGGTTTGGTATGCTAGGGATGACAATGTGCCTTGATGTAGACAGAAAGGGGACAGAGTAAAACTGGATTTATTAAGTAGAAAGCAGATCATGAAGTACCTTCTTGGTCAATGAATGAGTTTGTATTTTGTTGTGAATGCTTTGGAAACCATTGAAGAAATGAAGTGAAAAGATGACAAATTATTTTATTTTCAAATTTTCACAGTAGGCTCCATGTGTGAAATGGACGGGCATGGAACGAATGAGTAAGTAAGAGGAGCTGTTGGGTTGATGGGGTTGTCTTGGTGACTAGAACTGTGGTAGTCAAGAGAGATAGTTGTAAGTTATTTTTTGTCTAAGAAACATTTTATTAGTCTGTTTCTGTTGCTTATAACAGAAATATCTGAAACTGGTTAATTTATAAAGAAACAATATTTATTGCTTACAGTTTCAGAGGCTGGGAAGTCCAAAGTCACAGAACACTTCTGCTGAGGTGACTCTACAGTGATGCAGTGTCACACAGTGAGAATGGCAGAGCAGAGAGAGAGCTAACTCCTGACTCCTCTCCTTTTAAGTCCTCGGAACCATACCCACGACCACCATTAAACTATAAATGGATTAATCTGTTTTCTTGGGCATGGTGCTCACAATCTAATCACCTCTTCAAGGCCCAATCTTTCAATTATTATAACAAGATTTCCCACTTTCCATGGTTGACAGTGGGGATTAAGCTTCAGTGAGCTTGAGGGGACACTCAATCCACTGAAAACATCAATTGGAAATCAGGCATAAAGGAAGGACAACATTTAAGATGTGTCTGCAATTTCTGTCTTTAATAAGTGGATAAATAGCTATTACAGTTCTTAAGACATAGAGAAAGATTAGGTTTTAAGAGATAAAAAAATAAAGGATTCAATTTTAGATGGACTAAGTATAGAAGCTTATGAGCTATCCAAGTGGAAATATCAAAAGCTCAGTGAAAATATCTTGGCTGGAGCTCTACATGTGAAAGTGTATAGATGGTATTTAAGTGAATGAAATTATTCTCAAGTGATGACAGAGAAAAAAATAGAGAAGAGATACCTATGATCTGAGAATCTGCATCATTAAGAGGAGAGATATGCCAGGAAAGACTAAGAAGAGTGGTCAGTGAGGCAGGAGAAACATCTGAAGAGGAAACCACCAAAAAGGCCAGGAGCAGGTTTCTAAGAGTGAGGGTATGGTCAGTGCTATCAAATGCTATTACATTAGTGTTTCTATTGCTTATAGCAAAATACTTGAAACTGGGTGATTTATAAAGAAAATGAAATTTATTCCTTATAGTTTTTGAGGCTGGGAAGTCCATAGAACATCTAGTGATGGCAACAGTGAGACAGGGGTCTCATTGCAAGATGGTGGAAGCAGAGAGAGCAGAGAGAAAGAGATTCTCATTCACTCTCTTTTTAAAGTCCTGAGAACCACGCCCCTGGCCACCATTTTTAATACATTCACTACTGCAGGGTCCTACAATCCAATCACCTCTTCAAGGCTCCACCTTTCCATTACCATAATAGGATTTCCCACACTCTTAACAGTCACAGTGGGGGTCAAGTTTCTAATACATAAAACTTGGGGGACACAATTCAAGCTTCACAGAGTTTTGGGGGGACATATTTCAATCCACTACAGCTACTAACTAGTCAAATACAACAGGAATTTAAAAACATTTATCAATTGGATTTGAACCAAATAGAAATAATCAGTGATCTTGATAAAAGTAGTTTGACTGGAGTGGAACCTCCACAAACTGTAATGACTTGGAGAGTAACTCAGGAGAGTGTTATAGCCATATGTCAGTCCAGACTATTGTAACCCAAAAACCTCACACCACATACATCTAGGAATACTAGATAATTGTTACTTTTAAAATTATTTATTTCTGTTGCAACAAATAATTAGAAGGAAAAAATAGAAACTGAACACAAGAAAGGAGAGTTTATGAGCTAGTGAAGTACAAACACTTGACAGGGGAAATGTACCATTTTAGTAACTAGGCAGCTGCCTTTTAATGTTATACTGAAACACACCTGCTACTTTTCTGCATGACTATCAGCACTTCCTTGTCTTCTGTAATTCTTTCTTTTCTTTTCTTCTTTTTGTGTTTCACTTCCAGTAGTAGCTTTTGTGAAATCTGAATATTTTCCAGGGCCCTATGTTATTATCTTGGTTAACACAGTTATTATTTATGGCCTGGACAATATTGATAGCTTCCTAACTTTACATATTCCATTCCCACTACATGCTCATCATTATGTATATTACTTCTGGGTGTGTCTGTGAGGGCATTTCCAGAAGTGGTTATTAGCATTGGAATCAGTAAACTTAGTAAAGAAGATAGTCACCATCAGCCATGCAGGCAGAAATCATCTGATCAGTGGAGGGCACAAATAGAACAAAAAGGCAGAGGAAGGGTAAATTTGCTCTTTCTTTTTGAGCATCCACCTCTGTCTCTTTTTTTCTTTTCTTTCTTTCTTTCTTTCTTTCTTTTTTTTTTTTTTGACAGGTAAACATCCATCTTTTCCTACCACTGGGGGACTCCTTGGCCTTCATAATCATGTGAGTCAATTTTCATTACATATCTATCTAGTCTTCTATTGGTTTTGTTTCTCTAGAGAACCCTGACTAATTACAGCATTCTATACACTCCTTTTAAACCATTTGCCAATATCAGAGGAAAATAAGTAAAATCTAGGTTTGTGGAAAAAAATATAACTTTAACATGCTTATTTGCTTCTTTATTTAATGCTTGCTAAAAATGAGAAAACATAACTAATGTCATTTTAAGTAAGGCAGGCCCAGACACATTAAATTCCAGGAAGGGAGCAAAACACCACCCAGTTCCAGGAACTGACTGACCAGTTCCTTATCTAAAAGCCACCTGGAAGATAAACAATTGGGGAGTGCACTGCTCCTTATCAGGGTACCAGCTCACTAAAGCCCACCAATAAATCAAAAGGTCACCTCTGCTAACCTGTAAACAGTAAACAACTCATCCTATTGTGAAAGTCTGTCTAAAAAAACTGTATAAAAAGCTCTTGGGTTAAAGGCTCAGGGTCTCTTTTGTCTTGAATGCTGAGTGACCCCAGCATGCTGGAAATAAACTCCTCTTGCTGATTGCATCAGTCTCTGTCTCATGGTCTTTGTGAGGTGAGCCATCCTGACGTGTGGGGTTTGTGCACGGTGCACAGATCTTACATTTTTGGTGCGTTGGCCGGGAAGCAGCTCTCTCTGGGACCAGAGACTAGAGAACAGAGAATCGCTAGAGCAGGTACCACGGTTGTCTGTCTGTCTGCTGTGTCTGTCTTTGTGTCTCTGTTGTCTGCTGTAGTCTGGTTTTAGCTTTTTGGTGGCTCTGGGAGGGAGTCACTGGTCTGGTTTTGGCTTTTCGGTGGCTCTGTAGTGGTCATAGCGGCGGGTAGACGTACCGGTACATTGCGGCCACAGGAATCCTGAAGGACGCTCTGGATTCCTCTGTGGGAGACGAGCAAGTTCGGCTCCACGGGAGATCTCTAGGAAGGAGACCCCTCCCGAGTTGTCTGAAAATCTGGTTGTGGCGCCTGTGGCAGGGGCGCGTCAGTGTTTTGGTGTTTGTCTGTCTGGTTGCGTGTGTGTGGGGACTGACAATTGTCTGGGGTGACATGGGGCAGACCGTCTCAACCCCTTTAAGTCTGACTCTGAAATACTGGACTGATGTAAAGGACAGAGCTAATAATTTGTCTGTGCAGGTCAGAAGGAATAAGTGGGTGGCACTTTGTTCCTTGGAGTGGCCAGCTTTCCAACTCGGGTGGCCCACTGAAGGTGATCACGGTGGTAAAAAGAAAGATTTTTAGTTCTAAAAGTCACCCAGACCAGATACCTTATATCATAGTCTGGGAAGATCTATTCACGGATCCTCTTCTGTGGGTCCATCCCTTTGTTCCCCTAACAGGTCCATCAGCTGTATTTGCCCTCCGAGAAATGGAAAATAAACTGGAGGTCCTGCCGTCCACTGACCCGGACAGCCTTCTTTCTGATCCTCCTCCTCCTCCCTATCCCCCTTCCCTTCGCCCACAGGCAGCTCGTCCTTCAGCCCCACCAGAGCCTTTGGCCCCGCCAGAGGAGCCACAAAGAGCACAAGAAGGTCCTGTGCAGGAGACATGCAGTAGGCGGGCAGCTTCTCTGGAGGTGATACCTATCTTCCCCCTGCGGGCTTATGGCCCTCCTGATGAAGAGGGAAACCAGCCCTTACAGTACTGGCCTTTCTCCTCTTCCGATCTTTACAACTGGAAATCTCAAAATCCCCCTTTCTCTGAAAACCCCCAGAGTCTCACTAACCTTGTAGAATCCCTTCTCTTTACTCATCAGCCCACCTGGGATGACTGCCAGCAGCTCCTCCAGGTCCTGTTCACCACCAAGGAGAAGCAACGGATCCTCCTGGAGGCTGGAAAGAACATTCCAGGAGCCAATGGGTGACCTACTCTCCTCCCTGATGTCATAGATGCAGGATTCCCATTGACCAGACCTAACTGGGATTTTAACTCGGCAGAAGGTAGGGAGCACCTGAAGGTCTATTGCCAGGCTCTAATGGCAGGTCTCCAAGGGGAAGCAAAACACCCCACCAATTTGACTAAGGTAAGAGAGGTGATCCAGGGGCCCAATGAGTCTCCGTCAGCATTTCTGGAAAGACTCATGGAGGCATTCCGTCAGTTTACCCCGTATGATCCTAGTAGTGAGGAGCACAAGGCTACAGTGACAGTTGCTTTTATTGACCAGTCTAGTAGAGACATCAGGACGAAACTGCAGAAGCTTGAAGGGTTGCAAGATAAGTCATTGAAGGAATTAGTGCAGGTGGCTGAAAAGGTTTATCATAATAGAGAGACAGAGGAAGAAAAAGAAGAAAGAAAGCAGAAAGAGCAGGAAGCTAAAGAAATAAAAAGAGAAAAGCACTAAGAAAGAAATTTTCATAAAATTCTGGCCAGGGAAACTAATAAGACAGTACTGGGCAACAGGAAGGGACCCCTAGCAAAGGATCAGTGTGCGTACTGCAAGTAAAAAGGACATTGGGCTCGAGAATGCTCCACGAAAAAGAAAAAGCCTCAGGCTCCCAAAGTCTTGGCCCTGCAGGAGGACAGTGATTAGAGGGGACGGGGTTCAGAACCCCTCCCCGAACCCAGGGTAACCCTAAAAGTGGAGGGGAAGCCTACTTGGTTCGTGGTAGATACTGGAGCTGAAAACTCAGTGTTACAACAAGCAGATGGACCCCTTCTCAAAAAGAAATCATGGGTATAAGGGGCTACAGGGAATAAGCAGTACTCATGGACTACCCGAAGAACAGTGGACCTAGGCATGGGCCGGGTATCCCACTCATTCATTGTCATTCCTGAGTGCCCCTACCCACTACTGGGAAGAGACCTCCTCACCAAAGTGGGTGCTCAAATTCATTTTGACCCCGAGGGACCTCGGGTGTTAAATGGACAAGGAAAGCCTCTCCAGGTACTAACTTTCAGGTTGGAAGATGAATACCAGTTGTTTGAAAAACAAGGGCGGGAGACCGGGCAGATGGACTGGTGGTTAGAAAACTACCCCCAGGTGTGGGCAGAAACTGCAGGGATAGGGAAGGCTAAAAACCGGCCCCCCGTCCATGTAGAGCTGAAGGCTCAGGCCAGTCCTATAGCTGTCCGACAATACCCAATGTCCCGAGAGGCACACGAAGGCATCCGACCCCACATTGCCCGTTTGCTCCAGCTGGGGATCCTATGGAAGTGCCTATCAGTCTGGAACACGCCCTTGCTGCCAGTCCAAAAACCTGGGACTAACGACTACCGGCTGGTCCAAGATCTTTGAGAGGTAAACAAATGTGTGGCTGACCTCCATGCCACCGTCCCTAATCCCTATAATCTTTTAAGTTCTTGACTTCCAGACAGGACCTGGTACTCAGTACTGGACCTCAAAGATGCCTTCTTCTATTTATCGCTGGCTGTAAAAAGTCAAGATTATTTTGCCTTCAAGTGGAAAGATCCGGACACTGGCCTAGCAGGGCAACTCACGTGGACCCGCCTGCCTCAAGGGTTCAAAAATTTGCTCACCATCTTTGATGAGTCCCTCCACCAAGACTTGGCTATGTTCCAGGCCTCTAACCCCCAGGTAACTCTGTTACAGTATGTAGATGATCTCCTCTTGGCAGCCACCGATGAAGAACTGTGTCTGGAAGGAACAAAGCATCTCCTCACAGAGCTGGGAGAACTGGGCTATTGAGCCTCTGCCAAAAAGGCTCAGATCTGCAAGCGACAGGTCAGTTACCTGGGGTACCTTCTTAAAGATGGGAAGAGGTGGTTGTCTGAGGCCAGAAAAGAGACAGTGTTTCACATTCCACCACCCGCTAATCCAAGGCAAAGTCAGGGAATTTTTAGGTACTGCCAGGTTCTGCCGCCTATGGATACCTGGTTTTGCTAAGATGGCAGCCCCGTTATATCCCCTCACTAAAAACAGTCAGCCCTTCAAGTGGGGAAAAAAGGAGCAACAGGCTTTTGACAACATCAAGACGGCCTTAATGTCCGCACCGGCTCTGGGGCTCCCCGAGGTAACCAAGCCCTTCCACTTGTATGTGGCAGAAAATAAGGGGGTTGCAAAGGGGGTCCTAACTCAAAAACTGGAGCCCTGGAAAAGGCCTGTAGCGTATCTGTCTAAAAGACTAGACCCAGTAGCCTCAGGGTGGCCAGCTTATCTAAGAATCATAGCAGCAGTCGCAGTTCTGGTAAAAGATGCTGACAAATTGACTATGGGACAGAGTTTGGTAATCTCAGCACCTCATGCTTTAGAGAGTATTATCCGCCAGCCCCCCGACCACTGGCTCACAAATGCTCTGTGACTCACTATCAGACTCTGTTACTGAACTCAGACCGAATTACTTTCTCTCCCCCGGGGAGGCTAAATCTAGCCATGCTGCTCCCAGACCCTGACCTTGACCCTCCTATCCATGACTGCCAACAAGTGCTTGCTGAGGCACATGGATGGCGGAAAGACTTGTCAGATCAGCCTCTGATGGACACTGAAGCCACCTGGTTCACTGATGGCAGCAGTTTCCTGGAGGAAGGAGTATGAAAGGCAGGAGCTGCTATAGTAGATGGCCAGAACCTGATATGGGCACAGACCTTACCTGCAGGAACGTCCGCTCAGAAGGCAGAACTCATCGCCCTCACGAAAGCCCTTGAACTAGGAGAGGGCAAAAGAATCAACATCTATACAGACAGCAGGTATGCCTTTGCCACTGCCCGTGTGCATGGTGCCATCTATTGACAGCGGGGCCTGCTAACCTCTGGAGGAAAAGAAATCAAAACCAAGGCAGAGATCGTAGCCCTGCTAGAGGCCCTTCACTGACCGCTAAAAACACCTTCTCCGGATGGGTAGAAGCATTTCCAATGAAACAAGAAACAGCCACAGTCGTGGTCAAGAAAATCCTGGAAGAAATCTTCCCATGCTTCGGGGTACCCAAGGTAATCGGGTCCGACAATGGACCCGGCTTCGTTGCCAAGGTAAGTCAGGGAGTGGCCAGACACCTAGGGGTCAATTGGAAATTATATTGTATCTATAGACCCCAGAGTTCAGGACAGGTAGAAAGGATGAACAGGACTCTAAAAGAGACCCTGACTAAATTAACCATGGAGACTGGTGTAGACTGGGTGGTGCTCCTTCCCTTGGCCCTGTTTAGAGCTAGGAACACCCACTCCCAGTTCAACCTGACTCCCTTTGAAATTCTCTATGGTACCCCTGCCCCCTTGACTTTACTGGGGGACGCCTTTGAACCCACTTGTCACAGTAACAGTGACTTATATGCCAGGTTGAAAGGACTACAAGCAGTGCAGAAGGAAGTCTGGATGCAGCTGGCGGCCGCCTATGAACCTGGGACCCCTGAGGTTTCTCACCAGTTCCAGGTTGGAGACACAGTCTATATGGGATCTCTGCTTGAATTCACGCCTCACACGTAAAACCTGCGCAGCCAGAGGACCAAGGACCGGGAGACGCCGCCTAGAGAGTCCAGAGTTCCAAGGAACACCCCTTAAGACTGAAAATTGTTCAGACACCCTAAATGTTGTAAGATGAAAACTCTCCTGCTCCTCTTATGCCTAACAATTCTCTTTCAGGGCCCAAGAGCTAGCAGCCCACATATCCCCAGAAATTTCACTTGGTATGTCGTAAATGGGGTGGGAGATACAATCTGGAGTCAATCCAAGGTGGCGAGGGTGGTGGCCTGACTTATTTCCAGATATGTGTAAACTAGCTTTAGGAGCCCCAGGCAACTGGGATTTTAGAAGAACACTTTGATAGCCATTGGATGGGAAAAGGGATTTACATGGGGACTAAGGTTTTATAAAGAAGAATATAATGATGGGCTGTTGTTCACCATCAAGCTCAAAATAGAAACCCAGTGCACTGCCATAAGCCCGAATAAATACCTAGTGCCAGGGGTCAAACCAGACTACACCAGCACCCCTGAGTACCCAACCAGAGTCCTCAGCTCCCACTAGGGGGTCCAAAACTAGGGCATCAAAGGGAATGTCTCAGCCCCCTGAACCCAGACCTCAAGAACAACCTGAGTTATTCTGCTTAATCTCTGAGGCCTTCAAGGTCTTAAATAGTACAAACCCCAATGCTACCTGTTCCTGCTGGCTTTGCTATAATGTTGCTCCCCCATATTATGAAGGAACAGCCTTCAGAAATAAAATTAATACTACAACTGATATCTCAGACTGTCGCTGGCAGCAACGACAAGTCAAACTCACTCTGTCGGCTGTTGCAGGACAAGGGAGCTGCGTAGGAAAAATACCTTCCTCACACAGCCAGCTGTGCAACCAGACACTACTAAGTGGTCTGGTGACATGTATCTGTTGCCCCCTCCAGGGGGATGGTGGGCTTGTGCTACTGGGGTTACACCTTGTGCTAGCTCAAAGGTCCTGAAAGAAACCCAGGATTTTTTCTGTGTTCTGGTTCAGTTGACCGAACCAGAAGGGAGCCCGTAAGTATCATGCTCTCTGTTCTCTTGGGCTTAGGATTGGGAGCAGCTGGGGCAGCTACAGGAGCTTCAGCTCTGGCTATTCAACATCAGAATTACCAAAGTTTACAGGCAGCCATAGATGCTGATATTAAAGAAATAGAAAATTCAATTACTAAATTACAGAGTCTCTCACTTCTCTTTCTGAGGTGGTCCTGCAAAATAGAAGAGGATTAGACCTCTTGTTCCTTCAGCAGGGGGTACTCTGTGCTATACTAAAAGAAGAATGTTGTTTTTACATTGATCACTCAGAGGTAATTAAAGACTCCATGGCCAAAATCAGGGAAGGCCTAGCCAAAAGGAAAAGAGAAAGAGAACAAAATCAGGGCTGGTTCAAGTCATGGTTCAACTCCTCCCCCTGGCTCACAACCCTCGTGTCAACCCTGTTGGGACCACTAATTATTTTAATGCTGCTTCTGACCTTCGGTCCCAGCATTTTAAATTGCCTGCTAGCTTTTGTTAGAGAACGTGTTAGTACTGTTAAAATTATGATGTTAAGACAACAATATCAAGCATTAAATCAACAAGAGACAAGTATTTCATGATTGAAATGCGCACAAGAAAAAGGGGGAAATTGTAGAAAAAAATATAACTTTAACATGCTTAATTTGCTTCTGTATTTAATGCTTGCTAAAAACGAGAAAACGTAACTAATGTCATTTTAAGTAAGGTAGGCCCAGACACATTAAATTCCAGGAAGGGAGTAAAACACCACCCGGTTCCAGGAACTGACTGACCAGTTCCTTATCTAAAAGCCACCTGGAAGATAAACAATTGGGAAGTGCACTGTTCCTTATCAGGGTACCAGCTCGCTAAAGCCCACCAATAAATCCAAAGGTCACCTCTGCTAACCTGTAAACAGTAAACAACTCATTCTATTGTGAAAGTCTGTCTAAAAAAACTGTATAAAAAGCTCTTGGGTTAAAGGCTCGGGGTCGCTTTTGTTTTGAATGCTGAGTGACCCCAGCATGCTGGAAATAAACTCCTCTTGCTGATTGCATCGGTCTCCATCTCATGGTCTTTGTGAGGTGAGCCATCCCGACGTGTGGGGTTTGTGCACGGTGCACAGATCTTACAGGTTCAATATTTTTCTTTTGTTTCTGAACTTTTTTCTCTTTCAGTGATATGATTTCTTCTCCTACTTAATCTAAAAATGAAAGATTATGAAGGATTAAAAGTCAAGCAGTATAAGGATGAGGTCAATAAAATACACTAAATTGGAAATTTATTTATTTGAGATATTTTAGCAGTTTGTCTGTCAAGTAAGCTTGTTTGTTGTGTTAGTAGCAGTGGTAGGTTATTATAAAATAGATATTTTGTAGAAAATAAACTTTTTTAAAACAAAATCTAAAGCACCAAAAACAAAAAAAAAATCAATTTGTGCTATATAAAATGTTATAAGAATAATAATACTCATAAAATAATTTCATTTCTTTTTAATAAATGAAAATGAAGTACTATTTGTGAACATGCTTTGTAAATTATAAATTGATATAAAACACAATGTTTTATATTTTATAATATGATAATTTATAGTAATTTATATTATTATATTATATAGTAATTTAAAATATTATTATTTTATATAATAATATTTTGTAGTAATTTATAATTTACAAAGCATGTTCACAAATAGTACTTATTTTCATTTCTTATAAAAAGCCCAGTAAAAAAAGTATTGTTATTGATATTTATGAGTGAAGGAACCGAGAATCAGAGACATTATATTCTGTATGAGAGATAACGATAGAAAGCAGAGATGAAACCTGAATTTAGACCATTGATTCTTCACCTAGGGCTCTCTTCCCTATCATTGAATTCCTTTACTCCCCCAATTTAGACATTTGAAGAGGATTTATTGTACTTTCACACGCAAGATTACTAGATGAATTGTGGGTAACGCTAATACAAATAAAATTCTGGCTTCTTTAATGATAGAGTAGGAAAGGACAAGAAAAAAAGCAAATGCAAAATATCAGAGGTTTGAAAAAAAGGGAGCAAAGATTATTGCAGATGGATCTAGGGAATTCAGAGCAATTAAGCCACTAACTCCCACATGCTTAATCATAAATTCTGCCACTAGGGAGCCCATGCTAGTTCAGCAAAGAACACGACAAGTAATTTTAGTTCTGTAGAGCTTCCCTGTAACTTAGCTTTTCACTAGATGTAGTTTTATCAAAGATGGGGATTTTATGATACTTTTGCCAAAGCAATGTGAAACTATTATGATTTCTGACTTGAAATGGTTAGAAGGGAATGCAACTCTAAGCACCTATAATCAGAGTGGAATATTTAATTATTCTACCCTATCACGAATTCCTTGTTATCTAGATATTCCTAAGGAGATAGTGACCCGTTCTTCCAGATGGAGTAAAGAGAAATGCCATAGATTTGGCAGTAGTAAAAATATGGTCTTGACAGAGTATAAATATATTCAAGCAGTGAAGATAGCTTTGAATATAACATTACATATAGAAATTTTTCAAGTAGAAAAAGTAATTAAAAGCAGACATTTTGCTTTTTCTGGTTGTGAATAATTGACCATAGGATTCCTAGGATGAAAATCAAGAGGCAGCCTAGTAAGTTTTCACTAGACGTGTATGAAAGGGAAAACTTTCAGGTACATTAAACAGGGTCACAACTTGAGCAAATATAACAGCCAGAGTTTCTCATCCAAATCCAATTCCTAAATTAGATCACATATATTGAAACCCTTTAATGATGTAGAGGTTACGTACTCTTTAGGAAGAAATTTACTATAATTTTACAAGTAGCCTCTGTGAATCTCCCCAGGAGCCTTTTAAAAAGATAATTGGGTGGGGGACACAGGGTACAAATCCAATTTGTGGTCATGGGTATGCTGCCAGTATGAATCTGGCCCTCACATCACGGGTAGGAGGGGTGACAATTAGCTTTGTACCTAATGAATATTCATAACAGAAAAATAAAGAGACATCAAGCCATTTAAGATAAGTTTCCCTTTGTCCACATCCTCACCAACATTTGTTATATTTCAACTTTTTGATAAAAGACATTTTAATAGGTAAGAGATAGTATTTCATTGTGGTTTTAATCTGCATTTCCATAATAATTAGTGATGCTGAGCATTTTTTTTTATGTATCAGTTGGCCATTTCTATGTCTTCTGTTGAGAAATGTCTGTGCATGTCCTTTGCCCGTTTTTTAATTGGGTTATTTGTTTTCTTGCTTTGAATCATTTGAGTTCTTTATATGTTCTGGATAGTAACCACTTATCAGATGTATTGTTTACAAATTATTTTCTCACATTCTGTGGGCTATCTGTTTACTTCGTTATTTCCTTTGCCGTGAAGAAGCTTTTTAGTTTGATCCATCTCATTTGTATGTTTTTGCTTTTGCTGCCTGTGCTTTGAGGGTCATATCCAAAAAATCAATGCCCAGACCAATATGTGGAGTTTTCCCCCTATGTTTTCTTCTAATAATTGTACAGTTTCAGGTCTTATATACATAAGTCTTTAATCCATTTTGAGTTGAATTTTGTGTGTGATATGAGATATGATTCCAATTTTGTTCTTCTGCGTGAGGATAACCAGTTTTCCCAACATCACTTAATGAAGAGACTGTACTTTCCCCATTGTATGTTCTTGGCACATTGTTGCTGGGAATGTGAACTGGTACAGCCATTATGGAAAAGGGTAGGAAGTTCCTCAAAAAACTAAAAGTAGAGCCACCATATATCCAGTAATACCACTTCTGGGTACATATATCCAAAAGAATTGAAATCAATATGTCAAAAGGATATCTGTACTTCCATGTTTATTGCTGTGTTATTTATAATAGCCAAGCTATGTAATCAACCTAAGTGTCCATCAACAGATGAAAAGATAAAGAAAATGTAATATATATATACACAATGAAATACTATTTAGCCTTAAAAAAATAAGGAAATCCTATCATTTTCAACAACCTGAACTTAACATGGAGGATGAGGCTTAGCAAATTAGATGCTCTACTCATGTCTCAATGATACAGGAACTAATAAAATCACTGCTCCTTGTAGTGGGGACACTGAGAGTTCAATGGCATGGGGTCAGGGTGACAGTAGGGGTGGTCTCAGGATGCATCCTAGTCAGGAGTTCCTGAACACAAATCTTGGGTGTGTTTTACCTGAAGCCTTGTCTCCTTTAGTTCCTGTCAGTTTTCTACTTTTCTAATCTGTTCCTATGTCTTATTTCGATACCAAGAACTACAGAATTTCCTTGCTATATATTCATTTTCTTCTTCTTATCTAAGTAATCCTAACTAAAATGTCATTTTTTTCTAGCCCAATCTCACATCACATATTCTGTCACTCCATCTCAGCCTCCATTTTCTTACGTCACTGTGTTCTTATTTCAGCTTTTGCACTTGCTGTTCTTTTTTCAAGGCTGTTATCTCTCACTTTACCTCATTAATACAAACTACTTTTTCAAATTTCAACTAACTTTGCTCCAAGTGTTGTATTTCCTTTGTTTCTCTGACAAAGTTTTATTTCCTAACTTAAAGATTCACCATCATCTATCTCCATTCTCACTCACATTTCTTACTGATACAATTTTAAATGTATTTTTTTATTAATGGCGAAGTAGTCCAGAAGACTATAAATTTAGTGAGGATGGAGACAGTCTTGTTTCCACTGTAGCAGCCCCAGAATATATCACAATGTTTTCCGTAGAGGAAGCATTTGATAAAAACTTGTTGAATACAAGAATGACTAGATAAATAGAAAAACAAATACACATTTTCTCTCAATCTGCATTGCAGGTGAGATGTATACAGTTATCATCTCAGAATGTTAGTTCCTTTATTCTCAGTGAATATCTTTGCAGTGCCTTTAAATTCAGAGTTAAAGATCTCCATTGTATTAATTTATGTAGATAGACCTTTCTGGCTTATTAAGGTCAAGTTGATACCAACCATGGGTGGTAAAACAGCATTAGAGGAACAAATAACAAAATGTATATGCTCCAGAGGGGCTCAAACCTCTCCCTTCTCCTGTTTTATCAGGATGAAGAGCAGCGCTAATCAGAGCAAAGGCAGCCCTGGACCATGTGTTAGAAGAAAGAGTAGGAACGACTGCTTCTTGTACTGAATTTCTCTTCATTGGTCTTTGTAGGTCTTTGGATGCGAGAACATCTCTTAGTTAGTTTTTCTATATGTGTTTTTCCTTCTTTCCTAGGAATCTCTCAAATAGATGGAAAGATAAGAGAGGGCCCATGAATCTGTCCTCCTGGAAGAAACCATCTTTTCTATTACCTTTGAAGACCAGGTCTGGTCTTCTGGACTCTTTCCCACTTTGTATCAGGTGGGCCAAAGGGTTAAACAGAGGTATCTAGTTGAGTTATTTTAGGTCTGCTTGTGTTTAAGCAAACAGGAATGTTGGATTACTTATGAATCAAACTAGCCCTTCAGGAAGAGGACCAAGCAGAGCTTAAATGGCCCTGATAAAACTAAGCACATTAATTTCTTGGCAAGGCCCTGTTGAGCTCTTTTACCTGCCCATTATCCTGTACCAACTGGGCCAATTGTCGAGCTAGCGCTGGGTCTGGAGCTCACAGACACGCCCCCCCCCCAAGCTCATGGGTCACAAACCCTTCACATGCAGGTCTTCGAGCTAGGTAACCAGCAAACAGGTCCTTGGAAGCCATAAGCTGGAGAGCATGGCCACTAGGGCAGATGTCCCAGGCAAACACCAGCCAGCTCGGGGCACCCGCGCATGCACACTAACTCCACCCACACACAACTTATTTACAAAGAATGCACCACACCACTCCCAACCAGAAGGGCAGATGAGGGGGACTGATTAAATTATTCTATTTTCCTAGTAATCTAGCCCTTCAGGGTCCCTCGCCATACAACTACACATTCACCGTGATGTTTCCTTAGTGAGAATAAATGACCCTTACATTTACATTAACCTATTGTCCATTCAATATGCCTTAAGGCTTATAGTTCTGTCCTTTTAACTGTTAGACGCGTACGTCTGGTTCATAGTCACCACTGGTGTGAACTTCCATGGGAATCCTGCAGTCATACTGATGGGCAGTTAATGCATATTCTGTTGACTGACACATTGATCACGTGACCCTGGTGCAGTGCCTGCAGCCAGAACACTTGGGGCAATATTTTAAAGGTCCACTGTTTTCCTTCCCACATGAAGGCAAACTGATCTTGGCTATCAGCCAAGATTGGAATAAAGAAAAAAGCATTTGCAAGGTCCAATACATAATAAGTTCCCAGCTGAGTCATCAGCTGATCCATCAAGTCGTGAACTGAAGGTACAGCTGCATGCAAAGGAGGCACTACTTTGTTCAATTCTCGATAATCTACATGCATTCTCCAGGTACCATCAGGCTTTTTCACTGGCCATACCGGATCATTAAATGGTCTCTGAGCCAGACGAATAATGCCAACTTTCTCTAATTCCAATATAGTGGCACTAATCTCCGCATGTTCTCCTGGTGGGCGATACTGCTTTACTTTAACTACACATCTTGGCTTGGGTAACACCTGTGGGTCATGTTTAGCATATCCTTGTAACACAGGCTTTACTGTCCATATTTACAGCTGAAACTCTCCAACTGTTGTTTGCAGGTGCAAACCATAAAGTACATCCATACCCAAGAAGTATTCAGCTACTGGAGACATATATACAGTATATACACAAGGAGGTAATCTTCCTGTGCCCAGTGGCAATGACACAGCCTTGACCTTAATAGTATGTCCTCCATAGCCATCTATACAAACTGTGGCCCCTGGAAACTTGTCTGGATTTCCATATATCAGGCTACATTCTGCACCTGTATCCACCAATGCCAAAACACGCTGCACATTTGTCCTTGACCAATCAATATATTGCCAATTCAATATAAGACCTCCGGTCCTTGCCTGCCCCCAAAAGATGAGGGTTGGGCTGCAACCGCTCCACTTGCTATAGCAATTGCTAGGGTGAAAGGAGGCCACACCAAATGGTGGCTGTTTAAGTTCCCCAACTGGCATGGTCCACACAAGATGGCACCTAGAGGAAGCAAAGGGGGAATGTCACTTTTAGTTCCGCAAAAATTTTTATTGGTAGTTGCACTTTTCCACAGTCGTGATCAGTGCATGATCAGTAGGCTAAGCATAGGAAAGCAAGGTGCATGCACATGTGACCTTTCCAGTGATTGGCTCTTAGTGTGGAAATCCCCACTTGACAGTAAATGGAACTGCTTGACGGAACTCCCGCCAGGTCTGAGTGTTCCTTTGCGGGATGAATAGGCGGGCGGTGCACTCCCCCACCTTTGGGGATCCTTCTTTGGCTTACGCTGCAGAGGGCAATTTATCTGGTCCTGCCTGGGGGACATAGGGAGTCTGCCGGGGATCACTTGGTGGCCACGGCCAGGGAAATCCGGAGCCCAGGCCTGGCTGATTGAGAAAGCACCCTGACAGACAAGCACCTTGGCCTGCTCCCTAATCAAAATGGAACAGTTTATCCGCCTCCTCAGGAGCAACTACAAAGTCTTTTAAATCCACTGAGTGTACCTTGTTACCTGTTTCCAGACATTTGGTAAAATGCTGTTCAGGGTGCAATCGCTGCCACAGAGCAAACAGGACTGCATTTGGCTTCCGGTCAATTTTCTTTTTATCAACTCCCGCTGCAAGCAAGTCAAGCCACATCTGCTTACCACTAGGCTTGCTTGATCCCTTTGGGATAAAAATTCCGGGCATTTCTTGGAGGTTTGGTCTTAGCCACCTTTCGGACCCCTTTTGCTTGTCTTTTCTCCTTTACTTCACCCAAGCCAGCTATCATGGTCCTTACCTCATGTATAGGATAACCAATGTATGGGGCCAATATGGCCGTCAGTGACCCAAAGGACATTGACGGGGCATTTTGCAGCACTATGTCTCATGCTGCCTGTAAAATGTTCATCATCCGGGCCATGAATGTTCACATTAGACATGGACTGCCACATCCCCAGCTCTCAAATGATCTGGACCAACTCAGCATACGTTTGCCATTTACTAACGATCTTGGGCAGTTCTCCATTTACCCACATGGTTCAGGCAGCTGCATTCACCCAGTCCATCAAGGTGTGATAACCTCACCCTTGTGCATACCTGCAGCTATTCTGCAGCTGCTGCCTCAGGGATGGGTGTATGATAATAGAGGCCAACTTCTCCATCTCCTCACCGAGCACATCACACCATCCACCCCTAGGTCCCATAACCACAACAGCCAAGCAGCCAGGGTCTCCCATGTTTCTGCCTGAACTATCGGCCCAAGTCAATCAGTTCAACCTGGATATACGGGAAGTAGGTGGGGAACTGGGTCACCTGCGGATCGCCCACTGGTTGTCCGTCTGGTCCCATAGGCTGCTCGCGTTTCAATTTGTTGTGCACAACAGGCCATGCCTGGAGACATGCAGTTTCCCTCAACTCACCACTGGGTTAGTCAACTTCTCTGGTGTGAGAGGCAGGAGTGGCCAGTCACTGCACATCATCCTCCAGGATAATCATCCGCACTTCCAGCAACTCTGCTTTCTGCCACAAACCTCGATCAGTTTGCAGTGTAGTGAGCCGCAGCCAGACTCCAGTCAGCAGAAAAGTGGCCACTGGGCACCACATGCTCATGGACAGCCACATTTCTTCCTTCTTCCAAGGGCTCTTTGACTCCTGTACCTGCTCAGAATCCTGTTGCAGACTACGCCAATTCATTGTCTTTTACTTTGCCCATAATCCTGCATTGATGGGGCCAATTGTCGAGCTCAGGCTGGGTCTGGAACTCACAGACCCCCAGAACCCATTCACAGACTGGGTCACAACCCTTCACCCACAAGTCTCTGAGCTAGATAACTGGCAAGCAGGTCCTTGGAAGCCATAGGTTGGAGAGCATGGCTGCTCGGGTGGACGCCCAAGGCAGATGCCAGCCAGCTAGTGGCACCGTGCATGCACACTAACTCCACCCACACACAACTTATTTACAAAGAATGTGCCACACCACGCCCAACCAGATGGGCAGGTGAGGGGGCCTGATTAAATTATTCTATTTTCCGGGCCAACCCCGTGGCGCACTTGGGAGAGTGCGGCGCTGGGAGCGCAGCAGCGCTCCCGCCGCAGGTTCCGATCCTATATAGGGATGGCCGGTGTGCTCACTGGCTGAGCGCGGTGCGGCCGGTCACAAAAAAAAGACAAAAAAAAAATTATTCTATTTTCCCAACAGTTTATTGTCACACCTACGACTCAATGTGAAAATTTTGAGCATACATCTTTTTTTTCAAAAAGCATCAACTAGCAGTTGTAAATTAAGAAGATAATAAACAAGACTGAAATAGGCCAAATGTACAAATAACCATTGGAAAACAATGAAACTGTCAAGCAGAGAAAACTGAAAGAATGCAGCCTTAACCCTACTTTTCTATCTCAACAAATTAGGTCCATTTCAAGGTGTGAAATCAAAACAAGTTTTGGTTTTGATATTGCGTGTGTGTGTGTGTGTGTGTGTGTGTGTGTGTGTGTGTGTGAATTTTGTTTATTTTTGCTACTCTAGTTACTTAACTGTTCTCATGGATATAACTTGGTTACTGTATACTTTTCAAGTCCCTAAGCTAATTAAATATGGTACATTAAGAAATGAGGAGGCCAAAGGGAGAGAAAATAGAGCACTGATAATGAACCATTGCAAAATAATTTTAAAAAGAAAGAATATCTCTTACAGAATGGCTTTATATTTCACTATATCCTGTTGCCAGTAGGTTTTTTACAGTCAGAGCATATGTACATATATAATTTGATTTAGCACCAACTATTGTCTAGTCAACCCAGTATAGAAATGCTATTTATTTAAATTCATTTACATATTAAATGCTATTTTTAATTGAAAATACCAGCAACCTGTTTTTTAGACCTTTTCCTCTTCATTTCTTTTCCCTTTTTTTCTCCCTAAAGTCTTCTTCCCTTATTTCCTTCTTCTCACTTATCTTTTCTTACAACCTGTAATTTCTTCCTGTGCCTATTGTCTCCTTGAACCTGCTCGTCTTTCATCTCCTTCTCTTGCTTTCTCATTCACAACTCTTCTTCCTAAACTATTCATTTTTTTCCCCTCTTTTACTTTTCAAAAGTTATATTTCCTTTTCTATTTTTCAGAGGAGGAAGAGTTGAGCTATTTGGGGAAAGAGTACCAAGAAGAAAACCTTTAACCTCTCTTCACCTGAAAATAATTGAAAATCTTCAAGAAATGACAGTATTTGAATTGTATTCTATATTGGGGTTTATGTTAAGGTTAGAAATCTCAGTTGTAATTTTTCTAGCTTAAAGCAGAAGAATAGAAATGCCAACCTGCCTCGTATCTTTGCTTTGAATGTAATCTTAACTTCCTTGCTTTGGGGATGTTTGAATTGTCTAATATAAGTTTCTAATTAAAATGTTCTGTGATATATTTTTGATTGTGTAAAATCACCTACATTTCCTGGCATTAAATGGTTGAAAATACCTCTGCCTGTGTCATTCCACTCCTTCCTACCGTAGACAATGGATTTGATGGTCATCACTTTCCCTAATGTGAAGCATAGAAATAAAGGTTGTATTATCATTTACTATGTTTCATTTAAATAAATCTGAAGCCTTCCAGGCAGCTGTTTATAGAATACAAATTTGAAAATGAAATCCTAGGTCACCACCTGTATTTTAATGTTTTGATCACTATTTCTATCTCTAAGTGATAGAAAATTTTATTTGACATAAGTTTAATAGCATTAGTGATACCAAATTGCATTATGCAGTGAAGGTTTAAGTAGCATCAAAGCTTAATACACATATACTATTTTATGATACCCATAGCTCTCTGAAGAAAATAAGAGTGAATCTCATAAATACTAACTCGGGCTCAGTCATCAAATCAGAGTGGCAGAAGCCCCCCAAACTGATCATTGCCACCTGCTCAAGCTAACCAGGGCTTAAGCAAAACTAAACTTGAGCAAAGGCAATGATTTCAACCCTCATCTCAGCCACTCCTAGTGGATACCTCCACATTCCATTACCCACTTCACCATCAATGAAATTACTCCCTAAAAGTGGAATTACTATATGCACTTCCAAACAAGGACAATATCAACATAGCGTACATGGTATTAGTTTAGTTATTATCATCTTATATGGTAAACTAACTTTAACAAACTTATTCAGTTTAAGGACTTAGAGGTATGGGGCAGAAAGGAATTCTTTATACGAAAATGTTTGATTGTTTAGATAAAACTCTAAATGGTGTAACAATTAAGTGACTACAGAACATTGGCTTACAGTGTCATTTTCACAATGGTCCCCAGAAGCTATACAAATAAAATTCAAACTTAACTTTATTCTCAAATGTAACATGAAAGCAAATGTTTCCTTTAAAAATTGGAAAATACAAAACTTGGAGCCAGACATTTGATATATGTCTTCTGTAGAGGTTAAGTTATTTAGCTTCTGTAAGTTTTAGCTTCCTCATCTCTAAAATAGGGTCAATAATATCTAATCTAGAGTTTGTTGTGAAAATAAAATATAATATCTGCAAACATCAGAAAGATAGTGCTAAAAAGATACTATTTGTTATGATTATGATTTTATGATGAATTCTATTATGATAATTTGAAAAATAACTCAAGGTTTTTAATAATCAGGAAATGAAGGAGTTAAGTTTGTACCTAAATAAATCACATTTGTAAAAAATATGTGATCAAGTTAAAACTTTTCTAATATCTGATAGCAGAATTAATTTCCAAAAGAGTTATGAAATTTAAAAATGATTATAATATTGAGGTGAATGTAACAATTTATTCTAAAGCATGGGTGCATTACAAATAAGATGAAAACATGGATGTGTTTGCTTTCATACTGTGATGAGAATATTTGCGAGAAATATATTTTTAAACTTATAGTAAATAGAGTAACGACAAAGCTCTAATCTTACAAAGTCTTTTCCAAGAGTTAAATTAGAATGCTGATAGTATGATAAAGGGTAAAAGGTCATCACGGTCTAAGCTTGTCAAATATTAAAAATTCTGAATTAAATCCAATGTTTCTAACATAGGAAATTAGAAGTATAAAAACATATTTAATTTGCTTGTTTTTCCTCCATTTGTTCTGACTTTACAGTGACACACCCTAAGAAAAATATTCTTCTCTAAGTATAATCAGCTTTTTGTATTCTTACATGTGTAATATATCTCTTTTGTACCTTTTTTAAAAAAAATAAAACTAGTCTCCTACAAAGGCAAAAGAGCTGTTAGATGTTTATGAATTTTAGTGAAATTCACAGGACTATGGACATAGAAAAACTTCAGTGCTTTAGCTCCTGAAATAGTTGAAGCATTTCTGCGATAATTCAGATTTCTTAGATGGCAGGTCAGAATTGAACAGTATCTGTAACTTTCTCCAGGGACACAGCTCTTGGTAGGACAGGACTTGGAAATTTTCACATGGTGCACTTAAAAAAAGTAATGAGCTAAACATACTCATCCATTCATTAAACAGTTGTGAGACCTCTGAACTTACATATGCTTGTATTGAATGTACCCCCAAAACTTGTTGAAGCTTAATCTCCATTGTAACATTGTTAAGAGGGTGGGAAATCCTATTATGCTATTTGAAAGGTGGGACCTTTAAGAGGTGATTAGATTGTGAAGACTCTACCCTTATGAATGGATTAATCCATTTATGGTTTAATGGGTGGTAATGGGCATGGTTATGATGATTTTATAAGGAAGACTAGTGATAAGCTTAGCTCACTCTTGCTTAGCCCATTCATCAAGTGATATCCCACATCACTGTAGACGGTCCTCACCAGATGTGCCCCCTGAACTGTAGACTTCCAACCTTCCAAAACTGTATGAAATAAAATTTATTTCTTCATAAGCTACCCAGTCCTTTAACAGAAAAAGGACTAATACAGAAAATTGGGAGTGGAAGTGGGATGTTGCTTATCATGAATACCTGAAAATGTGGAAGTAGCTTTGGAACTGGGTGATGGGCAGAGGCTAGAAGAACTTAGAGGACCAGGATAGAGAAAGCCTAGATGTTGGTGAAGCCTTGGAAGACAAGACGAACAGGAAACGTTTAGAAGGTCTTAGAGACTGCTTAAGTGGTGGTGACCAGAATGCTGATAGAAATATGGAAAGTAAAGGGTATACTGAGGATGTCTCAGATGGAAATGAGAAAAGCTTATTAGAAACTGGACCAAAAGTCACCCTTGTGATGAACTGGCAAAGACCTTAGCCAAATTGTGTCCATGCTGGAGAGTTTTATGGAATGCAGTACTTAAGAGTTATGAACCAGGATATTTAGTGTAAGAAATTTTTAAGCAAGAAAGCATTCAGGAAGCTGCATGGATATTGTTAAGAGCCTATGCTGAGTTATGCAAAGGTGTGACATAAAGGTAGAATGTATAATTGAAAGGGAAGCAGAGGGTAAAAAATTGGAAAACGTTCATCCTGGCTACATAAAGAGTGAGAAAGTCTGTTTGAGAGAGAAAATCAAAGGTGTAGCCCAGTGAGTATTTGCTAAGGAGATTAGCAAAGAAGGAATAGATTATCACAAGAATGGAAAAAAAGACCCCAAAGGCATTTCAGAGTTCTTTGAGACATCCCCTCCCATCACAGACCCAGAGGTCTAGGGAGACAGAATGGTTTGGAGGAACAGGACTGAGGCCCTCCACAGACTTGCTGCCCAGGGCCACCTTGGGATGCTGATCCCACACCCTGGCTGCTCTAGGCTGTCCAGCTGCTCCAGCCATGGCTAAATTGGTCCCAGGTGCTGCTGAACCAGCAGCTTCAGAAGATACAAGTTTAAAGCCTTGGCAGTGTCCATGTGTTGTTAAGTTTGCATGCTCACAGGACCTCCACTCCAATTTCAAAGGATGATGTATGGAGAAGCCTGGGGGCCCAGGAAGAGATCTGTCCCAGGGGTGGAATCATAGCAGAGTGTCGGGCCTTAAAAACTAACGCCACCTTTAGCGACATTACAAGCGGCGCCATTATGGGCCCACAAGGGCATATTAATGTGGCAGTCTAAGACGGCGCCGGGAGGAAGTAGGGTGGGAGTGTCTGCGGGAACCTTGCCTTAGCCCTTATTGGCCAAATACGTGCTTCCTCGCTCGTGAACACTGCATGATTGCAATAACTAGGCATTGAGACAGGATGCATGCTCTTGTAACCCTTAAGCTGATTGGAGGATGTAAAAAACCTCCCTTCCCCATTTGCCTTTAAAAGCAAGTGCTTGTGTGATAATAAACGGAACTGCTCCACAGAACCCCCGCTGCATCTGAGTGTCCTTTAACGGGCTGGTTGGGACAGGCGGCTGTGCTCACCTCTCTTCACAGCTCTCTTCCCCCGTCTCCTTCCAAAGGGGACAGGAGGGAAAGAGGAATCCAGGCCATTTGCTCACCCACCAAAAGGAACGAGGCTAGGGCTGTTCGGGTCGGCTGGTGGCGGACCTGACAGCAGAGAGACCTCACTAGAGCAATGCTGAGAGGAAATGCGGGGTCAGAGTTCCAGCAGAGAACCCCCACCAGGGTCTTGCTTAGTGGAGTCATGGGAGTGGGACAGTCATGGTGCCCTGGAATTGTAGAGCAATCTGTGCAGCACCATCCACGGAGAGCTGAAGCATGGGCTGAGCCCTGGAAAGCCATAGGAGTGGGGCTGCCTGAAGACTTGGAAGCCCAACCCCTGCACCAGTGTGCAGAGATGTCGAACATGGAGTCAAGGGAGGTTATTTGCCAGCTTTAAGATTTAATGCCTGCCCTGCTTTGTTTCAGACCTGCTTACAACTTGTTACCTCCTTCTTTTGACTATTTCTCCCTTTTTGAATGGTAATATGTACTCTATGCTTGTCCCACCATTGTGTCTTGGAAAGAGAGAACTTGTTTTAATTTCACAGATGAGACTTTGGACTTTCTGAGTTGGTGCTGGGACAGATTAAGACTTTGGGGTTATGGGGATGAAATGAATGTATTTGTATGTGAAAAGGACATGAATTTTGGGAGGCTCGGGTAAAATGCTGTGGATTGAATATCCCCCCAAACTCATTAATCTCCACTGCAACAGCATCAAGAAGTTGGGAAATCTTACTATGGTAATTGCAAGGTGGGGACTTTAACAGGTGAATAGATTATGAAGCCTGTACTCTCATGAATGGATTAATCCATTGATGGTTTAATGGGTGGTAATGGGCATGGTTCTGATGGCTCTATAAGGAGGGCAAGTGAGAAGCTTAGCTCACTCTTGCTCAGCCCATTCATCAAGTGATATCCTACATCTCTGTAGAAGAAGGCCCTCACCAGATGTGCTCCCTGGACCACAGACTTCCCAGCTCCCCACACTGTAAAAATAAATTTTGTTTCTTCATAAATTACCCAGTTTCAGGTATTGTGTTATAAGCAACAGAAACAGACTAATACGCCATGTGTTCCAGTCATGGGGAATTACAGTGAATAAAGCAGTGCATAAAACCATAGTTAACACTAAACAAAAATAAAAATATGAAGCAAATACAAATCATAAAGTAAAATATAACATGGTAAATGATAATAAATGCTATGAAAGAAAAAAAGGAGGCTAGGGGAATAGGAAATATTTTGGTGAAGGACTATAATTCTGAAGTTGATGATCATGGAAGACTTCCATATAAGAGTGATACTTGACATAAGACCCCCAAGGAGGTAAGAAATCGAGCCATGAAGATATGGGACACTGGGGGTGGGGCAGAGAGGTCAAGCCTAGAGAATAGCAAGAGCAAAAGCCCTCAGGTAGGGGTGAGCTTGGGGAGTTTGAGAAATAAACAGGAGGGTCATACGACCTGAATGAAGTGAATGAGAGATCACACAGTGACTGGGGATGGTGACTATTGAAATATATGCAGATACTGCTCGATCGGATAAAGCTGTTAAGTAGATGTGGTGTACGGTTGCTACAAAATAGAGAATATACTTGCTTATTTTGGACCACCTTGAAGTCACTTATTTGCATTAGTAATTGTGACTCTGAAAGTATCTTGATGTCTCTTGCGTATTATACATCTTTCTGCAAAACCGATAGTGGTGATGGTTGCACAATCATGTGAATGTACTTAATGCCATAGATCTGTACACTTAAAAATGGTAAATTTTATGTTATGTATATGCTACCACAATTTAAAAAAATGAAACTTTTAAGAAAAATAAAGACTAGTAGAAGCAGGAAGACAAAGATTTTGAGGGGAGGGATAAACGGTCTATTCCATTGAAATGTTGATGTGTCTTTATGAAGTTCCTGTAATGAAAAATAAAGTTATTTACATAGGTAAAAAACAACAACAACTACAAAACTATGCAACAACAAAAAAACTAGCTAGACTGCATTTAATAAATAATTTCAATATATACCCTGCTTTATATCTGCATTTATAGTTACATACTTGAAATGATCATGTAAGTGTTCTGACAGCATAGAAAAACTCCACATGACCCACATTAAATTCATAATCTTCTTTCTAATCCTACTCACTTAGTAAATGAAATGGCCATTGATATAGAAAATCCTGTTTATCTATTCCAACATCCAATTTTCTAATCCCCTTTAATACCGGAACCCAGATTTTAGCAGAGCTCATTTTTGATGTTAATAAAAGTCTACATTTTCCCAGCCTCTTTTTCTGCTAGCTTGGCAATGTGACTAACTTTGGTGAAGTAGATTTAAGCAGCAGTGTTATGTGGGTCTGGCTGTTTAAAGTGAACCCCCCAACTCCGTCTGCTCTCCTGCTGTTACTTCACCTTCCTGCAATAGGAATCTTATAAACAAAATTCTTGAACCACTTTCTCAACCTATGCGGTGGAAGCTTGAAGATGGAAGGATTGTACTAAAATGATAGAAAAGCAATGCTGATCACTGATTATAATCCAGAAAGACACAATACCAAGTGTCATAATCCCAAATGTCGAAATCCCAAAAAGACCAAAATCCCTAAGATCTACATGCACGATCCCAAAAGATCAAAATCTCAAAAATATAATTTTGAAGAAATAACAAGTTCTTCAAAAGACATTTATTTATATTTTCAAAAGGGGATTTATTTGAGAAACATACAAAAACAAGGCAGAACACTTCATAGGCCTGTTTACACAATAAAATACATAATAACATGTTTATTTTTGCAAGCATAAACACTCAGGTATACTAATGTCAGTCTCATAGATGTAACAGTTATGAGCAGATGAACTGTGTTCATAAAGAAATAGGTCAAAAAGTGAAATGTATAAATGCATGTTACTACAGTTGGTAATAATACAGTTGTGTGCACCCAACTTTGTACCTGTGATCATCTGAAATAACGTAATAGACAACCTAAGTAATTTGACAAGATCAATCAGAAACTGTGATGGGTTATCACTGAGTATGCACTTGCCCAAAGAGCTGAGATCTCTAGAAATTTTATTTTTCACAAATGCAGATGTTCAGAAAGGACACTTCTTCATTTATTGAGAAAGTTTCAACATTTTTATGTACAGACACACACAAAGCTCACACACAAAGTCAACATTGTGGTAATGTACTTTCATGGAGTCAAATTTGCAAAAAATGCATAAAAGAAATTAGAACTCACTAAAAGTCTTTACACAATGTATACCTCCAGTATTGGAAATGAAGCAAAGGTGAAATATATAGCAGAGCAAATTGTAAAAAATAATGTTGATGATTTTAAATAGTCAGAAAAAAACTAAGAAAAAAGAAACAAAAAACTAAATAGAAAATTTGACATATGAAAAAGTGTATGACATATGAGTAGGAGTATTACAGGGATATATTATGGGCAGTTGTATGGAGGTAGTCCATAACAACTGGACTCTCACAATTATTAACTGTATTTTGATGTCTTGCATGACTTCATGAATAGCTGCTTTTTTTTTTTTATTTTAGGACATGGCATTCCTCAGAGAATACACCTACTTTTTTTAAAATTGGGATTTCAACATTCTGAATTTTAATATTTCAAGATTGAAATTTTAAAAATTTTAGACGTCAGGGATTTTGAGCTTTCAGGATTTCAACATTCTAGATTATGGTGTTTGGGATTGTGTTTTTTGGGATTATGGCCCAAACACATGGGAAAGAAAGATGAAAATTCTAATTTGATGATGATATTGTGGAACCGCTATACCAGTTTTGCACTGTCTACCTCCTAATTTATTTTTATGTGGTAGAAAAATATACCTCTCTCTTATTTAACTATTCTTGTTTTGAATTTTTCTACTATAATGAGCTGAACCTATTTCAAGACACAACCATTCTTTTGCTGGTTCAAATTTAGAATATCTTTACTCTGCTTTAATTCACCCCATCTAGTTCTACCAGTTAGCTGAAATGTTCTATTTATTTACCTTTGAATAGCTAAACTATCTAAAAAATCTCTTTTCTAAGCAACTGCCCTTCTCTCATTATGTATAATCTAGAGAACCATAGGCATTTTCTTCTGGGTATCTATATACTGAGACAGAAAAAATAGTATCCCTAAACATAGATCTATTTCTTCCAGTTTCTTGCTTAAAGTTGGCTGTTCATTCAATTTTATTAGTATAACTTTCACTGTTATTCCTAAGACAGTTGCAACTTGTCTTTCCATGAACAGTATTTTGGGCAGTATCCTGTCCCATTTGTCTTCCATCCCACTTATGAATCAATCAGAGAGAGATACTTTCCATATCTGAAACTGTCAGACACCCATCTACATCTGTTCTTGTTAGTGCTTATGTTGCTCTTTTTTGGTCAAAATATGAACAAGACGGGATAATTGAAATTCATGTAGATATAAAATAAAACACATGCAGTTTGGAATCTTAGGTTAAAGACTTCTTACTGGTTTGAATGCAGGAAACATTTCGCAATCTTTCTGAGTATCATAAATGGGTATCCTCAAACACAGAGGGAAAAAGTGCTGTGAGGCATAGGACCGGCAGGTATTTGAGTTGCTATCAGCCATAGTAACACTCTTATTATTTAACGTATTTAGTAAAAAAGTCAGAAGGGGAGACCTTCAGGGGTAGGGCCAAATAACTGCCAAAGTAAAAGGTACTCTAGACTTGCACAGAAAAAGCTGATTAACTAGACTTAAAAGAATCATACTGAACCACATATAACTTAACAAATGCAGTTGAAGAATTGGACACCCTTATAGAAAGAAATAAATCCCAATCCTTATTTTACACTATACACACAAAAATTGATTTGCAATCTATCTTGGACCTAACTATAAGCATGAAAACCATAAAAATATAGAAGGAAAAACATAAAATATAAGAGAAATTTCCTGTAAAATTTGGATAGGCAAATATTTTTTCACAAAATAAACACAAAACATAAAACATTGACATAATGGATTTTATCAAAATTAAAAACTTCTTAAAAAGTTTTCTTTAAGAAAATGAAAAAGCAAGCTACAGACTGGAAATAAAAATATTCTTTGTCTGCCTTCCTTCCTTCTTTCGTCCTTCACTCCTTCCTTCCTTCTTTTGTCTAATCTATATTTCCCTGATAAGGGATTTTCAACAGGCTATATAAAAAACTGTTTCATGTCAATAATAGTAAGGCAAAAATTGTAAAACATGGGCAGGAAAGATAAATAAATGCCTACTGAACACATAAAAATGTGCAACATTATTAGTCATTATGGAAATGTAAATTTTAAAAAAAAAAAAAAACCAAAATCACCATGGGATATCACTACAAATGCACTAGAATGTCTAACATTAAAACGACTTACAATTCCAAGCTTTAAAGTTGATCAGAGCAACTGAAACTCTCAGGCATTGCAAGTGAGAATGTAAAATGGCACAATCACTTTGAAAAACATTTTGGTAGTTTAAAAGTTAAACATACATTTACCATATGACCCAGAAATTTTACTTATGGCTATTTACCCAGGAGAAATGAAAATATACTTGTACAAAATTTCTTTTACACAAAATTTTAAAACAGCTTTACGTGTAGTATTCCCAAACTGGAAACAACTCAAAACTGGAGACAGGAGATTTCTGATCAAGATGGTGGAATAGACAGTACCCAGCATTGCTCTCTCCCACAGCCAATTTACAACTATTAAAAAACAATAAATGCCCATCTGGGGCCACTAGAGCTTAGGGGAAGAGGAGGATAGACCTATAGCATTCATGAAGGCAGGAGAAGCCAAAACGATGAGAGAAAGAAAGGACTGCTCCCACCATTTTGAGCCCTGGCCACTTTAAGGCCGGCCAGGTGAGCACATGAAGCAAGAGCTGGCAAAAGTTGCTACTGTGCTCTATGTATGCTGTGCCCCAGGCTAGCAAGACCACTAATAGGGCTCCCATGGACCCACATAGGAGTGAGGGGCCACAGACAATTCAAACAAGGAGACACTGAGAGGCCAGTGAGTCATCCCAAAGGACGGGTGCATGACCCATCCCATGGGAAATGTTTGGAGTGTGGGGGAGACAGGCCCAGAGGGGATCACTGGGGCACAGCAAGGACAGCTGATCGGCCCTCCAATCAGTACAGAACAGCTCAGTGGAGACTACTCAGGAATATAGAACTGCAGGGGGTGCAGTTTGCTGAAAGGACTCAGGCCCAGACCAGAGTTTCCACATGACCTAGATGTACCAACCCTCACAAGACCCGGAAGTAGATACAAAGTCAGCCATTAAAACCTGAACTCACAAAAAGCCTTCCCCAGGGAACAAGCAGCAATGAAGAAATTTAGTTCAACCACAGGGCTCAAGTGCTGGCTCCTTTAGGAAGTTCCCCCATTTTAGAAGTAAGCAAAGGACAACAAACTATTTCCACTGCAGAGTTTAAGTTGTGGGAACAGCTAATAATCCAACACAGATGTGAAAGAAAACACAGAACACCCACAGATAAGAGACAAAGATCTGAAGTTAACCAGTAAAGGTCTAACACCACCAAAGAACACCTATAAAATCCAGAAGGACTGAAAGCCCCCTGGGCTCCCAAGCCAGGGTGGTGGGAGGGCCGAGGGACTCAGCTATGCCTCCGCCCCCCAGTGACATCTGCATCCAGCCCAGCAGTGACCACCAGCCCACCACTGGAATTGTCCGGGCTTCCCAGCCAGGGTGGTAGGGAGCCAAGGGCCTCAGCCACAACCCCCCGAAGCCCACATCCAGCCCAGCCATGACCAAGCTGCCACCGGAAGCCCCCTGGGCTCCCCTGCTGGAATGAGGGGGGTGCCCCAGGACTTGACCACACCTCTTTCCTCCTCCTCCCGTTCTCTTCCCTTTCCCCGCTCTTCCTCCAACTGCTCCACAGCATCTTAGAATGTAAAATAATAGTAATAATAAATAAATATTTTTTTAAATGGAGATAACCCAAATGTTCATTAACTAGTGAATAGATAAACAAATAGTGGTATATTCATATAGTTGAATACTACTGTGAAGTAATATTGCAGAAATGAGGGTGAACACCAAAGTCTGTGCTGAGTGAATAAAAGCTAGACACAAAGGAGTACATATGATCTGATTACATTTATATGCAACTCTAGAAAAGACAAATCTAATCTGTAGAGACAACCGACAGATGGGTCTTGCCTGAGGATGTAGGGGAGGGGCAAAGGGAAGCTTTTGGGACAATGAAGACTTTTTATATTATGACTGTGGTTGTGGTGATAACATGGGTGATCAATACACATGAATATGTACATTCATCAAAACTCACTGAACTGTACACTTAAACTGTGTACATGTTATTGTGTGTAAATTACACCTCACTGAAATTGATTTTAAAGGAACATAACTTAGGCTATAACTTTCTTTTCCTTCAAAGATCAGCTAAGAGTGACTTTCTACATGAATCGTTGCTAGATTTCCACAGGCTGGGCACATGATTCTCTTTGTGTTCTTGCATCCCACAAGTTCTCAATTAATGTAGGGATCACATGCAGAGCACCTGTGCCACAATAGTCCTCAACACAATAGATACGGAATAAATGGTTTTTTAATAAGTGTTTTTAAAATGCTTCTTAGTGACAGAAAATAATTGGGAATTGATGATAAATATACATTTGGCATTTCAGAAAATAAGAATCTCATATATACAGCTAGGCAAACATGTTAACACTCTGCAAAAACAAAAAGGAATTGGAACAGAGTTGTCCTCAGAAAAAAAATAGACAGAACATCATTCAAAATCTAATAAGCTGTATGGACCATGGCAATAGGAGTTGATGTTTATGAGTGCATCTTAGCTACTCACTCCTTTCTTTGTGTCTTCTCCTTACTTACTATCTTAAGATACTCTCCTTCTTGCATGCATTAAAGAAAAAGCATATGATTATCCAATTCAATGTATCTTAATTGGGCTGGAACATTTTAAAATAGGCTATCTCACAGGTTGCTGGAAAAAAACACGGATGGGCTGCTTTGAGGCCAGTTGTTTATCCTCAGTTCATTCAACTTCATTGGATAGATCACTTGATCCAGAATATGCCACCAATTTTCATGAGACATACCGATTCTGTTTTCACTAGCTTGGGCTGTTCACAAGACTACTACTTGGTTTAGAAGCATTCCCAGAAATATGAGACTCCACAAATAAATTGCTTAGTACAAAATCATGGATAGAAAAAAGAGAGGAGGGAAGAAAATAATTTGAATTATTGTACAGTAGATTTGCCTATGATAACCTGAACAGTATAAGTAACTAATGAAAAATGGGAAAACTAAAGAATAGGTTATTCTTTCATTTGTATATAGTAGTTTAAATATATTGAGATAATGAGGTACAATAAATACATAATAATACAGTGGAACTGATCTTCAGCCATTTATCCATCACGGTTATCTATTATTAAAGGTTTGCATATAGTTGCATAGGTTTGTAACATTCTTGATCATTTTAGGGTATTATAGTTGATACTGTTTATTATTCAAGATATTATTGTAGACACTACTATGCCTTCCAAATAATTTTTTATTAATTGAATTATTATCAACATTGTTTTAGTTTTAGAAAATCAGTATGCTATGTGCATGGTGTCTATCATTCAAGGTATAGGTAATAGATGTTAATTGTAATAATATAAAACCATAACTATTTTGGGGGCAAAATGTTATGTGTTTCTTAATGTAGATATGTATATTTCCAGTAGTTGAATATTTGTATAGAAATGCGAATAAGTTGGCATAATTACTATACTACAATGAAGAAAAAAGTCAACCATAATTAAAATGGATATTCATCCTGCTGCATTTATTTCAATTGTACCACTAATATTATATTTTCTGATTTATCATTTATTAAACTTCACTTGTTTATTTTTTCTGTAGAGAGCCTGTAGAAGTGAAATAAAAGACTCTGAGCACAGCTTACACCATGCACAAAACATCTGTGATTAGTGCCACCATGCAGCTGATGGACCATAAAGCATGATGCTTTGGAAAGGCCAAATATGAAACAAAGTTGTTTTAAAATGTATCACACCACTTCACAGATTAGGAAAGTGCTAAAGTGAAATGATATTTCAAGGACGTGACAACAATTAGGCAAAATGACCTCATGAAGCATTTGTTAGGTTAAAAAAAGCAGCCCCTCATAATTTAAATTACTCATTTGACATTTTACACAAAACACAGGGGCAACCCTCATTTTTATGGGAAGAAGAACATCAACTAACTTGCACCTTTCTTTCTTGCTTCAAGATCTGGTGAATGTAAAGAACAGTCTTCGAAGTCCAACGAACTTGTCTTTAAGATTTTGACTACCCAGAACTGATTAGCTATGATATTTCTTGGAGGTCAATTAACTTCTTTGGATGTGAGCTTACAGGGTTGATATGAGAGCTGAAGAGATGATGATAGGTACATGAATATTTTCTCCAACACCCCAGAAGTGCAATATAGGAAATGGAATATTCTACTGGTTGCAATTGACGGTGATAGCATGGTATATTGCACGTGCAAGTGTTCTTCTTGTGGTTTATTTTTAAGACACAGTTAAAATTTTGGAATTCTTAGATGTTTGTTTATAGGCATCGAAAAGTAAAATTGAATCCTCCATTTAGATATTTGTCATTAATGAAGGGAAAGAAGATATTTGAAATAAAACAATAGTGATTATTATTGATTAACATGATTATAGTCACATTACATTCTTTAAAAATTCTCCAATAGAATGTTCTACTTGCATGACACATTTGTAATTTATAAATTCATTACATATATTGTTACATATTACTTTTGATATATTTCAGATGATCCTTGCTTGCCTTTTTCTCCTCTCCGTATCCTCCTGTCTTTTCTCCGGGAGACTCCAAACTCCACATGGGTAGCAGGTTCAATATCTTTCTGTCTCATGTTGATTCCTTCATTTTTTATTATTTTTATATCACTCTAATTCAGCCACATTTTTCTACAGTCATTGTATTAGTTCCTTAGGGAACTGTAACACATTACCACAATGTTTGTGTCTTAAAATGACAGAAAGATTTTCCTCATAGTTCTGGAGAGCAAAGACCCCAATCGAGTTGTTGGCAGGGGCTGCACTCTGAAGACTCGAGTGGAGAATCCTTCCTTGATCCCTCTGCTTCTGGTGGCTGTGGGCATTCCTTGGCAGGACCTTCTTTTCTTCCTGTGTGTCTCTCTTGTGTATTTCTTATAAAAACACTTGACCTTAGATTTAGGGTCCACCTGGAAAAACCAGGGTGATCTTATCTTGAGATCTTTAAGTATATCCTCAAAGACCCTTTTTCCAAATAAGGTCATATTCACAGTTTCCTGGTATTAGGATATAGAGTTACCTTTCCAGGGGCCACTATTCGACCCACTATAGTCACCAACTTTCTCATCAGCCATGGTGCTTCTTATTTGTAATGTTCCAGTAGTTTACTTCAGTCCTCTTCACAGAGATATCCAGTCACTTTTTTTCTAGCAACTCATCTTTCCTAGATTCATTCTTTCCTAGCAAGCTAAAACTATATGACCCATCAAATAAACTTTTCCTATACGAGTCCTCTCATCATGACATTGCAAATTCTTAGAAAATCCCTGACTTGAAAACAATTCAACCAACTTCTCTGATCTGCATATAGGATTCTTAGAGCTTGCTGGATTAAAGCATGCACATGAGCATACACACGCACCTCTACTTTCTTATAAATTCATGATCTTCAGTGCAACTAGGCTAATCAGTACTCTTTGGTAATCCATTTATATTTTTCTAGTTAGATCTCTTAATCTATAGAGACTTTTTCAAAAATTATATTCTAAAATCTTCTCATTCCCTTTCATCAGATGGCAATCCAAAATGAACTCTTAGACCTGACCTCTACCTTCCAGTTACATGGGAATATACATCCTTCACCTTTTACCATAACCTGTACTTTCCACCATATGGTATGTTGGGGAGCCCCAAGACCACCCCAAGTTTCCATAATTCACTAGAAGGGCTGACAAGACTCAGCCCATAGTTGGACTCCTGGATATGAGTTATTACAGAGGAAATGATACAAAACAAATTAGCAAAGGAAAAAGGAGAATGGGGCAAAGCTCAGAGGAAACCAGGCACAAGCTTCCATGAGTCCTCTGTCAGTGAAGTTACCCAAGATGCCCTTAATTCCTTTAGCATTAAGTTGTGGCAACATGTATGAAATGTTGTCTACCAGGGACACTTATTAGGGACTCGATACCAAGTGTTTTTTGTTGGGGGCTGGTCACATAGGCACCCTCTGCCTAGCATGTATCAAAATTCTAGACTCCCAGAAGGAAAGCAGATCTCCAGTATAAACTGTATTATTTTCACAAAGTTTAGGCACAATGAGCCACTCTGAATAGTTCTGGTAATGATGGGAACTCTCCTGAAATCCACATTCCCTGGGGCCAGCCAAGGGCCAACCCTGCAAGCAGAACTTTGTAAGGATTGCAATCTTAGGCCTTCCCTTTTCTGTGCAGGTGCAAGGAAGGCTTCTGCCCTCTTTCTTCAGGAGCCTATACATTTATAAATTATTCCTTTTCTTTCCTGTACTTTCCAGCTTCTACACCTAGTTCCCCTCTTTTTGTACATTCCTATTATTATTTAAGCAATCTCAGGTCTCTCACATCTTGAAAAAAAGAAAATAACAATAATTCCCTCCAACTCATGTTTTCCTCAAGCTGCCATTCTTTTCACTATTTTCACCTTTAGGCATGAAAACTTTGAAAGAATTCTCAACCCTGCATCTTTCACTTCTCACTTAATTCTCATTCATCCCACTGCTCTCTATCTTAAACAATTTACCACTGATAATCTGGGTGCTAGATAAACCCCAAACTCTGATCATTTTAATCTGTTTGCAGCAGACAAATGGTTGACATTGCATTTCCTTGAGATTGTTTTCTTTTCCTCCCACCTCTCTGGTCATTTCTCAGGCTTCTTTTCCTCTGTCAATCCTTTAAATATTTGACACAGTGCTATGTCTAAGCCCACTTTCTGCTTTATTCCGTTGGCAGGCTCGTCTTTTCTGTCCATGGATAAGATGTTGCCTTATCATTCACACGTGGGTTAGTGTAATCTCTGATTGAGTAAAAAAAAAAAAAGTAGCTAATCTAAATTTTTCAAGTGATAAAATATTTATTAGGAAGCTATTAAAATACATTTGGTAAAAGGGCATGCCCTTATATGTACATATAAAAAATATCTGTGCTAAGATCAGACATTCCCCAGCCAAATCCATTAAGTAACTGCTGCCATAGAAATTGGTCCCTGTCCATTTCTGGGATCTCATCCAGACATCTGATTAATAAGGTTCTGTTTGCCAGGCTTTGTATTAGCCCCTGGTGGAAGACACATTTAATTGCTTACACAGTATTCCTTTTCCTGTTCTCCTTACTAACAGTAGGAATTTCTGAGTGATTATGCAGTTTCTACATGTACCCCTCCCGGGGACATTGTGTGCAACAAGGTAACCCTGGAACATGATATCTATTTTGTTTAAGCCCTTAATAAACCTATCTCAAGGCCTAAACAAATGAACCCAGAATTCAGTATTTTTAAAGCTGTGCAGATGATTCTAATGTTGCTATGGTTTGAATGTGTACCCCAGATTTCATGTGTTAGAAACTTAGTCCCTAAATTCCTGTGCTGATTGGAGGTAGGGCCTAGGGAGGTAATTAAACTTAGATAAGGTCATCAGGATAGAGCCTTTATAATGGGACTGGTGGCTTTATAAGGAAAGGAAGAGAGACCTGATCTGACACACAGGTCTTGCTCTCTTGCCATGTGGTGCCTTCTGCCATGTAATGAGGTTAAGCAAGAAAATCTTACTAGAAACTGACGAGATGCAGCCACCTGACTTTGGATTACCCAGCGTCCAGAACTGTAAGAAACACATTTTTGTTTCTCCATAAATTACCCAGTCTCAGGTATTCAGTTATAGTAACAGAAAACAGACTAAGATAAAATGTCTTCTCAAAGTTAAGAACCATGGTCAAAGCTGAGCATGATGATACAGTTGCCCAGTTTCCTAGACTTCTGAATAGCTAGAAATGACAAATTTGTACAAACAAGTATAGGAGAAAAAAAAAAAAAAAGCCATCTAGACAATATTCTAGGAAAACTGTGGTTTTCTTAATGAAAACAAAATGCAAACTACTAGTACAATCCTTTCCGTTCATCTCCCTTTGTCCTTTGAATGCAGATATGATGCTTAGAACTGGAGCAGTTACCCTTAAAACATCAGTAAACAAGTATGTCTAAGGCAAACACATTAGGGATGGCAGAGCAGAAAGATAGGAAAAGCCCATGTCCCTGATTGCACTGTTATAAGCAGCTGAACCAACTATCTACCTAAAAACTTCCTGAGTAAAATACAGAAACTCTTTTCTTTAGGCCACTGTGTATTATGAGTCACATTATTAACAGCTTTGTAGAAATGTTATTTGGTTCTTATCCTGGGTTTCTTAATCAGATAGCTGTTGGTGTAAAGTCGAGAAATCCCTTATTGATTGAGACTCCCTTCTGTAACAGTGCTGCAGAAGCAGGAAAGTAACAATCAGTTGTGATCAGGTTACATAGGCAGTGACTTGTTGCAAACATACATGGCCCTTGATTCTAGTAGTGGGAACTGAAGCACCCTCCTAACTGCTAATCTATGTTGCATTGAGGGACTCTTAAAGAATCATAGAATTAGTAATAATAAAATAAGAACAATAACAATAGCCAATATTTACTGAGCATTTACATGTACCAGTTATGTGCTAAAAACTTCATATGCATTATTTCCATATAATCCTGACAACCACCCATTTTGTTACTTTCTCCATTGTAGATTTAAAGAAACAAAGGCTTAGAAAGGATAAAATTAACATGCCTAGTGTTTGACAGCTGGTAAATGCTATACAGTAGCCCCCCTTATTTGTGATTTCACTTTTCATGGTTCCAGTTACACTCAGTTAACCAAGATCTGAAAACAGGTGAGCATAGTACTAAGATATTGTGAAAGAGAGAGCACATTCATATAAATGTTATTAGAATACATTGTTTTATTATTAGTTACTATTGTTAATCTCTGACTGTGCTTAATTTATAAATTAAACTTTATCACAGGCATGTATGTATGGACAGAAAGAAATACAGTATACATAGGGTTTGTTACTATCCCCAGTTTTGGACATCCACTAGGCTCTTGGAACTTATCAGATAATTTCCTTCAGATAAGAGGGAACTACTGTATCCAGAATTTGAACCCAGATATTCTGGATTCACAGGTTGCATTCTTAATCACTAAGAAACTCTGTATTCTTATCTAGCCCAGACTTACTCCATAAGTTCTATAGCAATATACAACCATGTATTAGACACTTCCTGGAAATCTCATAGAGCATTTAAAAAATATATACATAACCCCAAAACTGGGCTGCCTCTTATTATTTTTTTAAAGGGACCTACTATCCATACACTTGTCTAAACAAGACATTTTTTCTCATCCTGTATCTCTACTATCAACTTCACATTCAATCAATCATAAAGTCACATGGGTTAATGATTTTGGTTTTTAATATGATTGTATAATGAGTCATAAAAAACATTGAGCAGATCATAATTAATATTTTTAAAATAAAATAGAACAGAAATATCAGAATAAGTAATACATAGTATTGTCTGAAACTTTTTTCCAGATACAACTATGTGTATGAACATGAATATGTGTGTGTGCATGCACATGCATACAGTGAGATATGTCATTAAATGCATTTTCTACTTTGGATTATAGTAAAAAAATTGTATAAGAACTTTGTCAATGATATCTCCTAAATAACTCTGAATCTACCTATTTCCTGTTTTTATTTAAATTTATTTCTCTTATTTCAGGATCTCCTGAATTTTTCTCAGACTTTCTGATTGTTTTCACCACCTCTGGTCTTTCCACTTGGAATCCTGCAGGGGAATTGTAGGGATTGTAGGGGAATTGCAGAAATTGTAGGGGAATTGTAGAAAAATGTAACTTTAATATACAAAGTTTTGTAACAAATGCTTGCTAAAAACATTTTAAGTAAAGCAGCTTCTAAGGGGCCATACAAAGGTCAGGCAGGCCCAAGCACACTAAACATTCCAGGAAGGGAATGACCCCCACCCGGTTCCAGGAACTAACTAGTTCCTTATCTAAAGGCCACCTGACCAGACCCCGGGGAAGATAAATGATTGAGAAATGCGCTGTTCCTTATCGAGGTACCAGCCTGCTAAAGCCCACCTGTAAATCTAAAGGTGCCACAAAATCTATGGGGGTACCAGTCTGCTAAAGTCTACCCATAAATCTAAAGGCGCCACAGATAACCAGCAACTCATCCTGTCACTAAGGTCTGTCCAGAAAAACTGTATGGTGCTTGGGTTGTAAACTCGTGGTCGCTTCTGTCCAGGAGACTAAGTGACCCCAGCATGCTGGAATAAAACTCCTCTTGCCTGATTGCAGCGGTCTCTGTCTCATGGTCTTCATGGAGTGAGCCATCCCTGCGTGTGTGGGATTTGTGCATGGTGCACGGGTCTTACAATCCATTTTCAGCATAGTGCTGATTAGTTTTCAAAAGTAAAAATCCAGCAATATTACACCCAGTATTTTTTTACACTAGCCTCAAGACTAAGTCTGAATTACTTAACATGGCATATAATATCCTTTAACTTCTAGAAATTTCTTACCTCTCCAACCTCATTTCTCACCCTCATTATATATGGTCTGGTCACAATGAACTATTTTTAGTTGACCAGATATGCTCTTCCAATCTCTGCTTTTTCAATTCAGTCCTGCTAAGTGGTAGGAAAAAGTTGATGAGCTTTATTTGTCATGTGATTATTGCATCTGTCTGGAACATTCTTTTTGTTTATCACCTCTTCCTCCTTTTATTCATTACTACTCAAAGTACTTCATGTTACTTATTTCTGTAAGCTCTTCCTTTGCATTTTTTTTTAATCTATTTACCTTCCAGGGTTTGCTAGTATCCAGAGCTCCTTACAAGCTCACATGATCATGCCTACATGAATTTTTGAAAAAGATGTTCCCTGTGTCTTCAACTCATTTAGGCACATGGCTTGGGGAGTGGACAGCATCCTTAGGCTATAAATACTCTTCACAATCACACTCACAGCCCTGATAGAATACGGTCTCCATCACAGACCTCACCACCATAACCTGCTATTGCCTGTTTACTTATCTGTATGCGCTAGTAGGCAGTAAGATTCTCAAAGGGAAAACTTATTAGCCTCTTTCATCGTCGTATCACCATCGCCTACCAAAGTTCTTGGCACATTGGTGATACTCATTCCTTCATTCAACAAGTATAAATGGAGCATCTTTTATATGCCAGCCAGTGTTCTAGGCACTGGGGATATAAGGGTGAAGAAAACAATCAATATCCATGCTTTCAGTGAGCTTACATTCTGGAAGGTGTCAAGAAAAATTGTAGTTCATGTGACTCAAGTTGAGGTTAAAAGCTGAATTCACCTAATACATATCAAAGAGCAGCTGAAGGACAGATAGTTTCCTGAGCCAAAGCATGCCTGAAGTTTTATACTGCAAGAAAAAGAAAGAGTGTGTGTCATTGTGCTTTGGCTCAGGTTTTGATTTTCTTGCTCTAAAAGTGCTGGAAACTTTCAAATTGTTTCAGTTTTGTGCCCTTTGTTTGGGATCATTGGTGCAATCTCAAAATAGTTTCTTCAGAACTATTTTGTAGGCTTGCAGGTTGTCTTCTAGGAAAGATTCAGGGGAGGGAGAAGTAGCCAAAAAAAAAATAAAGGAGAAAAGGAAAGAAGGAAAATTTTAAAAAAGGAGATGGTTGGGGTAAAAAGGGAGAGAAGGCATGCTTATATCATATCTATTTTCATTCTTTTACAAATTATAATAATTAACATTTTTCTGAGTGTTTTACAAAACCGTTTCTTTTCTGTGCTAAGTGCTTTATAAAATCTGATCATTTAGTACTTCCAACAACCCCATTAGGAGGGTTACAGATGAGAAGACTGAGTCAGAGGGAAGTTAATGAACTTGTCTAGGACTAAATATGTAGAGAGCTGCAGAAACAGGTTTTGAGAGAACCTATGTTCTTTCTCACTGTGATTAACTCTTCCTCAATAAATAATTCTTGAATAAATAAACAATGAGCACTTTTCCCTTAGAAGGTAGAAACAAACTTTCCTAAAAACCCACAGTGCTAATCAGGTATTTTACTGCCAACCTAATTTTAAGAAGCTGATCTGAGCACTGCTGCACTGAATCGACTTAGTATTCATGATTTGAGGACTTATTCCAATCTCCCTAGGATTCCTCTTTAAAAGTCTACCTAAGGAATACTAATATAAATGAGAATTATTTTATATCTTCTAGCTTAAAATGGAAAGCATAATGCTATATAAATAAAATATTATAGATAATACTTTATTAAACATAAAAGCAATTGTTCTTTTTTATTATATCACTAATAGACATGTACATTTTCTACTTGAAGAAAAAATGTTAAATGAAGTAGCGATATTTGAGTTTAATTGTAATGCAAAATATGCTCCCACATCAATAAAACGTAAGTTAATGTGTCTAGTTCTTTCTTTCCTATTCTTAGGGAGGGTCTTTCTTGAGCTACTTTGGGCTCCTTTTTAGTCTGACATGGAGACTGAGAAGAAATCATTACAGTTAATATTTAGGGTCTAGTGGCACAATGCATCCCCTGAAATTGTTATGCAATAGAGTAGAAGGTGATGAAGACTAATAGTCTGAAAACCTAAATTCTAGCTTTATTTCTGCTATTGGCTTAATACCACTTAGGCAAAACCCTTGACTTTATTTACCTCTTCTGAAAATGGAAAAATAACAACTGCTTTGCCTTTATCTCAGGATGTTGAAAAATCTTCTATTAGATGTAACAGAATCTTATATACTTTAATAAGGTATATAATTACATACCACATAAAATTATACACATGCATATAAAATTACAAAATTAGTCTCGTCTCATCTCCACTATTAGGTGCATGACTTGAGAAATGTCTTTGAATCATTTAGTATTTAGTTTTCTCATTTATAAAATAAATGTATCATCTAGATTACCACTAAGGTTATTTTGAACTGTAATTTCTTAGATATGCAAATAAGAGGACCATGTAATTTTAGTAGCAACATTGGGGCAAGAGAGTAGTTTGGTTCACTGGGCTTCCACAAGCTTCCATCTGCTGGTCTCTCTGTTCCTCACCAGGCTTCCCACTAATTTGTATCTCAATATCTTCTCATTTCAATAATCCCCCTCACATTTTAGAGTCACTCAGTGATTCTGAGGGTCAAAATCATTCAAAATGGGAAATTTGGCAGTGTCAGTTCTCTTAAGTTCTTTTAAAACTAAATTTTCTACCATAGAGAAAAACTCAATTTTTTTTTTGGTAAGGCATCAACAGCCCCTCATATGATGCTGTTGACCTAAAAAGAAACTGAGGCCAAATACATACAGCAAAGATTTATTTATCAAGTCAATATTATAATTGCAATCAGGGAGACACACAGTCAGGTGGCTTGAGAAATGCATTCTGAAAGGGCCAGGAGAGCTTAGCATTTTATAATCTCAATAGGGGGAAGAGTCAAAGGAGAGAGAAAGACAGCCCTGCCTAATTACCTCATTAAGTTTTCTATTGGTTGTCCATGACATATTCATTTGGGATTGTTACTAGGTTATATCCTGCATGCAGGGTCTAGGGTAAGAGTAGTTTTTTTGGTTATCAATGCATACACTTGTGGTATCATCTATTGCAAATTTCTAACCTTAGAATTTGAGGACCTTATAGGCCATAGTAAAAAAAAAAAAAAAAAGTTTACTTAATTCTAAAATAGATGGGAAGCAATGGGAGGGTTTTAAGTCTAGGAGTAAAGTCATTTTTGTTTTAATTTTAAAAACTTTTTTGGTTGTCATAGGACAATCAAATTATAGAGGAAGAAAAAAAGAGTAGAAATGATTTAATAATCCAGTTTAGAGTTTTTGTGGTCTGCATTAAGTGGTAAAAGAGGTTGAAAATGTGGACAGATTTGGGATATATGTTAGTAGAGTACTTGTCCGAACTTGATCTTAGATTTAATGTAAGATAATAACTAGAGAATGTTGGGCATCTCCGGCGGCCACATGGGACCCCAACAGGTTTTTCCTTTCCCTAGAGGGTTGGGGCCAAAGGGATTGCCCTTTTCTCCCCCCCCTCCCCCTGCCCTGGGATGTGGGGCGAAAAGAGTTTCCAAGAGATGGGTGAGCACACAGCTGCTCTCCCAGATAGGGAACAAACACATACACATACAGCAGGGGTTCTGTCAGGCAGTTCTGTTTATTTTAACACAAAAGATCATATTTATATGCTTAGCAGGCGGGGATTTCCAAGCTTAGGCCAATCCTTGAAAAGGTCAAATGTGCACTGTGCCTTGCCTCTCTATGCTTAGCCCTCCCCCTTAACTTTCCTTGGGCACCACCTTTTATCCGTTTAGGACATCTGTTGTTTTTGCTTAGAAAAAGGGTGTGGTCCCATAAGAGAATTGTTTAGACTGGAAAGATAGCAGTGTCATTTACAGAGAGAGGGAAGACTAAGGGATTTATATTGGCTGTATGGAGATTGAGATGCTTGTTAGATATGAAACAGAACTTTCAAGTTGGCAGTTCGAGTTCAGTCTAAAGATTGAGAGGCTGGGATGGAGAGTCATCAGTACATAAAAGGCACTTAAAGCCATTGAAACACTATGTGATTACCCAACGAGAGCACACAGATGGTGAATAGATAAAGGTTCAAGACCAAGGCATGGGGTGCCTCAAAATTTATTTTAAAGGGAAGAGGAAGAATTGGCAAAGAAGATCTAAAAAAAATTAGCCATTGTAATAAGAAGTAAAAAATCAGAATATAGGGTGACATAGTAGGTGCATTAGTTTTCTATTGGTGCTACAACATACTACTACAAATGTAGTGGCTTAAAGTCACACAGATTTATTCTCTTACATTTCTCGAGGACAGAATCTAAACTGAGTTGGCAGAGCTACATTCCTCCTGAAAGTTCTGGGGAAAAAATCTGTTTCTTAAACTTTTTCAACATCTAGAGACTTCCCACATTTACTGGTTAATGGCCCTAAGATAACCTGCCCTCCGCTTTCATTCACCATTACATCTTCTCTGACTCTGACTCTCCTGTATCCCGCTCAAAAGGACTCTTGAAATTACATCGGTCCTACCTAAATAATCCAGAATAATCTTCTCATCTCGAGATCCTTATCTTAATCCCATCTGCAAAGTCATTTTTTCATGTGAATTAACAAGTTCTAAGATATTCACAAATTCTTAGATTAGGACATGTACATCTTTAATGAGGGTGGGGGGAGGACATTATTCAGTTTATGATAATATCTGAGAAATTCAAGTGCATCATAAAGAGAAACTGTGGACTACTGTGTTAAATATTGCAGAGGTGTTGAGTGAAATGAAGACAGAGAAACAACTTTTGAATTTGGCAATTTGGGGGTCCTTGGTAAATTCGATAATTACTTTTCCAGCGCTAGATTAAAATAGGTTAAAGAATAATTGGGAAATGAAAGTAAAGACAATAAGTACAAAAAAATTTTTAAGGTTAGAGCACGGTGTTGGTAACACCAAGTTCAAGGGTTTGGATCCCCATACCGGCCAGCAGCCAAAAAAATTAAGATGATTTGTTAGAAAAGCAAATAGAGAAATAGTGACAGGGAGCAAAAGTGAAGTTAATGGAAAGCCTGTTCTGCAGATGAAAGTTAACAGATGTTCTTTGTGTGCAAATATACATGATCTAATAAAGAAGAAATGTTTTGTGATGTGAAAGAAGAATAGATAAATGCAAATAAGGGACATCCGTGAGAAGGAAAGAAAAGAAGGGTCAAGGGCACAACTAGGTAACTGAAGAGGTTAATTTTTAAAGATCAGAGGCACTTCACTTCTCTTATCTATAAAAGAGACAGGGCGGACAGGAAACCTTTACAGATGCGGAAACCTGAGAATTTGGGGGTTGGAGGATGAGTGCATCCCTTTTACGTGCTTTCTCTTTTCTCAGTTCTCAATCACTTTGAAGATGATGCCTTCAGCTGGGGTTTCCAAGGTGGATTTAGTTCTGGGGAGAAAGCACGTGTACCAGATCAGCACGCTCAAATATTGCATGGGGAATTACGTAAGCTTGCTGAGCTGTGTACTGTGTGCCCATTTGAGTGTATGGCCATTATTGTAAAGTTAAACAAGTCAGTATAGCTATATGATTTTTCTCCTCCAATATTCGGTTTCCTGTATGCAGGCACTAATATATTGGATCATCAGATTTAGCTATAGTTGGCTTCTGAATTGAAGAGCATTATGGAAGAAAAATGGGGAAAATAAGTTGATGGGTTTTCATGGATAAATAGTGCCAATATCCATTTGTTGATCAAGCCCCACATCTAATCCGTAGTGAAGCCCCATCACTATATTCCGAATAAAGCTCAAATTCATTCTCTTCTCCCTGGCTGCCTTCTGTCACCACACACCTTCTTATTCCAGCGCAGTATTAACTTTCAAATGGATTACTTGAATAGTGCTTCAACCTTTTTTTTCTCTCATCCATTTTCCATTGTAGACAAAACAGAAATAAACTAAAAACTTCACCCTGTCCACCTCTTATGCCTACCATAAAATGCCTCAAATTATTTGCCATTGCAATTAGTATACAGACAAAAACATTTTCATGTGCTTTTAATGCTCTACATAGTTTGGTCTCTTGCTATCGTGCTGTCCCTCTCTTCCCCTATCTCAGCATTCCCACCACTCTGAAAGTCCTTTAGTTCCTCAAATAGTCCACGTGGTCAAGGCCTTAATGATATTGTCTCTTTCAGAAACACAATTTATTTCTCTCTTTGCCTAGCAAACTCTTACTCAGTTCTCAGATCTCAGCTGTACCTTGACAGCCTAACAGAAGACATCTCTGACTTTGCACATTGCGCTATTGTGATAAAATAAGAAATATATTTTTGGCCTTTGTCCGTGGTTCCTGGCACAAAAGATTTTCAAACTCTTGGAATTCCCTGAGTAATAGATGTGAGAGGACCAGCTTTTGTTATTCATAATAAGCCCCTTTCAACCATACCTGAGTTTATGCTAATGTGAGGACTCTGGGTGGGCCGCCCCTATTAGATAGCTTCAGGATGGGAACTGGTTGTCAGAGGAACCATATATGTCATTAGAAAGAATTTTAGCTCCATCCCAGATCTCCAGGGAGGAGGAGCAAGGTGCTAGAGATTGAGTTAATCATCTATGGCCAATGCTTTAATCAATCATACCAGTGTAATGGAATCTTTATAAAAATCCTATAGGAGGGGGCCAGAGAGCTTCCATGGTAATAAACACATTGGAATGCTGGAATGATAGTGTGCCCAGACAGGGCATGGAAGCTCTGCACACCCCCCACCCCCACATTTTGCCCTAAGCATCTTTTCCTCTTGGTTGTTCCTGAGTTGCTTTCTTTTTAATACTGTAAATCACTAAATTCAAGTAAAGTATTTTCCTGAGTTTTGTGAGATATTCTGGCAAATTATGAAATCTAAGAAGAGGGTTGTGGGAACTCCCCCCCCCCCCCATTTATAGCCAATCAGACAGTCAGGCAGAAGTACAGGAGGCCCAGACTTGAAACTGGCATCTGAAGTTGAAGCTGTGCTGCGCTGAGTTCTTAACCTGTAGAGTCTGCACTAATTCAGGTAGTTAGTGTCAGAACTGAATTAAACTGTAGGACACCCAGTTGATGTCTGGAGAGTTGAAGAATTGGCTTGTATGAGAAAACACACACACACACACACACACACACACACACATTTAATGTCAGAAGTGCTGAGAGTAAAAACAGATCATGCCAGTAGTGCACCTAAATCAGGACCCTGAACCCAGTGATCATTTACCTCAAAACTATTGAGGGGGCTTAAAATTTTATAAAAAGGTTTGTATTATCTTTTAATTTAATTTCCCCATGAACATTTTGAAGTACCCATGTATAACTCTTCTTTCAACCAGCAGTAGAATTTTGCCACACTAGTTTGTACATAAATAGTTTCTGAATCTAAGTGTTGTTTTAAATAGCATACAATAACACTTTTGGCCTATAGAATGTACCAAAAATTAAGAACAGTTGTTGCTTAAAATTTTCAAGAAAAAAATAACATTGATTTTATACCTAAATTGAGAGGAAGAGCCACAAAATTTTTTTCCCAGTATAAATAATCAGAAACATAATTTCAATAGATAAAGTATAAACTTTAATATCATTTATATTGCATAAATCTACTTATATATACAGACATGGATATATTTGTATAAAGGTATACATAGTTGCATGTGTGTATATATGTATGCATATACATATGTAAATCATGTGTGTGTGCAATCAGATTATTTAGCAATATGCCTGGGTCACATGATTTGTTCTTAATAACTAGTGTTATATGATTTACTGTGAAAGAAGGCTTGACAGTGAAAAGAATTTCATGAATATTTATTCCAATTCTGCTTCTAAAGACTTCCATTTATTCTGAGCTGTATAGGATTCCTGATTTTTTACGAGGACGATCTTCCAGCATCTCCTTAAGGGGCTACATTGTCATTCCACATCACAATCTCAACCCATGTGCTCCTTGCCTTGTGGGTATTGCACAGCCAGATTGCAATACCCTATAGCATTCTGGAGATCCTAATCCGTTAATCAATTTATGTTTATAAATATGTAACAGACTTCATGTCATATCACCAAATGTATTTGAAACAAGTCAAAATGAAATGTTTAATGGATGCTCAATTAAAAGGATACCCTATTTCTTAAATATTTGTTTTAATTTCACCACTGCAATTATAATAAAAATCAGTATGAAATTAGTTACATCTGTAAAAGAAAATTGTCATAGCTTTTTTTTTTCTTTTTTCTTAGCTCTCAGTATGAGTCAATTGCTCTCAATGATGTTTTGATATTTGGTTTGGTTTGGGCTGGTTTTTGAAGGAATGGCTCATTATCAGGTGATGAGGACGCCTCATAGTCAGCATTCAATAGAGTTGACATCCAGAAATCAGAAATAGGGATCCCTCTGAGAGACTACGTTCTACTTAGTACTTGATCAAGACAGAGAAAAGACACTGGAGAAAGAGAGTATGGACAGGGAGGAGGGAGGGGAGGGGGGACAAGGGAGAGGGGGGAGGGGGAGAAGGGAAGGAGGAGAGAAGGAGGAGGGAGGGGGGATGGGGAGGGGAGGGGAGGAGGGGAGGAGGAGGGGGGAGGGGAGAAGGAGGAGGGAGAAGAGGGGGAGGTGAGGGGGAGAGGGGAGGAGGGGGAGAGGGGAGGGGGAGAGGGGAGGGGAGGGGGAGAGGGGAGGGGAGGGGGAGAGGGGAAGGGGAGGGGGAGGAAAGGAAAAAGAGAGGGACACAGGAAGGTGAAGACAAAGGGGAGAAGAAAGGAAGGCAGCAAACAGGCATGTTTTCTAGATTATAACTTGCAAAGGCATTAACTATGCAGGGTTTATATTTTGCTTTTACTCTAAGTCTTTAGCTCTTTGCCGAGAACTAACAGGCAGTAAAGAAATGATTGCTGACAAGAACACGACAAATACCCTTCAAAGCTGTATTAGTCTGTTTTGTGTTGCTACAACAGAACACCTGAGAGTAATTTATAAAGAACAGAAGTTTATTTGGCTTATGATTCTGGGACAGCTGCATCTGGCACAGACCTCAGGCTGCATCTACTCATGGAAAGTGGCAGGTAGCCGGTGGGTATGAGCAGATCACATGGGGAGAGGAAGCAAGAGAGAGACAAAGGGGAGGTGCCAAGGTCTTTTAAATTACCAGCTCTCCTGGGAACTAAAAACTAATAAAGTGAGAACTCACTCACTACCCCCACTCCCAAGGACAGCATTAATCCATTCATGAGGGATCCAACCCCATGATGCAAACAGCTCCCAATGCTGCCACATTGGGGATCAGATTTTCACATGAGTTTTGGAGGGACAATATCCAAACTCTGTCAGGGGTTAGAAGAAGTGCCCCTTTTTCTTGATATCAAGGGAGATTTTCTTTTCCCATTACCTGTTGCTAACCTTATCACTGAGTGTTTTTCCACTATATTATTTTAATTTCTGTATAACAGAGTACCCCAAGTTTTAGTATCTGAAGACAACACATATGTATTATCTCATAGTTTCTGAGAGTCAAGATATCGGGTGTGGCTTTAGCTGGGTGATAAGGCTTAGGGTCTCTCACGTGGTTGCAATCAAGCTGCTGGCCAGGAGTGAGGTCATCTGAAAGCTTGCCTAGATCTGGAGGATCTGCCTCCAATCTCACATCTGCTATGGCTGTTTGCAGGAGGCTTTAGTCCCTTTCCATGTGGATTTTTCCATATGTTTCTTACAACATGGTATCTGGTTCTCTTGAAAATAAGTAATCAAACGGTGAGATATAGGAAAAGAGAAATTGACCAATAGAGAAGCCCAGAATCTCCAGTAAACTCATCTCAGAAATGACATTTTATCACCTCTGCTGTATTCTGTTGGCCACACAGAAAACACTAGAACATGATACAGTGTGGGAAGGGAAATGATCAGGAGTTATATTGGATGTTGGCTACCACATCACGCTTTTTACCCCTCTATGATTCATCGCTGTTCCACATGCAAAAGGTGCTCACCCTTCCCAACACATCTAAAAGTCTTATCCCATTACAGTATGAGCTGGAAATTTAAACTCTTGAGATCTATATTAGGTTCCATTGATCTATAGACAAGTAGACAAAAAACACACCCACAGACCTCTTCTAGTTAAGGCCTTCTCTACCTTAAGCTTCTCCTGAGGGACCATGCTCTTAAACTTTTCACAAACTTTGTTGTTCGATTGAGAAGATCTGTGAGTTGTTACCCTATGTTTTTTAGAGGGAGTTTTGTCTAACTGAACAATAGTCTGAAATATCACTGTTGATTATCCTAGAGTATTAACAAAGAATTTTACAGTGATTTTTTGCTTTTATACGTAGACCATAATTTTCATATAGTGCCCTGGGTTTGATCTTTGCTCAAAAGGCAATTCTTAATTTTAGCATTGTTTGCCATCAAGAGAGGCTGAGAGTTTTCAAAATCTTAACTCCCAGCTCTTTCATGTTTAAAAGAACTTCCTTTAGATTATCTCTCTATTCTCGCATTTTCCTATAAATACCAGGAAGAAAGTGGGCAGCACCTTCACACTCTGGCTAGGAATGTTCTTAGCTAGATCACTCAGTTTGTTGGATATTAATTCTACTTTCTCCATTATTGCAAACAAGAATGTTGCTAACTTTTCTGCCGTCACATAAAAGGAATTTCCTTACTTCCACTTTTTAAGCAGGTTTTCCTCCTATTCTTTAAGTTCTCATTGGCAGCTTTCTTAGTGTCCAAAATTCTTCTAATGGTCTGTTCAAGGCAATTTATACTTTCATTAACACTTCTCTCAAAGTCCTCCCAGCTACAGTCCAATGAACATTTCCAACATTGCTCCCACTTTAAGATATTTTTTTACAATAGCACCGTACTTCCAGGTATTAAAATTTGTATTAGTAATTTATTGCTGAATAACAAATTGCATCAAATTTTAGCATCTGAAGACAAAAAGCATATATTATCTGTATTAGTATTCTAGGACTGCTGTAACAAATTACCACAGACAGGGTGGCTTAAGACAACAGCAATCTCTAACAGTTCTTGAGGCTAGAAATCCAAGATCAAGATATCAGCAGTACTGATTCCGTCTGTAAGCTCTAAGGAAGAATCCAATGCCTCGCTTCTAGCCTCTGGTGTCTTCTGCAATAGTTATTCTGTGGCTTGCAGTCTCATCATTTCAGTCTCTGCCTCCATGTTCACATTGCCTTCTTCTAGCACGTCCTCTATTTCTCTCTTTTCTAATAAGGATTCGTCATTGAATTTAGGGCTCACCCTAATCAAGGATGACCTCATCTCAAGATTCTCAATTACATCTTCAAAGACCTTTTTTCCAAATTATGTCATATTTATAGGTTCCAGGAATATATCTTTTTGGAGCCACCACTAAACCCACTGCATTGTCTCACTAAGTTTCTGAGGGTCAGGAATTGACGTATGTTTTAGCCGGGTATTTCTGGCTTAGGACCTTTCATGAGTCAGAAAAGCTTTGGCTGGGACGGAAGTTATCTGAAGGATTGAGTGGGGCTCAAGATGGGCTTTCAAGCTGACACATGTAACTGTTAGAAGGAGGCTACATTTGCTCACCATGTGGGTATCTCCAGCGGGGTACTTATGGCATAGCAGCCAGTTTTACCTACATAAAGAATTTCCAGAGAGAGAGAAAGAGAGAGACTAAGAAGGTAGTCATCAGTGCTTTCTATAACCTAACCTCAGGAGTGACATGCCATCACTTCTGAGATATTCTACGAGGGTACTTCAAAAGGTCATGGAAAGATTTATACTATCTTTTAACTTTTATTTTTCCATGAACCTTTTGATGTACCCTCATATGGTCACTCCAACACCCATCACTGGCACAGTGTGGGAGGAGACACAACATACATATGAATATCAGGAAGGGGAAGTCTTTGGGGGCTACCAAACCCATTCTTGTGCTCATTCCAGAGTGTCTCAATTTTCCCTGCTATTGTTTTAGAACAATCCAAATATTCTGACAAGTAATGGCATAATTATCAAGGTTCAAGATACTGAACAAGTGAGGGAAAACCTAAAATGCTTGAAGCCAGTCAGCACTCTGAGAAGTGATTTAACAGCATCTTATATAGTGCTTGACCAATAGTAACTACTGAATAAATGTTAACACACGGCATGGTCCCCCCCCCAAACTTCCCTGTCCGACTTACCAAAATCCCACCTTCTATCAGCCCCGTTTCCAATGACACAGTATATTAGACATTGTTCATTTAGATGGCATAAAGAGAAATTGGCATTAAGCCTGAGGTTGTCTCTAAAATAAAGCTAATTCTTAATTAAAATTACTGTGGATCAAAGAATCAAAAATATTAACATCTGCATCTATATTTTTTCTTTCTATGATTATAAAAGCTATATATGTATATGATCATATGATAAAGGAGATACATAAAAATATATCTACATCAATCTATATCTAATCTGTGTTTATCTACCTACTTATCTAAATGGAAGATAATAAGAAATATTTTGTGAATGGAAAGTATCTAGTCCACAAAACTCAACCTGGGAATAAAAAAAGGAACAAACAGTGTGTAATAGTCAAAGTAATGAAAATGAAAAGGTGAGTGTATATGGTTAACAGCCTAATTGAATTCCACAAAATATACCTCAGATCTTTATGATGTCTATGATACTATTGTAACTTGAATTCACAGTTTCTCATTAATGTTTGTTTTAGATCCTTTCTCTTTCTATTTGTCTGAGTAGAACACACCCATGCGTGCGCGCACACACACACACACACACACACACACACACACACACATACACTCTATACTACAACTTAACAGAACTGAACATTTCTGATTACTTTTTTAGATTTTAAGAAAGTAGAAATCGAGCTGCGAGACATCATTCTAGCCTTCCGTTAATCAATTTGGAGAAAGGAAACTGAGAGGAAGGCAGGTCATTCTTTGACATTGATGGGGGGATAGTTTCTTTAGGGTTCAAGCTGAAAAAAATCATTCTTTTTTAGAATCAACATTTGAGGAGATTTTTCTGCTGTAGCTCTTTATTCATGAATTTCTTTGAGATTCTGGCATCGCCCTAACTACACCAAGTCCTAATATGTTATCTTTCTAATCGAGCTCTTGGTGACAATAGCAATGTTTTGGGTGAGACCAAGTCCTTATTCTAATAATCTAGCAGGTGACGAATTGCATGGAGAAAGGAGTTACAGCAGGAGGAGTTATTTACATTCCACCCAAGAAAAACAAACATTTCCCATTGGCATAGTTATTTTTATTGCTGAGAGTCACTACACTATTATTGCTCTATTTTGGTTCCTCTGTAGTTTTAATGAGGCATATTTTAGTATAAATATTAAGAATTATAAGAATTTCAAATAAAATGGAAATTTTGTCCAAAAGAATAAAAGTAGAAATAGGAAAACAAAGAAGGAGAAAGAAGGAAGGGAAGCAGAAAGAAAAATAATTTCAATTTTCAAGCTCCTTACAAAAGTATAGCATTGCATGTTACATTCTTTAAATTTTTTAACTAGTGCAGAAAATGGGCAGAATGGAAATCACTTTCTATATCTCTTTATTATGCAAGGACTCAATCAATTAAATAAATGATGGCAATCAACCTAGTTACTTTTTAAGACCTCTGTACTTATTCAGATACTTGTCTGAGATAGAAAGGTTAAATACATGTTGAAAGCCAAAATAAAACATAAGATATATGCAGATTTCTTATGTGTATAATATATTGTTGTGATACATGATTACAAATTTCTTCTTCTAGGTTGAATTTTTATTTCCCTGTTTGAATATCGAGAAATAGTCTTTACACTTTAAATGCACTACAGAAATCAGAAAAGGAGGCATATATAACATGGCTTTCTTATTAATGGCTGTGTATTGCTAGGGCTAGGGCTCACAGACCTCTCAAGCCCATTGTCCAGACTGGGTCACAAACCCTTCACACGCAGATCCATGAGCAAGGTAGGAGGAAAAGATTCTGGGAGCCGTGGGTAAAAAAATTAATAGGCTTTATTCAGAGCTAGGAGCAATCACATTAGTGGCCTCCTGGAGCATCCCAAGAAGCGCCGTGTATCAGAGCCACTCATCCTTTATACTTAGGTCCATAACCCAGGACACCTGGGTGCACATACACAATTCCATTATACAATAACCAAGGAACACCTGGGCGCATGTGCATATTTACATCAAATACTCGGCAAGATTCTGAACATCTGAGGGGCCCTGACCATTTTCACTTTCTCTACAGGCTGTCTTTAAAACTCTTAAAGAATTGATGAATAAATAGGAATAAAGTCAAGTTTATTTCATAGGATTTCATTTTCTATCCCAAATTAATAATCCTGGGATATTCTCTTTAAGTAAAACAATGAAAGTAGCGTAAATAGCTGTTCCCATAAATAGAATATAATTGAAAAAAATGATATAGAAAAGAGGATGAGGAGATAAAATTCTAAAACTGGAAGTAATAATCTACAGTTTGGAAGGGAGCTCCTGGGTTGAGGAAGAAAATAAGATACACAGTTGAGGGGAAAGTTAAGCCCAAGGAAAAGGCATAGACCCTGCTCCCCACACTAAAGATACATAATGAGTCATTCATCAGAAGCTTAATTCTGAGTCTTACCATCTTTTCTCCTTGAATGGGGAATCAAGTTTTCCCTTTCTTGGATCCCCACTCTTTCCACCTGAAGAAAATGAGAGACCTGAATTCAGAGTGGAAACAATTTATTTAAGTCTCATTGTCTATGAGAGAAATGAAGGCTGGGTGGAAATGAATTCTGAAAGAAATCCAAATAATATAATAATTATAATGTAACTATATACAATCGTAATGGATTGGATTAATAAGTAAACCTATGAAGTAGTTGTGGAAAAAGCATAGCAGGATAAAGGTAGCGAAGCAACATCTAGGCTCATTAATTTTTTTCATGTTTTATACCAGGAAAACAATAGAAAACTCTTTCTGTTCTAATATCAATAGTTACTTAAGACAGTGTTCAATATATCATTTAAAGTAATAAACAAATCTGGCAGAAGAACTAAAACAAGTTGTATACTTTTGATGTAATAGAAGAAGAAAAAATAAGGAAAGAGCATGTTAATTAATGGAAAACAAACTAAGATGACAGAATCAAATCAAACACACATTTGAAAAGTTCACTTATAAATAAACAAAAACAGCAACAACAATTTGGCTTCATGCTGCAGAACAGAAATATATAAATCAAACTGACACAGGAAGCTTGAAAGCAAAAAGATGGGCACACAACACTCCAAATGAGTTCACTCAAAAGAACAAAAAAAAAATTAGGATTAGGTAATATAAAATTAACACTAATAGCAAAATAAATAATGAAGTTAAAAACGATAAAGATGTTTAAAAATGATAAACGAAGAAATTCTCAGTAACATCAAAATGTCTCAAAATTAAGACACAAAATTATATCAACACTTATAAACTGCTGATAGATGTAAGACTGATTTTCTAAAAATAATGGAAAAAATGTATACAATATTTTATTGTTTAGAATGTAAGGTATTTTTTAAGCATGAATTCAAAACCAGAAGGCCAAAAGATGTTTAAACTACTTGTAAAATAACCTTACATTTTATAAGAATCCAATGAAATTTTTCACTTCTTTGATTAGCAAAGATTCAAATGTTTGAAATGATTTACCATTGCTGAGAGTACGGGGAAACAGGAACCCACACATTACTGAGATGTTATAAGTGGTTGCAACTTTCTGGAGGACTATTTGCCAGTATTAGCAGTTTTAGTTCTTGGAATTCACCCACCACTCTACTCAACTGGGGTGGGCTGAATAACGGTCTCCCAAGACATTCACATTCTAATTCCTGGAATCTGTGAATGCTAGTTTACTGGGAAATAGAAACTTTGCAGGTGTAATTAAATTAAAGAATCTTGAGATGAGAGATTATCCTGTATTGTCTGGATGGGCTCTAAATTTAACCACAAGTATCTTTATAACATAAAGGCAAAAGAGATTTGTCTAAAGAACTGGAGAAGGCAATGTGACTCTGAAGGCAGAGATTGGAGTGATGTAGCCACAATTTAAGGAATTTTCCTCCAGAAGCTGAAAAAGGAAGGCAATAGAGTCTCCTCCAGAACCACTGAAAGGAGCAAAGCTCTGCTGATGCCTTGATTTCAGTCCCACAAGAACCAGTTCAAACTTCTGGCCTCCAGAACTGCAAGAGAATAACTTTCGGTGGTTTTTAGCTACTAAATTTGTGATAATCTGTTACAGCACTAAGTGGAAAGTAATATATCATCCAAAACCTTATAGATCTGAAAGCAAAACTTCTTATTGAGGCATTTTTCTTATGAAAAAAAATTCAGAAAGAGAAATACCGCACATCCTCATTCATAAATCAGATGAAAGGGAAAAAGTGAGAAAGACCGCAGTAAGGCATTAAGCTTTTGGAGGGAGAGAACAGACCTATGGTTACCAGAGGTGGGAAAGGGGAAAGGAGACAGGGATTGGGAAGGAATTGGGTAAGGGACACAAAGAAAAATTATGATTTTTAAATAATGGACATGATAATAATATTGATTTAATCATCACATATCGTACACAAATGCTGACAATCAACTCTGTTACCCCATAAATATGTATAATAAACTATATGTTTCAATTAAAAAAATAAATTCTAAAAAAATTTCTAAAAAAACTAAATATCAACCAAAAAAAATTTCTAGAAAAGCCCCTAAATATCAATCAAGAAGAAATCAATGAAATAGAAAACAAAAAAACCCAGAATATCAGTGAAATCAAAAGCTGGCTTCTTTAAATGACCAGTGAAATTGATAAAACTCTAGACAGGTCAATCAGGAAAAAAAAAGTAATAAGACATAAATTATCAATATTAAGAGTTAGAGATATAACATTACTACAGAATTTACTGATATTAAAAGAATAATAAGGGAATGCTATAAACAAATTTGTTAAAATAAATTTAACCACTTAGATGAAATGGACCAATTCTCTGGAAGGTAAGTATTGTCAAACCTCACTCATGAAAAAATAGATTCTCTGAGTTAGCACTTATTATTACTTATTAAAGTAACTGAAATTAAATTAACAACAAAAACTTTCCCTAAAAGAAAATTCTAGGTACTGATCGCAGATAGTTTTACTGATGAATTTGTGCCAAATATTTAATAAAGAAATATTATTACCAGTTTCACATAAACTTTTCCAAAAAATAAAATAACTTTCTGAGTATTGTACTCATGTATTAAGACCTTTCCCCACTCCCACCCCAGATGATAAAAATGTAATTTCTCCAAGCCATATGTGAACTTTGGGAATTGTTTGGCCTGCTGGGTTTGATGATGGTTTCTCTAGTCCTGTGGCGGTTCCCACCGCAGATGCACAGATTAGCGTTCAGCCAGAAACGTGAAGGATCCCTTTGCAATTCTCTAAAGTTTTCTTTCTTTGCAGCTCTCTCTTCCCCGAACTAGACACTTAGCATCTCTAAACTCCAGTCTAGGTCTCCATAACTCAGCAGAACTTTTGGACTTCTGTTGGAGTTTCCTCCCTGTGCTGTGACCTGGAACCTCTAGCCAGTGCACTACTGCAATCAGCGATCTCCCCTAGCCTATTTCCCATTTCTCAGAGAGCACAGTCCTATGAAGTGTATTGTCCAATGTCCATAAGAATGTTGTTTAATATCTTTTCTCTACTTTTCTAGTTGCTTGCAGAAGGAGTTCAATTCCCATAGCAGTTAATCCTTCACGGGTCAAAGCAGAAATTTCATCACATTTTAAGAAATTAGTGTTGGAGAATGATAAAAGGTACGTGACCCTTTCACTTAGTTTGGTGTGGATTAAAAAAAAAAATACTTTTGAGTATCTAGTGTCAAAATTCTAGGGAATAAGTAATATTGACATGTGAGGGTACTTCAAAAAGTTCATAGAAACATAGAATTAAAAGATAATATTAATCTTTCCATGAACTTTTTGAAGTACCCTCATAATGAAAGTGCATAGCAAAGCTGAGCTTGTTGAGAAAGGCCCTGTTGACAATTATCCAAATGCTTTTACTAGACTAAAGACTATCTGAATTTATTATTAAAATTTCCAATGAGAAACCTTTCATAAAGCACTATGATCGAATCTTGTGCTAACGAAATATCTATTTTTATATATATTAATGTTTCCTACTAAAGAATGTTAATGTTAAAATTATCAAATGTTTGATCAAAGGAACAAACACAACAAATATTTTCAGATGCTGTGTTATGGCTACAGGCTCTATATATTTGATTATACCCTGGATTAAAATGTATATTAAAAATGTAAAGGAGAAATACAAGCTTTTGAAGGGTAGTGTTCTCACAGTGCTAATTTTTTAAGCATTTTATATCTATTGTACTGACTAAATGAGTTGCGTTGTTTTGTCACTCAAAGCTGTAACTTATATTCTATTTATCTTCCGAAGAAAATTTTCTGTGCCAAATGTCTTTTACAGATGGCCCTAAGTTACAAACAGCAGTCGTAAATACTCACAGTCACAAGGGGCACAGTGAGGTTTTGTTTCTACGAGAATGCCGTCTTGGGATCACTTGTTAATAGAAAAGACATTTTTTATACATTTCAAAATACCAAGTGACAGAATGATTTTGATTTAAAACTCATTTTTTAAACATATGTATGTATGTTTCTAATCACTTTATCTGTATACATAATTCTTCTGGGGTATTTAATAACATATCCTATATATTATACCATTCCACCTATAAACACTTCAGTTTGCATTTCTAACAGATTTTTTTTAAAAAAATAAAAACCACAGTAACATTTCCACACCTAGCAAAAATTAACAAATTCTTAATGTAATCTGGTGGTACATTTTCCCTAATTATTTATTTAAATGTCATTTTTTCCCCCCCAAAATATGGTTCACTTATGGCATTTGTTGATATTTCTAACAATGTCTGCATTTGGGCTGAGGGTGGGGGAGAGAAATTTGGGTCCTTGCTTTAAGAACTTAGCATATGTATCTTGAAAATCATTCTATTTCATACAACAAGAAGCTTCCTTGTTATTTTTATTTTTTATTTTTTGAAACCACTTCAATGAATATGTTTGACATATAAAAAACTGTGTATATTTAACTTATGTATGTGGATGAGTTTGGGGTTAAGTATATACCCATGAAACCATCACAGCCATAAAGGCCATAAACATATCCATCATGTCCCAAAGATTCCTCCCACCCCATTTGTGATTATTATTATTATTACTGGGGTGTGTGTATATGTGTAGTTAGAACGCAATATAAGGTCTACACTGTCAGCATATTGTAATTTTTCAATACAATATTGTTAACTGTCATCACTATGCTGTATAGTAGTAGTTCTCCAAAGCTTATTCATCTGTGTGACTGATTTCAATTTCTCTGGATATATATCCAGAACTGGGATTGCTGGATCATATGGTAGTTATACTTGTAATTTTTCGAGGAAACTTCATACCATTTTTCATAATTGCACCTATTTGCATTCCCAGTAACAGTGTACAAGGCTTCCCTTGTTTCCCGCAACATAGTTAATTCTTGTTATCTTGTTTTCTTAGGTAGCCATCTTAACAGGGCTGAGCTGATATCTCATTGGGGTTTTGATTTGAATTTCCCTCATGATTAATGATGCTGCGCACTTTTTCATATACCTGTGAGCCATTGGTATTTTCTTCTCAGGAGAAATGTTTGTTCAGGTCCTCTGCCCAAATTTTAATTGGGTTATTTTCTCCATTTGTTTATTTATTTATTTTACTACTGAGTTGCAGGAGTTCCTTATATATTTTTGGATATTAACACCTTAGCAGATATATGGTTTGCAGACATTTTATTGTGTTCCACAAGTTGCCTTTTTGTTGATTGTTTCTTTTGCTGTGCAGAACTTTGAGTCTGATGTCGTTCCACTTGTTAATTTCTAGTTTTATTGCCTGTACTTTTACTGTCATATCCAAAAAATCATTGCCAAGACCAATGTCAGGGAACTTATTTCTTATGTTTTCTTCAGGAATTTTTGTTTTCAGGTCTTATAAATAAATCTTTAATCCATTTTTAAATTGATTTTTGTCTATGTCATAATGTAAGGGTTTATTTTTTTCTTTTTCTTTTTTTTTTTTTTTTACATGTGGATATCCAGTTTTCCCAACATTTACTGAAGGGACTCTCTTCCCCTGTGTGTATTCTTGATGCCCTCATCAAAAATTAGTTGACTATATATGTATGGGTTTTTTTTTTCTGGGCTTTCTACTCTGTCCTATTGGTCTATGTATTTGTTTTCATACAGTACCATACTGTTTTGAATCCTATAAATACTATACCTATGTCATATAATTTAAAATCAGGAAGTGTGATGCCTCCAGCTTTGTTCTTTTTGTTCAAGATTGCTTTGTCTATTTGGGCTCTTTTGCAGTTCCCTATGAATTTTAGATTGAGACGAAGTATAGTTTCAGGAAAGAGGAAAAACATTAAAGGAGAAGAGCAGCAGTGGTAATTTAGGGCAGCATCAGAGGTTTCGTGGAGGATGAACAGGCTACAGTGTAGGGGTATTCTTGGGAGAAATTGAGGAATATTACTAGTTCATTATACAGAGGAAAAGGAGAAGAGAAGAGAGGGTAGGAGGAATAAAGCACGTACAGAAATTAGTCTTGAGGCTCTAATCATGTTGGGTCTCATGGGAGCACCACTTGCAGATTTTCTCTCCACACAAATGTACATTGAAGAGAATCCATGATTTCATGTTTCAAAGAAAACATTTTGAAATGTTAATCTTTGTTTTCTTGGCATTCACTTATTATGAAGAGAATTAGTCTTACAAGAGCAGAAATTTAATGAGAAAAATATGTAGTATTCTACTTTTTACTTCCAAAATAGTCTCTTGAATTCTGCATCATAAAAAAAATTTGAAATCCATTTTTGTTTTATTTTGCAAAAGCAAGATAAAATTTAGAGAATAGGTTATTTTAAAAATGGTGGAATGTAAATATTTAACAAATTGCAAAGAAACTGGAGGAAAACTCAAGCTGACCCACCCCCTCTGGATAGCAAACAAATTTCATGTAAGTTGGGAGGAAAAGAAAACTGAATGGGGTGTGAACATGCAAAAGGCAGGGAAGGCCCAAGACAAGGAAATGGGAACAGGGAGATCCTGAAAGAGAAAATTTGAGAAAACTAACGTGGGAAATTGTGGACAGCAAAATCTGTTAAACTATATGCAGCATCCATATAACAAAATCAGCAGCAAGGCATGGTGCAGAACCGTCAAGCACCAGGCCCAGGTACCAACACAGAGGACAAGCTGATGGAGGCAGAGTCACTATCATCATTCCAGTGACCATCACATGTCACCTCTGTTGGCACTAACTATTCTCATTACTGTTTGATGAGACTTCTCTGTACTGTTTCCTAGTATCACCAGTGGATTTTCCTGAAGTGAAATCTACTCATGCCTGAAGACTTGGCTGAGATTAAGTGAATTGCTCCAAGTGGAAATTCCCTTCTTAATAGTCCCACAGCCTTGAGAAAGAATCTAAGTTCCACGATACTCAAAGAGGTTGTGGCTGTATGGGGAGGAAAGGTCCTCAGCAGTCCCTGCAGTTGGGTAATATTGGACAATGGTAAATCTCCTCCAATTACAAATGTGAATCAGTTACTGATAGGCCAGTATGTCACTCCCCACCAGCCTCTATGGATCCCTGTTCACCTCTTTTCTGCCACAAACATTCATGTCTCTCAAGGCTACAAATTGAACCATCTGTTCTGTTCAGTTCTAGGAACAGAAAGCCCCTGCTTCTGCTGACATGATAACCTGAGTTACCCTAGCTTCACTTACCTCTGATACTGAAAATCCCACCCATTCTCGCTCGACGCTTCCGTGCTTTGGCAACTTGGCAGCACAGGGGATGATACCAATTAATGAAATGTATGTTACATAGGTCTCAGAATATTAACTGTACATTGGTAGAAATAAATAACAACATACAATCCCAGATCCAAAATCAAATGTAAGTTCGAAGTAAAATTCTGTCACTGCTCATAACTGTCTAACTGATAGTGCTTCTGAGGCTGATCGATAATATTTTTTGAGACTATAAATTAAGGTGCGTGCTTTTTTTTTATAATTCAATCTCCTGCTATCCGTGAGGGAACACCTGGTGAACTGGAGCAATAAAGCATTACCATTGAGATGATTTTCATCCCAGGAGATTATTGTGCAGCACAGAACATTAATTACAGCTACTAAAGAGGGAAAGACAAGTGTCCATCAATCTCTCAGACTGGGAATAATTACCAAGATTGGCAGGTAAGGTTTCACAGTGAAAAAGTTTCTAGAATCTTTTTTTCCCTGAACATAGAGAAGAGCCAGAGGAAACCTAATACCTGTTCCTGCTGTTTTACCTGGAATTTGTGTACCAGAAAGTTCAATTATTACATGTGTATAACATGTGAATACAGTTTGTCTTAGTATTTAGGAATACAAAATTTGGAGTTTGGTAAACCAAAGTTTGAATCTGGGCCTCACCACTTAACTTTGGGCAATGGAAGAGACATTTGTTTACCTTCTGAAGAAGGATGAAATAGAGCTCCCTACACCCTCATAACATATGCTATCTGCTTCTGAAGAATTGCTTGCTTAACCTAAGTAACTCTGCTTTACCCCCGTCTGACCTGCAGACTAACCCCCTTCTGCGTAAGAAACCGCTGACCTTCTCATAGAAATAAAAACCGTTGCATAGAAACAGGAGCCATGCACAGTGAACTATTACATGGGAACAGGAACCATACACAATGAAAATTTGCATGCTTGATTGCTCTAACAAATCATTTTTGGCTGCTGTAACCTAGCTACCTAGCTTGCTTTGTGCATCTAGACAAACCCGTGTGCCAACAGGATGTGATTTTTGCCTTTAAAAACCCCTCAAGACCAAGGCCTGGGGCCGTCCTCCCTTGGCTGCTCCTTGAGAGACAGTCACTGGCCAGCTGGAGTGAATAAACTGCCCTTTTCTGCATGAGTGTCATGTAAGTGCATTCTTGCAGGAAGGGGCCTCACAACAAGGGAACCTCAATTCTAATGATGTAATTGACTGTTGTATTCACCCCAGTCCTCTAGAAACAGAGCCTGAGGCAAAGATTAATTTATAATTATTAGAGACATTACCAATATTTTGCCAGCGATGATGGCTGCTACTAGGGAACTATGGAGGGAATGCAACAGGTATTAAATCCATTGGAGGATTTCTGTGGTAAACTGGCAAGAGGAAGTTGCCTCGGATCAGTTCACCAAATGGAGGAGAGGGAGGGTTTGTCTGTCTGATTCTCTCCTTTCTCTCTTGTCTCATTTCTCACCAGTTAAAGTTTGCCTCATGGAGACCTAAATCCTCCATGTTTCTGGATTTTATCCTAAGTCCGCTCAGCAGGTGCCCAGGAAGCCAGACCCCATATTTCATCCTAATCTGGAAGTGGAAGAGGGACAAGAGGGGAATAGAGCACCGACCAAATGAAAGAAAGGACGTGGGTGACGGAGTCTGAGAAGGTGCACAAGCTCCTTGGCAATGCTGCAACATTGTGCCAAGCCCTAGAAAGTAACGTATAAATAAATTAGGGTGGATATAAGTTATTAATAATAATTCCATTAACATTTGCTAGTGATTGGTTTAGGGGTGGGCAAACCATCCTTTCCTGCAGAACTCTATTAGGAGTGTTCTGGAAAATGTTTTCTTTTCCAACTTAAAAAGAGATATGAGCAAAGAGAATGCACACTATTGTGTCCTTGCTTTGAGTGTCTATATTTTACCTAATCTAGAATATATAAGGAGGCAGAGTTTCGCCACGTTTAAAGGCATGAGATCTGGAGATTCAATTTATTTCCTAGCTCTGCCATGTACTATGCCTCAAGAAAGCTGCTTAACCTATCTATACCTAGTTTTCTTCATCTGTAAAACAATAGTGACCATAATAGCTACTTCATAATATTATAATGAAGATTCAGTTAACATATCCACATAAGTGAGCAATGAGTTATGTCTTTTATCATACAGATTACCTGTCTGTAATTCTAATGTTTATAGATGCAACTTAATTCAACTCATTGAATATTTTGTTAATTACTCATCGTTAGAAAGATCCATGGACAATCTCAAGGTTGCTAAAAGTGTGAGGCACTAATGAATGCTCTCAAGTACTTGGGAAGAACCAATTTGCCTGTAAAAGTAAGCAGTTTATCATCTACTCTCTGTAAGAGAAAAGCAGCAATATTTAAAGCATTTTGAGTCCCTCGGAAGAAAGACCCTTTATAAGTCCAAGTTTTTATTGTTTTTTTTCCCTACTTCTTTTACTAAGTTATTGGTCGATTTGAAGCTTTTTGAAAAGTAATCTGCTCCTCTCTGAACTTACATTTCCTCAGTAAAATTCTTATCATGATGGAAAATACTGCTCGATGTTACCTCTCTAAATCATCCCATCATCCCTAATGTTAGTGTCTCATTTATCCACATTAGACATTTCAGTATCTTGGTTGATTTATGTTTTGGGTGAAGGTTTTAGGAAATAAGTTCTTTTATTCATCTATTTATTCTCTCCCTAGCTTTCTGCCTTTTGTTCTCTGCTCAGAATTTTCACTTCAACTCATATTCAACTTCATTTCACATTATAAAAATGGAGTTTAAAAGTTTCCTCCTACATTCTTTGCTCTTTAATGAAAAAAATTCACACGTCCTCTTTTAAGGGTGCAGAGGATTATCAGTCTACCCACTGCTGTCTACTTTCCTTATCTTTTAATCCTAGATGGAATGTAGTCTGATAGCAACTATCGTCATCACCATGTAAAAACTAATAATTCTCTATTCATTTTGGTAGCTTCCTTTCTTTAAAAATGCCTTGAATATTGCTTATTACAAGACATTTTGAGAAACCACATACTTCTCAATGGATTTTCTGTTCTGATCAAAATTTTTCAAGAGAATACTTCAATCTTTTAAAAAGAAAAAGTTTCAGACTTCCAATCAAGATGGCGGAATAGATGTCCCCAGCATCACCCTCTCCCATAATCAACCAATTTACAACTATTAAAAAGCAATGACTGTTAAGCTGGGACCACTAGAGCTCACGGGAAGAGGAAGAGAGACCTACAGAGTTCATGAAGGTGGGAGAAACGACGATGAGAGAAAGAAAGGACTGCTCCGACCTTTTTGATCCCTGACCACTTCAAGGTTTGGCCCTTGAAAGCACATGGAGCAAGAGCTGGCAAAAGTCATTGCTGTGTCCTTTGTATGGAGTTTCTTGGAGGCTGCAGGGGAGAAGAAGGTCCTGGTGGCCCCTGGGACAGTAAGACCACTAACAGGGTTCCTTTGGATCCACACAGGAGTGAGCGACCACAGACAACTGAAAAATGGAGCCACTCAGAGGCCAGCGAGTCATTGCGAGGGACTGGCACATGGCCCGTCCCATGGGAAGTGTTGGGAGTGTGGAGGATGTGGGAGACTGGCCCACTGGGGGAACACTGGGGCACAGCAAGGACAGCTAATCTGCTCTCCAATCTGCTGATTGGAGGCCCACTCAGTGGAGACTGGTCAGGAATATAGAACGGCAGGGGTTGCAGTTTGCTGAAAAGACTCAGGTCTAGACCACAGTTTCCACACAACCCAGGTGTACAGGACCTCACAAGACCTGGAAGTACTTATAATCAACAACTAAAACCTGAGCTGCACAAAAAGGCTTCCCCAGAGTATCAGCAGCAAAGCAGCAATTTATCTCAACCACAGAGCTCAAGTGCTGGTTCCCACAGGAAGTTCCCCCACTTTAGAAGTAACCAAAGGACAACAAATTAGTTCCAGTGCAGAGTTTAAGTGCTGGGAATAGTGAATAATCCAACACAGAACTGAAAGAAAAAACAAAAAGCCCACAGATCAGAGACAAAGTAATCATGTTAACCAATAAAGGTCTACCACCACCAAAGAACCCCTATGAGACCTAGAAGGACCAGAAGCCCCCTGGGCTCCCAAGCCACACCCCTCTGACGTCTGCATCCTGCCGAGTGACAACCACTAGGTCACCCCCAGAAGCACCCTGTCCTCTCAAACTGGGGTGCTGGGGGCCAAGGGCCTGAGCCACTTGCCCCCCAATATCCATATACAGCCCAGTAATGACCACCAGGCCACCAGGGGAAGTGCCACAGTCTCCTGAGCCAGGGTGATAGGCGACCAAGGGCCTCAGACACATTCCCCTGACATCCACATCCAGCCCAGAGACAAATGAGCTGCTGTCGGAAGTGCCCTGGGCTCCTGGGGTGGGTGGAGTGAGGGTCTCAGCCATGCTCCTGAAGTCTGCATCCAGCCCAGTCACAGACAGGCCGCAGCCTGAAGCCCTCTGGGCCACTCTGCTGAAATGACGGGGGTACCCCAGGCCTCAACCACACCACCCTCCCTTATTCCTCCTCTTCCCATCCTATCTCTCTCCTCTTTACTTTCTCCCCCATCCCACCAACTACTCTGCAACAACATCTTAGAATGTAAAAAAATAAATAAATAAATAACAATTAATACATAAATTAACAAATAAATAATAAAAGGTTCATGTGCAAAGTCAAGATGTTTAAGCCACTGGTAACAATATAGTACAATCTTCTATATGATTGCACCTTTTGAGAAAAAATATGGGTCTTAGTACATTTGACATTTTGTTTCACCTTGAAGAAACTATGATTGTTCAGATCTTAAGGGAAGCTGTAAAGATTTACTTGTCTTGTTCCTAAAATGACCAAGCATTTACTTCTGTGCATTATGGTTTTGAGCTTTTGTGTCTAATTGTGAAACATGAATAACCAATGAGAGTGCTGAATGGACTGCAGGGAAATTAGGAATAGGCGTTGTAAAGTGCAGTATTACTTTAAAATAGTAAGTAAAGGGAGTGGGGGAGGTGTCTTCTTTGGAGGATTTGGGTTGCATTATTGAACTATTTTTTTCTGTTATATAATTTCTCTCTCTACAAATTATGTAGTCTGCTCTGAGGCTTTTCAGAACATTATTTTTTCCTTAACTCAGTTTTTCTATTAATTTTTGACAATTCATTCCAGAGCAATTAATTATCCTCCTTGATAATTAATCTTTCCAGTTTCTGTAGTTTTCTATAAAAGCTGTATTTTTCCCCACAGACTTTTGCAAATACTGTTATTCTAGCAGGCATTTCATTGTTCTTTGTTTAAAAAGGGGAGAATACCAGAGTAAAATTATTTTAAAAAAATAGAAAGTGTATTGATTTGCATTTTTTTGGTTATTATATTAGTCCGTTCCTGTTGCTTGTAACAAAATATTTGAAACTGGGTGATTTATAAAGAAAAACAAAATTTATTGCTTACAGTTTCTGAGGCTGGGAAGTCCAAAGTCCATCTGGTGGTGGCGACAGTGACCCAGGGGTCTCACATTGCAGGATGGTGGAAGGAGAGAGAGCAGAGAGAGCAAGACAGACTCTCCTCTTCTTTTAAAGCCCTCAGAACCACTCCCCTGGCTACCATTTTTAATCCATTCACTATGTCAAGGTCCTACAATCCAATCACCTCTTCAAGGCCCCACCTTTCAATTACCATAGTAGGATTTGCCACCTCTCAACAGTCACAGTGGGGGCTGAGTCATAAAACTCAGACCCCACTATTTTTCAAGGACAAAATTCAAGCTTCAGGGAGTTTTGGGAGGACATAATTCAACCCACTACAGTTATAAATTTGGAAGGAAGAATGAACACTTTAAAGAAATGTTGAGATGTTCAAAGAGTGTTGTTGGGAAAATAGAATAATTTAATCAGGACCTCTTGCCTTAGGTCCGGTTGGGTGTGGTGCAGCACATTCTTTGTGAATAAGTTGTGTGTGGGTGGAGTTAGTGCACATGTGCAGCACCGCCACCTTCATTGGCATCCAGTGCCTTGGGCAGCTACCACACATGACCATGCTCTTGAATCTACAGCTCCAAGGACACTTTTGGCCGGTTACCTAGCTCATAGACCTGCAGATGAGGGGTCTGGGGACCCAGCGTGGCATGTAAAGGGTCTGTGGACCCAGCCTGGCATGTGAAGGGTCTGGGGACCCAGCCTGGCATGTGAAGGGTTTGTGACCCAGTCTGGACAATGGGCTTCAGGAGTCTGTGAGCTCCAGACCCAGCCCTAGCTCGACAATTGGCCCAGTTGGCAGGATTACAGGTAGGTAAAAGAGCCCGACAATACAAGTGTTAAGAGATTTAGGACAATTGTAAGTTGCATGTGTACATTTCCCCCCAAATATATGGACTATTGAGGAAGACTTATAGCCAAAGTAAAAGCATGTTTCTTTTATCTTTTTTTTTTTTTCTTTTGGTAACCACTGAATGAATGGTTAACAAATTTGTAGGCAAAAATAATAAAGGTATACTTCATTGTCTTAGTATACAGCCTGAAATAAACATACAGTACAGTATCTGTTGAATAAGTGAATGAATGAACAAATCGTTTTCAAAATAAAACTGCGTACAGTACATATGTAAAACAATACCAGATACTGCTACACATGGTTTTAGAGCCCAGAATAAGAAAAAAAGAAATGGCATTATTAACATAAATTATGACAGCTATAGCACAAAAAAACTATTTCTGAGCTATTATTAACAAACTTAAACATAAAGAATACTTTTTATCAAAATTAGTTGTAATGATACCAAATGCCAAATTTGAATATGAAATTACTTCCAGGGCCATTTAATAGAGACAACGATATATTTTATACATTTAAGGTAATCAGTAAATTCATTTAATATGGACAATTAAAATTCAGATCCCTAATATTGTACAAATAACTCTTCATGATTTACCCCGATGTCGGGAGCTGAAATTTTGAGCTCTTTCTGACTCCTTGTACTTTAAAATCACAGCAGACTTCAAGCCAGCCTTTCAATTTACCCCTAGGCAGCAGAAATACTAATATGAGGATAGTGACATCCTCAAAGATAAAAATAACTTGGCAAGAAATGGCACTTCTCCTGTCATGCGGCTTTTTAATTTTTTTTTTTTTTTTGCATTAGGTCTGAGTAGTAAATTGAGGTAGATTCATTGGAAAGGACGCATAAAGGAAGATTTTGCTTAAGCCTGGGTCTTGGGGCATAGAAGTAAACACTTTCTTCCCATGGGATCACATAATAGAATTGTTTACTGGAACATTCTTCCTGGGAGGTATTCATAACCTTAGCTGGCCAAGTAAGGTCAGGTGGGAACCAGTTAGGGTTAGTGCCGCAGTGATAAGTGGAGGTTAACATAGCTCATTTATGGCCTTTCTGCATTAGGTGATAGAAAAGAAGGTTAACAGAGGTTTTCTTCTTTCTACATCTTTTTTTTTTAGTTTTATTCATCATGTAACAAACTAGATTTTTTTTTATTATTTTTAAAACTTAAATTAATAAAAATAAGATGAGCATATATATTTTGAGCAAAAAAGAATGGTTGCAGCATATATTGAGTAGGCATTTGGGTACTACTAATCCTGGATGAAGGATTTGGGTGGAGATCATCCAAAATACACCTTAAACAAATTTCCTTTTTAAAGATTTTTACATTTTCCTCAAAACAAGAAAAGCAAGATAGGTGATGAGCTTGAATCAGAAAGAAAATTAATATTTGTTGATTTCATAACTAATTTAAGAATAACTTTTATTTTGCTTTCACTTAATAGGTAACTGATATTTCTCAAAGAGAGTTCTACATTATCACCATAAAATTGTCTTCAAAATAAAATATTCCACGGTCAATTAAAATTGGGGCAAAAGCACATAACATAATCCTCTTGTGTAGATACAGCATAATCTACACATTAAATTCTGTGTGAATCTCTGCCAGTAAAAGTCTCATATTTAGACAAAATATGAGGTTTTATTCCCTCCATATAAAAATCTAGGTAGATGTCTTTTGACCTAGCTTTACAAGATGCATTCATTCAACAAACTTATTGTGGGTCTAAAATAAGCTCAGTGACATAGTTAACAACAAAAAAACTTAAGGATTCTATTTAATCTGTTATGCACATTTAGAAGAAAAGCCACTTGCAGCTATACTGTATTAAAATACTATTTGCTCTTATAATCATTGTTTCTACATATCTTTCTATATAAATTTACTTGGATAAAGGATATACTTCATAAATTATTCAATGTCTTTCAACGAGAGCTACTAATAGTAGGAAATTATTAGAATTTCATAGTTTAAACTTATCAATTCTTATAACTCTGTTGTTTTCACCGTAGTAGACCTTGATGCAGTAACGTAAAGTTATAGTCACATTTTTTCTGGAAAAATCTTTTAAAGTATTTCTACTCGACAAAATAAGTTTTACCAGAAAAAAAAAAAAAATTAAACAAAACAATTTTTTTTCATTTTTTAAAAGGCATTAGTGATTTTTTTCCCACAAGAACATCCCTCTTGAATTTGAATTTTGATTGAGTGATTCAAATCAAAATACTAAACACTCTGGTGGATATAGAAACAGTTATCGTATAGAGGCACTTTTTGAATTTAAATACAGAATAATAATAAGATTTAAATTAAAGTTTCCAATGGTGCATTTAATTTAGCTTTAATAAGATTCTGGTGATGTTAAAAAAATACCAACAAAGTTTACAAATCATGTTTGAATATATAGCAATAGCTGTGTTTACATATTAGTAAAAAGCATTTGAAATTCTTTTTTTTTTTAATGTAATCTTACTAATATTATTTTTTATATTCTAGGATGTTGTTGTTGCAGAGCAGTTGGGAGGGAGGCAGAGAGGGGAAGGAAATGGGGTGGAAGAAAGAAGGAGGAGGGGTGGGATCGAGGCCTGTGGCCCCCCACTACCACAGGGGAGACCATGGGGCTTCCAGCGGTGGCTTGGTCATTGCCAGGCTGGGTGCAGATGTCAGGGGGGTGTAGCAAAAGCCCTTGCCCCCACCATCTCAGCTTGGGAACCCAGGTCCCTTCTTTCTGCAGCTTGGTGGTCATCACTGGGCTGGCTGTGTGTGTCAGGGGTGTGTGGCCGAGGGCCCCCACTGCTACGGCTGGGAGAGCCTGGGGTGCTTTCTGTGGCAGCTTGGTGGTCACCACTGGGCTGGTTTTGTGTGTTGGGGGGGTATGGCCAAGGCCCTCATCCCCCACCCTCAGGACTGGTTGCGGGTGTTGAGGGGCATGGCTGAGGCCCCTGGCCCTTTCCCCTTTCAGGCTTGGTAGCGCAGGGGACTTCTGGTCCTTCCAGGTGTTATAGGTGTGCTTTGGTGAAATGAGACCTTTACTAGTTAATATGAAACTTTGTCTCCGGTTGAGGGTACTCTGTTTTTTTCTTTCAGTTCTGTGTTGGATTATTTGCTGTTCCCACCACTTAAACTCTGTGCTGGAACTTATTTGTTGTCCTTTGCTTACTTCTAAAATGGGGGAACTTTCTGTGGGGACCTGCTTTGCTAAATTGCTGCTTTGCTGCTGATTCCCTGGAGAAGGCTTTTTGTGCAGCTCAGGTTTTAATGGTTGACTTTATAGGTACTTACAGCTCACAAGAGATCCAGTGCACCTATGTTGTACAGAAATTCTGGTCGAGGCCTGAGTGTTCTCATCAAACTGCACTCCATGTGATTCTGTATTCTTGACCAGTCTCCTCTGAGTGGTTCTACACTGACTGGGGGGCAGATCAGCTGTCCTTGCTGTGCCCCAGTGTTCCCCTGGTACGCCCATCTCCTCCACCGCCCATGCTCCAAACACTTCCCATAGGATGGGCCATGCTCTGGTCCCTTGTGATGACTCATCATCTTCTGAGTGGCTCCTTTTCTTCAGCTGTTGTTGCTCTTCATTCCTACAGGGGTCCATGAGAACCCTATTAGTGGTCTTGCTGGCCTGGGGGCCACCAAAGCCCTCTTCTCCCCTGCCACCTCCAACAACTTCATCTGAAGGGCACAGTTGCGGCTTTTGCCAGCTCCTGCTCCATGCACTCAGTAGCTCCAGCCTGGAAGGATCTGGGGCTTGAAATGGTCAGAGTAGTTCTTTCTTTCTCTCATCATGGCTTCTCCCACCTTCATGTACTCTGTAGGTCTCTCCTCCTCTTCCCATGAGCTCTCGTGACTGCATTTGAAATTCTTAATGATTATTACAGAAATCAGAATTTTATGAGTATTGTAGTCGATATGATGTAGTATAAAGAGCATAGGAATGAGACCGTAGACAATTGACTTCTAGCTGACTTGACTGGATCAAATGCTATCTAAGAATTGCGGAGTGAGAACATCAAATTGTCCAAATAAATCCCAAATTCCTGAATTTAAAAAAATGGTAAATTTAAAGACAAATATTGAAAATGGTTATTGATTTCTGCTGACTATGGAACTTTTGAAATACATTCTCATTTCTCTCAGGATATTCTCAAAGCTCCATTCCAGAGAAAAACAGAGAAAGACACTCATGATAGAAGCCCTCTCTCTCTTTTTGGCATGGCTGGGCTAGCTGTGTTTTGTAGCATCAAATGTGCTTCTACTTTTAAAATATGCTCCAACCATGCATCTTGCAAAGTAAATTGGGATTAGTGAGGAGTTGTGGCTAAATGTTTAACAACAAAAATAATTCAGTTATTTGATTCCACTGGAAAATATACTATACACTAAATGGCAGAGTTTTCCCATTTCCAATGAAATGCACATGTAACAGTTTAATTTTCAGGAATCTCCATATGACCACAGGACGCACGGAACTGATTGACTTATTAGGTGCTAAGCTATATCCAAAATAGAATAGAATTACAATACAAAAGCATAATGCTCATTCCTGAAGAACTCACTTCTGCAGAAAATTCAAGGAAGCCACACACACACACAGATGTAGTTCACCAATACAGGAATAATGGACCAAGTCACTTTTGAGGATCCAGGCTTACCAAGCTTCTTTCACCTTCCTACAAAAAAGAAATATCTTTCTACCTAATATTTTTTAAACATGTTATTTCCTCTGTTGGACACTTTTTTCCTTATCTTTCATCATTCTGAAACTTCTAAAATACACCACTTTACACTTAGAAAACTCCAGTTGACTCTTGAGTTTTCAGTTTAGTCATCACTGCCACCAGAAAGCCTTTTTCAATCTCTCCAATCCCCTCTGTGTTTGCAGAGCACTTATTACTCCCTCAGCACAACAGCTACTGCTTTTCATTTTAATATCCTGCTTTCTGCTCTGTGTCCTGCTAGTACCGTGTCCTGAACATTGGACAGTAAGCTCTATATAGGATTGAATATTATGCTCATGTGTGTATCAACAACCAGATTTCATGCCCAAGGAGTGAATGAATGAATTATCAATGTGAATAGAAAGTCCAACAAAAGTAAGACCAAAGTCTGTCTAATGCTATTAGCTAATTTAAAGGCTAAGATTTCTTATAAAGCTTATAAAACTACATTTTAAAAATTTATAATCTGGATACTTTTAATATCTTCACTAACTTTTGCACACAAAGAGACTATGGATTACTCACATTTTATAAGGTAGAAAAATTTACCTGTAAAAGAGTAGTAAGTTCCGCTGTACTCACTTATAATAACAAGAATTTATGTGTGCCATATCCACACTGGGCCACCACAAGATCAAATAATGTTTTACAAAAGAAATTCAATTTTTTAAACAATAGGCCAGAAGGACTAGAAATCTACTTAAAACAAATGAAAAAAAAGTGTGTATGTATATGCATGTATGCACATACATATTCTGTGTAAAGAAGTAATTATTTTAAGTTATTCACTAATGTTGAAAAACTGACCATTAGTTTTTCAAGATTTGATATAGATAATCTTAGCTAATTTTCGAGTATGTTGACCACTGCACTGCACATAATATCATGGTAACTAACATTTCCTCTGATGAATGACTAAATTGTGAAATATGTACTGATTCCTGCTGCTATCCAACCCTCTCCATTTTTCTACTCAGTTTTAACATTAATTTTAATTATATAATTCATTTTTCTTAGTCTATTCATATTGAGAATAGTTTTTACAAAGAGGAGCTAAGATGCCATATCAACTTTTTTTTTTTTTTTAACTTTTTTAGTGGCTGTCTGGTAGGGGGATCTGAACCCCTGACTTTGGTGTTATAACACCCTGCTCTAACCAACAACCAACTGAGCCATCTGGTCAACCCCCTACCAATTATTTTTTAAAGCTTAATGAACGTTAGTTTCTGCAAAGTCACCTGAGATGCAGAACATGATTTTACGTATATTGTGAATAATAAAATAAAATTATCTCTGGGAATTATCTTTCTTGAAATTACCAAAAATTTGAAATTACCTTTTGAAATATTTTAGACCTTTTGACACTTCTTTAACATTTTAAGTGATGGCAAATATCTAGCTATTGAAAATAATTTATGTTTTTTTTGAAAAGTCACATGAAGTTAAGTAATGTGGTAATATAATTTTTAAAATCCCTTCATCATTTTCTCAGTCACACATACACACACAGAAACACATACAAACTTACACATCATCAGCAAGAATAACAAATATGGTTTGAAAGTAAAAATGAAATATAATTTTAACAAATAATAAACTCTAAGCTAAAAGCAATGTCAAAATAAATGTTATAAAAAGTTTAGGCAAATGTAGCACTATATGATTACACTTTCCATGTTAACTGATTTTCATGGTGATTATACATATGTGTATATGTATACATATACAAATCATATACGTAAGAGTTTCGGTCAAGATGGCAGAATATACGTTCCCCAGCATCACTCTCTCCCACAAATCAACCAATTTACAACTATAAAAATGTAACATCGGCCAAACTGGGGCTGTTGGAGTTCAGAAGAGGTGTAGAGACCTACCAAGTTCATGGAGGTGGGAGAAACCACTATGAGAGAAAGAAAAAAACACTCTGAGTGTTTTGGGCTGCAACTGCTTTAATGCTGAATCTGCTGAGCACATGGAGCAGAAGCTGGCAGAAGCCGCAGCTATGCCTTTGAGATGGAGTTACTTGGAGGTGGCAGGGGAGAAGAGGGCCTTGGTGGCCCCCAGGACAGCAAGACCACTAATAGGGTTCCCATGGACCCATGCAGGGGCGAGGAGCCAGAACAGCTGAAAAAGGGGAGCCATTCAGAGGCTGGTGAGTCAACACAAGGGACCCGCTCAGGGAAGTGTTTGGAGCATGGGCAGTGGGGGCAATGGGCCCACCAGGAGAACACTGGGACACAGCAAGGACAGCTGATCTGTCCCCCAATCAGTGTAGAACCACCCAGAGGAGACTGGTCAGGAATGCGGAGTTGCATGGGGGGCAGTTTGATGAAAAAACTCAGGCCCAGATCAGAGTTTCTACACAATCCAGAGCCACTGGGTCTCTGGTGAGCTGAAAGTACCTATAAGGTCAACCATTAAACCCTGAACTGCACAAAAAGCCTTCCCTAGGGAAACAGTAGCAAAGCAGCAATTTAGCTCAACAACACAGCTCAAGTTTTGGTTCCCACAAGAAGTTCCCCTATTTTAGAACTAAGCAAAGGACAAAAAGTTAGTTCCAGCCCAGGCACAACACCAATGCCTTGGGCCTGCCAGGGGATATGAGACATGGAACTGGATACAGGACCCCTGCCCACAACCACATGCACCACCAGTGCCTTGGGGCCTGCCCAATAACCTGAGGCTTGGAGCCAGGGACCAGACCCCACTCCCACATTGAGTCACACTGCCAGCACCTCAGGGCCCACCCGGGAGCACAGGGCATGCAGCCAGGGACCGGACCCCCTTCCCACAACCAGACACACCATGCCAGTGCCTCGGGGCCTGCCCGGGGACCTGAGACATGGAGAAGGGGACCTCCTCCCACACCCAGGCACACCACACTGTGTCCCAAGACATGGAAAAGGAGACCCCCCTCCCACAATCAGGCACCACGTAAGCACCTCAGGGACCACCTGGGGACCCAAGGCACGGAGAAGGAGACTGGGCCCCCCCTCCCACAACCAGGCACAACATGCCAGTGCCTTGGGGCCCTGCCCAGGAGCCCAGGGTACGGAGCTGGGGACTGGACCCCCTCTCCCACAACCAGGTACTGCATCAGCACCTTGGGGCCTACCTGGGGACCCAAGGCATGGAGAAGGAGATCAGATCCCCCTCCCACAGCCATGCATACTGCCAGCATTTCGGAACCCTGCCCAGGGGCCCACGGCATGGAGTGGGGACCAGGGCCCCCTCCCACAACCAGGCACACCATGCCAGCCCCTTGGAGCCTACCCAGGGACCCAAGGCATGGAGAAGGGGATGGGACCCCCCCCTCCCACAGCCAGGCACACCATGCCAGCACCTCGGGGCCCGTTCGAGGACCCGAGGTATGGAGCCAGGGACCAGACATTCCCCACCACCAGGCCCACTGCCAGCACCAAGGAGCATGCCAAAAACATCACCTTCATGTGTGTGGCCCGCCACAGCCACCACCATATTCGTGGCTGCTGTGAAAGTGGCTAGATGCCACAACCACCATGCAGATGGTCCGCCAACCAGAGTCACCAGCAGAGACAAAGAAAAGAAGAGGATGTCTCTCTCCAGAAAGCCATTGCAGAGGGAGAGAAGAAGCATCTGCTCTATGATAATACTGGGGGACCCGAACACACCTCTCAGCATTGGACAGATCATCTAGGCAACAAATCAACAGAGTAACCATTATTCTTTCAGAAGGAGAGAAGAAATCTAGGGTAATTAGAGGGGGTGGGGGGAAAGAGAGGGGATGGGGAGAGACTGGACGAGGAGCATAAAGAATAATTATGATTTGTAACAATATATATGCTAGTAATATTGATTTAATCAAGATATCTCAAGGTTGAACCCCAAAAATGTGTATAATCGATCAAGTGGGATTCATCCCAGGGATGCAAGGTTGGTTCAACATACGCAAATCAATAAATGTGATACACCATATTAATAAACTCAAACACAAGGACCATATGATCATCTTTATAGATGCTGAAAAAGCATTTGATAAAGTTCAGCACTCATTCATGACAAAGACCCTCTATAAGTTAGGTATAGAGGGAAAGTATCTCAACATAATTAAAGCCATATATGCCAAACCCACAGCCAATATCATCCTGAATGGGGAAAAGCTGAAAGCTTTTCCTTTAAGAACAGGAACTAGACAAGGATGCCCACTCTCACCACTCCTATTCAACATAGTGTTGGAAGTACTAGCCCGAGCAATCAGAGAAGAGAAGGAAATAAAGGGCATCCAGATTGGAAAAGATGAAGTCAAACTGTCCCTGTTTGCAGATGACATGATCCTATATATCGAACAGCCTAAAACCTCTACAAAAAAACTGCTAGAATTGATAAATGATTTCAGCACAGTAGCAGGATACAAAATCAACACTCAAAAATCAGTAGCATTTCTTTTCTCCAATAGTGAACATGCAGAAAGAGAAATCAAGAAAGCCTGCCCATTTACAATAGCCACCAAAAAAATAAAATACTTAGGAATTGAGTTAACCAAGGAGGTGAAAAATCTCTATAATGAGAACTACAAAACACTGCTGAGAGAAATTAGAGAGGATACAAGAAGATGGAAAGATATCCCATGCTCTTGGATTGGAAGAATCAACATAGTGAAAATGTCCATACTACCCAAAGTGATATACAAATTCAATGCAATCCCCATCAAAATTCCAAAGACATTTTTCTCAGAAATGGAAAAAACTATCCAGACATTTATATGGAACAATAAAAGACCACACATAGCCAAAGCAATGCTGAGCAAAAAAATAAAGCTGGAGGCATAACACTACCTGACTTTAAGCTATACTACAAAGCTATAATAACCAAAACAGTATGGTACTGGCATAAAAACAGACACACTGACCAATGGAATAGAATAGAGAATCCAGAAATCAACCCACACACTTACTGTCAGCTGATCTTTGACAAAGGCATCAAGCCTATTCAGTGGCGAAGGGACTGCCTCTTCAGCAAATGGTGCTGGGACAACTGGATATCCATATGCAGGAGAATGAAACTTGATCCATACCTCTCGCCGTATACTAAAATCAACTCAAAATGGATTAAGGATTTAAATATACACCCTGAAACAATAAAACTTCTTAAAGAAAACATAGGAGAAACACTTCAGGAAATAGGACTGGGCACAGACTTCATGAATACGACCCCAAAAGCACGGGCAACCAAAGGAAAAATAAACAAATGGGATTATATCAAACTAAAAAGCTTCTGCACAGCAAAAGAAACAATTAAATGAGTTAAAAGACAACCAACAGAGTGGGAGAAAATATTTGCAAAATATACATCTGAAAAAGGATTAATATCCAGAATATATAAGGAACTCAAACAACTGTACAAGAAGAAAATAAACAACCCAATTAAAAAATGGGCAAAAGAGCTAAGTAGGCATTTCTCTAAGGAAGATATACAAATGGCCAACAGACATATGAAAAAATGCTCAACATCACTCAGCATCCGGGAAATGCAAATCAAAACCACATTGAGATACCATCTAACCCCAGTTAGGATGGCTAAAATCCAAAAGACTATGAACGATAAATGCTGGCGAGGCTGCGGAGAAAAAGGAACTCTCATCCATTGTTGGTGGGACTGCAAAATGGTGCAGCCTCTATGGAAAATGGTATGGAGGTTCCTCAAACAATTGCAGATAGATCTACCATACGACCCAGCTATCCCACTGTTGGGAATATACCCAGAAGAATGGAAATCATCAAGTCGAAGGTATACCTGTTTCCCAATGTTCATCGCAGCCCTCTTTACAATAGCCAAGAGTTGGAACCAGCCCAAATGCCCATCATCGGATGAGTGGATACGGAAAATGTGGTACATCTACACAATGGAATACTACTCAGCTATAAAAACGAATGAAATACTGCCATTTGCAACAACATGGATGGACCTTGAGAGAATTATATTAAGTGAAACAAGTCAGGCACAGAAAGAGAAATACCACATGTTCTCACTTATTGGTGGGAGCTAAAAATTAATATATAAATTCACACACACACGCACACAAACCGGGGGTGGGGGGAAGAAGATATAACAACCACAATTATTTGAAGTTGATATGACAAGCAAACAGAAAGGACATTGTTGGGGGGGAGGGGGGGAGGGAGAAGGGAGGGAGGTTTTGGTGATGGGGAGCAATAATCAGCCACAATGTATATCGACAAAATAAAATTTAAAAAAAAAAAAAAAAAAAAAAAAAAAAAGATTTTTTAAAAAATCATATACGTATGATTTTTTTTTCATCTAAAAAGCAAGGAAAATCTATTTATTTTAGTATACCTCATATATTTACTTGTTTCCAATTTTGATTTTCCTGGATATGTGAAGAGCTAAAAGTCCACTTTGGTTAAACTCTATAAGCTCATTTTAATTATTATCTTGGATAAGTTGAGCTTCTCTCCATCTTTTCTCCTTCAATCTCAATCATGGTTAGCTGAGCTCAGTTGGCAGTGGAACATTTAGCCTAACATCAGACATTAAATAAGATATTTTTTAGATACTGCTTTGGCACAGCTGCCCGTGTTCCTTTGCACTAACATGTTCTGATTTCAAGATTGTTATTTTTTTGTTGTATTTACACTAAACAAGAAATGATTTCATTTAATACAGTGGTGAATTAAGGGGGGTGATGCTCGGTCTTTATCATAAAGAAGAGAGAGAGAGAGGGAAAGAAAGACATGAGGAGAATAACTAAAGCTTGAAATATCAATAACAACATCAGATTAGAGAAATCCTCACTTACATATACAGAATTCAGTTTGAAGCACTTGCAGGTACAGTATTTGAAGACAACAAACTTCTCAAATTTTCATGAATGATGTAAAATTTGGATAGAGATCCCTCATTTTTTACTTGTCCTATTGTCTTATCAAAAGTAACAGGTAAAATATTCCTGACCATTTAAGAGAGACTTCTACTGTATAAAATCAACTTGCAATTTTATGGAAGGTAAAATTAAATAAATGTTACAGTATTAAGATCACTCTAAAACTACAAAAACAAAACAAAACAAAAAAGCATAATATGTCATGCTCCAAGGCCTTCTGCAATATAAATGGGCATATATTAAAAAGACAAATCCTTTGAACATCACATCAGAAAACAGAGTATTCTATTTTTTTTAGGTCCTCAAGGTTTAAATTTAATATGACTGCCACTGTTAGATTTAGTATCCAGCACTTATGCCATGAACTACAGAGAAACTGGACACTGACGAAAATTTGCTTTCTCGGGGCAACTAGAAATTATATGTAAAACTCTTTTTAAAAAGATTATTTTCTATACATCTATTGAATAAAAATCAAGTTAATTTAGTGTCTAATACATGCCGGGGATTGTGCCAAGCACTGAGGGGATAGAGATGAACAAGACACTCACAGTATTTAAAAAGAACAAAAAAGAGAGACTTGAACTAATCAAAAATGTGATGAAATGAAACATTTCAGAGACTGTATATAATGGAAGGACCTGGTTTGCAAGTGAAGCGTGAAGGAACAGTGAATGAATGTAGAGACCCTTTTAAGAAAAAATGAGCAATGGTTCTTTTCAGGAACTGAAGTATAATCAGTATATTTGAAGCATATAAAGAAGGAAAAATTTGGAAAAGATGAAATTGCAGAATTACGTAGTGATGAGATTACATAGAGCTCACTAAAGTTTGGTGGTTTTTTAGGTTGTTTGCTTTTTTTTACATTCTAAAGTTAATGACAACTCACTGAAGATCATTTCAGCAGATCACTAAGATTAATCTTTTGTTGTCTGGTTTTGGTAAAAGTTTTTTAGTAATTTAGGGAATTGATAATGACATCTTGGAGGAATGTGGTAGTGGGGGAGTATCAAAAGCACAGGAGGTAGAATTGATAGGATTAGTGGTTTGGGTTGATTGGATATAGAGGGTGCAAAAAAGAGAGGTGTTAAAGCTGGCTCACAGATTTCTGACAAAGGTAATTGGGAGTAATTACTAAGGTGGAGAGAGATCATGAAATGATAAAATCTCACTTTCTGCTTACTTTTATTGCCATCAAGTGTATTACAGAAACTCCCCATCCAATAAGCACAACGGATTAGCCTGACCACGTGCAAGTTATCCAAAAATTGATAAAATAGTCTTTGTTGTTTTTTTTTTCTGAAGTCAAATCAAACTGCAAGACATTCTCATGATTTTAAAATATAAGTATTATGATTGAATTTGGAGGAAAGAGAGAGCAAAGGTAGAATAAAATTTCAAGATTTTTATCTTAGAAGTGTTGGTAAATGATAAAATTACTAACATACAAAGAGAATATACTAATGCTATGGAAGAAGAGATGAGTTTTGTAAATTTCAGTTTTTACAAACCTGAGTAATATTCAAGTGAAAATTTCAAGTATGAAGTGTAAAATATGTTCTGGAGCCTGCAGGATAGTTCTGGTGATATCTGCTTGTAGGTGTATTTTAAAAGCATGGATATGGATGAGAAACCCATAAGGAGAATGTAGTACAAAGGATAAATATGCGGCTCAAAAAAAACCCCAACAAAACAGAACTTCATTACTGAAGAAGTGAGCAAATGAAGAGAAATGAGAAAAGCTAAATAGTACTAGAGTCTAAAGGAGACAAACCGTGTGTGATGCCTTTAAACCCAAGGGAGACGAGTTCCGGAGGCAACACTGTTAACGATATCATAGTAGTAGATTGTTTGCAAAAATGTCTGCAATTACTCCCCTTCTTGTAGCCGCAATTTTTCCCACATAATTTTCGCAGTTCCTCTCATCCAGGGTGGATTCTTTTCTCTAACTCTGAATCTGGCCTAGATTTTTGACTTGCTAAACCTAATAGAATGCAGACAAAGCAAGACAATGCCAGTTAAGCCTCCAGAAGCCTTGCTTCCTTCCTTCCTTCTCTTCTGCCTCCAACCTGTAGACAAGCCTAGCCAACCAAATCCCAAATATTTGAATGATCCTAAACTAGAACCTCAATGGACCAACCCAGTTGATGTGACAACTTGTAAGAAATAACAAAGGACTGTTGCTCTGCGTTTTGTAACTGATATAATATTGAATTTCACTGAGCTTGAAGAGAAAGAAAATTGGCCATGTAAATTGTAGTCTTTCTCATTTTTGTTTGATTCATTGTCATTTCATTAAGATGGTATAAACAGAAGTCAGATTGTAATAATTTGGGAAGAAAAAGGGGCTTGGGTAAATGGATATAGGACAGTGTTTCTAAAACATTCCTTAGGGAACAAACTTCAAACAGTGGAGATTTGAGGAGGATTTCCCAGCAATATGTGTGTGTTTTAAGCTATTTGCAGTGACCCTATAACTGTCCCTACTGATGAGTGGCAGAGGCTGGAATGAATGGGGCAAACGTGGTTTTATTTAGCTGGACAATAAAAATGTACAAGATGAAAGGAGAAGTTATTCATAAAGAATGGATGCAAAAAGGAAAATTCAACTTAAAGGAAGGAAGAGAAGTAGACAACTTGAAATTTTAATATAGGTAATAATAATTGGAAAACAAAATAATGATCCAGAACAGAATAAATAAGCCCCAGTATAAGTCAGTTAACAAATCCTTGTGCAAATATTCTGATTCAGGTATCACTTAATTCTCTTAATGAGATGAGAAAACAGGATCCATTATGTCAGTCATCTTTCCAAAGTTTGCAGAAGTAAGTAAAAGCTAGAATGACAACGAATGAAATTTAACTTATTCAAAATGTATTGGCAAATTTGGAACTTTAATCAATTTCCATCCAAAAGCCATACCACTGATGCTTTCACTTGGTCTTATGAAATTTTTAATAAAACTATGGGAGCTCCAAAACTGAGTTCACTAATCAATGTTTCTTCTCTAAACATTTTTTTTTTCCATATCGTAAGAAACAATTTTAAGTGAATCCACATACTTTTAACATGGACTACGACTGTACACCATTAGTGAAAAGTATATTGAAGTTTATGTGTGTTCTTAATGATATTCATGCTTGATAGCAATATGGTTATTAACACTTAATTCTAACTTCATTTAAACTTGCATTTCTTTGACCAACTAGTGTTTCAGGTTACAAAAAACCTACAAAATTTTCCCAGTCTATTAATTAATATTAATTTTTCAAACTATATCTATTAGAAATGCCTTCATTTTCCCTTTCCTCATTAGAGATTTCAGCTCCCATTGTCTTAAGGTGCAAGAACTAAAACGCTGCATGAGACTACCCCTCTGATTAGAGGTGAGGTGACACTTCTGACTAGAGAAGAGATGACACCAGTGTTTTCCATCTATTTGCATTTCATTTTGAAAACCTCCAGAGAGAGAAAAGACAACTCTGATTCAGGAAAGGGTTCAGACTGACTAAACAGTTAGAATTAGTGTGTTCAATACATCCTCCAGAGACATACGTTATGTCATGAACCCAGTTGAAAAAGTAACAAACAGTACCCATTGTACACCCCTAATGTACAACCATAAGCATTGGTGATCTTAGTAATGAGTCTCTGGTTTGCTAAAACGCAAAAAGAGGCTGTATGTTACGCAACATTATGTATTATCCTCTTTCTCAAATGCAGTCGTGTAGGGCAAAATGGGTATAGAATTCTCGAGTCTTATTCTAATGTGGAAATAGAATTAGACTGATTTTCAGTGGAAATATTTTGAGCCAAAGACAAAGCATAAAATTTTTCATAGAGGTACAAATATTAAATGATGAAACAAGAAAATGTTTACATAGAAATTAAAGCGTACGTATTACAAAGTCTTCTCTGATTATAATCATTATATTTTTCTTCCTCATCTCATACAGTTTACTAATCTCATGTAGTTATTATGCAATGTATAATTTTGTTTATTTCTTAAAAAAAATAGATGTATTAGAAATTCCAGGAAGATATCTCTTCTATATAACCATTCCCATGGGAAGGTGGTGCTTCTCAAAATTATTAGTATTTCCTAATTACTTTATTATGTTTCCATTGCCTGATATGTTCATACACTTCTTTCCCTGTCATTTAGTAAAATTTTATTTTAGAGATTTCATTTCTTCAATCTTACTGATGTACATAAGTAAGTGATAAGAATTACAAGAGGACAGTGTTTTAGGAAATATTAGTGGACATTCTATGATAAACAACCCAGTGTGTATGTATATTAAACCTCTGTCTATGAGATACATGAGGCATAATATCTCAGAAATATTTCATTCAAGATCCTGTTTAATTTGCTTAACCAGTATTTTTTCAAATTACTTACTCATAAAACACTCCACTTCCATCCCATCCTCCATCCCATCCACAAGTTACCAATTAACAGCTTGTTGAGCATATTTATCAGGATATTATTGTGGAAAAAATCTAGTCTAGAGAATCATCCCTCCTAGAAATAATAGCTTTAAATGGGGAGAATACTTCAAAACTAAGCAAATGGAAAGGAATTTATAATTATTGAGCCCCTGCTATGTGCCAGATGTTGTGATAAGCATGTTTCATGCTATCGTAATTAAGAAATGGGTGCTTTAATAAGTCAATTCTGTCTTGAAGATATATTGAACAGGAAAAGGTGCTGCTGCCACATTTCAAAGAAGAGAAAACTGGAAAAATGGAAAACGACTTTTCTTAAACCCATCAAAAAACTGAGGATATGGGACAAACAGCTAATTCAAGATATGATGTGAAACATTCACCTGCAGATAGAAACAGAACCAGAGCACTTACTTACCTGGAAGTACACTGTAGAATGCCATAAAAGCCAACCAGAATTGCCAAAGGTGCATTATGGGCTAGTGGAAGAGTGTAAAGCATCAGGGGCTAGAAACTGGATGAGAGGGGGTTTCACACTTTCCGGCAAGACTTACCTCCAGACAATCTGCTAAGTGCTCGCATGGAAGATGAGATTTCTGAGAATGCTCCCCATGGTGCTACCTGGAGGACAGAGCCACTGCCAAAATCCTCCCAGGACTATCTCTATGATTTCCTCTGAAATAATCTGAAGGGGGAAGGACAACAAAAACTGTTTTTGGAGAACTCCAGCAGAAACTCATTGTGTCTGGGAGAGAAGCAGGATCTCTACCTCTGGGGAAAGGACTAGGCCAGCATCGCATCTGGAGGAATGGCAGGAAAGCTGTGATAGCCAGGCCCCTGATATCCAGGCTCACAGCCAAGGACCAAGTTTTGATAAGATCAGCAGAGAATACCCCATCCCACCCCTCCACCAGTACACTGACAAGCACCAAGAATCTAAGAGTGAAAAAAAAGAAAAAGAAAGAAACTAAGAGTGGAACACAGCTGAGAGGGCTGCAAAAGACAGATTCTTCAAGGAAGCAGTGCAGAGGGAAGACCTAAAGCCAAGCAGGAAGAATCAAGCCAACAGGGATTAGACTGTGGGACAAATCCCTGAAAAACCCAAGGTAAAACTAGGGGAAGTTAAAGCCTCTTAGGCACTGAGAATAAGCATAGCTAAAACAAACTTCAAACCTGGAGCAACTTCTGACTAAATTAACACAAACCTCCACATAAAAGGCCTTGCAAAAGGAAAAGAATCAGTGAATTGGAAGATAGCATCACAGAAAGTGATCAAACTGAAATGCAAACAGAAAAAGAAGTAACACACACACACACACACACACACACACACGTGCAGAAACTGCATTGCTATGTAGTACCCATGCCAACATACTGAGAGAACTGTCAGACAAATCTAGAACATGAAGTATTTTACAAGAAAACTAATTTGGACTCTTGAAAGATGTCATGCTGAAGAACCATGCTAGATGAACAGAATAAATAACCAAATGTACTAAATGAAACTCGATGATTCGATTCTGAGAGAATGATGAGAGAGAGAGAGAAAGAGAGAGAGAATGGATCTTGGTGAAATTAACCAAACACTATACAGGTATTGCACTATTCTTTCAACTTTTCCAACTTTTCGGTAAAGTTAAAAGTTTTTAAATATTAAAAAAGAAACTTTTATTTCTTTTGCCTGGCCTTCATTCTATATAACTTCTAGTACTATGTCAGCCTCATACGAGGAGATCAAATAAATAATTGCTAAATGAATAAACGAATGTGTGATTGCATAATATAAAATAAAGTTTTCTTCTGTTATCCCACGCTAAAAAATAAAAAAAAAATGTTATAGTGGATCATTTCTTCTCTAAGTGATCAAAGAATAAGCATGTATTTTGAGAACTCTTTTTCAATTTATGCCCAGATATCTCAAAGTTTCAAAAACCCACAATCATCTCAAATGCCATAAACAAATATATACTTTTATGGATTTGAAGTCTAGTCACCATTATTAATTCCTACTTTGCTTTTCAAGTGTTCAGCAAAGTAGACAGTCACTAGCTTGTAATGATCATCAGGATATTTTTATATATACAATGCACATAGAATATGAATTAATTTGAATTGAATAAATGAATGATCCAATAATTGAAGAATAGAACTAAAGAAAAATTAATTACAGTAAAATTTATACAAAAAAAATTAAAGATAGTTGTATGAATTTATCCTCTAGAAATGTACACTAGTATTTCAGAAGAACCTGGATAGCTTTAGGTAATGGTTGGAAGCAAACACAAACCAGAAGTCAAGAGGGAGGGAGGACAAATTTGAAAATGTTGAGTAGGAGGTGAAAGAGAGTAGGTGGAACCAGAAAGTGATGAGAAGCAGCAGAAAGTTGGAATATTCTTGTGCAAAGAAAAGCCATTTTACTATAATTACACTACTAGAATAGTGACTACTTTTCCAGAAAGTTATAAGAATTTAAAACATGGTTGTATGACTTCACTGTAACATATGAGGCAATTTCAGGAAACTTGATTAGATTCTACTTGTTACACATGCATTGTACAAAGTTCAGCTTCTCACTTATGGTTTTGTGCATAACAGACATGCTACAATGTCTGTTATTCATTTTTAAGTATGACTTTTTATTCCTTTCACCCCTTTTTACACAGCCTTTCCATATAACTTTTAAACATTTTAATTTGGTTTGTTCTTATTTGTGTAGTTTTTTTTTTTTTCCTGATGTTGGGTTTTCATGCAATTAATTAGCTCTTAAATCAATCAAACATTTACTCATTAATATGTCACTCCATATTACGTGTAAAAGTGACTGAAGTGTTAGAAGTTTGGGACAATCAAACTTTTTCAATGAATTGAAATGAAATGGCTTAGGATATAATTTATACATGTACATGTTCATCCTGAAGCATTATTATAACTAATTGCCATTCATTTTGAAATGATATTTTTAATGAGACCAATGTCAACACAGTAAGCATGTTTATTGTACTGCTTTATTTTGTGTTTTCTTTTTTTGCCTTTTGAAAGCAATTAATTTTATTTGAGCTTTTATTTGTGCCAAAATCTTTATAACACTTTATGAGTACATGTGCTCTACCTGCAGTTTTTAATGAGGAGAGATTCTGTTCACAGTAGCCACCTCAGAACATCAGTCCAAGGGATTGTGTTTGGCACACCAAGCTGTTAAATTTTCCTGTCATTTATGTGTTTTTTTTTTAAAGTACTGCCTGTGGCTTTACTGTTCATTATTAGAAGGAAAGCACTCTCAGAATTTCAATCGGTTTCTTCTGCCTGAATACCAATTAAAACCTGTTTAATACAACAGTGGAAATGTGCTCCACTTCATCACTTTGTAACAGAATGTCTAGTTCTATTGTTTCTGTTTTTATACAGTAAAATACTTATTAGAGTATTACTCAATTATGTAGAATTATATCTAGTTAGGAGGAAAAAAATAGTCAAGCTATAGAAATTAGCTTTCTAACCAAGGAAGAATCCGGCACCAAGTCCATCCTAATTAGTGAGTGAAGTGGCAGTGAATCATGAACTTGAACATGAAGACACTGGGGAAATGCATTAGCACATGATTCACCATTGTGCTGAAGAAGGGAGATACAGAAAGAGCCTTTGTGAGGAAATCCATGAAAACATGTAAAAATGTGGCAACTAAAAAGGAAAATAATAAAATAACAATAAAAACAATTTTAGAAAAATGCTATTACCTTTGCCTTTAAACAGCAGATCACTATATTTTTAGGACAACTGAAAAAAATGCCTAACTTGTAAAAAATTGCTGAAAAACTTACATACAGTTAATACAATATAAAAATGCATAAATATCAATATATAATACATCGACAAAGTGTTATGCCTGATATAATTGTGTTACATGCACAGATGAGAGAAAAACAAGTTCAAAAGACCTCAAAAACAATAATGTAAAAAACTTTTAATGTTTCTGGACTCTTTTATAAACACTCCTAAATCATTCCGTATAAAGGTTACATTTTCTAAAAGTAATCTAAGAAAATGATTATGTAATTTACATGTAAATAAGTATAACTTGCTAAACAGCAAAATACATCAATGTAGTAAGCAAAAACAGTTTTACTTAGTGAATATAACTACTGGACTTTGACAGAAAGACAGATATTGCAGATATTTTTTTAAAAAAACAAAACCCTAGATTAACTGTGAAAGTCTTTTAAGCACTGTTATATCTGTATTTTGATTTGAGGAAATGAATAACACTGTTTGCTGAAATCAGAAAACTTGGGTGAAAATGGGCTTGGGAGCAGATTTGAGGGGCATGAATATTTTGCTGTAGCCGTGTTAAGTCTGAATGCCCTTTAAACATGAAATTACAGGTGGCCAATGGTCTAATGGACATAAAATATAGAGCTCTGGGGAGAGGTCAGGGCTGCCGACATTTGTGTGGGACTTATCAGCATGTACCTGGAATTGAAAGCTTTGAGACTAGACCAGATCTCTAGGACACAGAGTAAGAGAATGGATTGAAATGAGAAGATGGCAGTGTAGGAATGAGCTCAGGACTATTCCATCATTTATGAGGATGGATAGGAAGAGCTAGCAAAAGAGACAGAACAAACTGGGAAAAGAGTAGAGTCACGAAAAGAAGACATCGAAAGGTTTTAAGAAAGAAGACAGGGTTAAATCTGTTAAAGGCTGCTGACTTTATGGTAAGGACAAAAGAGTAGAATGCTGAACTTGGAAGATGAAGTGTCAGTGGCTTGACAAGAAGAGGTTTTTCAGGTTCTGCGACATTATAAGTACTGAAGCCATTATAAGTACTAGAATGATATGAAGAGAGAATAATTACTAAGAAAACGGAGACTGTGGGTATACAAAACTCATCAGAATCATTTGCTTTGAAGGACTGTAGAAAAAGGGAAAACGGTAACTCTACATAAATTGAGGATTATTTAAGAGATGGGAGACTAGAGTAGGTTCATGTACTAATAAGAATGTTCCAGGGCCGACCCCGTGGCTCACTCGGGAGTGCAGCGCTGGGAGCGCAGCGACCCTCCCACTGCGGGTTCGGATCCTATATAGGGATGGCTGGTTTGCTCACTGGCTGGGCGCGGTCACAAAAAGGACAAAAAAAAAAAAAAGAATGTTCCAGATCCAGCAGGGACAAGTGATGACATAAGAAGACAGGAGAATTAATAAACTTGGAAGCTAAACCTGCTCCTTAGAAAATATTCAGAGCCATGTAAAGGTGATATTCTGGAAAGGTAACACTAACACTTAGTCAGATGGTTCATTAATTTAACCCTTGTAACTAACTTTGACACACAAAAAAAATCAGCTTCAATTGGAACAACACAGACTTAGACCATCTAAGTTTAAGGCGTGAAGTCTGAAATTCAGAACCAGCGCAATGACCTATAACTTGCATGTGGAAAGACAATGATTATCTGAAAATGGTCAGGACGGATGGCTCTGTAGCTATTCCTGGCTAACAGTTTCATCAAAACCTTAGGAGAATATGTAATAAACTACATACTTTGTATTGTAGTTTGCATTATTTATATGCTACTAAGTTAATTATACGTAATTGATTCCAGAGTATGTATTCAGAGAGGGTCTTGCTATTCTTTTGCTGCTTTTTAAAAATGAATCACAAGAAAATCATTTCTCCAGGAATTTTAAAGGAAACTTTTATGACTTAGTAATCACAATTCTCTCTCTCTCTCTCTCTCTTCTGTCATTTGTTTGTTGTTATTTTTCCTGGTTCTAGAGTCTAGTGTACATTTGTTGCCCCATTAAAAGTTTTTTTTTTCTCTCTTGCAGTGTGTGGTTATCAATTAGAATATGATCACAATACTTGCTACATATTCCAATACTCCCTTTTTTAAATATTTGAAGTGCGTTCCTACTGAAATCCAAAAATGCGATAGAAAATGTGTATAGATTTCTGAAACTTAACAGAGAAATCGCTTCAGACACTTGTTCTGCCTTTTACTCACCAGTCTCTTTCGTGTTCCATGGTGTTTCTCTTACACAACTGAACCTCTCACGTAGCAACCTGAATCCAGACATCTCTCTGCTACCTAACAGATACTTCCTTAAGATGTTTGACAGAGCTAGTCTTAAAGTGAAAAAACAGGGGGAAAAACACAGTAAATGAACAAATTTTATTTTTCCTTTTCATTGGATCTTGCTTTTTATCCACTGTTTGACATTTTGGAAAGATGCCATGACTTTTCCAGTTTCTTTCAAGTATTAAAGAGTGTTTTTCTTTTCATGTATTAAATATTTGAATCCAGCTTAATAAAAATCCTGGCAAAGATGTGGAGCAAGAGGAACTCTCATTGATCGCTGGTGGGAATGCAAAATGGGACAGTCACTTTGGAAAACAGTGCAGCAGTTTCTTACAAAACTAAACATACTCTTACCATATGATCCAGAAATCATGATCCTTGATATTTACTCAAGTAGATTGAAAACATATGTTCATACAAAAATCTGCACATAGATGTTTATAGCAGCTTTATTCAAAGTTCAAAATATGGAGGCAGTCAAGATGTCCTCTGGCAAGTGAATGGATGAATAAACTTGGTACATCCAGACGATGGAATATTATTCAGCACTAAAAACAAATGAGCTATCAAGACATGGAAAGACACAGGGGAGTCTTAACTGCGTATTACTCAGTGAAAGAAGTGAGCCTGAAAGGACTACATACTGTATGATTTCACCTGTATGACATTCTAGAAAAAGCAAAACTAGAGAGAGAGTAAAAAGATTAATGGTTGTAAAGGGTTGGGGGAAGAAAGGGATGAATAGGCAGAGTACAGAGGATTATTAGGGCAGGGAGATGGTTCTCTCTGATATCATTATGGTTACTGTATATCATTATATGTTTGTCAAAACATATAGGAAGCACAAAGCCAAGAAAGTGAACCCTAATGTAGACTGTGGACTTTGGGTAATAACGATGTGTCAATGTAAGCTCATCAATTGAAACAGATATACCACTCTGCTGTGGGTTGTTGATAGTCGGGGAGGTTGTGGGGAGAGGGGCCGGGGTGTATATGGAAGCTCTCTGTACTTGCAATTATACTGAAAATCTTGATAACATAGAAGAACATTTTAGATTAAACTTTTGAGATAATTGTAAATTCACAAGCAGTTGTGAGAACTAATCCGGAAAGGTTCTATGTATCCCCTACCCAATTTCCCCTAATGGTAACACCTTGCAAAAACTATAGCTCTATATCACAACCAAGATATTGACATCGATACCATCAAAGAACAGAACATTTCCATCATAAAAGGTCACTCATAGATTGCTCAAGGTTAGGAACTTTATTCTTAGATGAAAGTTCTTTCTGTACTCGTTTTAAGGATACTGCCTGCCCGTTTAGAGCCATAGTCTCTTCTCTCCCACCCCCACCACCTCCTTAAACCCTGGTGACTACTAATCTGTTCATTTTCTTTATATTTCTATAATTTTGTCATTTCAGCAATGTTATATCGATAGGATCATATCATACGTAGCCTTTTGAGATGACTTAAATAATGAAATGTCAATAATGCCCTTGAGATCTATCCAAGTTGCTATGTATATAAATCATCTTTCTTTTTTTTTAATTGCTGAGTGGTATTCTATGCTATGGATATATCATTTTGTTTAGCCATTCACCTATTGAAGGACATTTGGATGGTTAATAAAGCTTCTATAAATATCAGAAAAAAACCCTTCAAGACTTTATCCATTTTAAAGATTCTTGTCCCACAGCTCAGGCCTGATCCAGGTGCAGAAAACTGCAGTGGGAAGGGTGCCATGGTCAATCTCTACTCTCTTTCTAGCTTTATTTCCTCTCCCATTTAGTAGCCAGAGACCTGGATGGGAGCAATTAGTGAGGCGATAATAGAGATTTTAGGACATGTTCCTACATAATCTTGTGATTTGGTTTTGCATATTCCGTGGGGCAAATGCTGGATATCTTCAAGGCAGGGAACTCTTTGAAATTCTTCAGAAAATTCCCTAACTGGAGACCTCAACTTGAATTTTCTTGATTCCAGAGATTCACTCCTCAGGTTCTTCTCTTCAGAAAGCACATCCCACACAGACCATCTCTGTGAAGACCACATTCTCAGGGAATGCAGCCTCACGAGCAGCAAACTTTCAAATGGAGTCAAAGTCTGCTGTTATCTATTGATTGCTCTGAAACATGGGAAAAATTAGTTTTTTCTACAGGAAATTGGAAATAAAGTTTATGTGCTAAGCCTCTCTCTTCCCTATGCTAACAAAGCAACTGCAACTGTCCTGCCTTGTGTGTGTGTGTGTGTGTGTGTGTGTGTGTGTGTGTGTGTGTGTGTGTGTGTGTGTGTGTGTGTGTGTGTGTGTGTGTGAGAGAGAGAGAGAGAGAGAGAGAGAGAGAGAGATGGCACAAAACTCTGTGTACCCCCAGCTTCTTCGGGGACACGTGTCAAGTCCTCCAGGTGACTTTTTGGAAGTTTATTGACCATCACTTAACCCGAGTTAGGCAGAAGAAGCTCCACTCTGGGGAAACACAGAGAATTCTAACAATTTGCTTCAAAGGAACCCTCATTCAAAACTGTATTATTTTGGTCCCCTACTTATCTCACATACTGAATGGTTTGAGTGATGGGCTAGTGTTCACAGAAATAGATTTGGGAAACCCAATTTACAAGTCCTGAATGGATCATGTGGAATGTAGGATGCAGTGGTTGGCATTTATTATCCTCAGCTTTGAGGCCTCAGCTAAAGGTTTAGAGAAGGAACGTTTCATTTAACAGCCTGTTCCATTAACATGCCTGATTTTGCTTTTTTACCATACAAACTAAAAGTCACAGCTAAATGTCATTTTCCAGAATTTAGCAACTTGTTCGGGAGGAAAAATTAGACATTTGGTATCTCATACACTGCTTTATATAAAGTTTGTTCATGTTTTTAAAAATGTTTCTCTCTCGCTGATTTCCCTCTTATGTAATTGATTAGGAAAATATTATTTTGTTCATATTTCCTATTGGTTAAGTGATCATCTAAAATAAATAATTATAAGTATTTTTGTCATACTGAAGATGCTGTTTAAAAAACCCCAAACTCATAAACAGGTTTGTTATGAAATTGACTCAGCTTCCACATGCAAATAGGCAAAATGGATGTAATTGCTATTTATAAATATGTTAAAATATTTTGATACATTTAGATGCCCAAAGAATATAGGTGTCATATATAAAGAATGGTTGTATTCAATTTTATTTTCTTTTTGAACACTCACTTTGTGATGGTTGACAGCTCATTTAAGCATATGAAAAATTAAATTATCTATAGCCTGCATTTGCTGCCTTAAATTTTGAGCCTTAAAATCTAATCCAACCATAGGAATTAATAATAACAAGTTATTCTTATATAAAACACAAAAACCTAAAAAAAAATTAAGATATAATGGATGAGACACCAAGTGTTCTTTTTTTCCTCTTTTTTCCCCCTAATGATAGAGCTTTTCTGATTTCAATGAAATACCAAATGAAGTGCAGTTACCTTCTTTTCTAGCTGACGGTCACACCACAAATAACTTTCTGTGAGAAAGTAAATAGAATTTGACCATTGTGTCCAACCATGCGTACTAACATCAAGCTATTTCAAAAGAATGAGAAAGGAATGTTTTAGTTTACTAGAAGTTAATTTAGACAAAAAGCGTCTGTATTTTAAACGTGCATTTGTTCGGATCATAAGTAACCTCAAGTTTAAGACAAAGTGACATTTTTCCCTCAGTATTGTGCTGTACTGTCATGCTTGTCAAATAACCTGTGTGGAGAGTGATACTGAAATAACAAAGGTCATAGGGATATAATTTTATTGTAATGTTTACTAGAGGTGTGAATCTGCTGAACAATCAACAGCTCTTTCTCTACATTGTGTTTTTTCTATTCTTGTAAAAATCTAATACTGACAGACATGTTTCTTCCATTTTTCACTTGATTTGAAAACCTCTTCATCCCGTCCCTTTTATTTAATGGGTCAGCACTCTAAAACAGCATAAGACTGAAAACCTTGAACAAAGTGTGGATGATGTGTAAATACTATAAGATATTCTTTCACCGTAATAGTTGAAAATATTGATTGAACATATAGTAGAGATTTATAGTCCTGGGAGAATATGATTTTTCTATTTAGCAATTAAATAAATATATTTACCATCTTAACCATTAAGCAAATTTGTATTTCCAGAATTATTTCAGAAAAATATAGCAGAAGGTCTCTCTGTACTCATATCTTTTAGAATTTTTACAATAGCAATATAAATCAATATATAGCTTTTTAAGGACATAAGGATAAATGTATACATAAATATAGTCAAAGAATATTTGTATATACACACATACATATATATACACAAATGAAATATATTTACACACAGACAGATTTTGTTACATTCTTAATGACACTTTAGGATATCTCCGCTTTTTAAATATAGAAATTTCTGTATTAGCTTAAATAACGAATCTAAAAGTGGATGAGTTTTCTGAACACCTAATAAGGTAATATAAACAGATGTTATGCAAAGGGTTAACTTGCTTACATGGTAAGCAAATGATGAAAATAAAATGAATTTAGCTACGTAATAGAATTTCCAAGGAAAGGATAATGATTCTCAAGATTAAAGCAAAGAAGAAGCACAACAAAAAATAAAGAACCATAATGCTAAAAAAGTCAAGTGGTCATTAAGACAGATAATTAGAAATGTGTATGCACTTAATAATACAGCCTCAAAATAAGTGTAACATGAAAACTGATAGAAAATAAGGTGAAAAAGACAAAACTAAAATCATGCTGAGAAATTTTAACACTTTTTTTTAGTAAGCAATAGATAAAAATAAGTAAATATGGAGATTTGAGCATACAATCAGCAAGTGTTTTGTATGGGTCATGTTTGGAAGATTGTATCAAAAGCTTCAGGATACACATACTTCGCAAGCACATAAAGAAAATGTATTTAAAAATGAACTATAAAGTAAGACATTTTACTTAATAAAGTATATTTATAACTCCATAAATACAAAAAAAAAAAAAAGGACTCTTAATGTTGAAAAATGTTAAGTATTCTGTATAAGAACAGGAACCAAATAAAAATGCCTGCCTCTCTTCAACATTTCACTGCAGCTTTTAGCTAGCATAGTCAGGTGAGATTTAAAAACGAAACAAAGCAAAAGATGTGAGAAGTGTTGAGAAGAAAAAGCATAGTTATTCCTAGATGGTAATTTCTACAGCCTACATAAAATCTAAAAATAATTAAAATACGTAAGGTTAGCAAAGTTGCTAGTTGTAAAATCAATTTATAAAAATCAATTGCAAAAAGATTTCACATTTGAAATTTTAGAAAGGCAGCATTTATAGTACATCAAAATATAAGAAGCATTTAGTAATAAATCCAGCACAAACACTTACGTTATAAAAAGAGAAAAAAATAACTGTTTTTAAGGACATTAATGAACGCAAATATAAGAGATTTGCAATGTTCAAGGTTCAGAAGACTAAATTATAAATATGCAAATTTTCCCGAATTGACCAAATATTCAATTTGATCCCATTCAAATTCCCACCAGCTATTTTCCTTTTTTATTTGATTGTTTTATGCTTGGAAATTTGACAGGCTTATTATAAATGGTATATAAAAGTACAAAAGTTCACAAATAGGCATGTCACATTTGAAGAACCAAGAGAAAAGAATTGCCATATCATATAAAAAGACATAGTCAATTTAATATATTATAGCAGTGCCCCAAGATACATTGAACAAGGAAACAGAATGGAGGGTCCCAAACAGCTGTGGATATATCAACACTAGATAAATGAGAACTGTTACAGATTGGGGAGCATTAAGGATGCTATAACAATTGGTTTCTATCTTTAAAAAATATTGACCCATTTGGTTATTCTTCCATTTGTATCCTCCTAACAGTTCTCTGGCTTTCTCTACCCTTTTGGTTCCCTGGGGAAGCTGACTTTATTGTCTTAAATGCGCTGCCTCACCCTCTGGCTTCTGGTTAGTTTCCACCAATCCCGAGGTGGTAGGAGAGAAGGACCTAGGTCTTTTTCCCCAACAGCAGCAGCTTTATTGCCTCTGTGATGTCTGTCTCTTGGAGACCACGATGCTTGTGGGGTTGCCCCTTTTCCTTTACGCAAGTGAATACTAGACTCCAGTGAGAATAAAGGTGGCAATGCCTTCACACAATCTGCTAAAATTTGCTAAAATCTGCATGCCTAAACTTTCTGCGTTTGTTTTTCTAAATCAGTTTACACCTTTGTAAAAAAGCTCTTAATTAAAGCCTTTTCCAAATTCAAAATCTGCATTTTTAAATATTTGACTGCTGACAGCTTTAAGCCTCACCTCTCCCTCTTCTTCTGTGTTCCTAATATGGAAAAGCTGATAAGAAATCCTGGGTTCTCCCTCCTTTGGTGCAGGCAGGAATTCAAACTATGCAAGTTCTGCACACATGTGCAAACTCTTACTCCAGCCCCACCCCTCATCACAATAAAACCCCCAAGCCTGTCTCCTTTTCCTATTCTCTCAAGCCATTTCAGACTTGCCTGGGAGGCCTGTTCTGTTCTCCCCATAAACCTTATTATATAGATCATAAATATTTCATATCTTTTTGGTAGGCATGTGGCATGATCAGTCTGAACTTCTAAACCAGATATTGAATAAACCAGCTCATCCTGACTCCGCAAGGTCGTCATAACAATTGGCACCATGAGCAAGATGCTTGGATAATGGTCACCGTTCTCTTACTTTGGCTCCCTAACTGGCTCTGCTGCCTGATGGTGAGCAAGCACTTGGAGCTACCGCCTGCTGGTTGTCCTTGGATCTTTGTTGCTTTGTGTTGCAGTGCAGAGTTCTGCTGAGCCTCTGATATAGATTTAGTTGCCCTAGGTCAGAAATTTTTATATTTGGCATTTAGGAATAGGAGTATGGGATTGGAGTTCTCCTTAAAGTATCCATGGGTGATGTGTCTCGGTCTGGACCTATCTATGTGTCTTAAAATGAAGTTGTGACTGATACTGTGCTCAAGGGAAAGACTGTTTTTGATTGGTTGTATGTCTCAACAAAGCGTTGATCCACTATCAATCTACACACCACTGAGAGAACCCCTCCCCCCCTGTGGGAACTCCGAATGCTTCAGTAGTTGCTTATAAAGCAGAAGTTATTAGGGAAGAAGAAAAAGAAAATTATAAGAAAAGAGGACAATAAAGCAGCTAATATGGATGTGTTGAGATCTACACTCCTAAGAGCAGATGGCTCGCCAAGATTCTTAAATATCTCTTCTGCTGCGGCTGCCATGTCTTTGATGCAACAAAGATACTGATCCTCTCAGTCATAGAGAAAACCATCCATAGCACCCCTGTGGCATAGCAAAGGAGTTGATCCAAACTCAACTAAAATCCAGGGTCATTAAACTCTATAAAGTAATCATTTGCATAGAGGAGTCTGTTAACCCTAATGACACTGATTTGACACTTCTGGAAGATGAAATTTATAAATGTGAGCATGGTAGAGCCCCTCCACCCTGAAATATATTCAGTGACTAAAAATAAATAAATATTAAAAAAGAAAGAAAGAAAGGGGAAAAGGAAAGGTGGAAGAAAGGAAGGAAAGAAAGAAAGAAACAAGAAAGAAGGATACTGGATATAGGGAGAGAACACAAAAGGAAAGAAACAAAAGTCTGCCATATGATTCAACTGGAAATACATAATTTATTGCAAGAATTTGTACAACAAAAAGATAAAATGTTACTGATTATCTTTGTTCCCTGTACACCCTAGGATGTAGATATAACGTCAACATCTGCTGAAGTGGGCCAACTGGCAAAACTTTGTGGACTTAATCAATATTGGGGCTGAAATTGCAGTTATACCAAGGGACCCTATCAATTTAAACAAGGTATTGGTTATAATCTTAGGGGAGTTCTAGCACATAAAACAGAGGACCAATGGATATGCCTCACCTGAGCTATTTCCTTGCCTAAGTTCCTATGGCCATATCACCTATTGCCCTAAGTGTCCCATAGTGGATATGATCACTCTGACTCAGTTAGTAATAAAGTGAAAATATATTTAGTCTTTGGCTCTTAAAATTTGTCATGACAAAATGAAATCCAAGGATAATTCTCTAAATTAAAATAGTTAATATGCCCAATGTAAGTTAAAACAGGGCTTTAAAGGATTGAATCTTATCATACAGGCCTAGATTGAGAAGTAATTACCCACCCACCGCTACTTGCAAGAGGTGGTGGCCTTCCCATACTCAAACTTTTGTTAGATGATGTGGTTCTGGAGAAGGTCACCCTTCTCCAAGCTCCCTAGAGAACTGCTTGGGATCTAATTCCTGTACAACTGTGGGAGTTTGCACTCATTAAAGATGGACTTGCCACCATACGCACGAGGGAGCTTGCTGGATAGCTGCAGCTTTTCATTTTTTAACGAGGATACCTCTGATGAAGGACAGCAGCCAAGGCTCAGCACAGAAATGTTAGCACTGGATGTCCTGGCCAGCAACCAAATCCATCTGCACATTGTTACAGAGTAAAGGGGTAAAAAACTCAAGGGTGTCTCATGGATACCCAAAGGATAAATCAAGGTATCACATCTCCCCACATGCTAAGAACATAATACACGGCCTCACCAGGATGCTCTTTATATACTTCATTGTTCTAGACATTACTGATAGCAGCCCCGTCATTCATTTCTCTTCTCAGAACATGCAATGCTGGGCTCTTGAACAGCCATGTAGCAGAACTTTCATCTTCCTTATTGGCCTCTGGCTGCAGGCCTCATAGAGCAACATATTGGCTTATTTCAGTATTTGAAATTCACCTGAATAAACTGTGGTATACTTCAGTCATCAAACATCGGGAGGGGACAGTAATAAGGACTCTGACTCCATTTCTTGATATTTGACTGCTGACACTTTTAAAATTTTGTTTTTATTTTTATTGAATCAAAATTGATTATACATATTTTGGGGGTTCAACATTCAGATATGTTGATCAAATCAATATTACTAGCATATATATTGTAACAAATTGTAATTATTCTTTATGCCCCTTGTCCAATCCCTCTCCACCCACCCCTCCCTCCTCTAATCACCCTAGATTTCTTCTCTCCCTCTGTAAGAATAATGGTTACTCTGTTGATTTGCTGCCCAAATGATCTCTCCAATGCTGAGAGGTGTGATCAGGTCCCCCCATACTATTACAGAGCAGATGTCTCTTCTGTCACTATGAAATGGGCTCTGTGGAGACAGACATCCTCCTCCTTTCTTTATCTATGCTGGTGACTCTCCTTGTGTCAACTCACTCCAGTGGCTGGTGGACCATCTGCATGGTGGTTGTGGTGTCTAGCCATCTTTGCAGCCACCATGGATATTATGGTGGCTGTGGTGGGCCACCCACATGGAGGAGATGATTTGGGCATGCTCCTTGGTGCAAGCAGTGTGCCTGGCTGTGGAGAGTGTCCAGTCCCTGGCTCCATACCCCAAGTTCCCAGGTAGGTCCTGAGGCACTGTCATGGTGTACCTGGTTGTGGGAGGGGGGTCCAGTCCCCTTCTCCATGTCCTAGATCTGCTGGCACGGTGAGCCTATTTGCAGGAGGGGAGATGTCTGGTCCCATTTTCCATGCCCCGGGTCCCCAGGCAGGTCCTGAGGTGCTGATGAGGTGTGCCTGGTTGCGGGAGGGGGGTGTCCAGTCCCGTTCTCCAAGCCCCAGGTCTCCAGGAGGGCCCTGAGGTGCTGACGAGGTGTGCCTGGTTGCAGGAGGGGGGTGTCCAGTCCCATTTTCCATGCCCCAGGTCCTTGGGCAGGCCCCAAGACACTGGCGAGGTGTGCCTGGTTGCAGGAGGGGGTCTGGTCCCCTTCCCCATGTCTTGGGCCCCTGTTTGGGGCCTGGAGGCACTGTCACGTTGTGCCTGGGTATGGGAAGGGGGTCTGGTCCCCAGCTGCTAGCCCTGGGTCCCCAGGCAGGCCCTGAGGTGTTGGTTGTGTGCCTGGATGTGGGAGTGGGGTCTGGTCCTGGCTCCAATCCTCAGGTTCCTGTGTGGGGTCCTGGGATGCTGGTCATGTGAGTGGTTGTGGGCAGGGGTCCTGCCCTGGCTCCATGCCTCATGTCCCCTGGTGGGCCCCAAGGCATTGCTGGTGTGCCTGGGCTGGAACCAACTTTTTGTCCTATGCTTACTTCTAACATGGGGGAACTTCCTGTGGGAACCAGTCCTTGAGCCGTGTGGTTGAGTAAATTGCTGCTTTGCTACTGTTTCCCTAGGGAAGGATTTTTGTGCAGCTCAGAGTTTAATAGTTGACCTTATAGTTACTTCTGGCTCTCCAGGTACTCAGTGCGCCTGCATCGTGTAGAAATTCTGATCTGGGCCTGAGTTTTTTCATCAAATTTCACCCCGTGCAATTCTGCATTCCTGACCAGTCTCCTCTGAGTGGTCCTGTGCTGTTTAGGGGGCAGATCAGCTGTCCATGCTGTATCCAAGTTTTCTCCTGCTGGGCCCATCTCCCCCACTGCCCGTGCTCCAAACTCTTCCCGTGGGATGGTCTCTGCGCCGGTCCCTCGCGTTGACTCACCAGTCTCTGAATGGCTCCCCTTTTTCAGCTGTTCTGGCTCCTTGCTCCTGCGTGGGTCCATGGGAATCTCATCAGTGATCTTGGTGTCTTGGGGGCCACCAAATTCCTCTTTTCCCCTTCTGCCTCCAGGTAACTCCATCTCAAGGGCATAGCTGTAGCTTCTGCCAGCTCCTGCATGTGCTCCAGCATTAAAGCAGCTGCAGCCCGAAACACTGAGAGAAGTTTTTCTTTCTCTCATCATGGTTTCTCCTGCCTCCATGAACTCCGCAGGTCTCTCCTCCTCTTTCCCTGAGCTCCAGCAGCCCCAGCTTGGCTGATGTTACATTTTTATAGTTGTAAATTGGTTGATTTGTGGTAGAGAGTGACACCAAGGACCATCTATTCCACCATCTTGACCGGAACCTCGACTGCTGACACTTTTGAAGCCTCATCTTCTCTCTCTTCCCCTTGTGTCTGTCAGATTTCCTTGAAGGAGTAAATGTATAAATGAGTTGTAGCCAATGGAATTGGAGCAAATTAACATGCACCACTTCTAGGGCTGGCCCTTAAAAACCTACCACATTTGATTATCCGTGATCTCCTTTTTGAGCCTTGATGCAAATGAACATGTTGATATTGAAAATAAATTTTTGAAGATGGCAGTACCATAAAATAGAAAGAACCTAGGTTCTGTGTATAATCACTCAGAGGTGAGTTTTTACCAACCAGAAACACTTGGAATTCATAAGTGATGATGAATTATTGGCTATAGTTTTGATCTATTAGGTATCTTAGGGTTTGCTTTTTATAGCAGATAGCATCATCTGAAAAATGTACTGCATGATTCCAATCATGTAAAACTTAAAAACAAGCAAATGAAATTAATATACTGTTTTTGCAATAAATATATAGCAGATAAATTATGAAGAAATCAAAGGCACAATTAATAAAATGTCAGGATTGCTGTTACCTACTCCAGGGCGGGAGAGGAATGTGATTAAATAGTTGCACTCAGGCTGTTTATTTCATTTGTATTTAAACTAAATATAGTTTAAACACATTTTTTCGTAGGTACACCATAGTTCACCATATATTTTTGTAATAAATTTATATTAGCTAAGATTTATAGTATATAATCTAAGTATGAAAGAAAATAGTTGAAAAATTAAAGCATCCAGTTATTAGAAATTTGACATTGAGATAAAAATATAAACACAGAAGCACTGTGATATAGTGAAAAGAACAGCTCCTGAAGGCAGAGTGTCTCACAGTTGTCACTACTGATACAGTTCATACACTGGCTGACACAAAAGCTTTCAGCTGTGAATGGACCTAAAGCAGCACAGGGTTCCTCAGCAGGTAGAGGCTTTGATGCTTGGGCCATAGATGTCCTATAGTATTAGAGGTGTCTGGGAAAGGGATGATTCTATTAGAAGTTTATGGCAATGCCATATAGGACAAACACATTGTGTACCCTTAGGGTTCTAGAGCAAAGCCATGTTATTTTCAATGGAGAATTACATCATTGTAATCTTTTTTTTTTTTTAAGAATGACTCCCAGTGTACTTTTGAGGTTGATAGAAATGGAGCTCCTGAAAACAAAACCTCAAGGGAATATTGTTGAACAAGGAAATATTGAACATGGGAAAATTGTTCATCAGAAGATGGATTTTGTTAAGACCACCAGGTCCTACAAGTATGCAGGTTCATCAAAAAAACCATGAGATGGAGCTATCCCCGTGTCTCACTTGGGAGAGTCTGGCGCTGGTAGTGCTGAGGCAGCGGGTTTGGATCCCTATATAGGGATGGCCAGTGCGCTCACTGGCTGAGTGTGGTGCTGACAACACCATGCAGGAGGTTGTGATCCCCCTACCGGTCAACGGAAAAACAAACAAACAAACAAACAACCCATGAGATGGAAAATATATATTTAGGATCAAGCAAGGGTAGGGTTAGAGGGCACAAATAAGCTGTGTGAGTAGGGGGCCTAGATGTCCATGTAATTAGTCACCAAAGAAGCACCTAAACAACCGGTAAAGGGAATGACTTGGTTGTCATCAGCCAGCCTCTGCCAGTGGCTACCACACAACTGGCATAATGTGTATTTTACACACAGGGTCTCATTCTTCAAGAATGATCTAGCTACTTCCACTGAAAAAAGTCAAACTTGCTAGCAGCAGAGATCAATGCTGAGTCCCTAATATGGCACCACCCTTTAAGGAGGCCAGCCACCCACTTGATGTCAAGTTGACTGCACTGAGCTCCTTATACCACCAAAGTGGCAGCAATTCATTTTATCTTAATTGACACATATTTATGATATGGGTTTGTTTTTTCTGCCCATAGATCCACAGTCAGCAGCCACTATCTGAAGGTTAAGGTCTGTGATCCACTGACATGGAATTCTGCATAATATTGCAAAATATTGCATTGGTTTAAGAAAAGTTTACAGCAAAGGAGGTAAAGGAGTAGATGAATGACCATGGACTTAACTAGTCTTAACTGACACTATATCACTTAAAAACTGCTGGTCTCATAGAGCAATAATATAGCCTACAGAAGAAATAGTTTAAGTGACAGCTTGGAAATGATACTCTTCATGAATGGGTCAGCATCATCTAAGATGCAGTATACATTCTACATCAATGACTGTGATATAGTGATATGTCCATAAAAAGTAGAATACGTGAAGCTTAGAACCTAGCAATAGGAGTAGCAGTGGCCAGAATTACTATCAACCTCCATGCCCAGCTTAAAGGATTTGTACTTCCCATTATTGCAACTTTGATCTCTGTGAATTTAGAGGTCTTGGCTTGCAGAGGGTGAAATCATTGACTCTTATCATAAATAGAATGTAGAGATACCATTATACAATGAAGGGAGACCTGAAGAAGGTATGGTGACCAGGGTGCAGTTGTCTGGGTCCAGTCAGAAGGTAGAAGCTACACAATAAGTTAAGCAGGATAAGTTCATTATATAGAATTATTAACTGTGATTAAAGAGTAACTACAAGATATAAGGAAACTATATGGTACCGTAGGACTGAAGGAGAATGTCTAAGGAAGAACAAACAGGAATGGAGCTCTTAACCTCATTAGAGAAGATATGATTCAGCCCACCAGATAGAAGAATTGTTCTCTAGTTTGGCTAGGTTAGAGCTGGTCTGAAGTTATACAAGCACTAGATCTCCCTCCACAACGCAGGTAGGTGAATAACAACTGGTGGCATATGTGTGCAGTAGGAGTCTGGGCACTGGTGGGGGCAGGAGGCCTGTAGAACATGTGGCTCATGCGTACACTCTGGTTTTTGTGTCAAGAAGGGTACAGAAAATTTATTGCCAGGCCAAGGCTGCAAGATTGCAGAAGGACAGTATCTTGGGTTGATGGCTGAGACAGGCAACATTGGCCATCCTTATACCCACACCACCCACCCCCAGCCAGCACTGAACAGAGTGGGAGAGCCTCTTTCTCCTGCAAATTCCTCCAGGGCACCCTCTTAAGAAATCTTAACATTGTGCTCCCTTTAAAGGAGAATTACTTAAAATAATTTGTTTATTTATCACAGAGCATATATAGAAGAATGTATTGAGACTGAAAGACAATAAATTGGTAACTGATACATAATGTTTCATACTCTTCAGGGTAGAGGGTCTGGGTCATGCCATCTGATCAAGCAGAGATGCTCCTCAAAGGTCAGAAACTGGAATACATAGTACAGAAGGAAAATGAGGACTACCAGTTGGGGTCACAAGGATAGCTTCAAATGTTAGGCTAAATTTTGTCCCATTAACCATCTTTACATTAGACACCTCCTAGAATCCTGAAAGAATTATTCCCAGAAATGATATGAGTCAAGTGGAACCAAGTAGCCCAAGGGATGGATTGCAGTGAATGCTGTGGTTACCCACCCCCTCCCGCTCCTTTAAGACTAAAGCATTCATTTTCTGAACTGCTGAGAATGTTGATAATTGACATCTCATAGCTGAGTGCCCATCTAGAGATTCCCTTCTTCTGAAGAAAGCCACCTCACGCAATGTCATGTCCCATGTCTGGCATAAGCTGTTAGTGAGGAGTGTTAAGGCCCCCTTTGCCAAATTTGGGACACCAATGGTGACACATTCCAGCTCCAGATTTCCCTCACAAATTGGCTAAGGCCTTTGTTGTGACTGCATTGCAACCTAATACTTCCCTCAGCGTAATGCTGATTCTTTCAGTGAACACAGTGTGTATCCTGGAAGCACTCCACAGTATATTTCCTGCCTGCTAATCTCTGTCTCAGAGTCTGCTCCATAAGAAATCAACTTAGGATAGTTATTAAGGCTTTGAAAATCATACTTTGTCACAGAATCCTAAAATTGATTAATGTAAATATCCAAAACAGCAACCGAAAGACCAAAAACTTTCAATGATGCTTTCTCTCAGATATTCTCTGATTTAACTCTGGTATATACACACAATGGAATACTACTCAGCTATTAAAAAACAAAAATAGTATCCTATAATTTGCAGAAACATAGAAAAAACTGGAAACCACAAGTTAAGTAAGTCAGGCACAAAAAGACAAACACCATGTGATATTGCTTATATGTGGAATCTAAAAAAAAAATAAACAAATAAAAAAAGTAGTTCATGTAGAAATAGAGTGTAGAATTCAGAATTATGGTTACCAGAGGTGGGGTGCAGGGAGAGAAGAAGTGGACTAATGGGTACAAAACTATGCTATCTACCTTAAGTAGAGAGCACATATTGAAACATACTGTACCCCACAAATACGTAGAAGTAAATGTTAAAATATTTTGAAATTAAAGAAAATAAGAAAAGAAGATATCATAGGAACTCCTTACAAGTTTTTACATTACTTATTACAAATATCATGTGCTATACATTTGAGGAAGGTGGCTATATATATTCAAGAGATATTTTAAACGCACAAGCAGCTCAGCATTTAGAAAAAATAAATAAAATGGTTAACTTCCAGATTGCCTGTTATCTGAGAACAAAAATCTTTTAGTGCTGAGTTAATATGAACCCTCTGTTAGCTCCCGAGTACTAGGAAACCAGTAAAGGCCTTACTAGTGATTTGTCCCTAGGTTGTTGCGATTTACCTGTTACACGCTCCCTATGTGTAGGCTGCTTATGAAAGAGTTTTGAAAATAGTAACATTTAATTGAAATATGATGTATTTTAGTTCTTAAAGTGGCCACATCATTTTAATACATAATCCACCATAGTGTATTTTAGAAAGCATTTTGCTTATTTTTATTGTTTTTATTTTTTAAATGACAAATAAAAATTGTACCATTTATGGTATATAGCATGATGCTTTTAGAAAGTTATCAAAAGTTCACAACATGTTATTTTAAAAATTGTGTCTGTCTACAAATATTTTCAATTCATATTATTTTTTGTAGAGCCATCATAAAGTTTGTCTCAGTCACTCACTTGTTTAAAATTCATCACAAAATATTGTGACGAAAAATTAAGTAAATATTTTATAATGAAGTAAGACAAAAAATACACCAAGAAACATTAGTATTGAGTAAAATTGCATGGTTTGGACTTTCTGCCAGTGCCAAAGGAGTCCTGAGTCATCTTCTCAGCTTTCCCAGATGTGGGGCAGGAAGGGAAGGGGAACCATTGGGGTTTGAAACACTTTAATATTCCCCTTCATCAGATAAAAAAGTCCTTATGAATATTACTATCCTGAAATTGGTGAGTCTTTTAGGGATACCCTGCTCTAACACATTTAAAGGTATGAAGCACTTTAATTCTTTTTCAAATTAAAACCAACTATTCGAACAATATCAGACATTCCGTAAACACTGACTTTTCTCCAAATCCATTTTACATATTTTTGATGAGAAGAAACATCCTGTGCTATGCTTTTACTACTAGCAACTTCATTAGTTTACAAATATGCACTTAACATTCAACTTCTGAGAAAAATTCCACAGCGCAAGGCATGCATACATTTTTCTAGGAAAATAACCTTCTGATGAAAAAGAAACTAAGGTTAAGAAAACTGAAATCTGAAGCAGTGCTGTAGCATTCAATAGCTCAAAATAAATAACCTAAAGATTTATCTGACTTCAACACATTCATGCAAGAGAATGTCAGGGAATATCTGATTCAGAAAAGGCATATTTCTGGTTATTGATAGAGGACGATGAATTTACCTTCAGGACTTTAATTCTTTCCTGTGAAAATATACAGATGAGCCAAACCCAATTTAGAGTTCAACTCATGCAGCATACAATTACCTTTGAGCTTCAAATTCCAAATAACTTTTGAATTTCATACCTGTCATCACCCTACTTGGTATTTTATGAGAAATAATAGAATTTTACAACTGAAAAGTGATTTACATAAGCAATTTTAAAGATGCTTTTATTTTTTGGAAAACAGAGAAAAACTTTCTATTTACATCTTTTAAAACGTAATTATTGACTTAGGATAGAGGCTAATTAATATTTACTTGCTACTTTGGAATTATTCCTTCCATTCAATTAACCCTACATGGTGACTCAGCAGTAGTATTAGCAGTATAAGTTAACATGGCAATATATGAGAATACTTAAAGGTAAAACCAATCTTTTCATGAACTTTTCGAAGTATGCTCCTATGTGTATATGTATAAATTAAGGACAGTATCTCTTTGATAAATGACTGCCAAATGTATGTGCCTCTCAATGAAACAAAATAACTTGTTTCAAAGCAAAGTGATTGATCCAGGTAAGATTTCCTTGAAATAAGACAAGGAAATAGAATGGTAAGTTCCCCACAGCATGCAAACTCAGTGGTGACATATTTTTTCTCTTCTTTTCCTTCACCTCCCTTTCTCCTCCTCAGCATCTACAACATTGCCTTGAACATAGTTGGTATTCAGTAAATAAATATTAATGAATGATTCACGGGAAATAGATGTTTCACAAATGAGATTAGAATCTCTATTACTAGAAACTGCAAAGGAATCACATAGGATTAATGTAAATAAGAAGAAATGATGGTATATGATGTTTCTTCCTAGTCACAGACTAGCATTTGGTTATAATTTTAGAATATTTGGTTCAGAAGATGTGTCTAAGTAGATATATACATGGATTTGAATAGGAATAAGAATTAAAATTGTTTCATTGAAAAGAATTTAGTGTTTATTTGCAGATGATATCATATAGCACTGTGTGAAAATCATGGAGTGATAAACTGGTAAGAGGAGAGATACAGTGACTTAACTTCTGTACATTTCTACATTATCCTGTCCTCTAATCTATACTTACTGAGCCTCCTGAACAGCTCCAAAGCTTGTGATGTGGTTCTAGGAGCTGCAGTAAAACGATGACAACAGTAACAAAAATACGTGAAATGAAAACTACGTAGTCTCACAGTCACTGGCTTAATGATCTAGTTTCAGGCATAAAATATGTGCACAGTTATAATACAAAGCAGGAAAAAATTCCACCTGCAGAGAAAAATAAGTGTCCAAAAGAGATGTAGATCTGTATTGAAATACTATTCACTTCAACAATATTCACAATCACATAAAATCTCTGTTTTACTCTTTAACATGATGAGTTTTTTCCAGATTCTTTTGGAATTTATATTTATACCAAAGGGAATATGTTTTCCTATAAAAGAATCCTGTTGATAGTTTGATCTAGTTTACAAATTAAGTAGTTGAAACATTTTTTCTGTGAATAATGAAAAAATAGACAGGAAGTGTGTTTTAATACTTTTGGAAGAAAACAAATGGCACAAAAGGATGCATTTATAATCATCTATTATAAATGCTAAGTTCTTAAAATCTGGGTATAAGCTCAAACACCAGCTATTTACTTATCTAAAAATTAATCAAATAAATATTAATAGTGTCATAAATTTCTATCCATCGTGTTTTCTGCAGGAAAATAAATTAATCCCTTATTAGAATCTCTGCCATCATCTGGTGCCTAACATTACATGCTTAGCCTCATTTCCCTCACCCTTTACCTGTTAAGAAATCATTCATTTAAATTAATTGCTGATCACCGACATGTCAGGTTAGTCCACTTCTGTGCCTTTTTTTGGTATGTGCACTTTTATGTGATTAAAATATCCTGCTTCTCGTCTTCACCATCTGCAAAATCTTACTCATCTTTTACAAAGCCTAGTTCGGATGCCATGTACTCATATCAAGAGTTCTAAACCTTCATTATAAAATTATTATTTTCTACCTTTTTCTATGTGTGCAGTGTTCTGTTGATTCTGCTAGTCTAGGCCTACACTTTCAGCATGATAGGTAGCTTATGATGTTTCTTAAGAGCACAGCTAGATTCTTATTCATATTTATATACTTAAGATTCTTTCATTGAGTTAATATATAACTGATAAATTTGATGAATTTATGTCATGTGTAACTTTATCCTGTTGGTAAAGTATTGTGCCAGTGGCTTGGCTGAGCTGAGAGAAAGCACTGAGCTGTTAGGTGTCAGAGTAGCCAATTCAACCAACAAGCCAAAAATGAAAGAGTTAAGCCTTTTTTTAAATTTTATTTTATTTTATTTTTTTTAGTCGTTTTCGTGACCGGCACTCAGCCAGTGAGTGCACTGGTCATTCCTATATATAGGATCCGAACCCAGGGCGGGAGCGTCGCACTCTACCGAGTGCGCCACGGGCTCGGCCCAAAGAGTTGAGCCTTTAACCACATACTATGTTGCTATAAATAAGAGTCCAGTCCAGATAAAGCACTGACTCCCCTTTTTCTATCTCTCTCCATGGAACAGCCATTGGGTTGAAGGGTGGGGTGGATCAGTGCACCTGAAACATATATTTGCCACCATTTTGGAAAGCTGTTTGGCAGCATCTGCTAAAGCTGAATAAGTGCATACACTATAACACAGCAACTTTGCTCCTAGGAGTATATCTCACAGGACAGCATGAACTTGTGCATCAAAAGGTAGGCACTAGAGGTTTATGGCAGAATTACTCAGAACAGCACAAAACCAGAAACAATCAAATATGACATCCCACTATCTACTAGTGGGATGTATAAATAAATTGTGGTATAGTCATGCAATGGAATATTGTATAGTAATAAAAATGAATGATTTATTATGGCACACAAGGTTATGTTTGCAGATGAATCTCAAGCAAAATACTGTCACTGAAGCAAGACATAAAATAACACCTTTTAAATATTACATTCATATAAAGTTTTTAAAAGCAAAGCACTGTGATATGAGAAAATTAGCTTTGGGGAAAAGGAGTGACAGTAATTGAGAGAAGGCAGGAAGGTGTCTTCTGGTGCATTTAGCTGAGTGGTAGTTACACACGTGTGCTCACTATTTGATTATCCATTGAACTGTAAATTTATATTTTGTGCACTTTTTCTGCATGTCATATATACTTGAAGAAAGAATATTTAAATTACTCAATAAATTCAGTCATGATTCTGATTGTCTTTCATTTCAACGGTTACAATAATAATAATAATAATAATAATAATAATAATAATAATAATAATAATAAAACAATGTAGCTATCCAAGCAAGAAACAGACAATACAGAGGTAGCAAAATAGTAAGAGTACACTGGTGAGAATAATATTCTGAGAAGCACTGAGAATATATACAGTAAATAAAGAAAATAAAGAAAATATATACTGTAAATAAAGAAAAAGAGCATCATAAGTTGTTACAGAACAGGAAAATTTGGGTGATATCAAAGATGGCAATTATGTATAATAATTGACTGTTGAGAATAGGGACATATAGGCTGAGAGTGAAAGGAAAAGGAGGGGAAAAAAATCCTACAACTGACCATTTACATGTATATTATAATAGCATGTTGAGGTTTTATGACTGTAGAAGTACTTTGTTTTAAAAATTATTTATTTTTTGGGCCGAGCCCGTGGCGCACTCGGTAGAGTGCTGCACTGGGAACGCGGCGACGCTCCCACCGCGGGTTCGGATCCTATATAGGAATGACCGGTGCACTCACTGCCGGTGACGAAAAAACGACAAAAAAAAAAAAAAAATTTACTGTGCAGAAGCTTTTTAGTTTGATATAATCCCATTTGTTTATTTTTCCTTTGGTTGCCCGTGCTTTTGGAGTCATATTCATGAAGTCTGTGCCCAGTCCTATTTCCTGAAGTGTTTCTCCTATGTTTTCTTTAAGAAGTTTTATTGTTTCAGGGTGTATATTTAAATCCTTAATCCATTTTGAGTTGATTTTAGTATACGGCGAGAGGTATGGATCTAGTTTCATTCTCCTGCATATGGATATCCAGTTATCCCAGCACCATTTGCTGAAGACCAAAAGACTCTGAACGATAAATGCTGGCGAGGCTGCGGAGAAAAAGGAACTCTCATACATTGTTGGTGGGACTGCAAAATGGTGCAGCCTCTATGGAAAATGGTATGGAGGTTCCTCAAACAACTGCAGATAGATCTACCATACGACCCAGCTATCCCACTGTTGGGTATATACCCAGAGGAATGGAAATCATCAAGTCGAAGGTATACCTGTTTCCCAATGTTTATCGCAGCACTCTTTACAATAGCCAAGGGTTGGAACCAGCCCAAATGCCCATCATCGGATGAGTGGATACGGAAAATGTGGTACATCTACACAATGGAATACTACTCAGCTATAAAAACGAATGAAATACTGCCATTTGCAACAACATGGATGGACCTTGAGAGAATTATATTAAGTGAAACAAGTCAGGCACAGAAAGAGAAATACCACATGTTCTCACTTATTGGTGGGAGCTAAAAATTAATATATAAATTCACACACACACACACACACACACACACAAACCAGGGGGGGGGGAAGAAGATATAACAACCACAATTATTTGAAGTTGATACGACAAGCAAACAGAAAGGACATTGTTGGGGGGGAGGGGGGAGGGAGAAGGGAGGGAGGTTTTGGTGATGGGGAGCAATAATCAGCCACAATGTATATTGACAAAATAAAATTTTTAAAAAAAAAAAATTTATTTTTCCATAACTGTGTAAGAAACAGAAAAATCACCCAATAAAAATAGCATTTTAAATTATAGTTACATATATAAAAGAAAAAAAAAGAGTGTATAATTTAGTCATATATGTTATTTCCATTGTGAGAGAAATAAAGTTTTAAATAATCCTGATGAATATTGGCTAAACCACTACTAAGAAAGTAAAACATGTTCCTCGTTGAGAAAGATGTATTTTAATATAGTATTGAAGCTGGCTAGTTAGCTCAGTGGGTTTGAGCATGGTGTTGTTAACACAAAGGTCAAGGGTTTGGATACCTCTACTGGCCAGCTGCCTCTCCAAAAAAATAAATAAATACATAAATAAACAAAATATATAGTACTGCACTTGGTAATGTTGATGCAATAGTCCTGTTATTGGTCAAGTTGAGGTAAGCATATGGGGATGACAAAAAAGGGCCAGACATTGACATTCTTATGTTCTTTGCCATAATTTCTTACAGATTCTTTGCACAAAGTTGGAGGACAACTTTTATTGAGAAGGCTAAAAGCATATTCCACCTTTTACTATAGGAGTGCTATCCTATAGGGCAGAATGATTGTCAATGTGAGAAAGTAGGGATCAGAAAACTGCTCACTGGATGGGCAACCTATTTATGGGTGTACTGAGGAGCCAAAGCTTTGAGGTATAGAGATACTTTAACTCCAAAAGCCTTATTCTGGCTCCTTATTCAGCTCTCCTTATCACTGCAAGTATAGAAATTATAATTCTCTTGAACCACTACTCCACATCTTAACCTCGAATCATTCAAATAAGAGTTCATAAAATAGCAATGAAAAGATCAAAACACTTCAGTTGTTTCTGGAATGTCTCATCCCACATTCCCTCATTAGCAATAAGGCCAGAAAGGAAAGGCTATTAAATGGTGCAGTCTGGCACTTTATTCTCTTATGAATGAACTAGTAGAGAAATCAAGCTGAAGTCTGTAGGTTCATAATGTGCTGTGGAAGAGGTGTGGGGATAGTTATTTGTCACATATTTGTCATGGAAGAGTTATTCCTTTAAGAAGCAATTAGGTTATAATGGCAACTACATTTAGCTGAATTCCTTCAGAGCAGTCACTGATCACTGGAAGTAAGTCAGCACTTCTCAAGAGGCATTAACTCTTTGGCCATCATGGTCATTTAATGCACAGACATTAACAGTTCACTAAATAGGACCCTGGTGTTCCAAAACAACCAAAGTGGAATGCACTAGAAGGAAATAGATAGCTATAAATAACTTCCTTTATTTAATATGTGTGTGTATATATATATATATATATATACACACACATATATATATATCAAAGTGTGAGATAAAACTATTTCTCTGAAGAAAAGAAATTTAATTAAAAGTAGCATATTAGTTGTCGCTATTTTATACAAACATATTTTCTTAGTTCCTACAAATCATTTTAAGCACAACATTTTTACAATATTTATTTTGTTTGCTTTATTAAAAAAAATTACATTAAATTTTAACACAAATGAAAATCTAAAACCATTAAACATATAGGCTTTGTGTTGATTCATGAACAGATTGTCTGGAACGTGTGATAAATCAAATACTTCATATATCTACATAATACCTCTCTTTCATCGGAAGCCTTAGACTCTGGGAGTACTCAGTTTAGGCAGGTAAAGGAAGCTTTCTAGTTCTGGTTCTTTCCGTATCTTCGCTTGGCTCCCTGTGGTGAAGGCAGTCCTGAGGACCTGATTGTAAATTTCAACCCATTGAGGACAAAAAGCATGAGAGCCTGTGCATCATTTAGTTCTGGGGTTTTTTGGGGGTTTTTTTTGTCTCTATCTTAGTCTAGCCACTTTTAGATTTTGAGCAACTGCCTATAGTTAACAGTTCTATCCTTCATCTTTCCAGTAAAAGTAAAAGCTAATAATAAACATTTAAATTTATTCTACAGTATTATTTTTCAAAATATATATTTAACCTGAATTATTCTTAAAAGTATTCTTAATTTTGTATTTTTATCTTATTATTGGAACTTGTAAAGTTTTTATTTTTTTTCCACCATTTTATCTTCATTTTTGTATTTCTTTAAATAAGAAATGTGGGATAAGAAATGTTTTTTGCCTTAATTGAGATGAAATAGGAATTAAATATCTGATGTCTTATTCACCTATTTTCATATGTTTTATATATTCTTTTGAATTAAATTTATTTTTCACATCTTTCCTTTGAGTGTACTTAGCATTCTTTTCCCCTTTTAAGGTCTTGATTTATATTAATTAAACCCTATTTTATATTACTGTAACTATATTAATTTGCTCAACTTATTTTTCTTTCTAACCAATTTCATGTCCTTATTTTATAGTTTCAACTGCACATTTATTTACAACTCAATTCAAAAATGAGCAAAGGACTTGAACAGATATTTCTCCAAAGAAAATATAGAAATGGCCAACAAGCACATGAAAAGATGCTCAACGTCCCTAATCACTAGGGAAGTGAATCCAAAACCACAATCAGTGCAAGCCAAAACCGCAATGAGCTATCATCTCATACCCATCAGGATGCGATCAACCCCCAGAAAATACAAGTGTCAGCTAGGAACAGGAGAAATTGCAATCTTTGTGCATTATTGGTTGGATTATAAAATGATGAAAATTAAAAATAGCACTAGCATATGATCTGAATTCTTTTCATGGGCATATATCCAAATAAATTGAAAGCAGATTCTTGAAGAGATGGTTGTACAACCATGTACATAACAGCATTATTCACAATAGCCAAGAGATGGAAGCAAACAAAATATCTAGCAACAGATAATGTTTTTTTAAAAAGAGGTATATACATATAATAGAATATTATTTAGCCTTGCATACAAAGAAAATCTCATACATGCCACAACATGGATGCTATACTAAGTAAAATAGGTCAGTTATAAAAAGACAAGCACTTTATGATTCCACTTAAATGAGGTATCTAGAGTAGTCCAACTGAAAGAAACAGAAAGTAGAAAGGAGTCTGCCAGGGGTTAGGGAGAAAGGAAAACAGGAAATTATTGTTTAGCAGGTATAGAGTTTCAGTTTCAGAAAATAAAAAAGTTCTGGAAATCAGTTGCACAACAGTGTGAATATATGTAACATACTGCACTGTACACTTAAAAATGGTTAAAATGATAAATTTTATGTTATACGTATTTTACCACAATTATATATATATATATACATACGTACATACATACATACATATATGTGTATATAGTAGCTGTTAACCCAATAAATAATAATTTTAAATTATAATAGTCTAAATACACCAATTAAAAGACACTGATTTTCAGAGTGAATTAAAAACTAGCCAACAAGACCCAAGTATATGTTATCTATGAGAAATCTAATTTAAATATAAATCCCAGTTAAAAATCAAGGGATGGGGAAAGATATACCATGCTAACACTAATCAGAAGAAACTGGAATAGCTACACTAATTTTAGAAAAAGCATACTTTAGATTAAAAAAATACAAGAGAAAAATTGATAGAACTACAAGGAGAAATAAATTAATTCACTGTTATAGTTGAAGATTTTATTGCTCTCATAGTAGGTGACAGATCAAGAAGTCAGGAATCAATAAGGATATAGTTGACCTGAACAGAACTATTAATCAATTGATCTGTCATTTATAGAATATTTTAACAATAGCAGAATACATATCATTCTTGAGGTCAAGTAGACTTTAAACATTTACCCAGAGAACTAATAAAATCCTAACTCAATATTTTAAACAGCTCTCAAATGAAAAGGAACTTGTCTTTATTGACTTCTATTTCTTCAATTAATGATAACCCCTCAACCCCATCTTTTTTTTTTTTGCTTTTGCTCTCTGATATAATACAGATATACCCCACTTTTTGTTGCTAAATAATTTTTCAGAATGATCCCCTCTGCATGTTTGCAATGACTATAGCAGTTAAAAATCATGATAGGACACAGTGTCCTCAATTTCTTAACAAATATGTGTGTTATCTATTTTCTTCATTAAAAAAAAAAAACGTAAAAATGATGAAGGAACACTATTCTCCTAGTAGACAAATCATGCATTAGTTAATAGAGCTTTTTAAATTAAAATATTTATTGAAATAATTGTAGATTCACATCAAGTTGGAAGAAGTAATACAGAGAGATTCTTTGTATATCAGTACTGTAAACCTCTACCTTAAGAAAATAGAAAAAGAAGAGCCAACTAAAGCAAAAGCAAATATAAGTAGGAAATAACAATGATTACAACAGAAATATATGAAATAGGGATTTAAAAAACAATGGAGAAAATCAACAAAACCAGAAGTTGATTCTTTAAGAATATCAACAAAATTTGCAAACCTTTATCTAGCCTAAACAAGAGAAAAAGAGAGAAGATCAAGATTACTAAAATCAGATATAAGCAAGGGCATTATTACATTGTCACTATGGCTTTTTGTGATGGTAAGATTTAGTTTCTTTCTCTTTCTTGTTTGCATTTTTGTTCTACCAGTGGGTTGAGTCCTTTCTTGTGTATTTGTGGTAGTGATCACCGTTTTTTGGATTCCAGATGCAGGACTTTCTTGAGCATTTCTTATACAGCTATTCATGAGGTGGTGAATTCCCGCTGTTTTGATACTCTGGAAAATACACTGTTTTTATGTTTCTGAAGGACAGCCTTGCCGGGTATAGTATTCTTGGCTTACAGTTTTTTTCTTTTAGTACTTTGAATGTATCACCCAATTTTCTTCTGGCCTGTATAGTTTCTGCTGAGAAGTCTTCTGTTAGTCTGATAGGGGCTCCCTTATAAGTGACTTGACACTTTTCTCTTGATTCTTTTAAGATTATTTCTTTGTCTTTGAGCTTTGCCAGTTTGGCTATAATGTGTCTTGGAGAGGATCTTTTTGGGTTGAATCTGTTTGGGGATCTTTGAGCCTCCTGGATCTGGGGGTCCATGTCTCTCCCTATACCTGGAAAGTTTTCCATTATTATTTCACTGAATAGATTTTCCATGCCTTGTCCCTTCTCCTCCCCTTCTGGGACACCTATGGTTCAATTGTTTGTGCACTTAATTTTGTCTGCTAAACTGTCTTAGATTTTCATTTTTTAAAATTCCTTTTTCTTTTCTTTTTCTTTTTTTTTTTTGGTCTGCCTGGGTTATTACAAAAAGCCTATCTTAAAGAACAGAAATTCTTTCTCTGCTTATTCTAGCCTGATGCTTAAGCTATCCGTTGTGTTTTTTTACTTTGGTGATTGAATATTTCAGTTGCAAGAGTTCTACTACGCTCTTTTTTATTACATTCTTTTTTTTTTTTTGTAAATTTTCTCCTTCATATCCTGAATTTTTTTCCTTCATTTCATTATGTTGTCTAACTTTCTTCTATCTCAGTGAGTTTCCTTAAGATTCTTGCTTGGAATTCCTTTTAGTCATTTCAAGGGTTTCCTGCTGTATAGGGCTTGATATTTGAGAATTACTGTATTCTTTTGGTGGTGTCACATTTGGGGGTTTTCATATTTATAGTTTCTCTACGTTATGTCTGGTCACCTGGTAGAGAGCAGTTACTTCTTCTATTGCTCTGTGGTGAGCTTGGAGGACAGAGATGTCCTCTTCTTTTTCTGGTCTCTGCTGGTGACTCTCCTTCTGTCAATGCAGTCAAGTGTCTGGTGGGCCACTTGCACGGTGGCTGTGGCTGCTGCTGTGGTGTTGAGCCACTTTTTCAGCAGCCATGGCTATGGCAGTGGCTGTGTTAAGCCACCCACATGGACATGGTGTTTTCGGTGTGCTCTCTCATCTGCTCCCGAGTGGAGGGGGCTGTGGCCCACAGCTACTTGCCTAGGACCCCATGCTGCTCTCTTGGCTGCTTTTGGGTAAAGGGAGCTGCAGTCCTTGGCTCTGCTCCTTGCCTAGTACCTTGAGCATGCTCTCTTGCCTGCCTCCAGGCAGCCATCGCTGTGGCAGTGGTTGTGGTGTGCCACCTGCATTGAAGTGTTTTTGACATGCTCCTTGTCCACTTCCTAGACAGGGGATGTTGCCCTTGGCTCCTGCCTAGGACCCTGGATGTGCTCTGTTTCTTGTCTGCTTCCAGGCAGAGGTGGTGGCCCTTGGCTCTTACCTAGGATACTGGGCATGCTCTGTTTCTTGCCTGCTTCTGGGTGTAGGGGACAGCACTTGGCTCCTCAGTTAACAGAGTTTTAAATACATGAATACAATGAAAAATTATATACAGTTAAAAAAAAAGATGAGAAATCCACTAAAAGCATATGTTAAGTAACACTGTAGATAAATTCAAGACATGAATACACAAATTGGAAGAAAATTTTTCTGATTTTTTTTTGGCTTTGAGATCCGTTTTAAGACTTGCAATTAGTAGCAATGTGTTATGGAATTGATGATTGTTTATAAAATAAACTTAGAAAAAGAAAAGCAAATTTACCAGTATTTCAGATGAACAATAATTATAATGATGCTTAGTCAAATTAATTTCTGCTATAATTTTCTTTCCAAAAGCCTATTCTAACAATTGAATTTGTCAATATTATCATAGCGTGTAAGTAAAATTGAAGAGCTTTACATAGTTACTCAGGAAAGATGACTTCAGACTGCTTCATAATAGTGTAAAAATAAAATGAGAATTTAATAAATTCAAAAAAAGGCAGATATGACAAAGGGAATGTAACAATCTGCAATTTTTTTCCTTTTCTCATATTAATTTCAAAATAATCTAGAAAGAATCAGATATAACTTTGAAATAGAAGCATTATACCATTCCAGCAGAATACAGTTAGTTCCAGGAAGATACTGGCTTCTACTTATTTTGTTCACTGATGTATTTCATGGGCTATATCCATGGTTCTTACTATTTTTTTTTGCCTCTGGCCTTGATTATATCCTAAAAACATAGTGAAGGTTCCAAAAAGCTTTTGTTTATGTAGATTACATAGATTATATATGTGTGTGTATACATGTACAGTATTAGAAATAAAAACAAATTTTAAAAAATATTTATTGATTTATTTAAAACAACACAACAAACCTATTACATCATAATGTAAAAACATAGTTTTCATAAAAGATACTGTATTTTACAAAACCAAAAGATAGTGAGAAAACTGGTATTGTTTTACATTTTCTCAGATATCTTTATGTGGGACTAAATAAAACAGCTATTTTTACATGTTCAGCTGCTTCTGGATTTGTTCTGCTGTGTTATACTACTTGGTTGAAGTATGTAGAGAGAATCCATACTCATACAGATACATAGTTTGAAAAGGGAGGAGTCTCTAATAGCCTTTATAAATAATTATCAATTTTCTTTGAATCTACAGCAAAACTCAACAAGTAGTGGTTCTTGAAAGTTGCGATGTGGGAGCTAAAACAATGTTGAATAACTTCTCTTACTTTGGTATATCTAAAACTACAGTATTGGAATGCAGGGGGAAGGCTGGCTCACTAGGGGAACATTGGGCACAGCATGGGCAGTTGGTCTCCGTGGATATTGGTCAGGGAAATAGAACTGCAGAGGACTCAATCTGCAGGAAAGACTCTGTCCCAGGCCAGAATTTCCACATAGCTCCGACCTGGAAGTGATTAGCAATCCACACAAGAAGTCTTCCCCAGAGAATCAGTAGCAAATGATCAGTCTCTTCAAATGCCTACGCACTAACATAAAGACACAAAGATCAAGAAGGTACAGAGAAATATGTCACCATCAAACGAAACAAAGAAAGCACCAGCAATGGACGCAGACAGAGAGTTCAGAATAACCTTCTTAAGTATGTTCAGGAAGTCACAAGAAAATACAGATCAAAGATTAAATTATATCTAGAAAATAATTCAGGAGCAGAATAAGAAACTTCACAAAGGAATAGAATCAATTAAATAAAATCAAATAGAAATTCTGGAAATAAAGAATACGTTATCTGAACTGAAAAACTCAGTAGAAAGCTCCAACAGTAGACTTAATCAAATAGTGGAAAGAATCAGTGAGCTCAAAGATAAGCACATGAAATTATCCAATCAGAGGAGCAAAAATAAAAAAATATATAAGAAAAAATGAAACTGAAATATAGCAAACACCTGGGACTCCCTCAATTGAAATAACCTCTGCATAATTGGCATGCACTGTAACCCACAAATGTGTATGAATAAATGGTAAAATGTTTTTAAAAACTACAGCATTGGTATATTTCAAAATTTTACCATGCATGATTTTGAAACACTGTGCATTTGTCTTTTAGAAATTGACTCACTGAATTATGAAGCTCTTCCAAAGGTCAACATAGTTTATCATTATGCAATATAAAAGAAATCATATATGGTAATATCAAACCCAATCTTATTACAATAGTTTTTAAGTATTAGAAAGACATTAAGCTCAGATACAAGTTTTCCAATATTTTAATTTTGTCTTAAAATTGGTCACAGATACCATAGCTTGGTTTTTCTTACAATGATTGAATCAGATTGTTTATTTTTGAGAGCATACCTGCCAAATAATCAAGGTTTCAAAACTACAGTTTTCTGCAATTCTTTCTTTGAAGAAGAAATAATCTTTCATGGAGCAAGTGACTAATTTATCTCCTAACAAAAACAATCACACAAAAGTCCTTCCTGAACATAACAATTTTACTTTAGTATGTAACAGAAGTTCATTGTGTTTATATCCCATTTCATCATCAAGAGTATTAAAATATATATATTTATTGGTCAAGAGTTTAGTAATATTTTTTATTTATGATTGATCAAACACATTGCTTGAAAAAGCTGGCTTTTTCTGTTTCTATTTTTTTTTTTTAACCCCTGCATGTTCATGTGGTAAAGAATATATTGACGCCTATTATAGTTTGGTGCAATTCATGCCAAGCTTCAAGCAATATTACCCACAATGACTTTTGCACCATCAATGCGAAGGTCAACACAGTTGTTCTAAGATAACAATATGAGACTCAAAAAACTTATTCAAAATCTGATTTGTATTTATTTCCAAGTAGTCATGTAAAGTATTTATTTATTTATTCGTGCTAATATCAGATGCATGGAAGTAACACAGCAAGTCTAGCCATGCCTATAGATTTATTTATTTGTAAGACAAAAGTACTAATCTGCAGATTGGATATTAGCTCAGCCTTCATGTTTGTAGTACATCTTTAGTTCTATGAGTTACAATATTATTAGAAAGTAGAAATGTCATGATTTTGTTTATTGACTTTCCATCCAGCAGGCATTCAGCAATGTCACCTGTACAAGGCTTTGACTCACAGCTATTCTATATACTTCTCTAGCCAATGCAAGATGATAACTTACCCTGTAAGAGGCTCCAGTGGATTTCTTTATTTCATTTGAAAAGCTGTAACACACAATCTTTGTTTTTAAATACCTAATTGATATATTTTGAATATGTTGCTCCCCCAAAGCTCATGTTGAAGTCTGATCCCTAATATGGCAGTATTGGGAGATGTTTGGGTCCCTCATGAATAAATTAATGCCCTCCCAGTGGGAGGGAGTAGGTGGTGAGTGAGTTCTTGCTCTATTAGCTCTTGAGAGAGCTGGTTGTTAAAAGGAGCTTGGCCCCTCCTCTCTCCCTCTCTCTCACTTCCTCTCACCACGTGGTCTGCTTGCACCTGCTGGCTGCCTGCCATTTTCTGCCATGAGTAGAAGCTGCCTGAGGCCTGCACCAGATGCAGCTGTCCCAGAATTATGAGCCGAAAAAAACTCTTTTCTTTATAAATTACCCAGTCTAGGTATTCTGTTATAGCAACATAAAAACGGACTAAAAAACTAATCACGACTACATTTAAAGCATTCATTTTCTTTTAATTTAAGTACTAAAGAGATTCATCTCAAAATGATCCACAAATTAACTTTGCAATATAACATTATTCAAAAATATTCTTTTGCATAATACATAGTACGCTTAACTCTCTACAGCTGAAAAAGATGGCTTTCAACAGTTTACTTTCCTATTTGAAAATTTGCCTGGTGTTGTTAGAATTGATTCCAAAGAATAGATTGCCTTACCTAAGTTAGAGAATGCTCTGATACGTTGGTTTCATCTTTTTTCATTATGTTTAGGAATAGATGGTGCAGCTGTGTGTTTAGGAAGTCAAGTTTTCTAATCTCAATTTTAGCCACCAAACAGTTCTTAAAATATAAAATAAATAAATAATATTTAAATAAGATGTTAAATTTAAAAATATAACATATTTGGATAAAATTTTTAAATTTAGAATTTTTTAAAAAATAAATAATTTTGCAAAATAAATGAACAAAATTTACTTTCTTGTGCTCCCATGTAGGCATAAGGACAACATAGAAATTTCAAAATAATTTATTGGAAGATAATGAGATTGCAAAGATTATAGAGGTTACAGTAAAAGATAACTAGAAAGAACGTAATAAAAGTTCTGAGAACCAATTGAGTTAATTCCTAAAAATGCACATATTTATACCTTAAAGCTACTACTTTAGAAAATTACATAAAACAAAAGAATACACTAATATACATTCTATTAGCAATGAGAACAGTGACATCACCATAAATCATGTAGCCTCTGGAAAGACCTTCTGTACACCTATATTGAAAAGTGAGAGAAAAAGACAAATAACATCTTAGTATTATTATTATTTTATTTTTTTTTTTTGTCTTTTCGTGACCGGTAAGGGGATCGCAACCCTTGGTGTGGTGTCGTCCCAACCGCGCTCAGCCAGTGAGTGCACCGGCCATTCCTATATAGAATCCGAACCCGCGGCGGGAGCGTCGCAGCACTCCCAAGCGCTGCACTCTCCTGAGTGCGCCACAGGGCCGGCCCAACATCTTAGTATTCTTATAAACATAATTTTGACATTGCAAGCATCCTAAAGAGTTTGAGAACCTTAAAAGGATTCTGGATAACACATGGAGAACCACTGACCAAAAACTGTGCCCAATACACATTGGCACTACAAAATATTTGTTGAATAAATAAAGGAATGAGTATTTCTCTTTATAAATTATATTCATCATGATGTGTATATTTGTAAAAACATATCTACTAAAGTGTTTGTTAAATCTTAATTTGCAGTTTTTTTATTAACTTAAAATTATGAAGTTTAACATACAGATTTTATATATTTTCACATATTTCTTCTATAGAAGCAACCTAATATTTATTGTTTTTCTTTTGTATAAAATGATACAGTCATTAGAATAAAGATTAATTGTTGCTAATTCCTTAACTTTAAAGTCATGGTATCCTTTTCTCATAAGAGAAAAGTAAAATAGCTGTTCACATAAGTCAATAACTTGAACACATTATTTCTTACTTTCTACAGTTTTACTGTAATGAGTAATTTATATCTTTGGAGTTTGGAAGCATTTGCACAGATCTCATAAATGTGGTAATATGAACTCACACAGTCAAGTCATTTGCTTGGTAATTTAGTGCTGTTACCTCATAATAAGAGACTTCAGATTCTGATTAGTCATTCTTCTATGACAAGATGATCACATGGGATCTAAAGGTGGAAACATCTCAATACATGGTTCACATTGACTACAGTGAAGGGTCTATCTATTCCAGACATGAGATTCATGAGGCCAGAGCCTTATCAATCTGATTAATCTTTGTTCCAGCACCTAGCAGAATACCAAAAACCTCAGCACCCAGAATGACTATTGTTATATCAATGAATGAATTTACAAATTTATTAAATTGCAAAGTAGTTGCTTTTCTATACAACGGGCTAAGGGTAGGGTATTCTTTTATTTTCTTGTGCCCAACTCTTTTGATACAGTGTGCTTGAGCTTTAGAAAACTCTTAAAAGAATGATATGGAATAATTACAGGCAACATTTTCATTCAATGCATTTAAGTCAAAATGGCTTATGCTGTTGTTAATATGGAAGAGAAAAAAATGCAAATTTTTGAGAAAGGCACTTTTTTGTTTAATATTTAGTAGTGAAAAAATAATTTAGTATTATAACTGGAAATCGGTAATGTAACTAATATATAAAGACAGAATTTTTGCATGCTTAATTATTTTTTGTTTATAGAAAGCTGATGATAATATTCTCTAAAGTAAAAGAAAGTGATTTAGGTATCAAGTTAAACTTAATATCATGGGTTAAAATCAAGGAAATAGTATCAGCCAGATATGAAATTAGATGTTTATGATTTAGAGAATCCTGGGATATCTTTCTGGGTATCAGTAACTATCTCTGTGACCTTGGGCATGTTATTTGTCATAGATAATCTTCTGATCAATAACATTTTCACAGAGAGATAAGAAATATTTGTTTCTCCTTCTCACAGATAATTAGATTTTACTTAATGAGGTTGCACAGTCCTTGAAATATCAGGTAAATAGCATCACACAGGGATTTAACCACTGATATTGATGTTTTAATTGTTTATTAAAGAAGGACAGAACTATTTACTGTGTTTGAAGAGTTCTCATGATACTCAAAATTGGCTTGTGGTAGCTTGATCACACTTAAAAATTCCAAGATGGCAAACACACACTATGTATATATGCTATAATATTATATAGAAAACAATGTTATGTATCACACATATGACCAAACTCCTAGCTGATTATAAAACTTTTCAGATCCTACAAATCAGCTACTTTATCTGTTTGACTGAAGTAATGAGTTGAGGTAAAATATTGATTATTTCACATAATCATTTTCTTAAAGCTGAATATAAAACAAAAGAAAATGAATACCCTCTTACCATTCATCCTATAGTTAGAAACAAAGCACTTATTTTTAAAATGACTCATTAAAACCTATCTAGATTTTTTTACATAGAAATTAAACTGCACAGAGACAAAGGAAAGACGTATTCAGTAGGTAATAATAAACTTTGCTAAAAGGGAATGCTGCAAGAACCACAGAAAACATCCCACACAAGCATGTCTGACTTACTGTAATATTCAACTTAGATTACATAGGTTTTTAATACCCAGAAATCTCCGAAGTTACTTGGATAGGCTTATGATCTACACAGAGTAACTCCTGAATATTTTCCAGTGAAGGCTATGAAGGGGAAAAGTCAAGGGCATTTCTCCCTCCCCCAGTGTAATCAGCAGTCTGTATTACCATGAGACAGTAGTTAATTTCCTCTGTTTAGAAATACTCTTCCACGTCCAAAAAGTTTATGGAATTTCACTTGTTTCCCTTTTTTTTTTATATCCAGTTATTGTATGGAATAATTTCTGTTTAATATATGACATTGAGAAACCATAAAATTATAAACAACAAGAAAAAAGTTACATTTGAATTGGCATTTTACACCTACACAGCTAAACATAACAAAAATGTATCCAAAACCTTTAGAGATTACTTCATAGTTTGAGATAATTATTAATATATGGGGGAAATTATTGCTATTATTTCCAATCGGCTGACAAAAAGCTGCAAGAAAAATATTGCCAAATTTGTTCCACATCCCATCCAGCATTTAGAATTGCCGATCCACTTTAATTTTACCTGCTCTAACGGGTGTTGTACCTCACTGTGCATTAAATCTGTATTTCTATAACAAATAATATTTTGAAACTTTTCATGTGATTATTAGAATATTATATAACTCATTTAGTGAAGTATCTGTTCAAATATTTTGTACGTCTATAATTGCAATATTTGGCTTATTACTGAGTTGTAAAATTCCTTACATATAGTGGGCACAAGTCCATTGTCAAATATGTTTATTGTAATGTATTTTCCCATGTGTTTTGCCTTGTTCTTTTGTTAATGATAAATCTTGAAGAGAAATTTTAATTTTGTTGACTTTTAAATTATAACTGTTTTTACGATTCAAGTTTTTATGTCCAAGGAATCTTTGCTTAACTCTTGGTCACAAATAATTTCTCCACACATTACAATCTGTTTTGAATTAATTTTGTTTATGATTTTATATTTTTCTTCTCTTCTAATGTAATAATTTGATGCTATAAATTTCCTTCACAACTCAATTAGCTACACCATCACATATTGATGTGTTGTGAATTCACTTTCATTAAGTTCAAAATATTTTCTAATTTCTTATCTACTTTTTTATTTTCAAAATATATGTAGATTTAAAAAGTATTTTTCTGCTATCTGACTTCAATTTAATTTTGTTGGTGAGAAAAACACTGCATATTTCACTATCTTTTATACTTAATGGAGAGAGAGAGTATTTGAATCTGCAACTATAATTTTGAATGTAATCATTTCTTTTCAATTATACCAGATTTGACTTCATGTAAAGCCATTATCTTTATTGGATCTTATATTTCTTAGCTATAAATATCCATAGCTTTTATAAGTTTCTTCATTTTTAGGTTTTCTACTAAGAAGGTATTGAATTTTTCACATTTTAAAAAGAATTGTTCTTAATTTTCAAATCCCATCATCACTTTATCTCTCTATTTTCCATTCTTGTATAATTTCCTCAGATTTTTCTTTCAGTTCACACTTTCATTTTGGCTATATTCAATCTGATGTTTAACTTCAAATTTTAGCTTCCAGAATTATGTATTTTTTTCTCTTCTGATAAATATTTCTTATTTTCAAATCTGCTCATTATTTTTAATGATCATACTATTTTAGAGATTGAATCCACATTTGAACATGTTATCAAGTTAAACATACTTTTTAATCTAGTATCTATGTATACATGGGTCAATTTCCAGTGTTTTTAGTGTTTGCTATGTTTCACCCCCTAAAAATTTTTTTTTCTTGTGTATTTTGAAATAGTTTATTTCTTATTTTGACATCACCTCAGGAAGAGCGTTTTTTTGTGTTGATGAACTTTGCTTCTTCATCTGCTCAAGCATTAGTCCAAGGTTGTTTTACATTTATTTTTCCAATGACACTTTGGAGCAATTATCACCAGGGACCAATTTTATGGTAATTTATTGAAAAGGTGATATCCATTTCACACAGTATCACATGGGTGACATTTTACATTTTGTATCTTGTTTCCTTTTCCATCCAGAACTATCAAGTTTTATCCTCTCTCTTTGGCCAATGGCTGCATCTGTCTTACTCTGGAATCACATTTTTTAAATGTTCTGGGTTTATAAAGGTTTGTCACTGTTCACCTCTTGTCCTGAGCTCTCTATCTACATTGGGATAAAACCCAACCACTTGGCGTTCATTTTACCCATAGTCTCCAATGTTGGCATGAGGAAAGCTTCTAGGCCTGTGCCGCGCAATACACTTTGTTTGCTTAAGGAGACTGGCTATCCTCTTTTCTTCACTTATGGATTCAAAATGCTTTTAAAATAATTTTGCTGCAGTTTATATACCATTTCTCTCTGTTTGTGGTGGGGATATTTCATATTAATAAAACTGAATATTCAGGAGACTTTTTCATTATAAAATTTCCTTTCCTGAAATGGATATAAGTTTGAGTAGGTTATGAAATACTGAATAAAATTTTAGGAAGCAGAGATGAAGAAAGCACATTTCAAGTTTTGAGAATGAATTTCGAGTGTGGGGACGGTGAAGTGCAGTGTGTGCTCAGCATGAAAACACACTTGCTGGAGAAATGGTTACTTGGAAAGATTTTGATGGTAGAATACATAGCTAGACATTTAGGCAAGCCCGATTTAATAAAAAAATATATTTTCAAATAATAAGGGGAAATCAACATTTTCTTTATGTTATTTTTGCTGTTATTGTTGCTATTTTTTTAAATAGGGGAATTCCATTACTTGGCTCATAATTAAACCAAACTTGAAGATGGATCTAGTGAGGTTAATTACTGGATACTTTCAATACTCTCAGTACATTTGAGGGAAATAATTGCACCATCTGTATAAAATTAGAATATTTTGATTTGGCCTTGTGTACGTTTTTATCTGAAAATTTAAAATTGTACTTTTTACAGCATATATCTTGATTGCACACTTGAACCTCAAAGGAGGTATTCAATTACATTAGTCTAACATACGTAAAGTTTAAGAAGTAAATATATACTACACTTAGGTCAGAAAGTAATTCAATAAAAACAAAACTCAAAAATAATTGTGTTGTCCTGTTTATGATAAGTGGCACTATTTTCCCAGTAAAACCTGGAAAGACTCCTTCAATTTGAGAATCAAAGGATAATTTCACAGTTATGTACATATGTATGTTTGTAATAGTATAAATGAACCCTCTCATGTTTAGACACTTGGAACACATTCTTCCTAGTTAATTTGAATTCTAAACTTCTAAAAACTGTTCTAAAATTGTAACATAATTTTGTATATTAAAATTGAGGGGAAATACAGTTTAATATTATAAATATTTTACTAATGACTTATAAACTCACTCATACTGAGTAATTAGGAGAGTCAATCAGTTAAAATTAGGTTAAGGTAATTAATCATCATACAATCAGAGCAATCAAGAGTCAGAATTAGTTTTCCAAGCTGGTGAGAAACAGTTTGATTTGAGTTAGGGGACAAGTAGATATAAAGTACTTGAATCACGTTCAGGAGCATACAAAATTGAAAACAGATTTTCAAACCAAAACCAAAATCAGAAACACATAAGAAACAACTCAACCATTATTATATGCTCAGATCAAGGTATTTGTGGATCAGAAACTCATACTGCTTCAGATTTACAGCGTTGGTTTAGAGACAAGATTCCCATCCTAAAATAATAGACAAAAAATGCCTGAAAATACCATGTACATATTTATTTGATGGTAACTTTATCTTTCTTTTAATACAAAATTACACTTTACGTGCCAAGCTCCTTCATAAATTCATTAAGCAAAACCATTTCTGTTGCCCTGAAATTTGGTGAGGATAATTGTTATTGCTCATTCTTTATTCTGGACGGCAGTTGATATACAGAACTCAGACTTCCTGGAACTGTAATGAGATACCTGCGTCACATCTTCAAATTTTCAAGACTCCTTATGAGTCTGAATTTTAAATAATGAGTTGTAAATAACTTGCAGTTTCCTTATCTAAATTCACTATTCAAGTGCATCACAAACCTGAAAATAAGATACATTTCAGGAAATGGAGATTTAAACAAAAATAAACATTATGCCATAAGATAGAACATAACCACTATATGTTCTCATTCAGGATGAGCCCTGAGTGTGCATTTAGTTCAACTGCAAGATTAAGTGTGATAAGGGGATTTTTTTCAAAGCAGTCATAACTGTTGCCTGAGCAAGATGAGCATTTATCCACGTGTACCAAGCTCCTAGCCACTTCATCTCAGCTACACGTTTCTCTACTATATGAGGTTTTCATCGTCCCTAAAGAAATGGCGTAATAACAATAATACCTGCACAGCGCATGGTAACATGATGCCTGCTGTGCGTCAAACACTGTTCTAGACAGTTTACATGTTTGAGCTGACTGGACTCTCAGAACAACCATATGGGAGATTGTTTTTCTCGTTTTATTGATGACGATCCAAAATTGCCTGGCTGTATTAGCATTCTCCTACTGGTTCTTGACTTTTATCATGTACTTGTTTTTATTCTCTACCTACTCTGCTAATGCTCAGAAAAAGGGAAGAAGGTGATCCTGTTTTATAAGATCATTTTTTCCGAAAATTATAAATAAAATTTTTAATTATCCAGATAATTAACTACCAATTCTCTAGAAAACTATCATACACTAAATGATAATTCAGAGTATCCAATATTCAACATATAAAGTAAAGGAGGAGCTTATTTTATATAATCCAAAATGTTTTACTCTGACTGTAGTATCTAATTTGATATATTAAATATTTTTTTTATAGAGTGTTCCTCCATGGCAAAGACACTAAATATTTTAAAGTATTTTTATTACAGATCTTTATCTTTAATGTATTCTAAAATGGCATATCTTTAGGACAAAATGTTCACATGTCCATAGACATATTGGACCGGCAGTTTAATACCCATAATATTGCCTAAATGTGGAGGTATGACACTTTTTCGTATTTACAAATAAGGCCTTTAAAAAAACAATTTAAATCAAGTTAAAGTATGTATAGAATAAAGCACAAAAATCCTCAAAAATAGATAATTTATATCCTTCCATAAAGCTCAGTTTCTAAGACATTTATATTTTAGAGAACTAAGCAAAATAAAAAGATATCCAATGACAATGAATATCTGATATATTTAACTTGAAACACAAACAAAATAATAATAAACAAGGCAAAGAAAGCAGAATTCACGTCTAGCTATCACTTGTACTGAAACAGCAACAAAAGAAAAGAAAACAAATGAGAAAGGAAATCATATATTTGATCTGTATAATGAATGCATCATATTTGTGCTAAAAGAATAATAATGCACCCATTATTTCTGAAAGCAGAATAGTGACATATCTCTAGAATGCAAAAAATATAAAATAACTCAACACAGTATGGAAGAATAATTTACTGTGATTGCTGCCCTGTTGGCTCTCAAATGTATAGCTTAGAAGTGGCAGATATTAACTCTGAGTACCTGGCTGTCCTACAAGACCAACATTTTGACCTTTTTAACTTATCCTGAAAAAGGATTATATGCTGACTAATATTTCAAGGTTAGATAATGTTATTCTCTTTAAAAATTTGTAATGAATATTCCAGATATTATTTTGTCATAGAAAAATATTGCACCTATTTAATCAGGAAAGCATACAAACAGCTAAGACCAAAGGAAATTCTAGAAAATATCTTATTACATGTAGCAGCATGAATGAGGCTCAAGGGACAGCAGGAGGAGAACATCTTGTCCTGATAGGCAAAAAATACTGGCATCCTATTTTGTTGCTGTTGTTATTTTTATAGTAAAGTTATATTAAAAAGAAAGATAGATGGAATATAACTCCGCACTCCTTAAGTGTGGGCTATACACAGTGACTTCCTTCCAAGGAGTACAGTATGAAAAGGGGTCTAAAAGAGTGTCCTAGCAGTGGAAAAATGTGACAAACACTCCCTCAGCCAGCAGGTCAAAGCCACTACTCACAGTTAAAAGTTATGGAGATAGTATGTACCTTGTATATAAAATGATGAAGAAAATGGCTCTTTATTTGTGTGGTTCTCTCTCCAACAGCCCATAACGCCAATTTAATAATGGATAAAACATCATAAGTACCCCAGTTGAAGGACATTCTTCAAAATGTCTAAGTAGCACTTCTCAAAACTGTCAAGGTCATCAAATTCAAAGAAAGTCTAACAAACTATCACAGGCAGGAGGAACCTAAGGAGACTAAATGTAATTTAGTGTCCTGGATGGTTTCTTAAGACAGAAAACAAAGTTAGGAAAAAACTAAGAGATCCAAATAAAGTTAGAATTTTAGTTAATAATAATGTATTAATATTGGTTCATTAATTGCAATCAACGTATCGCAATACTGTCTGATATTAATATTAGGAAAAACTGAGTGTGGGTATATTGGGAAATTATTATCTTTGCAATTTTTCTGTGAATATGAAACTACCCTAAAAGAAGAAGTTTATTAAAAGCAAAATTGAAAAGGAAATATAGAAAAAGTGGTAGAGATTGAAATACAAAGTAACTTGCTAAAACAATTCTAAATCTTTCAATAATCTAACAAACATAAATAAACTGCACTTTCCAGTTAAAAAATAAAAATTGTTAAATTGGTGCAAAATAATCCACTAATATTTTAAGACACACATACAAAAACAAAAATAAAAATCTAAAAGTAAAATGACAAAAAGGAACCTTACCAATTTTAAACAAATGAAAACTAGTATGGCTAAATTAATTGCAGATAAATACATTTTATTGTAGTAAATATCTCTAAGAATAAACTAGTTCATAATAAAGTGGTAACATTTATTTCACCAAGAGAAATTTGCAATTGTGAACATGTATGCAGGAAGAGTTTATGAAGAAACATTGAGTGACCTACTATGAAAAATGACAAATCACTATTAGTAGGACATTTTAACACAGACCTTTCAAACATCAAGAACTTACAAAAATACAGCAAGGCAGAAAAGATTTAAACATCAAAAACAACAAACTAGTTTAACATCATGAATGAACATGTAGGGAATTTGGCCCAACACACAGAGAATACCAATTTTTCTCAATCAAAAATGAAATATTAACAAAAATTTTTGCATACTGGACATAAAGCATGTCAGTCCAAATTTTAAGGAACAGATATTACATAGAGCATACATTGTTCAAAATTAATAACAAATAAAACCCACTTAATTTTAAAGAATAGAATTTTGAAGATTAAATGTTATAGTATTGAAATAAAAGATAATAGGAAAAATGTAAATATAAGAAGTATGCATACTATTGTAAATTTAAATATATGTTTCTAAATAATATATTAGTCAAAAAATCACACAAATTTTTAGATTCTTAGTACTAAATGACATTTTATATAACAAGTGAGAACTTTGTAGACAAACTCGTAAAGTGAAACTACTACCATCCTCATAAAGAAATATACCTAAATACATCTGGAAATATAAAAAAAATAAAATAAATTACTCTAATAAAGTGAAAAGTTAGAAAAAGAACAACAGCAAACAAAATGAGAAGGAAGGCTATAATAAAGATAAGACTTAAATTAATGAAATAGAAAACGGTTAGGAGCTAGTGTTTCAAGCAATAATAGAGTCTAACAATAAAGTGGCGTGGTCCATGCCATGGCAGGATCCTAAAGGAATCAGCTTGGGCTGCCCTCTCCGACTTGGCAAGGCCACCGGAGGGAGAGCTGTTGGCAAGGACACAGCTACAAGCACTTGCTCAACCATAAGGGCTACTGCCTTGGCTTCGTGGTACTGCTTTTGCTTTCTCTTTCGATATTTTGGTTAGCATGGCAGTTCTCTGAATTCCCAAAAGATTATAAAAATAACACAAATGATTTTGTGGTCATTGAACTAAACATTCCCACAGAGGATCCAAGTAAATTGGACAATTTAAAATTATCCCCTTATGATAAATTGACCACACAACAACATATGTTCCAAAAGCACTGCTCGTGACTAAATATGAGCTGCAGCCTAAACACGCGAAGTTATTTCAAAAAGGAAATTTCCATCCTCTCCCGACCATCTGGGTAAATGGATATATGGGATACAAAATGGGGAAAGGAAAAATTTGGTATCCCCCTAAGGGACATCCAAAATATGATGTAAGGTGGCAAACATCATTTACTGGAGATTATATTAATGGCAAGAGAATGGTTGGTATTAATGGGAAATTATATGATTGGGATAAATTAAGTATATGGGAATGAAACCGTAGAATTCCCTTTACTTGGTGGTGTCCAGTTTTAAATAAATCATTAAGAATCAGGTGTTGGGATAAAAATATATGCTGTAAAATTATTAAACCTGCAAAATTAGATCTTAGGAAAATAAGAGAGTGCAACTGGTTTTGCGAGGGATGGTGCTGTGCACAATGACACTTTGACATTTAGATCAAGATTACAGGGCCACAGCCAATGCATATCCTTAAAATGTGCATGATAATGCTGCTCAAATATCCACTGTTCTTTTTCCATATGAACAGTAGGTTCATTCCATTAGAACATAAAATCATTAGACTCCCATTAGAATTTAAATGTTAACATTTTTCCTTTTAGTAAGTTTGTATTTAACCAAAATAGCTGCCACCCTGTTAACAGGGTGGATATTAACCACAGCTTGCTAACAGAAAAAGGTCACAAGATAACTTCAAGACAATGAAGGGATGGTTTTGATCTGATAACTTGATTCCAGGAAAAAGAAGCACGAGTTGATCACCTGAGACATGCTGACAAAAGGAAAGGACTGGCTGACCTCTAAAAAAGTTTCCTCCTCGCTTTTTGGACTATTGATTTAAGCTTGACCCAAAACCCCCCTGCAGAGAAAAATCTAAATAAAAGGCATTGTCTCATGCTCTACTGGGCTCCAGGTGCAACACACTGACAGCCCGCAGAGAGAGAACGTGCATATTGATGCATTGAGGTCTCCGTCTGTGTTTATTTTTGCCAACCCTCTCCATCCCTTTTTGGGTACTCACCTCTCACTGAAGCTGGACTTCAGCAATAAAGGCCTTACTGGATTAATCTCCTGAAGAAAACAGGTGTAAAAGCAGTACGTAATATGAAAAAGAAGTAAGGAGGTGAAGAGTGTTCTCTGCAGCATGAACAGAGAATGGAGACTGGTAGGGAATGTATACACAGGAGAAGATAACTACAGTAGTTCCTGTTTGTTTATTTGTTTGTTTGCATATTTTTAGCCTGGGCCTATCTGCTGTTGGCTGGCACATGCCAGATGGAGGCAGTGGCACCAGTAGAAAAACCAAGGTCTTTCTGGCTTGGGAAAAATAGAAATGCCTAAATAATCCTACAGTTTACTAAAAAAGAAACAAACATAAAAACCAAATACATACAAAGAATTAAAAATGTTTCCACAAAGATGATGTTACTAGCTTCAAGCAATAAGTCATCTCAATCATATTAAACTATTCTAGGTAACATGAAAAAAATAAAAAGCCTACTTTCTAGTGCATTCTGTAATGTCAGCATGGCTTTGATAAGGGCAATACAATAAAAGAAACCTGATGACTCCATTTCATTTATTAATAAACATGTAAAAATACTGAACAAAATATAAACAATAAAATGCAACTATGCAAAAGGTAACAAAAGATAAATTGGATTATTTACTTGTAATACCTAAATACAATTTATAAAAATAAAATATTAAAACAATATGAATTAGAGCTTCTCAATAGATGCAGAAATTATTATAGAATTCATAAATTTATGATGATAATTAATTAAATAAATTCTGAATAAAAGGTAATTACCTAATGGCAAATTGTGTATATTAGAAAAAACTCTAAATACCATCTTATCTGGGTAAAAAAGCATTCCTTACGATCAGAAAGAAGACAATGATACCGTTATAAGCTTACACTATTGCTGGAGCCAGCCTGGACCGCATGAGTAAGAAATTTAAAATTTCTAATTGGAATGCAGAAAAGGAAAACCTGTTATATTAATCTATAAACAATGATTGCACTTTAATAAAACAACAAAATAATAGCAAATGTAATTTAAAAGAAGATACAGTTTGCAATAGTATAAAAAAGAAAGTAGCTAGGAATAAATCTTCCAGAAGATGTCTAATTCTCTTATGTGAAAAATTTTAAAGTTTGATCATGTGAACAAAATACCAAACACAGATATGCAACATTATAGAGATGATAGAATAAATTTTGATGTCTCATTGCAGACAAAGAACATAAATTTGGGTGTTCTAACATCTGACATTTCTTAATTTTTCTAGGTTTTTAATTCATTTTTTTGTTTGGTATAAATAAAACCTGCCTTTTTGATTGTTAAAATGATATAATGTTAACATTTGCAAAGCAAAGTGTATAGTTCTTGCAGCATAGTAGGCTCTTCATAATCATTAGGTCCAACACTACTGAGGTCCAACGATGTTGTGAAAGTTCCTTGACCTCTGATTTGTCTTCAGTTTCTAATGTAAGGTGAAGATGTGTCTGCTAATGGTGGGGTTGTTTTAGAAAACAGGAGGGCCAAGTGACTATATGCATTTCTTTAATGAAAGCACATAGATTATTATTATACTTTTTTTTTTGTAAATTCGTGCATGATGATGTCAGCACAGTGATTATTGAGCTGCTCATATCCACAAGTCAATTCTCTACTCAGTGTCATCAGCAGCAGTGGACATACCACATTTCTACTCATGTTCAGTGTGTCCACCTTGCTTCCATTAAGTTTCTATACTGTTGGCTAAAATATCAGTGATGTGACCTTATCTTACAGTGTGTGTGTCTGTGTGCAATTTCTCTTGCTAAGAAGACACTTCAAATATTAAATATTAGTGGACTAGGAAATAATGCTTGCAAAATGATTGAAAACTATACAGAAAGTGAGTATTTTAAAAACATGGGCATATGTGTGTTATATTGGTTATTTTATCCATTATGTAATTATGACTTAAAACAAAATTCATTTTACATTTTATGAAAGTATGAGAAAATGTTTCATAAAATGTTAATTCAATTAACATTTTATGAAAGTATGAGAAAACAAGCACACATTTGCTTAAAAATAAACTGCTTTTTCAAAGAAATTCCTTAAGAATATATCACATACATGCACTCAAAATAATGTGATGGTGTAATTTTATTTTTCATTGCTCTTGCTCAACAAATTGGATAGTGAACTATTGCTACTATTAATTGCTGATTTTTACCGGGGAGCACTGTGTCCATATAGAGTTGTATATAGAGCTGTGGTCTCTACAAGGCTTATTATAAAAGGAACAACACAAAACAAAAGAACCATTAGCTGAAGAGGCTTGCAAGTAACTTTCTGGAGTAAATAATGTAAAACAACATGATGACTACTACTCTGCTATAAAAAAGAACGAAATACTACCATTCACAACAACATGGATGGACTTAGAGAAAATTATATTAAGTGAAACAAGTCAGGCACAGAAAGAGAAATACCACATGTTCTCACTTATTTGTGGGAGCTAAAAATAAATAAAGAAATAAACACATAAACAAATCAAGGGCGGGGGGGGGAGAAAGAATAACCACAAAAATTTCTTGAACTGTTTAAGTGAACAAATATGATATGGGGGTGGAGGGGGTGGAGAGGAATGGGTAAAGGGGCATGAAAATCAACTACAATGTATATTGAGAAGTAAAATAAAATAAAATTTTTTTAAAAATCTAAAAAAAAGTTTATGTTTGTTGCCTTTAAGAACATAATAATTTACCATCCATTTTTCATAAGTCTTTTGAAAAAGTATACCAAAAGATTTTAATTACCAAGTCTAGCCATTTTTATTTTGCCAAATGTATTGGTGCTTACGTATAAACAAATGGCAGGGAAAACTCTTGGTTAATCCTACATCACAGACCTGTAGTCAAGCCTTTGAAGGAAAGAATATAATGCTGTTCCTAGCAATCTTCATGGATGTTGAATCAAGGGAGAAGTTCCATTCACACTGGTGTCTGCTGAAGTCATATGGCCAGAAGTAACTAGGAAGATGGATGAATGGCCCATTGAAATTCAAAATGTAGTTTGTATAACAGCATGAAACTTTAAAAGGGATAAATATAATGTTTAGTTGTCTAATAAAATTATTATAAAGGTCAAGCTAGAACCATTATGATTATTAATTGACTTGTACACTCCTGACCCCCAACTACTCCACCTGGGCCCGGAAGAGCCAATTCTTCTATAATTGCTTAACACCTTAACACCTTGGCATGCGATAAAAAACATCTGTGTTTTTGATAGCATCTCTCTATGCACCTACAGCTCTAGCAACAACATGAAGTCAGGCACTAAATTTAAATGTTAAATTCTTTTGGAATATACTTTTTATTATGTTTTCATAATATGAGTCAATGAAGAATACTTTCAATTTCAAATCTTCAATCTGTAAATTATGTTTCAAAATAAAACAAATTAACCACAGGCATTATTTACCATATAATATTTATATCGTTCTTTAAAAATATTGGCTTGAAAACAGTTTTATATTTTTCTGAACTGGGCTCACAAATTTATTAAACTTTAGATTAAAAAAATCAGAAGTAATATTTAAATTTAAAGATGTTTCATTTCTTCATTCCTTCAAAAAAGCATTTATTGAGAGACTGTTACATGCACAGGATTGCATTAGACTTTAGTGATAAGAAAATGTCTCACCACCTATGTCTTCACTCTCTAATCAAGATGACCAACAAAAAAACAAATAAGTGCAAAGACATGTAAATGAGTCGTATTGTGTGTTCTTCATCACACCCTTTTAGTTATGTGTTGGTGTGTGTACGTGGAGATACTGTTGGCACTCAGTATCAGTGGTTTCTTCATCCATAGAATTCAACTAGCTCTTGCTAGAAAGTACAGTATCCACAGGATGCAGAATCCCTGGATACAGAGGGCCAAGTTTTCCAATCGGTGGGTGCTGCAGGGCCTGCTGCGGAACCTGAATATTCATGAATTTTGGTTGTCTTCAGGGGGGCCCTGGGACCAATCACCTACACATACCAAGTAACCGTACAAGCAAATGATTACACAAGTACATGTAAATTTATATAACTGGAAAAGTGTTATGTACAAGAAGTATTGGTTTTTATGAGAAACTGTAATATTAAGGTCTTATTTAGAATGGGGAAAAGGAAAGATCTTTTTAAGGAAGTGATAGTTAAGCTGAAAACTAAAGAATAGACAGAAGGTAGCTAGAGGAACTGGTAAAGCACATTGTTTCAACCTGGCAAAAGACATAATCAAATAAGTACCCCTGATAATATTATTCAAACTTTTCTACTTAAAAATTATATTTAATTGGAGATTAATGAAATAATATTTTTAACTTATATAGAGACCACACATTTCAAGCCAACTGAATTTGAGACTAAATTTGTTAAGTTCAGCGCTTCAGCACAGACCTGAATTTGACACATTCTCCACTGGACCATCTGATAGTCCTCCTTCTGTTCTCTTTCGTTAAAGATCTATCAAATTCACGAAGAGCCAAGTATGTTGCTCACTTTGGAGGAAATGATCCCTGAATTTATAGACTTCACACTTTAATGTGGGAGACAAACAGAAAAATGTAAGGGTGTTAACTCTGAAGTGCCAATTATATATGGTCAGTAAAATAAGCAGGTGCTTATGAAGTTCTTGAGTTAGCAAGAAACCTTGGAGCTGAAGTTACAGGGCAGGACGGGTAATGTTATCAAAGATATGAAGACAAATAGCATGTCCTAAATTGTGTTATGCAAAGGTATAATGTATGGCCACAAGAACAGCCATTCACCAAATCTCTCTATCCATAGTTAGGAATCGAATTCCTGGTGAAAATTCCATATATAATATTTTAGGCTTGACCATAGGTATTAGTCAGGATTCTCCAGAGAAAGAGAACCAATGGAATATAGATATATAGAAGGAGATTAATTATGAGGGATTGGCTCGTGTCATCATGGAGGCTGAGAAACCCATGAGCTGCTGTCTGCAAGCTGGAGAACCACAAAAGCCAGTGGGAGAGTTCCAGTCCAAGCCCCAAAGCTCGGGAACCAAAGTAGCCAAACATGTGAGTCCGAGTCCTACATGGGCCTGAGAATCAGCAGCCTCAGACCTCTCCTGATGTCTGGGCAGGAGAATATAAATGTCCCGGCACAAGCAGCGAGCAGATGCACCCTTTCTCTGCCTGTTTGTTCTGTTCAGGCCCTCAACAGATTGAATGAAGCTCATCCGCATTGTTGATGGCAATCTTCTGTACTCAGTCTCCTGATTCAAATGCCAATATCTTCCTGGAAGACACTCACAGACATCCCCAGAAATAATGTTTTACCAGCCATTTGGTCATCCCTTACCACAGTCAAGTCAACAACATAAAATTAACCTTTCTAATAATTACAAAGGTTTTACCTGGCAGAGGCATGGTGGAAAGCAGCCTCCTGCACTAGACAAGGTACACAGACAATGCATTACAGTCTCCGAAGGGAGTTGTAGCCAAAGACTCAGGCACTCCTGGCCAGCCATGTTCTGATGCATATCTGCATTCCTAGCTTAAGCACCTCCATTCAGAAGCTTCTTGTCTAGGGGCTTTAGCCTAGGCCTCCCCCACATGACTCTGTTGAGATTCCGTGTTGCAGGGGAAGAGGAGGCTCAAAGATACTTTTCTTCACTCTGATTCAGTACTTTTCTACTCCTGGACCTCCCCTTTTCCCTCCTTCAGGCTTCCAGGTTTATCAAACATCAGGATCCTTTTGTTTAGTGCTGTCTCAGCAGTGAGACATCCCCCTATCTATGCTAATCTGTAAACCTCACCTCATGCATTCCATGGAAATAATTGAAGGAGCTGGTGCTTTCTCCTTTTGTGTGTGCTAGGAAAGGAAGTCTTGGCTGGTCTTAATCCACTACTCTGACACCTGGCACCTCCACTGTCTCCAGGCCTCCCAGCTCTTGATACATAGGGTATCTTTATAATTAATAACTTCATGTTGGTTTTGGATAAGATCTGAAAACCCATCTTAACAGTTCTGTAGTCTGTCAATACCAATTGTTTAAGGTTGGCACACAAAATAAAACATATTCATTCTTAATACATATAGTAAGAATGAGGGTAAGGATAGAGTTCAAGAGTACATCATATTTAAATATTCTGGAACAAAAAATAGCCAGTGGAAAGTGCCATCTTGTTTCATGACCACAAAATTGCTTTCAGAGAAAATCCACGGTCAGTAGAAAACTCCATTTAATAGTGTCAGTGCTAATGACTTTAAATATGTGTAAGGGCTTATTTCTTACGAGCACTTTCCAATCAACATCCTCACAGACACACCATACTGAGGAGTTGTGATCCCTAGGGAGAACTGGAAATTGTCAAATGAATGGCCTGTTCGAGTTGAGTGGACTCAGGCGCATCCTTTGAGTGATTTGACAGTTTTCTGCCCTTGCTTTAGTGTTTTAATTATTCAAGCTAATTTTATTGTTGTGGTCCTTAAGAGCAGCAATTTAACTATGAGAATATTAAAAGATCTTATCAAGTAACTGCAAGTGATGATCATAAGCTAGGGCTTCATTAAGTCAAACATTTAAGGTAGCAGGGTATGTGTGCATGGTCTAGAACAATGAAATGGATTATGTAAGTATAAATAACAACCATAAATGAACATAGGCTATCCCATTCCCACTGTAGTTACTAATGTGAATAACTTTTCATTCAAGAGGCAAAGAAACTTAACTGAGTCTTAAAGGCAGTTATATTGATTAAAAGTTGTATTTTTTTAAAGCTATATACCCGAGCACTTCAGAAAGTTTTTTGAAAAATAGAATTACAAGATAATACAAATCTTTCCATGAATTTTTGAAATACCTTCATATGTATGTATCCACACATGTATATACATACATATATTTATATTTGGGGAAGGAAAAAAGGAAGGTAGTTATCTATTCTAGGTCTCTTAATTTTCATCTGTAAAGTGAGAATAGTAATAGCTAATTAACAAGACTCTGTAAAGATGAATTAGTATTTTAAAGTACGTAAAGCAGTGCCAAGCACACATCATCACTATTTCGATAGATAGATAGGATGAATATATATTCATATATGCGTGTGCATCAATTTATGTATCTATCACCTGCTATATTCTTGTTGGATGAAGAATACAATAGACTTAAGCAACATATAAAATTATGTGATAGCATTTTGAGAGAACAAGGAAAGAGGGAGAGAAAAAGAGAGATCATATTTAGTTGAAGGATTTAAAACAGTTTCATAAAGAAGGATGTTTTAAGATAAGCTTGCAGGAAATGAGGCATTTAACTGCCAAACCCAGGAAGGGCACTGATAGATAAGGAAACAGAATGAGCAAAGAAGAAATGCTTCTGGCCCGGAGGAATAGTAGCAATGTTAGAATGTTACTTTGCTTTAAGTATTTTGTGTTTGTTTGTTTAGTGATTTAATATAAAAATTGCCACATAATTAAATTCACATAAATAAGTAAATAAATAAATATAAAGTGAAACAATAATCTAGATGTGTGCTGGCTCATCCAGTCAATAAATTAGATAAAGCAGTAAATGTAAAAGTCACATTCAAAGTGTTATTGTAGTTTACATTGTTTTGGTTGCTGAGAAATATAGCTTTAGGGAAAATATATGCTTTAAAAGATGCTTTTGGGAAATGAAAAATTTTGGTATGGATGTTGTATTAGTCTTTTTCTGTTGCTTATAACAAAATACACAGAACTGGGTATTTTATAAAAAAAAAACAGAATTTATTGCTTACAATTTCTGAGGCTGGGAAATCCAAAGTCCAGAGAACACAGCTGGTGAAGGTCTTGGTGGTGGTGACAGTGATGGCAGGGTATGACTTTGCAAAAATGGTGGAACAGAGAGAGCAGGAGAGTCTCACTGCTGTCCTTTTAAAGCCCTCAGAATCAAGCCTATAACCACCATTTTTATCCCATTCACTAGGGCATGGTCCTACAATCCAATCAACTCTTCAAGGCCCCACCTTTCAATTACCATAATAGGATTTCCACCCTCAACAGGTACAGTGGGAATTAACCTTCTAATAAATGACTTTTGGGGACACAATTCAATCAGCCCACAGCAGATGTCAGTTTATTTTTTAAAGAGCCAGTGTCTGAACACTCATACAAATAATTATTAGATACTTACTTTGTTTCTCCACTATACCCATTCCTTGTGTACTATTGTCATGTACTTTTAAAATTATTTTTTAGTTTCTATTCCCAATGGTGATTTATCATCTCATTTATTCCAAGTCATTAACAACTATTATTTTAAAATAAAAATAAGAAAGTATATTTTTTTTTTAAATAAGAAACACATTTGTATTTATATGGTTTTGGAAAATCATGGCTAGGTGTAAAAATTTGATTTGTTAAATTGTTTATTCTAAAAATATTATTTCATGCCTATAAGTAATAGCTTTTATTAGCATATACTTTATGCTGCAGCACACAATTTCAATATTCCAGGAAAATTATAAGTTAACAAAATTGTCTGAGTTTCCAATTTTCCAAAAAACCATAGTATGTGGCTTTCAAAAGTTACTACTTTTTAGAAGGCTCCTGCCTTAAATGTATTGACCATAATCTCAGAGCTCAGCATGTGGCAAATCACATGGTTAAGCATTAGCTTTCTATTCAGGGAAAGAAAAAGAAAAAAAAAACACCAAAAAACATTTTCAACACCTATGTCATGTACATCTTAGATGGAACCATCAGATAGAAATCAAATGATGGCAAATAAATGGAAAGAAAATAACTGTGGAACCAACATTTTCTTTTCCCTCCTAACTTTAGGCAAGGTATGGCCAGTGAGTTACAGGAGTCATCATTACCCTTTGGAAGGACTGGACAAGCCCATTTCTCACATCAGACATCAAATAAATGTAAGTTCCCAGAGGTGTCTTAGCAGAGAAAAGTAAGTCTGAATATAAGGCACACAGATAAAGCATAAGAAAGTGGGGGAGAGGAGTATCAGGAAGTTCATTTGGGGACTGTTCTTAAATCTGATATACTTTTACCTTTTCCAGATGTGTGTGTGTGTGTGTGTGTGTGTGTGTGTGTGTGTGTACACATAAAGTGAAGTACTCTCTCAGAATGATTGCCTCTTCACTTCCAAATCCCTTCCCAAGCCCTACTCTTTGCTTCAGTAGTGCAACCCCCTCCAGACCACTTTCCAGTTTAGCAGTGAGCTCTAGGAAAATTTGCAGATTGAAGAGAAGAAAGAAGGGAAGGTGTTAATTTTATTCTCTTTTTATTTCACCTCTGCGTCTGCTGATTGCTTTTCTAAGGAAGCTATTCCAGATTACATCAGTATAGGGTAAGTGCTCTTACAAATGTAAAACAAACACATCTACAGCTTTGTTAAGGTTTCCTAAGGTCTGCTTGCCCTATTGGAACACACAGTGTTCTCCGAATGTCAGATCAACTACGCTTACTTCAGCCAAGTGCATTTATGCGTCTGCTTTCTGGCACCCTGCCACAACTGAGTTGCTTTTCATTCATCAAACACTGCAGCATGGCACTCTAACTAGGCAACTGTTCCTCATTTCTGCCCAAATCTCTTTATCATGGAATTGGGTTCCTTTCAAAAAGTTTATCATTTTGAAAAGGGCCTGCAATGCAAAAACAATGCCATTTATCAGCTTAGGCAAGGAGACTGCTAGGAAATGATAAATTTCCTGTATGTGGCTTTAGTTTATCACCAGTTTATTTTAACTTCTCCTTGCACTTGCTGGATACACTTGTATGACAGGTAAACTTTAAGTGCCTCATGCCCCTGTCCTCTGATAAATGTGTTTAATAATGTAGATGTGCATTTATAAAGTTGCCTTCCACCAGAGAGTGTACAAGAAAGGCAAATTGTAAGAATTATCGAATGTTTTAAAAATACAGGATCTTGAGAAGCATTCTGTCCAAGCTTCTAATCTATAAATAACCTCACTGAATCCTTGAGTGGTCAAATAAGCAATGTAAAATTATGAAGCCAGTTTATGGCAGAGCAAGGAACTAAACCCAGAAACAGATACTTTGTATCATTCCACATGAATAAATTAATATGTTAGAGTAATTAGTTCGTTAGAAGATACTTACTGAAACTCTGCTTGGTATCAAACCCTGGTTAGGGAATGAAAATATATATGCATAAAGAAAATATGTCCTTACTCAATTGGGATTTTTTCATGTAGTAAGTGATAAAGATGTTAAATAACTGAAAAAATAAATATTCGTGACAAGCACATTAAAAAATGCAATGAGAAATCTTAATCTTTTTCTACTGGAGAATGTGGGGGAGTGAATACTGGTGTCAGGTGGTCAAGGAAAGATTCTCTGAATATGTGATAATTGAGATGAGGGTTAAATGGTGTTTTCTGAAATAAAAAGCTCTGACCTTTGTGTTCTTGGCCATCTCGCACTAATGATCTTTTTCTCCCCCTAATCTCAGTCACTTTCTCCCATGATAATACTTTATTTTAATTTCACTTAGCTGAAGAATGCCTTGAAAAACATTGTCAGTTTCTGGCTACACACACTGGTGCTTCTGCTGACTTATCCTTTCCTTTATCTAACAATTCTTGGACACCTCTGGGACCTCCCCTCAAACTTAAAACTCATGGCCATTGACTGCTCATTATCTCCACTTCGATGTCTAACAGACACCTCAACAGTTAATTCCAAACCAATTTAAAAATGTATATGAAAGAGTGAAGATCCAAAACTAGAGAAGAGATTTCTGAAGAAGAGGATCAAGAAGGGGGGCAATTCCATACCACCCTTTGGGACTTATTATAAAGCCATAGAACTGACACAGATAGAGAGAAGGTGACCAGTGCTGTAGACTAGAGGGCACAGAGACAGCCCGATACTCACATGGAAATTTGAAGCAGGGCAGAGGGGGAATGGAAGATCAATAAAGGCAGGACAGACAAGTCAATAAATAAAATTTTTTAAAAATTATCTTTAGAACAAATAAAGAAATCTTACATTTCTGAAGAAGATAGATTAATAGAAAATCCCAGGCTGAAATGCAAAAAAAAAGAAGAAAAAGAAAAGAGCAAAAGAATGAAGGAAAAAAAAATACACAGAAAGTGCATGTAACATCGCAAGTAATTTCAAAAGGTGTCACATGTACATCATTGGAATACCAAGACTCTATGGCAAGACCTGTGAGGGGAGGGGTTCCCAGGGTTGGTGTGGAATCTCTCGAGTCACTCCAGTGAGAGCAGTGGGCACTGGGGCTATGACCCGGTGCTGAACCGTTGGGGTCTTTCTCTGCCAAAACTGTGAGGGGCAGAGCTCCCGGTGCTGTTGCCAGCCTCTTGGTGCTGAGTCCAAGAAGCTGAGAGAAAAAGTTTTGTAATAATGGCTGAGAACTTTCCAAAATTGTCAGACACTAAACCATGAACTCTGTTCAGTTTCATGAATACCAAGTAAGATAAATTTAAAAACAAATGCATAAACAAAAAAATACAACTATACATATCATATTCAAATTTAGAACAAAGTTTCTGACCCATATTTTTTTGATGTGTGATTGGAGGCAACTTTTAAGATTTACCTTCTTTCTTCACCTTCTGCCCCATATCTGGGCAAGTCGAGAAAGCCTGGGTCTTTTTCCTTTGGTACTAATGGGTGATTCAAACCACCCAACCCCTTCTTATGTGCTAGAACATTAAATCCAGCCTCATCCCTTCACTACCGTAAAAACTCCAAATCAGTTTCCTTTTTCTGATCTCTCAAGACACTTTTAAACCAGCTGGGGAGGCCTGCTCTGTTTTCTCATGAAACCTCACCGTGTTATTAAACTTTTTTATACTTTCTTGGTGCAGGCATGGTGCGGAGCCATGGCTAATGTCAGAATCCTGCCCATGTTGCCAATTGTAAAGCTAGGTGACCATGGCAGTTGTCGGGCTCTTTTATCTGCTGGTAATCCTGCACCAACTGGGCTGATTTTCGAACTAAGGCTGGGTCTGGAGTTCCCAGACACCTCAAGTCCATTCACAGACTGGGTCACAAACCCTTAACATGCCAGGCTGGGTCACCAGACCCCTTAAACTCAAGTTTATGAGCTAGGTAACTGGCCAAAAAGGTCCGTGGAGCCATAGGTTGGAAAGCATGGCTGTGCGGGGTGGATGCCCGAGTAAAACGCCCACCCACCTGCTTCACCAAACTCCTCTCTGTTCTCTCCCTCTCTCTCTCTCTAAGAATAGCAACAAAACTGAAAAGAGACATTGGCATGCATGTGCACTAACTCCACACACACACACACACACACACACACACACACACACACAATTTGCTTACAAAGGATGTGCTAAAACCACACCCAACTGGACCCAAGGTGAGGGCCCTGCCCAAGCTATTCTATTTTTCCAACAGATGGCATCATCAGTCTTGATATGTGAGCCAAATTTTAGGTGTGAATTCATCCTGTCATTGCAAGGTAGTACTAACAAATCTTCAGAAAAGCAGAAACAGAGAAAATCTTGAAAGAAGTCGGGAAGGGGGGTATAGTGAAACTCTGATTAGAATTATGGTTGTCTTCTTGTCAGAAATCATGCAAAGAAGCAGCAAGCACAATTTAATACTAAAATGTTGAAAGAAAAAAAAAAAACACCACCAACCTAGACTTCTACATCTAATTAAATTATCTTTCATTGTTGTTGTTTTTGGCGGCTGGCCAGTACACACCGTAACCAACTGAGCTAACCAACCAGCCCTAAATTATCTTTAAAAGTTAAAAGATAAGGCTTTCTCTGACCAGGGGAAAAAAAAAAAAAAAAAAAAAAAGCTGAGCAAATTCATTACCATCGATTTTCCCTCCAGGAAATGTTAAAAGAAATTCTTCAGGAAGAAGGAAAATGATTTTGGTTAGTGACTCAGAACTACATAAAGAAAGAGCATTGGAGAAGAAATATATGAAGTAAAATAAAATATTTTCTTTTTTAATTGATCTCAAATATAATTGACTGTTTTAAATAATATTAGTAAATAAATTGGGTGATTGTAGTAGTACCAGAAAGTATGGAAGTGCTCAAAAAAAAAAAAAAAAAGTAAATGTAAACACACGCACAATCAAGGGTATGTCAAAATGTTGTAGAAGCTAACTGAAAGAGCTTCTAATTACCAAAGCTGGGACAATTTGAGAAAAATAATCAAATAACATTGAATTATAACCCAGAGTTTAAAGTAAATATCCACGAGTCCAGACTGTTTTAAATAAATGATTGAATCGATACATAATGTGTTGTCTTTGTTTGAGGCACTATAACAAAATACCACAGACTTAGTAAGTTATATAGCACAGAAATTTATTTTCTCCTAGTTCTGGAGGCTGGGAAGTCCAAGATCAAGGCATCAACAGTCCCAGTATCTGACAAGAGCCCAGTCTTTGCTTCCGAGATGGCACCCTATGACTGTGTGCATCTTCCCAAGGGAAAGAACACTATGTGCTCACATGGCAGAAGACGGAAGGGGAATAGAGCAAAATGCTGTGTGAAACCTCTTTTATAAGGGTCTTAATCCCATTTATGAGGGGAGGAGCCCTAGTAACCTAATTATGTCATAAAAGCCCCAAATCTTAATACCATCACATTAGTCATAAAGTTTCAACACCGGAATTTTGGAGAGGACAGGTTCAAACCATAACAGGGGAAAAAGAAACAAATCTCATAGGCAGAGATTATCAAATAATTTATGTAGATACTCTGCCTTCAAGGAGGTAGAGCATAAATTTCCACTCTTGAAGACTGAGCTGCACATAGTGACTTTCTTCAAAAAGGAGAAATCTCATTCAGTTTACCAAGGTTAACATCAACAGTCATACATCATTGCTACAGACTGAACATATCTCCCAGAATTCATATGTTGAAATCTTAATCCCTAGTGTGACAGTGTTGGGAGGTGGAGCTTACTAGGAGGTGATTAATGCCTTTACAAAAAGGGGTTATTGAAGTGAGTTTGCTCTCTTGGACCCTTTGCCCTTTGGCTTTCTGCCATGTAATGATGCAGCAAGAAGGCCCTCATGAGATGCCAGCACCTTAGTTTTGGAATTCTCAGCCTGAGAGAAAATAAGTTTCCATTCTTTATAAATGACTCAGTCTCAGGTATTTTGTTATAGCAGCACAAAATCAAACAAGCAAACTAAAACCAAAAAATCAGACAAATTCCAATTAAGAGACAATCTACAAAATACCTAACTACTGCTCCTCAAAACTGTCTAGATCATTGCATACAAAAGGAAAGTCTAAGAAATCATCACAGCCAAGAAAAGCCTAAGACATGGCAATTAAATGTAACATAGTATCTTGGATAGAATCCTGGAACAGGAAAAAATAAAAAAGGCAAAAATGAATAGAGTCTGAATAAAGTATGGACTTCAGTTAATAATTATGTATCAGTATTGGTGACATTAACATTAACAAATGCATTGTACTAATGTAAGATAATAATAAGGGAAACTCTGTGTCTGTGGTGGTGATACTGGAGTTACATGAGAAATCCCAGTACAATATGTACAATTTTTCTATAAATCTAAAATTATCCTAAAATTAAAAAGTTTATACAAAAATTACAGTGTTCTTAATGAGGAGAATGGGTAAATATATTCTATTAAATCCTTAAAAAGAATATTGTATAAAGAGGTGAAAAAGGATGAATAAATGATATCAACCCTCAACAGAATATATAAATCCTACTCATATAAACAAACAAAAATGTCAAAGAAGACAATTTTCTACAAAGTTCAAAAATAACCAAAAGTCAAAAATATATTTTAGACATACATAAACAAGTAAAAACAACAAAACCTGGGACAATGGTATTCCAAAAATTTTGGTAGTGTTTAACTCAGATGGCAGGATGCAAGCTGCCAATGTAGAGGAGGAAAAGTACTTGGATGTAGGTGATTATCAGTTTTCTTGTGATTGGGTTGTAGGTTTTTGGATGTTTATCATTTCATAAACACACACATTTTACATATTTGTATGAATGAATAAAAAACGTTATACATGGGGCAATAATGAAAGTAAATTGCAGTCAAAGATTATCATTAATCAATTCTGTACACCTGAGGTCAAAAACAATAACAAAAGCAAAACTTCAGTTACACTTAAGTGGTTACTTAATTATTTATCTGAATTGCATATATTTCTTCGCCTTTTAATGGTAATACCAATAGTGATTCCAGCATATTTCTAGTGATGTAGTGAAGCTTATTTTTATAATATGCATGCATCATGTCAGAACAAAAAGGCAAAAAATATTATCAAAGGAAAATCATTTCAAAATATGTTTTTATGTAAATAAATGAATTGATTTATTAGAAAACGTTAAATGTTAATGGTATGCACCAAAATGCACATAATGTTTAGGGTTATCAATGAAGCAACATCTGATGGCAAACAGCAGAAACACACTCTCTTAATGAGAAAACTACATCAAGTATTATTAGGAAGCTTCCAGGAGTACAGTTAGGACTAGATATCCAAGCTGCTCCATCGGAATCTAGTACGTTTCAGGACTTGTCCTCAGTGACACCCACATTAGGCACAGTCTCTCACTGTGACACTTCACCCTTTGAAAACTTGACTGTCCACGGAAGTTGAATCTCTCTGGGGAAGTTTCCGGGCAGTGCCTTCTTCACTCCATATCTCCAGCATCTTCTACATTGCAGCTTAGGAGAGTACAGTGGATTGGTGGAGACTGGGTTACCTTTCTGGGCTCCAGATGCACTGAGACTGGAAAGATAATTTCTGGATTCTACTTTAGAGGTACATGGATTCACACAATGAAAAATTTATCAAACAAAATAGCAGAGTTTGGAAGGAAATGAGGGACTTATGTGGACATCTGAGGAAAATACATCCATGCAGAAGGGATGGTGAGAACATAGGCCTCGAGGTGAGAATTACTGATAAATAGTCCTTTAAAGCGATGGAAAATATAAATTTGAAATTTGGAAGAGTAAACAAAGGCTTAGCATCAGGAAACCCAGAAAGTATGTTGTTAAATCATGTCAACTATTAAGTAAACACTGTTCATTGGCTCTATGAGAGTTATTAGTTCATATATGAGAGCACAGAAATTAATAAGACACACACCACAGTCTGCTGGTGGGAGAGACACACCCAAATAGATAAATGTTATTATCTATAGTACAAAGTACTAATCACAATGGTAGATACATGGACAGAAGTTTCGAGAGAATTGAGGGGCAGCTGACTGGGGTAGGCATAGCAAGGGAGACTCCCTGGTGAAGGTCTTAAAGGATGGGTAGGAATAGAGTTAACAGAGACTAGGAGATAGGAGGGGAATGACAGAGCTTTTGCACAAATCTAAACCTAATTTAGTTTCACTCGAGGCATAACTGTAAAACAAAGAGTGGTATGAGTGAAAGCTTGAGGAACAGATATTGTCTATATGATGGGCAGCCTTGCAATAAGAAACATCTATTTCACTTAGCAGTTAAATAGGGATTCCTCTAAGAAATTTTAAGCAAGTTGTAACACCATCTGGTTTGCAGTTTTTAAAGAATGGTGCAGCTAAATGGACTCCTGTTCCAAAAGAACTAGAAAGGAGAACTTGGAATCAAAGGGATTGCTGACAAAGTTCTTGTGGAGGCATGGGCTAGGGGTTATAAGGACATTCATTTGTCCACTCAAAGTACAGCTAGAAAGCGGGACACCGTTATCTGAAATAGAGAATATAGGACCTTAATGAATCATTTACTTCATATAGTATTAAGTCCAATCTCTCACAATAGTCCAGGCACTGAACAAGTCACTTAGGTAAATATTGGTAAATAAAAAAGAGATTACCTGCTTGTGCAGAGATCACAAACAAATGGGAGAGATAAGAAAGCATACACTGTTCTGTAGGAAATATGTTCCTTTAATGTTTTTAGCTCATGCGTGATTGGTATACTGGTGAGTGATATCTATATAATGCAAAATCCTGTGGGTGCAGACATGTCTCCCCCACCCCAACATGTCAGTGTTTTGAAGAGGTAAAAGGCAAGCATTCTCACCATTTAAAAAAACAGCTTAAAATCCTGTAGAAGTTTCTGACCTTAATGCAAGCAGTGGCCTGTTTAGTTGTTGATTTAGAGTCCAGATGAAGAACTATAAAGCCATTTTCCTCTGTATTAAAAGAAAATTGATAAATATGTCTACACCATGGGGTGAAATTTTAGTTTTGATAAGACTGATCTGCATTAAAAACAAAAGCCGTCAAGTACATATATAAAAGGAGAAAAATTCAAGTCATAAAGTTTAAGGCTACAGCAAATTGACTGACTGTGATGCTGGGTCTGCATACTAGTAGAGATTTGAACATGCTACTGTTTTTATTGTTTCTGTTTGTTTGTTTTAGTGCTCTGGTTGTGAATTTGCACATTTCCCTGTAAGATGATTTACAGGGGGTGGTTCTGTTTTAAACAGAAACCTTTTCGTTGAGCACACGTACAGTGTTAGGACAGAAACATGACATGTATCATAGTAAATTGCAATACAGACTTTGCAGTAAATGTGGAATTCAGTAACAGGGAGTAAGACGGGAACATTAGGAAAGTTTTCTTTGAGGACATAAGACTGAAGCTGAGGACTGAAATGTGAGTAAGACTTAGGATCATGCAATTGAATAAAGAACAAAATGATTACAAGAGAGACTTGGACTAGATAAAAATACAGTAATCATTTGAAAAAGTGATTCAGCATTAACAAAATTATAAGAATAAATAAAGCCACTCAAGAATATAAAGTGTAATATGCAAAGGAAGAAGGACAGAGAGCAAAGGCATAGTACTGAGGAAGCACAACACACAGCAAGTATGGAAAGAAAAATAAGGTTTTGAGGAAATGTTACAGAATGAGAAAAGAATCAGTAATCAGTAAAAATACTAAGCCCAGAGGAAGGGTGTTTCAAGCAGATGGTTGTCAATCAATTCGAACAAATACTGCTGAAAGGTCAAATGTTATGAAGACTGAGGAATGTTCACTGTATTTACAAATTTTAAGATCACTGGTAACAGTAAGAGAAATAATTTGAACAGGATGGTTGGGTAGAACCACGTGGTACTACATTTAAAAATGAGAAATGCATGAAATTGAGAAGTAAATTCAGTGATAAGCCTGGATTGTAAGTTGCAATTTTCTAAATGTTTGTGTCCCCCCAAAGTTCAAAAGTGGAAAGCTAATCCCCAAAATGATGGTGTTGAGGGGTAGGGCTTTTGGAAGATGATTGGGTCAGGAGGGCAGATCCCTCATGAGTGGGACTGGTGCTTTCATAAGGGAGGCCCAGGGAAGCTTGTTTGCCTCTTTCACCATCTGAGGACACAGTGGAAAGGCACCATCTATGAGAAAGTGGACGCCAGACACCACATCTGCTGACACTTGATCTTGGACTTCCCAGCCTCCAGAGCAGTGAGAATTGATTTCTGTTGTTTATAAGCCACTCAAATTTTGGTATTTTGTTATAGCACCCTAAATAGACACTGAGATAATTTAGAAGGAACCCACTCTTCCTAAAAATTTAAATCTTGGTGAAGAGTTAGGAAAACAAAATATTGGTATACGTTCTCTGGTATTGCCAGCGTTGGCAAGATATTTATAAGAAAAAAGACGGCCATTAGCAAGCAGGAAATGAAGGGAATAGGAAGGTTTTCGAAATCTGGGGCCTGGCAGAGTTAGAGAAATCAGCTGCTTTTAGATTTCAAAGAGGAATTGAGGGATCCAAAAAAGATTTTGAGAGACAAAAACTCAGCAAAAGTTTTAATTGAACAAAAATTTCTTGCAAAGTTTAAATTAGGTATGGTTTTCTCATCTAATCCTTTAAAATCCCTTAACATAAATATCATTAAAAGACAGAGGGAAAAGGAGATAGAGAAAGAGAGAGAGAGAGAAGAAAGAGAGAAAAAAGAAGGGGAGGAGAAAAGTGGAGAGATAAAAGGAAGGGGAAAGAGAAAGAGGCATGGTATGTAAAATTTTTTTAAAAAATTAGAAATTAAAGGAGAAAACCTTGGAATTTGTTAATATGAGTGTACTTCAAAAAGTTTGTGGAAAATTAGAATTAAAAGATAACACAAACCTTTTCATGAACATTATGAAGACCCCTTGTACCGCATGTGATACCAACCAAAATCCAATAGATAAAAAGCCTACTAATATTTTAATAGAATTATTTTTCCAAAGAAACCACAAAACTGGATAACCAAGAAAGTACTCATGCTTTTAAAATTTAAAACTTCAGCTCTTTTAAAAACACTGCTAAGAATTGAAAAAGTAAGCCACGGCTTGGAGAAAAAATTTGTGGTTCACGTATCTGATGAAGGAATGGTAACCAGAATACAGAAAGGAATCTCACCACGTGGTAAGAGACTAACAACCCCACACCCTAAAGGACGTGAGACTTCAATAAAAACTTCACAAAAGATAAAATGGACAAGTATATCAGAGATGCTTAACAGAATTTGTTTCCTATGCAAGTTTAAATCATAGTCAGATGCATTTTATTAGAATTGCTCAAATGATAAAGATTGGCAAAATCAATTATGACTAAGTATGAGGAGCAACTTGGAATTTATCACATAGCGCTGGTGAGAATGTAAAATGATATAACCACTTTAAAAAACAATTTGATAGTTTTTGTTCAAGAAGGTAGAATATATATGTACTTAACATATCACAAAGTACTGCAACTCTTAGATATCTCCCCCCCCATGAAAATATATATTCATACAAAGATTTGTACAGAAATACTCATAGAAGTTAGATTTATTGTGGTCAAAAATTGGAAGCAATTCATATTTCCATAAACCAATTCTGGTATATCCATACAAAGGAATATATGAGGGGTCTTAAACAATTCATGGAAAGGTTTATATTATCTTGTAATTCTATTGTCCATGAATTTGTTTTTGAAGTACCCTCATACTACTCAACAATAAAAAGAAACAAATTATTATATAAGCAACTACATGGTAAATCTGGAAAATATTGTGTTGTGAAAATTATGCCAGACACAAAATAGTACATTATGTCTGATTTCATTTATAGTAACTTCTAGGAGGAGTAATATTAACATATAGTGACAAAAAGTTTATCAGGGACTCCCCATGGTTGGAGTGGGAAAGTTTTGACTGCAAAAAATGTGCAAGGAAATTTTGGGGGTGAAGAGACTATTCTAGGTCTTGAGAATGGTGTTGACTACATAGGTACAACATCTGATTAAACATCAATCTGTACATTAAAATGGGTGCATTTTATTGCATCTTTTAAATTTTAGTAATTCCACTTTAGAAAGGAACTTGCTTATTATGGATATTAAACTATATTCAGGCCCCCAAGCTTATTCAGGTTGGAGACATACTGTAATTATTTAGCAACTCTAAAGCAAGAAAAACATCTAATAACCTCTTATATACCAAGGGGAATGATGTATGAAGAGAATCTCCCAGAGAGTACAATCAGGGACCAAGAAGAAAAATAAGTAAATAAATAAAAGAATTCTTCCTGAGAACAGAATCAGGGCCTATTTAAGGAATTTCTGCTCCATCAAGGTAGGGGCCTTGTATTGTCTTCCCAGTAGAATTTCACAATATTTGGATAAATAACTCTTCTGTGTCTCTCATTGTGTCATTTTTGGAACATTTCACTGTTGTTTACTCAGTGTGTGTGTGTGTGTGTGTGTGTGTGTGTGTTTACAGCTGGAGTCTGGTAGAGATAATTTGTTATTAGTTCATAAAAGCCAGATAATTTGTCCCTAATGTTGATGATACCACAATATCCAGAGCTTTTGGAGTTTGAACAGAATCCAAGACCTGAATGGGACTTTGATTTCCCTTCTTTGATGAAGGAAAGAATGTATTATATTTAGGGAGAGAACAAATGAATAATTGGTGAAGAAGAGTATTCTGTGGCAAAAAATAGTGCTCACCACTCTCTGCTTTCTTTTTCATTCATTTACATAGAGATAAATATATTTCTCAGTCTACTCTATCAAATGGGGACACAACACTGGGTTCTAGCCAATGGAATGTTGGCAGAAGTGCTATATAAAAATCTCAAGCCTAACTTCAAATGTCTCATTCAATCTTCTATGCTTTCTCTTGACCCCTATCTGTTAACTAAATATCAAGATGACACAGGGAGTCACTTACTGAAGAAGAAAGAGCCACACAGTGAAAGAACAAAAGTCCCTGATTAATTGCATGCAGCAGAGCTCTCCCACTAATCTGCACTGGACCATGATATGTGTGAGAAATAAATTTTTCTTTTGTTAGGCCACAGAAATTTTTCTTTAATATAGAACTTATCATGCTTCACGGTGACAATGTTAGTGTTAAATCAGACAGAATTATATCAAGAAAATTCATAAGAATCATAAAATATTGCGATATTTGAAGCCTAACATTCAAAGTTCTTGAGAAGCTGTGAGGACAAAAAAATTATTTTTAAAAAATTTTTCAAGTTAATAGTACCACATGAGAGGAAATTTCCTAGAACTGCTCAAAAAGTGTTTGAAGCACTGTTAACCTCGGGTTGTAAAGCTGAGAAAGATAAGCATCGTTGAACATCTGAACTACTGCAGTAGCATTTACTAAATTCATGCTCTAAAGTGTTGGTCCCAGAATTGTTCCTTACTATGACTCTATTAGCCAAACCTATGGCTCTGTTCACAAAACCTACGCGGAGGAAGGGGTTCACTTCAGAATCTCTAACAAAAAGAACAAAACCCACCATTCCTCAGTGTGGGTTTTGTTCTTTTCTTTCAAGATGCTGAAGTAAAAAACATTTTACAGTAACATTCAATAATAGCATCCTGATTGCCTCTTCTCTTCAGATTTTGTTTCTCATTTCTAAATTAACATTTTCAGGGTTTGCTCTTTTATTTGTTTTACTGTCTGAATGTTTTACAAACTGCAAGATCTTCCCTCACTTTTTCAGAAGCAAAGCATGGATATAAGAGGCTTTTCAAGTGTAAGCAGTCCAAGAAAGGAGAAACTCTCCTTTGACCCACTTGAGGTTGATTAAAAATTTTTTAAAAATCTTCCATATAAAATTTGTTTTAATGTGCCTTATTCTTCACCTACAATAATTTTCCAATTCAATCATGAAGAAGGTGCCTTAACTCCCAGTTAAAATAAAGCAGCATTATCTATTTATAATAAGTTAACATCCATAATACAAATGATAATGAGCAGATAATATCAAATAATAATAGAATTGTTATATAATATAGCTGCCCATGGAGCTGTTTGGAGTTTGTTACCTATTAGAGTCCAGCCTTGACAGAGAATTTCACTCTGGATCTGGGGGAAACTGGACTATGTTTGCCTAACACTAGAAGAGTTAATCTTACTATCCATAAAACAGGCAAGTCACTGGCTATATGGGTTGGTTCCCCAGCACAGATGTGTCATTCCCAATGAATCATATAAAATATAAGTAGCCTTATAGAAAATAACTGAGGAATACATTTACTCAAGTGATAAAGAAATTCTGAGGATCCAATCACTCAGTCAAGCATGGCATAAATATAAATTATTAATGGTTTATTTGGGGGACATTGCAACTCAAGTCATAGTCATTTCATTTAGGGGTAGATTTTGCCCATTTGATTGAGTCTTGAAAAGCAGAAATGTAATGGCAGAGAACTACTTTAAATTGGGAGCAGAATTTTATGAGTAGTGAATCAGTCCTACAGTAGGTATGAGCATGGACCCTGGTCAACAACTTTCTTTATAAAATCTTAGCTCATACACTTAATAAGTAAGTAATCTTGACTGAGTTATTTGACATCTCTTTGCATCAACATTCTATCTCACAGTAGGGACAAGTAGTACTCACCTCGCAGAAGTGATGTGAAATTGAATGAATTAATGCAAGTACGTGCAAACTGTTTAATACAATGAATTCTATTAGATCATGTGCTCAACAAAATATAAACTATTTATGTGTTTATTCTTTTATTTATTTGAGGTATACTTTCTGAGCAGTTGCTTCAGGTAGTGGTCTATATGTTGGCGATATAACAGTGAGCCCCTATACACAAAATTTTCTGTTCTCATTCATATTATTTTGTACTGGAGAAACAAACAATAAAATAGATAAAACAGTAGATTATGATAAATGCTATAGAATAAAATAAAGGAGAGAAAGAGTTAGGAAGTGATGGGAGAAATTATAATTTTAAAGGGGGTTGGGGTGTATATTAGTCAGCTCAGGCTGCCACAACAAAATATCACAGACCGGGTGGCTTAACGAAAATTAACAGAAATTAATTTTCTTTTAAACAGAATGCCACGTATTGGTAGCTTTAACAAATTAAACACAAATACATTTTTCTCATAGTTTTGGAGGCTAGAAGTCCAAAATCAAGGTGTGAGCATGATCAGTTTTGGGTGAGGGCTGTTTTCCTGGCTGGCAGACATCTGCCCTGTCACTGTGTCGTCACATGGCGGAGAGAGAGCCCTGCAGTCTCTTCCTCTTCTTACAAATGCACCAATTCTATCAGATCAGGAGTCCACCCCTTATGACCTCAGTTAACCTTAATCACTTTCACATGGGGAGTTAGAGCTTCAACATATGAATTTTACGTGGGACACATTTAGTCTGTAGCAGGGGTTTAGGAAATCCTTAGTGAAAAAAATGACATTTAAAGGAATATCTGAAGTAAGCAGAGGAATGATCCAGTGCATTACATGTGATGGGATAATTCAAGGAAGAAGAGAGTATAAGAGCAAAGATTTTAAAGTGGGAGCATGCTGGGCAAATGTAATGGATGAGTGGATGAGTCGCAGGAAATGAGATAAAAGGTAAAAGGAGGGCCAGATTATATTTAGCCATGACACCATTACAAAGATGCTGGTTTTAATTATGAGTGAGATGAGAAGCCACGGTAGCAGTTAAGTAACAAGACCTGATCAATTTTCAATAAAACCACTCCAACTGCTATATTGAGAATATACTGAGTGAGGAAAACTGGGCCGTAGGAAGACTAAGTAGAAAGCCGTCGAAATCTTCCAGACATGACAGTAGCTTCAACCAAAGTGAGAGCAGTGGCAAAGGTGAGAAACTGTCAAAATTTGGACAAATTTTTAAGAGAGAAATGTAAAGGTCTTTTGATGGCTGACACATAGGTTGTGAAAAAACAAAATAAATCAATGATAGCTCCAATTTTTTGTACTGAGCAACAGGAAAGGAACTTTTCATTTAATACTCAAGTCAATATTGCAGAGGAACAATTTGAAATAAAAATCAGAATTTGACATTTGGATATGTTAATTTCAAGGTGCCCATTCAACATCTAAATGGTGATGTTTCATGGGCAGCTGTATATATACCAATGGAGCTCAGGAGAGAAGACTGTCCATTTTCAGCCTATAGATTTATTATCAGCATGACACTGGATGAGTTTAGCAAAAGGGTAAGTTTAGGGAAAAAAAAAAGCCTAGATTTGAGGACAGACAGCATGATGTTTTAACTTTAGGAAGCCAATGAAAGGAGCAGGTGTCAGTAAAGGAGAATGAGGAAAAGTTAGATAAGAAGAAAACTAAGAGAGTGCAGGGTCTTAGAAATGAACTTTTAAAAAAGGAGGTGGAGAGGCTTCCAAATGGAAGTAGTCGCTTGCATCAAACACTCCTGAGAGATGAAGTAAGAAGAGAACTGAGAAATGGCCACTGGGTTTTGCAAGCTAGAAGTTATTGCTGACGTTGACAAAATAGTTCCAGTGCAGTAGTGGAATTAAACACCTCATTGAAGTGGGTTCAATATCTAGAATATCTAAAGGAAAACAGAAAGGTAACAATCAGTGGGTATATACAAATATTTCAGGGAATCTTGTTACAAAGGGAGGAGAGAACCATGGGCAGTAGCTCCAGGGGAAGTGAGTTTAAGTGGGAACTTATAAAAATTTTAAGATAGGAGAAAGTGTGTTTGTATACTAACAGGAAATGTCCAAATGTGTTGAGAGGCTTTTCTTTCACTGGCATACTCAGAAATGTGATGGCAATATACACCCCAAACCCAATGATTCTCCCCTGACTCTGCAATGAAGAAAAATAAAGTAAATCAGAAATGAGTACACTACCGGAGAGGCATACTGGTTTGCAGTCAGTTCAAGAATCTGACTGTGGACCTTCTACTGTGGCTTCTTCCATAAACAGCTCTTGGATTTAACACCATTTGACTTCTCAGAAGTTATGCCAGGAGTGTTGGCTGGCAAGTCCCTCCCTGGAGGTGGCTATCCTATTACATTTCTTATTTTTCTTGACCCTTTGGCAAACTTTTCTAAAATGCCAATGCTCCTGTGTTGGATACCATACACTCTAAGAAAGGAAAGTCCTCATCTAAGTAATAATGGTGTGGGATGTCTGGATGGAATGCCAGTTCAGTCACAAATTGAGTATTCACAATATGCGTATTGACTTAGTGTAGTTAACTTGTTGGTCTGAACACCTGAATCACCTGGAGTCTTCAAGAGGAAAACACTCTTGTTTGTATGATTAATCCATCAGAAGAAAGAAAATAGTAGTTACAGAAATACAGCTTTATAGCTGAACTTATTGAGAGCTATTATAAAAGGGGGCAAATATTAAAGATATTTAAGATTCCTGGACTCTCAGAATTCCTGAACTTATAACCTCTGGATTTGTTGCTCAGGCAGCTGCATTTTAACACAAAAGAAAGAAAAGGTGCGGGAAAGATATAAGATAAGACAGAAATGGAAACAGATATTAAAAATAAGAGCTAAACTATGGAATAAACTAAAAATTAAAATGAAACAAACTTGAAAAAATAAAAAAGATCAACTGCATGAATTTTAAGATTTAGTAACAATTTATTAAAGAGAAAATAAATTATATTAAAGAATGAAATGATGAAATAGTAGAAGCCAATGAGAAAAAAATGTTACAAACAAGAAAATAAAAGGATTGGGTATAACTAAATATATGAGAATAACACTAAATTCATGGAAGTTTCCAATATAAAAATAAATGGAATTGCAGATTGAGAACAAGAATTAATGGCTGGAAAATGTGTAAACATTTTGTAAAATAGATTAAAGATGACTAAAAGGAGAAAGTTTGGAGATTAGAGGAAGCAATGCCTAACGAACAAATACACTAATAAAATAAGGCAATACATTTTTAAAAAACTGAAAAAATAAAAAAAATTAAACTTTGTGAATGTATTTCAAAATACTTCTTTATTAACATGTAGTCTGTTACGAATGAAAACCTCCTGGATTGTACTAAACATAAAAATTCCTGGTCTCCACTATAGAATTCCTGAGCTTAAAACTTCTGGAAATGCTGCTCAGGCAGCTAATTTTAACATATATGTGAGATGATTCTAATGTATATTAATGCTTAAGATTAAACATATATGCAAAACTGAAAAGAGAACAAGTAAAGAAAGATCAGAAAGAGTCACGCAAATATAATTATTTTTATCTTTAATGATACTTTCATAGCTCTGGATTTCTGGGGCATATATATTCTCATTGCAATAACCTCTCTTTTTTACATAGCAATAGAAAACTAAGACAATGGAAGAGTAACTAGGTTGCGGATGGCAAATACTCTTGTTCATATATTGAGGTAGAAACTCTAAGAATCACCATCTGTCTGTATCCCACAGCCTCAGAATCCTTCCTAACACAGTTTTTTGGAAAGCAATATGCTTGGTATATGACATTGAACCAATTTTCCACTTTCCTATTAGACTTTTGCAGTAGCAAAGATATGCATAATATCTTTATGGACACTGTAGGAACAAAAATTTTCAGAGTGAGAACTACTCTCCTTAAAAAAAATTAACTTTTTTATTAAGTGAATCTGGAAAAAAAAAACTTTTTTTTAACTTGGTAAAGCACATATATACATTAAGTGTTCAACAAAATCGTATACTTCTAAACTAGGACATACTGTGCTATTTTTCCTAAGAGAGAAAAAAAGATATGCTCATATTTTTAAAAAATTAATCTCTGAAATTTTCTGAAATATGAAACATCAAAACATATGTCAAGATTGTCATAAATGTTTTATTGCAGTCATAACTTATTGTTATAATTTTATGTTAGTAATTTATGTATAAAATTTTAAGATATGGAAAACCTTCAGATTAAATGTTGTAAGAATATATAAAATTGCTTATCAATGCCCCAGATAGAAACTGTAATAGCCACACATACAAGAATTGTAGGTTATTAAATCGTTCCCAGTTCATGAGCTTGAAATCTTAATTTGTCTTTTCTTCATGAATCTGAGGGAAATTATAGTGGGTAAAGTTAGCCTGGTTTGTCATTTGACTACAATGTTGCAGTAACTAAACTTATTAGTTTATTACTCAATAAGAAATTATCAAAAACTTCACAGTTTAAAGTGCATGCCTTTATTATCTCCCACTTTCCATGAGTCAGGAGTCCAAGCAGGAATAACTGGGTCCTCTGCTCAGAATCTCACAGGAGTGATGTCGTCCATGCTGAGTCCCTTTCTGGAATTTGAGGTACTTTTCCAAACTCAAGTAGTAGTTGGCAGAATTCAGTCTCTTGAAGCCTGCTCAGGTCCTAGTAGCCACCCACTCTTCCTACCTGCTATGGTTTGAATGCTTGTCCCCTCCAACGCTTATATGGGAGTTTGATTCCCAGTGTGGCAGTGTTGAAAGGTGGGACCTTTAAGAGGTCATTGAATCATGAGGACTATGCTCTCATGAACAGATTAATTCATTAATGGAGTAATGGGTGACTAGTTTAATGGGTTATCATGGGTGTAGACTGGTGGCTTTATAAGGAGAGCAAGGGAGCACATGAAAACGCTCTTCCTCTTCCTCCCCAAGTGACACTCTGGGTCCCCACAGGACTCTGTAGAGACTCTTCTCCAAGAAGGAAGTCCTTATCAGGTGTGTTTCCTAGACCTTGGACATCCAGCCTCAAAATGTAAGAAATAAATTTCATCTTCTTTATAAATTACCCAGTTCCAGGTATTCTTTTATCAGCAACGGAAAGCTGACTAATCCACCTGTCATGTGGGCCTCTCTACAACATGACAGTTGTGTCTTCAAAGTCTACAGAAGGTCATCTGTAGCCTGTTGTCCCTTATTTATATTTCCCTCTTTAAAGGGTTCACCTAATCAGGTCAGGGCTATCCAGTGTGATCTCCCATTTGATTTACTCCAAGTCTGTGGATAAGTGACTTAAATTATATCTGAAAAAAACCCTACCTTTTTCTTATATAAAGGAACCTAATCATGGAAGTGAAATTCATCATATTATCATATAAGTTCCACATACACTAAAGAGAAGACTATTTTATAAGGCCTGTATACTATGGAGCAGAAATCTTGGGAGCCATTTAAAATTTTGTCTACCGTACTAAATCTTTTCTTTCACAAAAATTTACTGGATATTTGGAAAGCCCTTTTGTGCTCTCACGTATGACTTGGCTATGAGAAGAAATCCAGAATGTGCCTGAATACACTCTTCTTAATTAAATGAAATCAAGAATATGTAAAGAAGAAAACTGGTCGGGCTCTCACATAAACCTTTTAAAAATCACTCTGAATATGAGAAAGATTCCCTGCTCTTTCTAAACACACACACGCACACACACACACACGAACACACACGAGTTAAGTTTTCAAAGTAAACATAGAATGAACTCTCAAAGAATAAAGACTATGGAGCAGAAATACAACCAAAACTTTTAATTTAACTTATCTCATTATCACTATAAATTAAGACTCTAAAAATAATAAATATATTAATGTCAATATATAATTGATTATAATATATCACAGATTATCAACACTTGATAAATTTCAATAGAAAATACATGATCAACTTATGATAAATTATTAATTTGTAAATGATGCCTATATGTGATTATAAGATAATATAAATAAGTTACATTTTAAGTACACACTCTTATTTATAATATTTATATAACCCAAATTATTACCCTTTTTGGTATTGATATTCTGCTAGATGTTTATACTCTAATAATGGTTCATATGTTCACTAACAGAAGCACAAATTCCTTGTACCATCTCAGAGCATTTCCAAGGGTATTTGCCTTTTACAGCAAGGGGTGAAGGCCTATAACATACTGCTTATTTCTTTAAAGTATACATAGTTTTGCGAGCATAGGAAACATACTCCTCTGATTTAAATTAAAGTATGGAACTATCTTGCACCAGTTTAGCATTAATTTACAATTTAGTTTAATATTGCCCTTAAGAATTACAGCATAAGAAGACTTCAATAGCATAAGCGGAAAAAACATAATATTATGAGGCCCTGTGAAATTTTATAATCATATTTTTGACCCAGCTAAAATCACAGCATGATAAAGATGTCAAGAACCTATAGCAGTTTCTGAGCTTGTATATAAAATAAGTTTTCTTGTACTGTTTTGCCTTCTTATTTAAATTTCACGAAATATATACTTTTAAAGACAAAATAAAGGTATAATTATAGCCAAAGTATAAAAAAATAACAAAATAGCTTATATTGACTTTTTTTCTGTTTGTATTATGAAGAGTGACTGATTTTAATGATGTGGTTTGTATCTAGATTTTAATTACCACATAAATAATTTGGCTTAATCTTAGTCCCTGTTATGAAAGATATATAAAATTTCACCATAAAAAATATTAATGCTTCAAGACCTTCAGACTGGAATCCTGTTCCTATGAGCAACAGAAATAAATTGTAAAATTTTTTAGCTAGAACTGTAGGGTTGTCCCTTAGTATCTACAGGGAATTGGTTCCAGACCCCCTAATACCAAAATCTGCAGTTGTTCAAGTCACCGATATAAAATGGTATAGTAAAATTTGCATATAACAAACCCACATCCTCCTATATACTTGAAATCGTCTCTAGTTTACTTATAATAAAAATAGTATACTTAACTTACTAATACAATGTATATGCTATGTAAATAGTTGTAATACTATGCTGTGTTTTTTTGTTTGTTTGCATTTTTTAATGTTGTATTGTTATTTGTTTATTTATTTTTGTAAATATTCTCTATCGGTGGTTGGGTCGCAGAACCAGCAGATGCATAGAGCTGACTGCATTTACTAAGCACATAAACAGTACGTGGCATTGTTGTGTTTTACTACTGGTATTTCATTTCTACCTCAAAACTATACTATCAGTAGATATTCTTTAGATTTAAAAGTAACTGTAGGAGGTCAAGTACTTAAATCATAGAGGTAGCAAGAGGTAATCGTGAGATTTCAACCTATTTCACTTTGATTCTAAAGCCTGAGCCATTAACTATCATGTGATATTGTCACACTATGTATTTTCAGTACTGTATAATGTAAGAATCTCTAAAAATTTTAAATCTCTAATTAACCCATTGTCAAAGCAGTTTATGTGAATTAAATTTAATTGTTTAAAACTCTTTTTTAAAAAATTTAGATCACATTTAAAAAAAATTTACAGTGCTGTATATTATTGTAATCACAAGTTCTCTCTAAGTCGCACAGATTCTTCCTAGTTACCCTCTAGCATATATCATGGCCATGGCTAAACTGCTAGACAGCAAGGAATGAGGAAGACCCGCCTGAGGATCTATGACCACTCTGATCGCTAGGGTTGACTCCTCTGCTCTCACTGGCCATGCAAGTTTCCCTTTCTTCTATACTCCATCAAGGTACCTCCGCAACTAATGTGCTTTTTTGAAAAATCTCCTTCCAGTTGGGAGTGGAACATTCTTCAGTCAAGAATATTTGATTGCATTATTCACACCTTTTTTCCATTTTCATTCTTCTGTCTCAAAGTAGTAATTAGGCAGGTCTTTGAAGGAATTAAATAACAAATGGGAATCTACACTTATCCTAAGTATAATGCTCACTCATCAGTCTTCATTAAACCTGACACAGCTGATCACTCTCTCCTCCTAGGATTATTTTCTTCTCTTGTCCTTGAGAATACCACACTGTTTAGAGTTAAGACTACTGAGTTCCCTCCTTCAACATCTCTTTTGCTAATTCTTACTCCAGAAAACTTTGACTCCTCTAAGGCTCAGCCCTTGTATCTCTTCTCTTTCCTATCTATATTTACTTACTAAGTCAACTCATTCAGTCTCATTACATTTTGATATGCTGATGACTATAGTTTGTGTACACAACCCGACGCCTCTGAAAACCCAGACTCTCTTATTCCAGTGCCTACTCAACATTGCCTCTTCAATGTATAGTTGGCATCTTAAATGTGATATGCCATCAGGATAGGGAGGAGGTTAAATAAAAAACAAACCTGTCGGGTCCGCCGCCGGCCGACCCGAACAGCCCTAGCCTCGTTGCTTTTGGTGGGCGAGCGAATGGCCCGGATTCCTCTTTCCCTCCGGTCCCCATTGGAAGGAGACGGGGAAGAGAGCCGTGAAGAGAGGTGAGCACAGCCGCCGGCCCCAACCAGCCCGGTTAAAGGACACTCAGATGCGGCGGGGGTTCTGTCGAGCAGTTCCGTTTATTATCACACAAGCACTTGCTTTTAAAGGCAAATGGGGAAGGGAGGTTTTTACATCCTCCAATCAGCTTAAAGGTCAAGGGCATGCACCCTGTCTCAATGCCTAGCTATTGCAATCACGCAGTGTTCACGAGCCCAGAAGCGCATATTTGGCCAATAAGGGCTAAGGCAAGGTTCCCACAGACACCCCCACCCTACTTCCTCCCTGGGCCGTCTTAGGCTGCTATGTTAATACGCCCTTGTGGGCCCATAATGGCACGCATTGTAATGTCACTTAAAGTGGCGTTAGTTTTTAAGGCCCGACACAAACCCAGTCTTCTCATGGCATCCCTATCACAATGGGAACTCTACAAATTGTTCAGAAGGGAAAACTTGTGGTCATCTTTGCCTTTTGTCTTTCTCTCTCACCTCATATCCAGTCTATTGGGTAATCCTGCTGGCTGTATCTTCAAAACACATCCAAAATTAAACAGTTCTAATTTCTTTCACAGCTACCATTGTGCTCCTAGCCATCATTGTGTATCACGTGAGTTGTGACACTAGCCAACGTTTAGTCTCCCTACATTTGTTCCTGCATCCCTTTTCTATTTAAGCTGCTAGAGTTGTCAATAGTATGCCATCAGATTGTGTCATTCCTTTGCTCCAACATTCTTCACTGGCCTTCCTCTCATGAATAGTTCAAGAAAAATTCCTAAAAATGGCCTAACCATCTTAACAATTCTTTCCTCCTTTTCTCCTTAATACCATCTCTGACCTCATCTCCTTTTCACCCCCTCCCCTTTCTGTCTGGGTTGCAGCCATACTGGTCTCTGTGATCTTCCCCAAGCATGCCAGGCACACTCCTGCCTCCGGGCCTTGTTCACTTGTTTTTCCCTTTGCCTGAAATACTCCTTTCTCACCCTGCTGTTTCACTTCTTTCATGTCTGTGCTCAAATATCCCTTCCTTATAAAGTCTTCCCAGGCCACTTTATTTAAGATTGCTGTCCCATACTAATATTCTCCAACCTTCTATCTCTCTTTCATTCTTCTCCATATACATATCCACATCTAATATAGTATATATTTTGCTTATTTATCCAGTTCATTCTGTATCCACCTGAGGAAAGGATAAAATAGACACATTTCCCAGGGATTCTACTCATACAAACGTAGACTGGATCAGCCAGCCCTGGCACAATAGGGAGAACAGGAGCAGTAGGACAGGGGAAGGTTGGGGACGCATGTGCCTCTCTCTGGCAGAGGTGCCTGTGCACTTCCTTGGTGTGTACTTTTGATTGATAATAAAACCCTATTATGTTTCTCTCTCTTCCTTTCCTTTGGCTGGTGCCATGAAAAATTCTTTTTTTCATGGACCAAGAAACCAGATTGCTAACATACCTACTAGAAACTTATCTCCGTGGTGCAAGCATGCTTGTCTCTGTTTTTACTGTTTAGTCACAGCAACTGAAATATTAACTGGAGTGTCATACTTAATGTGTATTTGTTGAAAAAAGCTAGAAGATAACAATGGAAACAAAGTAAAGAACTCCTTTCCTAATCTTTAGGATTTTCATAAATATTTATTCATTCATCAAATATCTATCGAATACTTACACTGTGATAAATTTAATGTGTGCTGAAGATAAAGTGGTGTGGGAGATAACAGGGATTGTGTTCTCTGTGGGCTTACCATCTAGTCAAGGTAAAGGGGCAAAAGGCCAACAAGCAAATATGTTGTTCAATGTCATGTTCAAATGGCAGCAGTTATTGTGAAGGAAACTGTAAACAGGGTGCTGTGTTAGAGCGTGACTGGGCTATAGGAAGCTGTGTTAGACAGCCTCTTTGTTATTGAAACGGCATCTAAACTGAGGCCTCAGGATGTAAATGAGGCAGCCAAGTAAAGATAAGTGAGGATGTTATTTTCTAGTGAGGATAAAGGAAGAACAAACTAGAACAAAATGGAGTAGCATGGTAGTTCTAGAAACCAAAGGAATTCAGTGTGGAAGATCCACAGTGGGCAAGGGGAAACCAATAAATTGGTCTAGGCAGGAAAATGGAAAATTTAATTAATATTTTTAAAAGATAATCCTTAGGGTTCCATGGAGAGTGAGTTACAGGGGAGAGAATGTGGAAGTCGGGAGGTGACTAGGAGGTAACTGTTTTGGTCAAGGCTATAGATTCAACTGTTAGATTCAAGGCTTGTTTTGAGGATTAAGGTAGTGGCAGAGGAAATTTTTTTAAATGTGTAAATTTGAGAGACATTTTAGAAGTAAAATCCACAATACCTACTGATAGATTGTATGGGAATAAAGAAAGGAGGCAAATAAATATTAAACCTTCAATTTTTAGGCTTGAGCAACTCTGAATTTTAATATCCCCTTTGGGGAAAATCAAGGATCATGTTTAGTATACATTATGTTTGAAATACTTTTTAAACATCCTAGTGGAGCTGTAAAGTGAGCAAGTACAGGCATCTGGAACTAAGATGAATATTGAATGGAACCTGCTGGCAATCGGATTTGTTACGTTATCCCCAGTGACTAGAACACTGCCTCGTACGTGGCGGAAGAGCAATAGATATGTGTTTTATCAAAGACTGTTTCTCAGACCTCTAAATGTGCACAAGAAAATCTTATCTTCGTTTATAATTTTTATTATTCAAAATATTTCTAGATTTCTATTGTTTACAATCTTTTTCTTTACTGTTGTTAAAGTGACTAAAATTTAAATAATTTATTCTCATCCAATTTCTCTGAAATAACTGAAAACTATATTTTTATAAACACGTGATAAAATTATGATAATCCGTGCCTCAACTACTCTTGTTTGATAGCAGATCATTTCTAAGCTCTAAAACTATGTTAATCAATGTTTGCTCTACACCTTTAAAAATCAGATAACTCTTTTGAAACTTTCCTTTTGAGATAAATATTTGGTTTTTTCTTAGGTGTTTTTCTTTTTCTTTTTGTTTTTTTTTTTTTGGCTAGAGGTTTTACTCTTTTAAATATGATAAAGCTTAATATAAATGACAAAGACACAACACAAAACTTCTATTCTGCTTCAGGGTCTAAAATCCAATTATATTTTATTGTGAGGGTTGGAGTAAAGTAAAAGAAAAAAAAGTAAGAAACACCAATACATCTTATATGTAAAGTGAAACAATTTCCTTAGAGACAGGAATAACGCATATCTTCCAACCTCATCTATCTTAGTATTCAGAGTACTGCACACTGGAGACAATTTAAATAAAGCCAATATGCATTTCTTTCTTTTTCTTCACATATTATTCAATTTTACTGGACTTCATTACATATTGTTAAATGTATAATATTACTTGCTGCCCCCCCTTGAGATTAGGTACTTATTCAAAACTGTCACATAAAAAAATAATCTCCCTTTCAAGATGCTATTTATTAGCTTTTGATATAGTGGGATATGTATTTTTAGATATGCATGTTTTGAGAAGGGCTAATTGCCTTAGCATTTTCACATAGTCCCATGATGAGAAGATAAAAGTAGAACAAAATCAAAAGAAACTGGAGAAACAGAACTGATATTATGAATATATGAACACAAGTTACAGGTTTTCTGCGATATACAGTTTAAAACATGCACTTTTTAACTGAGATATCTTAAGACTGCTCTAGACATTGACTTTTTTAGATGTTTTAATGGGTTAGTTATGTGACAAAGTCAACCCCATTACATTAAATTATCCACTTTTATCTGATTTTGCCCAAATAGGATGACCTAGAATTATTTATTATATTATACATGTGAATTTCCATTCTAATTTACAATGAGTAACAAGAAAGATAATATGTTCCTGGAATGCAAACCAAAAAAATAAAAGAAGAAAAACTATATAATTAGGAAAGAAATCATGTGGATGATATATTTGGAGGCTGAATCAAATCAAAAACATATCAATTAGGCTGCACATGAAATTACTCAAACATTGCATTTTGGTTTTGCTATCTCTAAATAAAATTATGAGTTTGAGTTAGCTGTAAATATTGAAATGTGTTTCAAAAATCAGTCCTTGGTGTTTATTTCTTCCCTTTCTCACCTCCCCCTCCACCTGCTATACCTTCATGTGCAGTGTCTCTGCCTTGAAAGAATGACTTCCCTTCTTCCCTTCCAATCCTTCCTGTCCTTAGGACAAGCAGAAATCCGTTTGGCTCTATGGTGCCTTTCTATTTCTTATTGACTTTCTTTTCCTTAATACCTGCACATTGTCTTCTTTGTATATTTTATATATGTAAATGCAATAAGAAGAGGCTTTAATGGTTATTTAACTCCTCCTTTTAACTGCTGCATGTTTTTTTTGTCCTCTACAACTTCAGTAATAAACACTCTACATGGATAATCATGATGTGGGCTATAATACATGAGGAATCCCACTTGTTTATACAGTTGTAAAGTTTTTTTGTTTGTTTTATATATATATTGAGTCAAACCCTACTTCCTAGGTGCTACATGTTTATCACATCACTGTTCAGTAGGTGATACTAGTCTATAAATTCCTAGATGGGAGGAAGGAATACAATATAAATTAAGTTGAACAGTGCCTGTGAAAACTGGGATAAGTAGATATTTGTCAACTTGTGTTTCAGTTACAGGCTATAATTTTCTGCACAAGGCTCTAGGTGATGTCTGATGTCCAGCACCGGTGAGAATATATACATGTATAAAACCTGCTTTGTGATACACATTATACATTTACTTATGTGGACAACAATTATGCTAGGTATTTTAGTAGAGTCATCACTCCACCATTAAATTGTGCTAAACTTTATTTAGCTAAAAGCATCTCATTTTCTTTGGAATATTTTGTGATGTTTAGCCATGCGTCTCAATGACAGTTGTTTTAGTGTGGACTCAATATTTCCCCTTCACACAGTGTCTAGTGTACAACAGAAACTTCATTCCTTCAGGGAATGAGTAACCTTAAAAAAAAGAAACTTTTCAAAGAATATTTTTAAAAATATCTTAGGGATAAATGAAGGCTCGTTAGGGATGTAACCTACGAAAAGAAGGCATCCAGCCTGTTTTGAACTTGGACTTTCTCATGACTTCCCTTTTTTATCTACTATATCCTAAACTTCATTTAAAGATGAAAGCTAAAATATAGAAAAGTAAAACGAAAGTAATCTTATGTGTACTCAGTGAAAGAAATACATAAAACATTTCCAACAAAAACCTTTAATGAAAAACACAAAATACCAGCCACAGAGAAATATCACTAGAACCTTAAAAGCTTAAAACTACAGAAAATTAAATAAATAGAAACTCAGATCCCATTCAAGGAGAACTTATAAAAGTAGGCCTCAGAGGTAAAATTTAAGTTAATAAGGCTTAAAGAGGAAGCTGAGGAACATAAAGTTTCTACAAATTTTGGGGGTCATAAAAACCGGCAGGTAGTCATCAACAGCAGACCTATCGGCAACTTCAAAAACTTCCCTCTTGTTCTCTGATGAGAAAATTGCATATAATCCTTAAAGTTCTTAATTTTTTAACGTGTATTTCCCCTGATGATATTTTTGTTTTTATTCTTTCTTTAAGCCTAAGTGCTGTGTTTTCACTCATCAGTTTTCTATTTAATAGAGATTGAGCATTATCATGTTTTCCAGCCATTGAGATCTTCTCAGATGTTGACTTGGCCTTCTGAAGTGTTTGTTTTCTCTCCAAATAATCTGATTAGTATTTCAATCCTTTTTTTTTCTCAAGTCATTTCTTCAAAAAAGACAAATAATTACTAAGCAATTTAGCGACTTACAGGTAGAGATCTTCTACCAGAATGACACACATATACTAAATTACACATGTTGAGAACAGCAATTCAGTTACACAAGCCCCTAACACCATCACCACTTGTCTTTATCCAAGAGAGATCAGGAAAGACTGTAAAATACCTTGCCAAAATCCAGATCAGTGGTATTTATACAATTTCCGGATTTATCAGACTAATGATCCTTTTCAAAAATGTCTCCATCTTCTTATGAAATGTTCATGGAAAGAATAAGTATGCTTCCTCTTCTTTTTGGGACTTGAGACAATCTCTGATATCTTTAAGGTTGGGGTATTGATAGCATAATGGAACTAAATAGAGCAAGATGAAGAGGAATTTAGACATTCCTGGCTCCCTGATCCCTGGAGAACAGATGGTTTGGCCTTCAGAGTTCATCACTGAATAATCCAGATCAGTGATTGAGGTGATGTGGAGAATTATTCCACCCTAGTTTGATTAAAAATATTACCAGGGGCACTCACAGTATAAAATACCAGTGCCTCAAGGTCACCAAGCTCACCTGAAATGTCCAGGGACCTATGGGTAGGGTAAACAGCTTACATTTCACATGATATAGGATATTTTTCATGGCTGCACTCCTGAAATTTATCAAGAAGTTAAAATTCAAGAAAGAATCATAGAGAGGTGCAAGAATGAGCATGGAAGTGAAATCATTCCTGTGTTGTGTTTTTCTTTTCCATTCATTTAATTCAAATGTGCATTTAATCATACACTTAAAATCTAGGCTCCCTTTTGAGATATTGTTGCTAAGGAGAAAAATATATATGGTGAGGGTTTGGGGTTATAGTCTCTTTATTTTATTTCTCTATAATGCTTTCAGTTATGATCCATTAATGTTAAAGATTTGGTTCCCTACCAAATGAAGCCCATTTATAGAACTTGATCTGGCATCTTAATAATCTTTAGGGTCTTACAAGGAAAATTATGTCTTCTACTTCTGAAAAAAATTTAAGCTTAGACATGTGATTTATCACACTAGAACAGATTCTTTGCAGTTATTTTCTTAAGACAATTAGTTACTAAATATGATTTTCTTATCATTTTTTTCCATTTTACCAAAGTGCAAAAAGCTTTTTTTTGGGGGGGGGGATAGGAGATGACTAGAAGTAAACAGTGGTTTTGGAGAAAAATTAACTCCTTCATATCAGTGCTGGTTTTTGAAGCTGTAGTAAGTAAGTCAGCACTGAGAGTAAATCTCCTTTTCCATAGTATCTACCCTGGGTAGTGACCTGTGGACTGAGAATTTTTGAATCATTGTCTTTCAGTATGAAATTTTTCTTTGAAAATATTTATTATACAAATTATTGAGTATTATAAAAATAATTTAGCAGTAAATTAGTGACATGTTCTTAACAGATCACTGAAATTTAATTCCCAGTCCTACGAAGTTTAAGAAAATAAGATGACACCATCAATCAACAAATTAGAAGTTTTTGAAATCTCTACTTCCAATTCACCATAACTTAATTGACATCAATCTGAAATTGTCGAGTTGTATAATGGATGTTGAGTCTTCTTGTAACAAGCAAAATTTTAGAACAGGAACAGAGTATAGTACATGATTATGAATAAATCAGTTAAGGTCAATTCCAAATGTTTCAAAGATCTTACAGTTTATGTTAAATTTGTCTTTCGTTTTCTGGGGTGCATGTCATCATGTCATTGGTAACAATTTAAATCATGTGTGTGTGTGTTTATAAATATATAAAATATTTTTCAGACATATATAGGAATTCATTTATTCAGAATTATGTGGATAATTTAGCCACTATTACAAAACAAAAAAAAAGTTACATTTGAATAATAAAAAAGTAAAATAATGTTCTATAAAATAATACTGAAATAGTTTTAAGAATTAAAAACATTATAACATAAATGACTGTCAAGTAATTCTGGAATTGAAAGGCCTATGTAAGTTTCTGGAGCTTGTATACATTTACCTTTTTGGTAAAATTATAAAATTTTAAAGCATTTAAAACATTCTTCCAATTTGTGTCTTCTGACTATAATTTAATTAAAGCTAAGACTAGTATTTCACCAAAGTTTCATTCCCACCATTAGGGAAAAAGGCAGATACACTCAGGCACAAAATGGGAAAGCAGTATGCCTCAGTGGAACAAGATTTCCTGTCAAATTTATATCCTATTTTGGGACGGGCCTTAATGAAAGAATTACCTGAAGAATCATGAGGTTGACCAGGAAATGCTAGATGTTGACCCTATGAATCTGTTTGGGCATTGCGAGCACTGTATAGCAGGGTCTGGGAGTGAATCCAGCTGCAAGTAAGAGTCAGACTAGAAGGAGGGGAGACCACTTAACAGCTTCTCAATCCAGAGATTACAATGATTCAGGATAAGTAAGTAAGTTGTTAGGAAGGTCAAGAAATAATTAGCCAGGATTTACAAGAGTCGAAATATGAGAGCTAAGTAATAAAAACCCTAGATAGAGCAAATTATTAGAAACAGACTCACATTTGGCATCAGAAATGTCCATCCTAAATAGTCAAGAGTCTTATCCAGAGCATAGCAGAATTTAAAAAAATACATTAACTCTCTCAGGTCATTTAGTGAGTAGTAGGTAAAACACACATCAGTCTTGATAAATTAGAACCACGTTGCTAAAGTGTCTGTTGTGCTCTAATAAGCATTAGGTCATTGAAAATAATAACAAAAGCAACAAGGTCTTCAGACCTATAAGGACTCATGCACTGAGGTGACAATTTTTTTAAAAGGCATTCAGGCATCAGGGAATAAGACATGAAGAAAAATATGGGATGAATTCTGGTCTTTGGAACAAACCAAAAACCTTTATCTAGAAGAAGTATTAAAAGGCAGAGCACTCTAGCAGCAGAATTGTCATGGGTAATGAAGTAGTAGAACTCCCTAAAAAAAGGCAGGATTGTTTTTACATCCTGCGATGGGACTGAGCTTGGTCTGAGAGTGTGGATGAATCACATGAGTGATGCAGCCTTCAGAAGAGGAAACGAGATGAATTATCAAATTTAAGTGGATATTACAATATGTTTTCCTACCATGCATTTTTGGTCTATTAGAACCTGGCATTCTCCATAGATGGTAACTATGTACAAAGCCCACATTCCTCTGTGCCTTCAAGTTTTAAACATTAAGCTGGGAAGAAAGAGAGACAGCTCTTAAAGGGATGCCAGTCTCCATCCAAATGGTGACTGAGAAACTCCACCTGTCCCTTGTTTTGTTGTTTCCATACTTGGGTCTGAAAATTGTATTGAACGTGGAGGACTAAAGGAAAAAAAAAAGGAGATAAAGAGGCATGAAGACTTCCCATTTTCTGTACAAACACAATATGGAGCTACAAGAATATTTACTTACACTGCCTGCTTGCTGGAAATTCACATCAATTAAGTATACCACGATGATTATTGATTACGCGTCTACTATTATAAAGCATTTTGAAATAACTGAGGAAAAGGCAGACAGTCATTTCTTCTAATATCATTTTGCATATATCTTGAGGAGAATTTTAACATAGGCATCAATCTTTGTCATAAAAAATTAAAATGATATATACTAATAGACATATAGACAGGATAAAATAGGAACACAGAGGAGAGGAATTGAGCAAACTTCATATCTATGTTAGTCTTTTGCTTATCATAAAGAAATAACAATATTTTTATTATTGCAGATGGAGAGGAAAAAAGCATGTAAAGAAAACAGCTAGCTCTGTCAATATTACAGTCACAAGAAGGCAAACAATTTTAATGAACCATGATTAGTCTCGTTATCTGAATTACAGAGATCCATAAATAACAGGACATACAACTTTTAAAATATTTTGAGAACCTATAGCTTGAATGCACTGTTAGAGTAAAAAATTGGACAGGGGCAATATTTGAAAAGATAATAGCTGAAAAACTGTTTTGTGAACTGCTGAAATACAATTCTTATATTCATGAAGTTCAAATGGTCCTTATCAGGACTAAAAACAACAAAAAGCTAGGACATAAACTTCTAGAAACATTATAATGAAACTTTGCAGCACTGAAAGGAAAGAGAAAATCATAAAATCAGCTAGAGGAAAAACACAGTTTGCCTTCAAAGGTGGGTCAAATAGTCTAACAATGGATTTCCTACCTCAATAATGAAAACCCAAAGAAAGTGGAGTTATCTTCATTGTGCCGAAATAAAATAACTATAAACCTACAATTCAATTGCTAGTGAAACTACCCTTTATGAATGAGAAGGAAATAAAAACACCTTTATAAAAGAAATAAACACAAAGTGAGCAATTTCATTATCAGCAGATTATACTAAAAGAAAATTATAGGGAATAAACTTTAAGTTGAAAGAAATTGAACTTGCATAGTAAGCTTAAAAAAATGTTAAATAACTTAGAAGGTGGTAAATATGAGCCAAATTTCTATTAACATTAATTATAAATAATAATAATGCCTATGCATGTTAAATGTGATAGAATTAACATGCAATAATAATATAATTTGGAACATAGTGTGTAGAGTTCAACTTTTCAAAGCCCTTGCATATTCTTAACAAGGATATAAGTTGTTTTAGTCCGTTTTGTGTTGCTATAACAGAAATACCTGAGCCTGGGTAATTTATAAAGGAAAGAGCTTTATTTGGCTTATGATTCTGGGACAGCTGCATCTGGCATGGGCCTCAGGCTGCTTCTACTCATGGCAGAAAAACAGCAGGCAGCCAGTGTGTATAAGCAGGTCACACGGTGAGAGAAAGCAAGAGAGAGAGAGGAGGTGCCAGGGTCCTTTAAACAACCAGCTCTCGCAGGAACTAATAGAGTGAGAACTTACTCATTAACCCCCCCTCCCCCAGGGAGAGCATTAACCCATTCATGAGGGATCTGCCCCCATGACTCAATCAGTTTCCAACACTGCCACATTGGAGATCAAATTCCCACATGAGTTTTGGAGGGGACAACACATCCAGACTCCATCATAAGCATTGTTAACTTTGGGTTCTTTTAAATTAATTATATATCTGTAATTTTAATGGTAACTTCAGAAGAGAAACAGAACATGTAACTTATCAGTTGGTGTCATATCACTCCAGAACTCAATATTTCCATTCACACGTGGTGTTTTACTTCAACTTTCAAAATTTACTTCAGGCTTTCTTTAGCTAAAGAGTTCTCCTTACTTGTAATGACAAATGAGTTAGTCAGTAAATGAACTAGTGCTCTTGCCACTGGGTGACAAAACTCGGGCATTTTTTTGCAGCAGTTCCAAGAGGTCTCCAGCAGCACTGAGTCCCAGCTGCCCTACATGGTCTCATGCTCAGTAGCAACTCACCTGTGTTGACTTTCTTCTCTGCCTTTGTCACTTCTTTACCAAGCTACTGGTTTTCCTGTGTTATGTCCCACATAAGCTACTAACACATCCTACTCGCAAAAAAATGATTCTGAGAGAACCCAATCTATACCAACTTTAAACAAGTAGAGGAAAAAAATGGAATAAGAAATACTCAAACACCAGAAGATGTTAAGATAAGAGAGAAAAAGGAACATAGACTAGCTAGAAAAAAATTGATACTAACATGGTAGATTTTACTCAAATATATTTGTTAAGCAAATTAAATGAAGACTAATGTTGGCAGACAAGTGGAAAAAGATCCCGTACATGTATAGAACATCTAAAGAACACCATCTGGACCACAAAAACTGAATACATTGTATAATAATAAATATAGTAATTATCCTGATTTCAGTATCGTATATTGCACACAGGTATTGATATTCACAATATCAATTACCCCACAGATATGTACAATCAATTAGGTTTCAATAAAAAAATAATTAATTAATTAATTTTAAAAAATTATCAAGCAGTATGTCCTAAGTAATATTTATGAAAAATTATATTCCAAAACAGACCATAGGCTATATGCTGCAGCATAAAATAAAATGTCTTAATAAATTTCAAAGGATTTAAATACTCCAGACTATATTCTGTGACCCAAATAAAATATGATTAAATTAAAAATTTGTAAAAATGAGATTCTATGAAAACTTCAAGCATTTGGAAATAAATAACACATATTTAAATAACCTACAGATCAAAGAAAAGATAGCAAAAGGAATTAGAAAGTATTTTGAACAAAATAATTATGAAAATATAACATATCAATTACTTTTTTACATGATAAAGATTTCTTTAAAAATGATACAAGATTTTAGTTTAAAAAGCTAGGGAAAAAAAGAAGAAATTAAACCCAAAATTGAAGCAAGGAAATAATAGAGACAAAAAGAAAAATCAATGAAATAAGCAAAATTATAAATCAATATCATTATTAAAATTAGAAATAAAAAGCCCCATCACAATATTAGTAAAAAAATCAGGCAAAATATTCAAAGCACAAAACTGTATAACCAACTGGGGATAATCTTAGGAATACAATTAGTGTAACAATCAACAATCAATCAGTGGGAGTTAAGCCGAGTCCCATGCACCCTGGGGGCACAGACTTAAGCCTCAGAAACCCCTGCCCACAGCTTGAGTGGGCACTGAAGTGAGCAGAGTTGTTCATGCCTTCAGGGGTCCAGACTCAAGCCCCTTAAAGTGCTGGTCACTGCCGGAACAGGAGCCATTGGGGTCCACCATAGCCACTGCCACACCTACTGCCACTGCAAGCACAGTCCACCACCACAGTAGCATCCAGGGCCACTGTATTGGCAGCCCACTGCACACTCAACTACATTGATACAAGAAGAGTCACCAGTGGAGCCTACAAATAGAGGAGGAAGTCTTTCTCCTCATAGCCAACTCCAGAGTAATAGAAGAAACAAGTGCTCTACCAGATGACCACACATCGACAACAACAAAAAAAAATGCTAGAATTATGAACAAGAAAATATGATACCACTGATGGAATACAGTAATGTTCAAGTACCAGACCCCATAGACTAGCAGGAAGCCTTGAAATGTCTGAAAAGGAATTCTGAGCAACAATCTAAAGAAAACTCAAAGAAATAAGAGAAAACTGAAATAGAGAACACAACGAAACAAGAAAAAATATCCAGGATAAGAAGGAGGAAATTTACAGAGATTACTACCTTTAAAAAGAATGTAGCAGAACTCCTAGAAATGAAGGATTCACTCAATGAAATATAAAAACACAATGGAGATCTTGAGGAGCACACTAGAGCAAGAAGACGAAAGAATTTCAGATCTCAAAGACAGTCTTTTCAAAATAACCCAAGCAGACAAAAAAAGGAAAAAAAGAATTTTTTAAAAAGAAGAACATCTAAGAGAGCTAGCAGACAACCTCAAGCACTCACACATCTGAATGATGAGTATTCTAGAAGAGGAAGAGAAAAGAATAGGCAATGAAAACCTATTCAAGGCAATAATAACAGAAAACTTCCCAGGTATAGGTAGAGACACGGACTTCAGATCCAGGAAGCCTAAAGGTCCCCACACAGAATCCATCCAAAAAGTTCCTCTCTAAGACACATTATAGTCAAATTTGCAAAGCTCAAAGAGAAAGAATTCTAAAAGCAGCAAAGAAATAGCATCAAGTCATCTATAAGGAAGCCCCCATCAGACTAACAGCAGACTTCTCAACTGAAACCCTACAGGCCAGAAGAAAGTGAGATGATGTATTCAAAACACTAATAGAAAAAAATTGCCAGCCAAGAATTCTATACTCAGCAAGGCTATCCTTCAGAAATGAGGGAGAAATAGTCTATTTTCCAGACAAACAAAAATTGTGGAAGTTCACCACCACATTACCAACCCAGCAAGAAATTCTCAAGTGAGTCCTGCATCTGGAATCTGAAAAACAATAATCACTTTTGCAGATACACAAGAAAGAGCAAAAACCACTGTTAAAAATGCTAATGACACATAGTAAAAAGCTAAATCATGCCACCTCAAATTTCCAACTAGCATTGAAGACAAGAAATAAAAGGAGAAGAAATGAATAAATTGTATTTAAAATATCTAAACAAAAAGCAATAAAATGAAAGGTTAAGCATAGCAATACATGTCAATAACAGATATAAATGTAAATGGATTAAATTCCATATTCAAAAGACACAGACTAACTGTTTGGATTAAAAAGCTAGGCCCAACTATATTCTGTCTTCAAGAGACTCACCTCATCTGTAAAGACACACTCAGATTGAAAATGAAGGGATGGAAACAGATACACCATGAAAATGGAAACCAAAAATGAGAAAGAGTAGCTATTCTTATATCAAATAAAATATACTTTAAACCAAAAACCATAAAAGGAGATAAAGAAGGCCACTATATAATCATAAAGGTATCTATCCAGCTAGAAGACAAAACAATCATAAATATGTATGCACATGACACTGAAGCACCAGATATATAAAGCAAACACTCTTAGACATAAAGAAGAGATAGAGCTTAATATGAAAATAGTGGGTGACCTGAAAACCCCTCTGTCAACATGGGACAGATCTTCCAGGCAGCAAATCAAAAAAGAGACAGAGAATTTACTATTGGAGTTGGCAGATATCTACAGAACGTTCCATCCAACTACAGAACATACATGCTTCTCATCAGCACATGGAACATTCAACAGAATAGACCACATGTTAGGTCACAAATAAAGTCTCAACAAATTTTTTAAAATTAAAATAATTCCAAGTATATTTGCAGACCACAATGGATTAAAACTGGAAATCAATAACAAGCAAAACTCTGGAAACTACACAAATGCTTGGAAACTAAATAATAGGCTCCCGAATGACCTATGGGTCCTTGAAGAAATTAAACAGGAAATCAAAAAATTCTTTTAAACTAACAAAACTGAAGGTACATCATACCAAAACCTATGGGATACTGAAAAGCAGTAGTAAGAGAGAAATTTATTGCAAAAAATGCTTACATGAAAAGAGTAGAAAGTCTTCAAATAAATGACCGAACAAACACTACAGCTCAAAGAACTAGAAAAACAACAACATTCCAATCCTAAAAGTAGTAGATGGAAAGAAATTTTAAGATCCAACCAGGACTTAATGAAATAGAGAGCCAAAAAACAATACAAAAATATATGAAACAAAAGGTTGGTTTTTTGAGAAACCAACAAAATAGACAAACCATTAGTTAGGTTAACAAAAAAGAAAAAAAAAGAAGAAGAGAGAAGACCCAAATAACAAAATCAGAAATGAAAAGGGAGATATAACAACTGATACCACAAAAATATGAAGAATTATATAGACTATTATAAACAACTATATGCCAACAAATATTAAAACCAGCAGGAAATGGATAAATGTCTAGACACATAAAAACTACCTAGATTGAACCAAGAAGACATAGAAAACCTGAACAGACCAATAATAGGCAAAGAGATTGAAGCAGTAATCAGCCATCTTCCAACAAAGAAAAGCCCAGAACAGGATGGCTTTACAGCTGAATTTTATCAAACCTTTAAGGAGGAATTAGTACAAATTATCTTCAAACTATTCCAAAAAAATTGAGACAGAAGCCATTCTCCCCAACTCACTCTATGAGGTAAGTACCACACCGATACCAAAACCAGAGAAAGATAGAACAACAACAAAAAGAACATTACAAGCCAATGTCCTTGATGAACACAGATGCCAGAATCATCAACAAAATATTAGCAATTAGAATACAGCAACACATCAAAAAAACATTATACACCATGATCAAGTGGGATTCATCCCTGGGAGACAAGGATGGTTCAACATATTCAAGTCAAGAAATGTGATACATTGCATCAACCAAATTAAGGACAAAAACCAAGTGATTATCTCAACCAATGCACAAAAAGCATTTGACAAAATTCAACATCCTTTCATGATAAAGACTCTCAGTAAATAAGGTATAGAAGAAAAGTATCTCAACACAATAAATGATATTTGACAATCAATCGCCAATATCATCCAGAGTGGGGAAAAGTTGAAAGCTTTTACCTTAAGATCAGGAACAAGACAAGGAAGCCCACTCTCACCACTCCTATTTAACTTATTATTGGAAGTACTAGCCATAGCAATTCAGCAAGAAAAAGAAATAAAGAGCATCCAGACTGGAAAGAACAAGGTCAAATCATCCCTGTTCTAGATGACATGATCTTATATATAGAAAAGCCTAAAGACTCTACCAAAAAACTTTAAGAGTTGATTTACAATTTCTATAAGGTTTCAGGACACAAAATGAACACCCAAAAATCAGGAGCATTATTATACTCCAGTAACAAACTAGCAGAAAAAGAAATTTAAAAAGCAAGCCCATATACAATAGTCATAAAAATAAAGCACCTAGGAATCAATTTAACAAAGAAAAATATCTACAGTGAGAACTACAAAATACTACTGAAAGAAATTAAAGAGGACACAAAAATGTGGAAAGACATTCCACGCTCTTGGACTGAAAGAAATAACACTGTGAAATTGTCCATACTACACAAAGTGATCTATAAATTCAATGCAATCCACATCAATATACCAATGATATTTTTAACAGAAAAGGAAAAAAAACAGTCTTAACATTTATGTGGAACAACAAAAGACCCTGAATAGCCAGAGAAATCCTGAGCAAAAATAAATAAATAAAGTAAAGCCAGAGGCATAACACTACCTGACTTCAACTTATATTGCAAAGCTATTATAACCACAACAGCATAGAACTGCAATAAACACAGACACTTGGACCAATGGAACAGAATAGAAAACCCAGAAATCAACCCATATACATACAGCCAACTGATCTTTGACAAAGGCAATAAGAACATACATTGGGAAAAGACTGCTTCAATAAACGGTGATGGAAAAATTGGACACTGATATGCAGAAGAATGAAACTGGACCTATACTTCTCACCATATTCCAAAATTAACTCAACATATATTAAAGACTTAAATATAAGACCTGAAACCATAAAACTACTAAAAGAAAACAGGGGGAACACACCAGGAAGTATGACTGGGCAAAGACTATATGAATAAGACACCAAAAGCACAAGCAACAAAAGAAAAAATCAACAAATTGGATTACATCAAACTAAAAAGATTCTGAACAGCAACTGAAGCAATCAACAGAGTGGAAAGACAACTTATGGAATGGGGGGGAAATATTTGCAAACTATACATCCTACAATGTATTAATATCCAGAATATATAAGGAACTCAAAAAACTACACAATAAAAGAAATCCAATTAAAAAATGAGCAAAGGAGATGAATAGATATTTTTCAAAGGAAGACATACATATGGCCAACAGGTACTTGAAGAAATGCTTAACATCACTAATCATCAGGGAAATGCAAATCAAAACCACACTGAGACATCATCTCACCCCAGTTAGACTGGCCACTATTAATAAGACCAAAAATAACAAATGTTGGCTAGGATGCAGGGAAAAGGGAACTCTTCTATACTGTTGGTGAGACTATAAATTAGTGCAGCCCCTAATGGAAAACAGTATGGAGGTTTCTCAAACAATGCCAGATAGAACTACCATATGATCCAGCAATCCCACTACTGGGTATTTATCCCAAGGAATGGAAATCATCATGTCGAAAGGACACATGCACTCCCATGTTCATTGCATCTCTATTGACAATAGCTAAACTATGGAACCAACCTAAATGTCCATCGATGGACGACTGGATAAGGAATTGTTGTATATGTACTCAATGGAATACTACCCAGCCATAAAAGGGAATGAAATTCTGCCATTCACATCAACATGGATGAGCTTGGAGAAAATTATGTTAAGTGAAATAAACCAGATATAATAAGAGAAATACCACATGGTCTCATGCATAATGGGTGCTAAGAAAGAAAGATAGATAAATGGAAGGAAGGAAGGAAAGAAGGAAGGAAGGAAGGAAGGAAGGAAGGAAGGAAGGAAGGAAGGAAGGAAGGAAGGAAGGAAGGAAGGAAGGAAGAAAAGAAGGAAAGAAAGAGAGAAACAGAGAGAGAGGGAGGGAGGGAGGAAGGAAGGAAAGAAAGAACCACAATAATACATTGAATTTTCAGAAGGAGAGAACAAACCTAAAGATAGTAGAGATGGGTGGCGGGCAGGAGGATGATTGGTCAGGTAAGGGGCATAAATAATTACTATGCTTTGGAATAATGTATATGCTAATATACATTTATATAAAATATAAAAATAAATAAAATGGTCTTGAGATAAAAAGAGAATCAATGTAGTTTATCAATTAATGTAATTGAATAAAGGAGAAAAATATGATTTTAATAAGTTCAGATAAGTGAAAAAATTCAATATTTGTGATAAAAGTAAAAATGAAATTCTGAATAATTTAGCTATAAGAAAGAACTTTTAAGTTTGATAAATGGTGCCTATAAAAATCTAGAGCTAACATTCTAATTAATGATGATATATTAAAAGTTTATGCCCTAAGATGAGAAGGCAAGAAAGTCATCTCTCAGAATTTATGTTCATCATCATACACACTGAAAATATTAGCAAAAATAATAAGACAGGAAAATAAAATCAAAAACAAAATATTAGAAAAGAAGATGCAAAGCTGTTATTATTCATAGCAGACATGACTGTCTCTTTAAAAAAAAAAAAAACCCTAGTAAGCCCTAATAATTGAATTCAGAAAGTTTTACAGTATACAAGTTTGATACACAAATATCAATTACATACTCTAGTAGTGTACTCCAGCACTAAAGCTGTTAAAAATAATAGAAAACTGTTTACAATAGAATCAGTGATATAAAATACAAGGATAATTTTGATAAAAGATGCTTAAGACTCTTAAACTAATAAGTATACTAGTTTGCTAAAAAAGTAGTAAGACGTAAATGAGTAAAGAGAGATTTTTTTGGTTAAGGATGGGAAAACTAAGTATTGTTAAGATGTAAATTCTCCTAAAGATTGATCTATAGATTTTGCTTAATTCTTTTTTAAAAATCCCAAAAGGCTTTTTCTAGAAATTGATAGGCTGATTCTGAAATTTATGCAGACATTTTAAGTACATAGAACAGCCAAAACAATCTTTAAAATGAACAAAGTTGGAGGAGTTGGGCATCTCGATTCCAAAACTTATGATAAAGCTGCAGTTATTAAGAGAAGTAGTATTAAAGAAAAAGTGACAGAAGTTCTATGGAATAGAATATAGGGTGCAGAAATATAACCAATTTAATTTTAAGAAAGCCACTAGGTCTATTTATTGGTAGATATAAAATTTTGCTGTTTTTTCAATCAATGGTGACAGTAAAGCAGCACCAATAATTATGGGGGAAAATCTTTGACCTCCAATCATGCACATATTAATTTATGATAAACTATGGGTCTGACGAGAAAGAATAAAAATTATAAAGATTATCTTTTTCACTTTGGGGTATGCAAAGTTTTCTTAGAAATAATACAAAAAAGGATAACCATAAATGGGAAAAATACATAAATGTCACTTCACCAAAATTAAACACTTCTGCTTGTTAAAACACCATAAAGAAAATGAAAAATATAAAATAACAAAAGCAAAAACAAATCGGACAGAGAAAATGTTTTTTTTTTTTCTGTTTATCTAGTATCTGACAATAACTTGTATCCAGAATACATAAGTAATTCTTACATATTGATAAGCACTTAGCAAAAAAAAAAATGTGCAAAAGACTTGGAAATGTTTCAAACAATATCAACAAAAAAGATAAACAAATTGCCAGTAAGTTCATGAAAAGGTACTAACGTTATCAGTAATCAGGGAAATGCAATCAAAGTCAAAGCTGAATAGAACTTTACACTGCTATATAGGTAAAGATAAAAAGACTGAGAATATCTAATATTGGCAAGCATGTATAGGAGTGTAAAACAGTACAACAACTTTGGAGAATTTTAGCAGTTTCTTATGTAGTTAAATGTGCACCCTCCCTATAACCCATTAATCCAAATCCTAGGCATTTACTCAAGAAAAATGAAACATTTTTCACAAAAGTAATTATACAGGAATATTTATAGCAACATTACTCCTAATAGCCCCAAACTGGAAGCAATTCAAATGTGAAATGAGAATGCACTAAAAACAAAGAAAAACAACAATCAAAATGGTGGTATATTCATACAGAGGAATATAATTCAGCCAAAAAATAAATGAATAACAAACTGTGGTACTTGGATATGCAGCAACGTGGATGAATTTCAAAAACACTATTTCAAGTGAAAGAAGCCAGATATAAAAATCACACGCCATATGATTTCATTCAGATGAAGTTCAAGAATAGGAAAATCTATGTTTGGTCATAATTCGATAGTGGTTTCCTATGATAGATGAATATTGTCTGGAAGGTGGTTTTGATATCTTTTCAGATGATGAGAATATGTTTTGTCTTTATTGGGGTTTTGATTACAAGGATCATGCATTTGTGAAAACTCATTGAATTGTACCTTAAGACCTGAATACAAGCATTTTAGTGCAAGAAATTTTATCTCAATTTTAAAAGTAATTTCTGTCAAGATCGATTACATTTGGTTCAGCCATGTCACCAATCTGTGAGTAATAGTGTTTTGAATACAGAATGTGTTTCCCACACCCTTAATGACATAATTTGCCAGCTTTCATTCATGATTCTACTCCAGTTATTTTACAACAACTAAGGAAATTTAAAAAATAACTTATCTGAAAAAATTTGTTAAATAAACATGAGTATATTATGTATGTCTAATACATGTATAAAAATATATACAAAAAGCTGAGATATATGTGTGTGTGTATATATTCTGGCTTGGATTCAATGAGCTGCCCAATTGCCTTGTCATCTTGAGAAGAATATGTTGGTATCCATAACAGTGTTTGAAAATAATAGGCGCTCAAAAATAAATAGAAATAATAATTTTGTGGTTCCTATGTCCAAAACTCTGGTACTGTTTATTTTATATAAGTAAAAACTATTTGAAAATCCAAATCTGAACACATTTTGCCCTATGTATTCTAAAATAATTTTAGGAGTAAAATTTTAAAATTAAATTCCTAGTATTTTTTAGTTTGAATTAAGTCCTGTGCCTTAGACCCATGTTATTCTGACTTTTATGTTATTTTTTCCCAAGAGGTTATAGTTTTTTGTATTTAAAAGATTATGGAAGTGGGTAAGAAAATAGCACTATTGGTAATGCAAATGAAAACTCAGTAAATAGTGAACATAAAGTAAAGAGTTGTAAGTTAGACTGTTCTCTTGTATTTACCATTGACACTGTTAAAAATTACTTAATTAGAAATAAGACAAATTTGGTAGCATGTCCTTTCATTGCCACACTGAGTCATTGTTCACAACCTCACACAGGGTTATTAAATTGTGTGGTAGAATGTACTGTGTTTGTGCTATTTATGATTAAGAGCTCAGAGTCTATAAACTTATGCCTTAACATGTAGATTTCCCTCTGGTAGAAAAAACATCTCAAAGGTTATGGTTAAAATATCCTTTAGGATATTAAAGCAGCTTTTGTCTCTGACCCAGCAAAGTTATTTTAAAATGTCTTACCTGGTGAATTATAAATATTCCGTTACACAAAAAGGTCTTTGAATAAGCTTTACCATCTTAATATCCCATCATCAATAAATTACTGTCTGACTTGTGCTCATTCTATGTTTGTATGAATGTTGTGTTTTTAACTTACTGAAAATTGTGCTTTGATAGCACTCACAGCTATAGAAAATGCACTAATGTTGTGATTTTGTATTCTGAATTTGAGAAATTTACTTTACTAAACTATCTGTAAAGTTTACATACCAATGTACACTTTCCTGTTTGTTAAGGAGTTACACAATCTCCATGTCTTTTTAAATTTCTTGTGTGATGCTCAGTTTTCCCTCCAAACTTTGCTCATTTAAGCCTTTCTTCAATACCTCCAGAAGCCAGTTAGAATATATGACCTCCTTTTTTGTTGCATCATAGCAACTCAAGAATAATTAATGTAACAATATAATTTTATTGAATTAATTAATTTGTATAACTCAGAAGTCAAGTGGATGGATGTGGGAGGAAAGGAGCCTAGAAACAGCATGCAATCTGCAGTGTGACTGCAATCATCCTGCAGTGTGATATCTCTTCAGGACTTTCTAAAACTTGAGTAAGATTAGACCCACCAAATGCTTGAAGTCATTGGAATTATGAGGAAACTAGTAAAAGGGCTATATAGCAAGTTCAAATTCATATAGAATAAAATGTAACTGCCACTTATACTCAAGAATGTGGATTTAGAGAAGTGGGATGTAGAATTTATAAACTCATGGAAAAATGGAAAAAAGGTTTTTTTTGTTATTTTTGTTTCTGTTTTTTTACTTTTCCTGGAAATGGTTCTAAAACTTTAGCTCTAGGTGATATTTGGATTTTAAAAAAGGCAATTTGTGTGTCCAGGAAAATAAATAAAGCTATTGATATTACCATAACACAAATAATTTAAAAACTCAACATCACACTTGCCAATCATTACATAATTCTTTAGCCATTTCTATAGTTTGGAATTTAACCACTTGCTCTTTTGTTTGTCTCACCTCCATCTCTCTGATCATTCCTCCTCCCTTTTGCCCTTATCTTTCTCTGTCTTATCCATCTCAGTAGGAAGCGCACATGTGCACGCGCGCGCGCACACGCACACACACGCACACGCACACGCACACGCACACACACACGCACACACACACACAGTTTCCCCTCTCTCTCGTAATACTGAACTGAATTGTTCAGACCCTCACTCTCAGACTTAAAAAACAGTCCTCTGGGAAACATTAAAATAACTTTTCTGTGCTAGAGTTCTTTTGAAAAATTACCTTGCATCCCTGAAGGGGAGAAGGGAAAGTCGTTTTGAATTTCCGGTCACATTCACTACAGGCTCGTCTCTGCCTTCCCACCACTACCCTCTCCATGCTCAGTTTATGTTCTAATTATTAGCCTTTTAATATGTTTGTGTTAGTTCACATAATGACTTAATAACAACGCTAATAATAATTTTTCAGATGAATATATGACAGCTTAGAGGGATTAAGTAACTTTGGATGCTGTACTATAAATATGTGGTTGAGTTGGTATTTGAACTAAGGCAATGTGATTCCAGAGCTCGTCCTGTGTTCTTCGTGCATTCTATCTCCAATAAATGATAACTGTCAAATGAAAAACATCTTTACGTTAGTCCATTTCTGCAGTTATAACAAAATACCACAGGCTGAGTAACTTATAAAGAACAGAAATTTATTTCTCACAGTTCTAGAGACTGGCATCAAGTTCTGGAGACTGGGATCAAGATCCAGGTGCTGGCAGGTTTGGTGTCTGGTGAGGGCCTGGTGTTGGCTTCCACGATGGCTCTTTGTTGCTGCATTCTCTGGAGGGAACAAATGCTCTGTCCTCACATGGAGAAAGGGACAGAAGGGCAAGAGCGAGTATTTCTTTAATCTTAAGCCCTTTTATAAGGGTGTGAATCCCATTCATAAGGGCAGAGCACCCAAAGACCAAAGCTCTTAATTTTGTTGCATTGGGGATTAAGTTTCAACACGAATTTTGGAGGTGACACCATTACACAAATCATAGCAATTCTCTATCGCAATAAATACTTTCTCCTTTTCTCTCAACCCATCCAAATCTTATCTTTCTAGAAGTCTTCATTCTCGAGCACACTTTTCTAACTCATCATGATTTCCTACCCTCCCAATCTTTCATATTTGCTGCCTTTACATATAATTGTGTCACTTTATTGCCTCCAATATTATATTTGGTCTTTATCTGACTAATACAGATAATGGTAAATCTTATGATTGCATAGTATTTAGGAAAAATTTTAATGTCTATACACGTTATTACACCAGTACTCCAATTAAATTCTAATATTAAAAAAAATGTATATATCCTATAGCATATAGCAGGGTTGAAATACGTAGAAGTTGCTAAATATTTCTATTGTAAAATGTAACAAAACTGTCAAAAATTACTTTAAATGATTAATTTGAACAAATTATACATAGTACAAAATATGTAAATCATTTATTTCTATTTCCAACTGTAAGTAAGCAACCAATATTTAATTGGGCATATGGCCAATACTTAATACTTTAGAATTTACAGTTATAATAGATCTAAGAGCAAAATGTTTTTTGGTTATGAGAGTAAGCAAACCAACTCATGCTATTTTTCTTCATTACATCTATGTGCTTTGCTGTATAAGCAAAAAATACCCTGTTTGGATGTCAGAGCAAGAACATGAATAAAAAGCCATTAGCTTTAGCTGTTCCAAATATATAATAGGCTGGGATTATGAAACCAACAAAACATCTGTTTTTCCTGTGAGGATCTGACAAGTTCAACTCTAGTTGTGCTGGTCTGCTATTAGATAACGTTACAGCCTGTACTGGTTCTGCACGCCATCTGTCATCATGAAACTGCATTAACTCATCATTTAATTCTATGCCCTTTTCAAAGTGTGCTCTTTAATGTTAGCTTCACAAAATTGTTCTAACAATTTTTTAAAATACTATATATCTTCTCCATTTATTATGTAACAACGAAATGTACTACTTGAGGGAAAACACCTTTTCTATATTTGGAATAAATGTGTTTTCTCTACTGAGTCCCAGATATTTTCTCTTTTGTCTTCTCCCCATCCCCACCAAAAGATTAAAGAATATTGATCAGCTCTAAAAATTCAATCACAGTTTTTCATATGCCCATTACTAGAGAATTCCTACAGAAATAGTGGACTTGCCTCCCAATTTACCCAGTTTCTGTTTGATTATATCTTTTGTGCATTAACTCCTGCCTTTCCTTGTTCTTAAGTACCATTGCACGCATCCTTACACATCCCATTTACTTATCTAATGACAGATACGACACCATTTGTTTTAGTGTAGATGTTTGTAAGCACCATGTTTTGTTTCTAAATGGAAACACAAACTCCTTGAAGTCAGTGGCCATCTTTGTGTCAGAGTCAGACATAAAGCCTTGTTCTTAATAAGTATACACTGAATAATTAAGAGAGTTTGTAGAGGAATCCCAACTAATCCTAGGTAACTAAAATGAGTTAATCACAAAGAAGCAAATGATTTGACTAGATGCAGACACACTTATGGAAATTGATAAATGAATGTAAAGTCCAACAGCAGAGCAATTTACAAGATCACAGGTGTTCAGAATAAAATTTAATAATGAAATATTTTGTAAGTAAACTCTGCTCTGCCTAATAATATTGTGAGATTGTATATTTGCTATTATGATACTGGGAAGTGCTCTAGGAAAGGCAAGAATGCCAATAAAAGACAGAATAGGTATCAGCTGATATTTTGCATTTTAAATTTATTGAGCGCTTCACTCCTTTAGTGATGTATAGAATTCATACCCATATTTTAGTCATTGTTACTTACTGTGCTGTGTACTAAAAATAGTGGGAAGTAAATTTATGGAGTTTTCACAGCACGCTAGATACAAATGTTTATAGTGTTTTATTCACAAAATTATGTACTTGTCACATAAAGAAATTTGACAGAGAAAATGTGTGAAAGTTGACAGTCCTGATAGCTAGCGATTTTAAATGATTTAGCTTATGTCACCTCATGAGATAAATGGCATTCTATCTCCTCTTCATAGCGCTCTATCTCCTTAAGTTAATAGTTGGTTTCTTATAAATAAATAATTCTTGTCTTTATTGTTAAAGAAGCTATATTAAGCTAATATTTTATTTTATTTTATTTTTTTATTTTTTTTAAATTTTATTTTGTCGATATACATTGTGGCTGATTATTGCTCCCCATCACCAAAACCTCCCTCCCTTCTCCCTCCCCCCTCCCCCCCAACAATGTCCTTTCTGTTTGCTTGTCGTATCAACTTCAAATAATTGTGGTTGTTATATCTTCTCCCCCCCCCCCGGTTTGTGTGTGTGTGTGTGTGTGTGAATTTATATATTAATTTTTAGCTCCCACCAATAAGTGAGAACATGTGGTATTTCTCTTTCTGTGCCTGACTTGTTTCACTTAATATAATTCTCTTGAGGTCCATCCATGTTGTTGCAAATGGCAGTATTTCATTCGTTTTTATAACTGAGTAGTATTCCATTGTGTAGATGTACCACATTTTCCGTATCCACTCATCTGATGATGGGCATTTGGGCTGGTTCCAACTCTTGGCTATTGTAAAGAGTGCTGCGATGAACATTGGGGAACAGGTATACCTTCAACTTGATGATTTCCATTCCTCTGGGTATATTCCCAACAGTGGGATAGCTGGGTCGTATGGTAGATCTATCTGCAATTGTTTGAGGAACCTCCATACCATTTTCCATAGAGGCTGCACCATTTTGCAGTCCCACCAACAATGTATGAGAGTTCCTTTTTCTCCGCAGCCTCGCCAGCATTTATCGTTCATAGTCTTTTGGATTTTAGCCATCCTAACTGGGGTTAGATGGTATCTCAATGTGGTTTTGATTTGCATTTCCCGGATGCTGAGTGATGTTGAGCATTTTTTCATATGTCTGTTGGCCATTTGGATATCTTCCTTAGAGAAATGCCTATTTAGCTCTTTTGCCCATTTTTTAATTGGGTTGCTTGTTTTCTTCTTGTACAGTTGTTTGAGTTCCTTATATATTCTGGATATTAATCCTTTGTCAGATATGTATTTTGCAAATATTTTCTCCCACTCTGTTGGTTGTCTTTTAACTCTTTTAATTGTTTCTTTTGCTGTGCAGAAGCTTTTTAGTTTAATATAATCCCATTTGTTTATTTTTCCTTTGGTTGCCCGTGCTTTTGGGGTTGTATTCATGAAGTCTGTGCCCAGTCCTATTTCCTGAAGTGTTTCTCCTATGTTTTCTTTAAGAAGTTTTATTGTTTCAGGGTGTATATTTAAATCCTTAATCCATTTTGAGTTGATTTTAGTATACGGCGAGAGGTATGGATCTAGTTTCATTCTCCTGCATATGGATATCCAGTTATCCCAGCACCATTTGCTGAAGAGGCAGTCCCTTCCCCAGTGAATAGGCTTGGTGCCTTTGTCAAAGATCAGCTGACAGTAAGTGTGTGGGTTGATTTCTGGATTCTCTATTCTATTCCATTGGTCAGTGTGTCTGTTTTTATGCCAGTACCATACTGTTTTGGTTATTATAGCTTTGTAGTATAGCTTAAAGTCAGGTAGTGTTATGCCTCCAGCTAATATTTTAAATAACTGTCCATTTTAACTGTTTTCTACTAAACAGTTAAAATGGATAATTATTTCTACTAAAACACTATTCAGTTTTCTATTATTTCTACTAGTGTCTATCAATGATGTATTGAACATCAATTGGTAACAAAAATGCAAAAATCATGCATTGATAGAATTTTTTTAAAAGAGTACATTAAAGTGAGCATCTTTGCTGTCTAATCTTCTTTACTATCACAATCAAATGTATTATTAATGTGTTTGAGAATATCTATATACAGAAAGACTAACAATGATCTTCCATCTGTTATCACTAGTAGTGAGACTTAAACAAAGAAATTTACTTGACAACAGGCTTCTGGAGGCCTTAAAAAGGAACAGCACATAATTAAAACCAAAATAAGATAATTTACATAGTTATATTCATTTTTCATGGTTTCCAAGTTTAAATATTTTTAAAATACCCAATTTATTTGGTTCTAAGATACTGGAAGTCACTTTGGTTTCCAAAATTAAAATTGAAATAACATATGACAATGGATAAAGAGAATACAATGAAGTGATGTGAATAGTATCTTCAATTTACTTTAGTAAGAACTTATAAAAGAGACTTTTGAAAATTTAGGATTAGGTATGATTTTTTTCTTCCATATTTTATAAATTTCAGTGCAACTCTTCTTTCCCGTAGATGAGCTTGATTCATTCCTCACTCATTTCAGCTTTATTAGTTAATAAATATTTAATTTCACTCATTTTCAGTCAGGAAATAAGGAAATATGACACATTTGTATGTTTCCATGACTACTGATTTTAAACAAAAACAAAAGCAAACAACCCCTCCCCCCCAAAAGCAACAGCCCAACACTGTGTCACATAAAACAAATCATGAAGATGACATACTACAATGACTTTCAGAAAATATAATACTGCTATTTCAAATTTGAGACATATGTAAATTGAGAAAAGATGTTCTTTGAATATAATCTGTGCTTTTGTATAGAAGAACTGGACTCCGAAATAAGGGAACCACTCTTTATCATCAGATAAATTGAGTAACGTTTGGTTACTTGATTTATGAGCAAAGTTAAAAAAGACTATATGTTAAGTCAATTGTACAACGACACGAGTAAAAACAGATAATGTATTTTACTTAGCTGTTTTTGCACATCACCATACTTTAAAGAGCAATTTCTACCAACTTGTTTTTTCATTAAACCTTGATTGTTCTACAAGAATGAACTTATTTTTACATTAGGAAACAAATATTGTTCTTTAAGAATTCGTGTTTTTCATTATGAAAACAACTCTCTATACACACACACAGCACTTAATTTTGTCGATATTTTCCTCAGTATTATTTAGATACAAAGAATTTAGGTTAAAAAACTCCTACATGTCAAAAGAAAAATATTAATTTAGAAGTGTCAAATTAGTGTTTAAGTTTACTAACAACTCTATAATTATAAACTTTTAGCATTTAGAAACTTGTGTTTGTAGCTTATATATATATATATATAATTACTATAATATACTGTGTAAGAAAACTTGCAAAAGTCTTGTAAACAGAAATAACTATTATCAGAGTATCTTGCATTTTTATATAGTAAAAGAATCTCAGAAAAATACACTCTAATGATTGTTTGCCTAATACCTTTACTGAACCAAATATATCAGTTCCAACAATGATTGTTGGAACTAAATATAATAAAGTCTTCTATGTTTATTCAATAAGCTAAAAGGCAATACAATTAAAATTATTTGCCATGGGCTGTTAAAAAAAGTTTTAGTGTATGTTATGACTAATCCTAATAAATGTTTATCCTTATAGATTTACAAAATATGACTTATTTTTACCTTTCTAATTTAAAGGAGAGAATATTACATTAGAATACATTATGTTTCTCGACTGCCATAACTAAACATAGTCAATATTGACCATCTAAAAAAATGACTAAATAAACTTATTTGCAAATGTATAATATAGTTTAGTTACCAAAGATCAGAACTGAGATAAGGGAATTAGTAATTTTATTTCTTACTTCCTATCTATTTCCTGCTTCAGTTTCAAAATAGAAATATCACTAGGGAATAATGAATTCCTTTTTACAAATGAAGAGAAAAATAATTTTATAATCAAATATTTCACATGAATTTCACTGTTATGAGACACTAAATTGTAATTGAGTTAAACTTCAGTTCAACAAGCAAGCAAACTTTGGGGATAAAGCATGGCTTAAATCTTAACTGATAAGTTTCCTATAAAGGAAAATTCATTTGTGAACCATCTAATGTCATATATAAAACATTCTTCCATTATTTGAATTTCAATATTAAAAATTCATCCTTCTGTGATGACGTTCAACCTAGAAATTGCAGTGATATTCACATAACACTAGAAGTAGATTATACCTTATGGGCATTTGAGACAATGCCAAGTGATCAGACTAGAGTGTTGCTTAATTGTTCCCCAACTTGATGATGAATAAGCTCTGAATAAACGTGTATAATATGTTTCTATAATTCTCAATACCTTACGCATCAGCATGTTAAGATTCAAGAATTCATAGCATCCTCTGAAGACAAATAAATTAGATCTTTTGGTCATTTCTATTTAGATTTACCAACTCCCCAAAACATGACACTAATTAAGAAGATCTACACTTAAAAAAAGTATATTCAAACCTTGGTCAAAATAAAAATTGACACCTTTAAAATATATTTAGTATAAATTAAATCTAATAAAAATATAATAATTTTAGAAATTTGACTATGTTGAATTTGATCATCATATTTCAATATGAGTATTTCAAAACCCATGTAGTTTTAATTGTTATTGTTTTACACACACAAAAAAAATATGGATTACAAAGGAAAATATAGGTAACTTTTAACATATTGTGCTGTTTAATTTTGATTAGCCACATGGTTACCTGACATGTGACTCAGCTGGGCGACATACAGTATTCATTCCTGAAGCACACATATTTATGAAGAGTTAAAAGAGGAAGTGAGAAAGTTAAAAATTTGCTAACATTTGTTTAGCATCTACCAGTTGCCATGCAATAGACAAGAAAGTTCTATGTGCCTTACCTCGTTTGTTCTACCCAGTACATAATGAGGTAAGAATTAATACATACACTTTATAGGGCACAGTTTCATCCATAAAAATACATAGGTAGTAGTAGCCAATTTGGAAATCACAGCCAGGTGTTAAGTCACTTCCTAGTGCTGCATAGCAATATTACTATAAAATTAGTGTCTTAAAACAACACGTGTTTACTATCTCGTGGTTGTTCTGGGTCAGAAGTCTGGGCACAGCTTAGCCGATTCCTCTGTTTACAAGTTCACAAAGCTGTAACCAAAGTCTTGACTAGAGTTCTGGTCTCATTTAAGGCTGGACTGGGACAGGATCTGCTGTTGAACTCACGTGGTTGAAGGCAGAGTTCATCTGCTTGCAGATCACTGGACTGAGGACCTCAGTTTCTTGATGGCTGTTGGTCAGAGTTCTCTCCATGTGGCAGCACACAACTTGGCAGCTGGCTTTATCAAAGCCAGCAAGCAAAACACAATTTCCCAGCAAGATGGGTTACAATCACAGACAAGCTAATTATTGTACACATATCATCTTTACCATATTCTATTGGTTAGAATCAAGTCACAGGTCCCACCCACATTCAAAGGGAGAAGATCACATAACAGCAGGAACACGTGGAAGTGGGGATTATAGAGGCTACTCTGTATACCACACGGTCCTATCTAAATCAAAATCCTGAGTTTTTGGCATTGTCTCAAGATGCCTCACTTCACTGTGAGACTCCAAATGAACTGCTGATGGGACTGTGGTCAGAGAACCTGCCTAAAGGGATTAGATTTGATGGGGGAGAATTAGTCTCTCCTTTTGAGATGTATTTTTTAACATGCAGATAGATAATTTATTTTTTGAATCAAATATAATATATAAAGTAGCCAAAACGATAGCAGATAAATTCACAATAGTAGAATTAAAATGAATGTATAATGGCTAAAGAAACAGAGAGGAAAAAAAAACAGTTAAGCTAATCAGAGAAAATTCATATAAGGAAGAAATAATTGCAATATTTTTGGAAATGGGTAATGGTTTTAAACATTGAAAAAAGAATTCTCATAAATGGAGCCTATGGAGTCACACTTGATTTACAAAAATGCAAAAATAGAAAGTGAATTTTGATAGGAATTAATAGAAAAGCCAATGCTAAAACTTTTTCTTTTCTTTTTAAAAAAATTATTATCAGTATATTCATCATTACAAGTCGTAACCTTTCCCCATGCCCTCCACCCGACCTATCACTCTGAAATTCCCCTCCCTCCTTCCCACCACCAAAAATAATGTATCCTTAGCTTTTTTCTCTTCTTCTGAAAGTTCGATGTATCATTGTGGTTCTTTCTTTCTTTCTTTCTTTCTTTCTTTCTTTCTTTCTTTCTTTCTTTCTTTCTTTCTTTTCCTATTTTTCTTTCTATCTTTCTTTCTTTCCTTCTTTCTTAGCAACCAGTTTATGAGTGACAATATGTGGTATTTCTCTTTCCGTATCTGGCTTATTTCACTTAACATAGTTTTCTCCAGATTCATCCATGTTGCTGAAAATGGCAGAATTTTATTCTTTTTTATGGCTGAGTAGTATTCCATTGTGTATATATACCACATTTTCCTTATCCAGTCATCTGTCAGTGTTCATTTAGGTTGGTTCCATATTGTGGCCACTGTAAATAGAGCTGTGATGAACATGGGAGTGCTGGTACCCCGCAGACATGATGATTTCCATTCCTTTGGATATATGCCCAGTAGTAGTTAATGAGGAAAGGAAATTTATATTTTACAAAAAGTAAATATAGGTTCTCTAGCAGACAAAAATACTATAATTGAAAGGTTACCTTGGTTTTTATGTGAGTGATGATCTATGAAATGGAGAAAATCTGATATTCAGTGTTAAAAAGGAAAGAGCCAGAGGTATAATATCACTAAGTTGCATCATATAAAAAAATGAGCTATTGTACTAAGTGATAGTCTACAACAAAATTGGGGTTAATTCCAGGTTTCACCATGCTAGGAAGATGAAATTAGTCAGGAGCACCAAATACAGATGAAATGTAATGAATTTACAAGCATTATGAAGAGAGGAGAATTTATTCTTATTCGATTATCTCTATTTTATGCAAATCTAAGCTCCTCAGAAATAGGAGCCTATCTTTATCATTGTGGCGTATTCAAAGCTTTATGGTGCCTGATGGAATCATACATATCCAACAGATAGCTGTTGAATCATATATACATATATATATACACACACATATATGTATACGGAAATATATACACACACACACACACACACATATATACACACATACATATATCCAATAGATATCTGTTGAATCTATGTGGCAAATTGCCTTCTTCAAAGATTCAGACTCTAGAACATTCTGGAAATGGATAAATAGGCTTTGTAGCTCACAAGATCAATATTTAGTCTCACAATTTCAAAATTTGGTCTTGGGTCCAAACCTTGCAAAATGGACATGGTATATAATGCTTATTTACATGTAAGCATGTGCATTTTATGCCAATATAGAAATATAATATACAGGTAATATACAAACATTATACACATACACACACACTCTTAAATAAAAAATAAGAGAAAATATAAGCTTCAAACCCTGGATTTGCATTCTCAGCTTTTTAATTAACATATAAATTTCTGTTGCTTTTTTGCTGTTCTTTGTATGCCTATTTCGTTGTTTATTCCATTTTACTGAGAACCTTTACATGGAGACAATCACATGGTTGAGCCAATTCCTGGAGAAACTAGTAATAAAGTGCTGTGGAAGCTAAAAGAAAGGTGTCTCTCAATGTATTAATCCTGTTTTCTTTTGTTGTTGCTGGTGTTGGGTGTCTTTTGTTTTTCACACTGATAGCCCCAAGTCTCCAAATACAGGTCAAAATTATCAACAATGGCGCCCCGTTTTCTCTGGACTCAAGTAGATAAAGGATAGTCTACAAGGGGAGATCAGCTCTGCTCTAGATTAGAAGCTAGGAATCTTTAAATGAAACAAATGGTGCGAAAGATAGCTTTAAAATTTCAGAGGAAACTCATAAATATGAATTCCATGGATTAAAATTGCTTATATTACCAGAACTTGGCAAATATTTATTCAGCATTAATAGAGTTTTTGTGATACAGAACTGTCAACTCTAGGAAAATGGGGCCTTGATATCTCAAAGGATCTGAAATTAAGCTGTATAAATAGGTTGCACACACCCCGCACCACCCCCAGTAAGAACTTCCAAAAATATAAACACCCTATATTAATATGTGTTTCAAAAAATCATTCGGTGGTATACACTTTTAGGATTTAGTATACATTTTATCTTGGTTCTAAATCATAAGCAATTAATATGCTAGTAAGTGAATTCTAATTCAAAGATATGCCCTTTGACAGTTGTTGTTTTAACATTTTATCAACATCATACTTAATAATATTCCCAAGTTCCCCCATTCCAACTGCTTGAGGAAATCAAAACAACTTAAAGGGATAAAGAAATGAAATATATATTTTAAAATAATGCAGCACAACATATCACAAATATTCATGCATCCAACATGCAACTTTAGTAGAACATTTATAATATGGTAGTGTCTACCAATGTGCAATCTATGGATTTCACTTCTACCTCTCCTTCCTCAGAGGCCAACACTATCCTGACTTTCATTTTTATCATTCTCTTACTTTTGGAAAATAATTTTACTATTTATGTGTATTTGGTTTTGTTTGTAATTAATTATCATTGAAATAGTTTCATAATGTATATAATTTTGAGAAACTTGCCTTTTACATTCAATATTATGCTTCTGAGATTCGTTCACGAAGCATGTAATTGTTATTAATTCATTTTTGTTACTGTAAGATATTCCCTTTTGTGGATATACCAAAATGTATTCTGTTGATAGATATCTATTTGTTTCCAGTTTATTTATTATTTCAAACAATGCTGTTAGTAATTTGCTTGCACATTTCAAAACTTTCCTTATTGTAATTGTATTGTGATGAACATTGCTTGCTATTAGGATATACAAATAGTTTTTTGAGATAGTCTCAAATTATTGTTTTAATTGGTTGCCCAGATATACACTCTAACAATGTATCAGACTTTCCATTTATATCTATATCTTTGCCAACAATTGGTAAAAAAAGAATTCTTAATTTTTGTGAAATTGTGATTGAAGAAATGTTTTTTCATTGTGTCTTATATGTCTTATTCTCACTTTTGTCTTATTTGATACATTTATGATTATTTAGGAATTTGGTAACCTCTCCCATTTCATGTTTGATTTTCTTTTCCTTATGATGTGTATGTTTTTGGTATAGTTTGGATATCAATTATTCATCAGCTATATAGATTACAAAACTGTTCCCTCAGATTTCAGCTTCTGTTTTATTTTCTTTTGGTGTCTTTTGATAAAAATATGTTCATAATTTTAATATATTGGAATTGAATTTTCTCTTCTTTTATGGTTGGTACTTTTCCTGTCCTGTTTAATAAACCCAACCCAACCCTAATTCATTCAGATATTCTCCTACATCACCTTCTAATAATTTTAAAGATCTTTTATATTTAAGTAAAGAATAGAATAATGTTTACCAGAGGCTAGGAGAGGAGGGAAAGTTGGGGGAAAAGAAATGGTGGACTAATGGGTACAAAACTGTGCCATCTACCCTAAGTGAATCATTATGCAGTATATGCATGTATTGAAACAATCCACTGTACCCCACAAACTTGAAGAAGTAAACACTTAAAAACTTATAATAAAAAATAAAATGGTCAAAGAATCTGGGTAAGCATTTCTCTAAAGATACATAAGTGGATAATGAGCACATAAAAAATTCACTAACTATGGAAAAGTCTTGAGGATTTTCTTAAATGGTTAAACAAAAATATTGACCACATGAGAGCAATTTCATTCCTGGGTATAAACTCAAGAGAAATGAAAACATATCTATACAAAGTCTTGTACACAAATGTTCATAGCAGCATTATCAATAATAACCAAATTGTAAAAACAACCAAAATGTCCATCAACTGATGAATTGGTAAATAAAATGTGGCATATATATAAAATGGGATGTAATGTCAATAAAAAATGGTGTGAAATACTCATGAACATTGAAACTATTATGCTAAGCAAAAGAAGCCTTAAGTTGTACCCTTCATATGGGTGATTGTATGGTCTGTGAATTACATCTCAATGAAATTTTAAAATAGATGTATTCATATATGCTTTCTATTTGCGTTGCTATTTTAAATTGTGTTTCATTTGGAATTATGAGTACCATTTGTGCTTTTTTATACACTTCATGTGTACTTTGTATATTGATTATATCCAACTGTACTAAGATTTGAATTTATATTATAATTATATACTTAGTGAATACTTTAATATTGGAAGAAGAGATAGGTTTTACTAAAGAAAAAATATTTCTTTGTATCCTTTGTCTCATAATTTAGATGTAGCTGAGAAAATTTTTAATTGTTTTCAAATTCTTCAGAGCAAAATTTCCACTTCTCCATAGATCATTGTGAAAAGAAGTCCCTTGTTATTGTTCCCTTCTATTCCCTAGAAGTTTATCTCCTTGCCATATGTGCCTTGAGATCCCCAAAACAAATCTCATGGTTGCCTATAACCATGTTAATGACAGTCACTCCAAAAGGCCCCTAACTCTCTGGCCATCCTTCATCTCCAGCAGTCTGCTCCCCTAGGATTCTGCACATCCCTAATTCTGTCTTTTTATACCATTAATTTCTAAGTCCAGAATATCGTTCACGGTTATTCATTAGCAAAAAGTCCCTATAATCCCCCCTCTTCTCTGAACTTTGCATTCCCATTCTTGGTCTACCTCTAATGGAGGGACCTCCTTTGAATATTTTCTATGTGTTTTTTCCACCTTCCTCATAGTGATGTGTCTGGACATGGGGAGATATTGCCGTTGTGCATTACTGTTTTTACAGGCCCACGGTTCACCTCCCATGTAGCTTACAAGTTTTATTTCCTGTGTCACGGCCACACTTTCTAACATAACTGAGATCTTAATTTTTGGTCATTGAAATACCCTCTATATGATCCTTTCAGTGCTCTGGCCTCAGGTTTCTGAAATCCATTTCTCTGATATACTGGTCTTTCTCTCTGCCTCAATTATTCATGCCTTTTGTCCTTGCCTAAGTCTTGTTATTATCAGTAAATGCAAACTTTCCTTTAACCCAACTGCATTCTTCATGCTCACTCTCTCTGCTACTCCGACTCCATCAATCTTTCCACCCCAACATGACCTCCAACTAATTTAACTTGACTGTCACTCATCCTTCTCTTCTTTATTTTCCTGTGGTCAATTGCTCTTTTGTATATGTCCTAACTCTGGGCCCCTCTCTTTTTCCACCAAATTTTCTTGACTTAGTTTTTTTTTTTTTTTTTTTTTTTTTTTTTTTTTTCAGTTTAATACAACATGAGAAACAGAAATAATATTCTCTTTATAAAGAAATAATTTTCCAAGTCTAATATGTCTAGATATCAAACAATTACAAAGCAGCTTTAGAGATTTATCTAATATCTCCCTCACCCTGCTTCAACATTCTCCAAACACAAGGGGAGGTCTAAGGTCACTCACCCCGACCTTCACCTTTGCCTAAATAGCTCAGTTTTGGACCTAATGAATTTCAAGTGAGTCTCATCATATCTAGATTTCCACCTATTCAATAAATATGTATTGATGCTTTTCATTTACAAGTCCCTCTTTAAGTGCTGGGAATTCAAGAAGCAAAAACCATAAGCTTCAATGTCTTTTGAAGCTTAAATCCTGCTGTAGGGAGAACATAAAAATCAAATAAAGTAGTAAGGTAATTTTAAATGGCTATAAATACTATGAAGAAAAAAAATCAAGATGATGTGAATGAGAAAACTGTTTGGGAACTGTAACACAACGGAGTCAGGGAAAACTTTCTGATCAGGTTATAGTTTAGATGATACCCAAAGACATGAAGGAGCTAGACATACAGGCATTGTCAGTAGTGCTCCTGGGTAAGGGGGCAGGCACTGCTGAAATGGTCCACAGGCTCAAATATCAGAAAGGCCAGCATGAATGCAGCAGGACGAAAGCAGGGGAGAATGACAACAGTCATAAGCCTGTGTGTTGCCATTGTTACTATATGCATGAGATTTAACAGACAGAAGGATTTTCCCAAGATAAACTTATACATATATATGATTTTTTTTCTGTTCAAATGAGATTTGCCTTTCTATTTAAACTTGTCCTATAACTGTATCCATTTAAAAAAAACTAATTAATTTATCTGATTCCCTACACTTCAAGCAATTTATCAAGCTATTTGCCTGGTTTTCAAGTTTCTGTATAAACTTTTATTATTCTTCTGAGAATATATGTATGTTAGTCTCAGATATTGGCAACATTCTTTCATTTTATTGTCTTTTGATTAAAGTTTCTCTTTACACTTCTAATTGAGTTCTACCTCTTCAAATATTGAATCTTCCTAACAAGCTTTATCTTTTATTACTTTTTATAAAAAAATACCGTATACTTCACATTGTTCTGTGGCACTTTATTTGAAAGTACAACCTGAAATATGATAGAAACTATCATATCATCTGTCATGTAAATCCAGGAATTTATTCTTCCAATACTTTTTGTTATTGGAAGTAGTCCTTTTTCTTGATTGTACAAGTGAGCTATCATAGTACAAAAAGAAGTTCAAGCAACACAGAGAAATATAACAAAGAATTAAACGTCACCCCAAATTACATTATTATGTAGTAACAGTTCTCACTCTATGTGTGTGTGCGTATGTATTCACAAAATGAGAACATCTATACATGAGGTGCATTTATTAAACATATATAATGAGCATATTTCCAAATCATTAAATACCAGCTGTTCCATATCCCCTATAAGTATTTATAATGATTGACTTAACCAGCTTTCTACCCATGAATACATTTTCTCAAATTTTTTACTAAATGAATACACTATGATTGTGGTCATTAAACTCCATGTATATGTTGTATTACATATGTCATTGTGATAAGTTCCTAGCAGCTGTTTGGCTTGGTCAAAAAAAACCTACCTTTAGTTACCATGTATGTTCATCCACAATGACCACTAGAATACTTGGATTAATTTGTACTCCCAGCAACAGTGAGTGGAATATTTCTCTACTCTAAAATCAAAAGCTGGCCTTTTCAATCTCTCAATTACTTGCATTACTTGCCAATTTTAAATATACAAACTGTAGAGTAATTTCATTAGGCATGCTTTTGATTACTAGTGAAACTGCATATCTTTCCATGAATTTTTCAATCATATATATTTCTACTTTATAATATTAATACCTAAAAATTTTACCATTTTTAAAAAATTTACTATTCTTTATTTTTATACTTTATTTTCTGTTGGGGCATGTTTTCTTTGTCATAGTTATGCAAATATTGTTCTAGTCTTTAATGTGTCATGTAAAGTTTATCAAGTCTTTGTTATATAATCTTAAATTTGTTTACTCAAAACTAAGTTTTATTACATAGTTACATAATTTTTATGTATAATCAAAATGATTACATTGTCAATATTTTAGGAATTTTCTTGTATTTACATATTAAAATAAAATAGGACTTACTTTGAAAAAATAAAAATAAACTAGAAAGACATGGGGCAACTACGAGTGGGGAAACTATGGATAATGTTCTTTACAAAATATGAGCCCTTATCTTATTTCAGTAATTAAAGTTTTGTTCTCTATTTCAAGTTGTTTTGGTTCATTTTGGTTTTAAGGAGGACAGAAAGAGGTCTGTAAATGTACTTTTACAAAATCTTTATCTTTACAGTCTTTACATAAAGGTGATATCCACAATATTTAACAAGCAGTAGCCAGTCAAGACAGATGCCTATGGCCTAGAGAGTGAGTCTTGGAGGACTGCCGCTCGAGCAGGTCTCGATTCTGTATTGTTTCATGGTAGAGAGGGCCTCAGGAACTCCTAGAAAAAAAACTATAAGGCTGGGGCAGCCCTGGGTGGGAGAGAGGGCAGCACTCAAGGACACCAGTATGAAAATAATTTAATATATTATCAAGCTCTACAGCTATCAGACACTGAAACACACCAGCTGAATCACAGGTTGTTTTTTCTCTATTTTCTAATTTCATAGGGATATAAAGCTAAGGCACTATATTTTTGATTAAATTCAAAATTTAGCCTTCCTACTTTTTATATCAAATTTATGATTTTTATATCGTTCCAGTAGTCCTATTTTGTTGTTATAAATAATGGCTACCTAAATTGCCTAGTTTATTGTTAAGGATATTAAGTAATCAGTTGAATGTGTCATTTTACTGTTTTTGAAAGTAAAGGGGATTTTTCCCACATGTAAATATTAATAACTTCTTTTATACAAAAATCAGAGTATCACCCCTACTAAGTAAACCATTGAAACACAGGAAGGGAAGAGAACAAATAATTTAATTTATTCAAAAAAATATATAAATGCTCAGCAGCAAAATAATATTCAGAAATAAATATAGACCAACATATCCAGGTTTTTCAAACCATGTGAATCAACCCAATATTAAATTTACAACCTTGACTAGCTACTTTGTGTAAACGAAGTATTGAAGTAATGAATAGCTTAACTGTTCATGAAATTAATGGTCATTATATGTATCCAATAGGTATCTAGTTTGTGGCCAGGAACTTTGGTCTTTGTCTCAACAACAGACCCAAGACCACGTTGGTCTTTGTCTCAACAACAGACCCAAGCATAAAAAAAAGTTTTCTTCCAATTGGATTATTTCTAATTATTGGGGGGAAACAAAAAAATAAAATCACATTTCTCAAAGTTAAAATTTTGTCTAATTCTTAAAAAAAATATATATATGTCTGGGTTAACCCCTAATATAATAGCAATAAAAGTAACAAATTCCCTTTAAAATAATTACAGTTCTCTTTGTAAATTCTCACCTAATATAAATCTTCAAAACAATCCTTCGAGGCAAGCAGGACAGTTTTATTATCACCAGTTTTCAAATAAAAAGCATCTCTTAAGGTCAAAAGCCTGAAAAACAGCAGATAAAGACCTGAATTGATGTATTTTATCTTCTTCCCCTGTGCCCTGTTAAATTCACCATTTTTATTTGAAGATGTGATTTATCCAAATACTAAAAATAGAAATTGATTCAATTGTTAAATAAAATTGGTTTCTCAATATCTAATTCGGGCATTTTTCTGGTACTTTACATAATCTATAATGGAACCCAGACTGCTGTGTATGGATTATGGGCTCAAGTAAAGCTAAATAATCCTTCTAAATAGGAGTTATTATTACCTCATAACATCACTAAATAGTTTACCTTATTAAACCTATGCAAATAGGTAGGATCTGGACAAATTAATTTATGTTTCTTCGAAGAGGTGGTTGCAGTAAGAACAGCTTTCAAAACAAGTAATTACATCACACTGAGGATCTATTGAACACAGGGTTAAAATAATCTTATATCTAGCATGCACTTGTAACTTTGGTCCGATGTAACTCCTGCTCAAATTGCTCTTACATAGATACCACTTTAGATTCAGGATTCAAAATTGCCAGGTCAGTTTTTCAACCTCTAAATCCTAAACTCTGATGGCCACTTTTCTTCAGGAAAAAATTACATAGATTCATTGAATGTGCTGCAGCCTGTAAATGAGCCAGGGCTATTCCATATAACTTTCTTTCTTCGATTTGATTTCACTTGTAGATGCTTTCACTCTTATGCTTCCGGCATACCTATGAATAGCATGGCCCAATGATTCCTTCTTCTAAATCTTTGATATCAGCCCTTGTAATAGCAGACAGACTGTATTTTAATCAGGAAAATAAAAGGAGTGAATATTCATATATTTACAGCCTCTAATAAATATGATTAATATCAAAAGCTTTTTATCTTTTTTTTTCAAAAGTAGAGCTATTTATTTCATTGGACTTAAACAAAATTTATGTCCTAATGTCCTATGTATGATGAAAATATAATAATTATACACTGTATATGAGTTTCTATTTAGCATATTATTAGCTAAAATAAACTCACTTTGCCTCTATTCATAAGATATTTCTTTGATGCTCACACTCAGCTGCCTAACAACCAACTTGTAATTAGGTGAAGTTTGATGTCTGTGACCTCTATTATTGCCTGCAAGCCTGGTTACCAGAGTTCGGAAGCAAAGCAAGACATATTAGACAGACATCCATATAACTACCAGAAACTAGAGCTAGGCATTTTCTCCAAAACTGGAAAATTTTAAACAGAAAGCAGCTGGGGTGACAGCACAATGAAACAAAGTGTCAATTGGCTGCTATCCATTAGACATTGAGCAAACCCATTAAGGGAGTGAGTAAATGGATCATTCATCACTTAGCTGGCCCACACCAGTAAAAAACCCAGCTATTTTCCTATCTTCTCTCAGGATTCATTTCTGCTCCTCTGTGATCTGTTTTCCTCCAGAAAGACTGGTATCTCACAACTATGTTTCCAAAGCTCTCTTGCCAATGCCTTCTGGTTGCTTTTATGAAGGGGAGGCGCTGGTGGAAAGTGATAGCAGAGGGAGATGGCTTATCTAGCTTATAAACTGGGTGCAGACTTTTAGATTGGCAGGGGTTTTTTTGGTGTTTTTTAAACCTCCACATTTAACACTTTAATGATCTTTTTCTTTGTCTCCTGGCTTCCATCATTTCTGCTGAGAAGTCATTCATTGTTCTTATCACTGTTCTAGGTATGGAATATGCCTATTTTCTCTGGCAGCTTTTAATATTTTCTCTTTATTTATGTTCTCAGCAGATAAACATGATATACCTGAGTGTAGTTTTCTTTGCATTTATCCTGCTTCAGGTTTGCTGAGTTTCTTGGATAAGTAGGTTGATGTTTTTATCAATTTGAAAAATTCTCAGCCAGTATCATTTCAGATACTTTTTCTGCCCCACTTCCTGTCTGCTTTCCTTCTGGGCCTCCAATTAAATGCATATTAGACTAGTAGACATTATCCTACAGATGCCAAATGTTCTGTTGCATGTCTTATTTGAAATTCAGTTTGAATAATTTCTATTGACCTTTTATCAAATTCATTGATTCTTTTCAGTCTGCTCTTAGTGTACCTAATGAATTCATTTCTGATATTGCATTTAGCATTTCCTTTTGTTTCTTTTTTCAATTTCCTTCTCTCCCTGATGAAACTTCCTATGTGCTAATGGCTGTTCAACTAGGTTAGAGTTATTTTGGGGTCTCTGTCTAAGAAAGAAAAAAAAAATACCCTGGAACTTCTAGACATTTTCTTCGTCCTATGGTACACTTTTATTTATTGTTTCCTATCTTAATCAAGGGTCACATTTTTCCTGTTTCTCAGTATGTACTGTAGTTTTTTTAAAAAATTATGCCAAACATAATATATACATAAAAAAGTAGGTCAGTGGTTGGAGAAGATTTTTTATAAAGAACCAAATAGTAAATACTTTAGATTTTGCAGGCCATGTAAGTCTCTGTCACTACTACTCAACAGTGCTACTGTAGCATAAAAACAGCCACAGATAATGTGCAAATAAATGAGTGCCTATGTCCTAATAAAGCTTTATTTATAGACACTGAAATTTCAATTGTGAGTAATTTTAATGTCTCATGAAATATTATTTTTAATGTTTTAAGCATACAATTTTGTAAAAATAATTTTGGGCCAATAGCTCATACCAAAACTTCACCCACAAACCATAGTTTGTTGACTCCTGGAATAGATTAGTGGAAATATTATTTAGCCACATAAGAAGCCATGTGCTTTCTTCTCTCAGGCTGCTAGTGAGAGAGGTGAGTCACTGTAACACATATTTGAACCAGATCTTGGTTTTGCTGTAACTTTTGTTAGCTTGAGTATACTAATGGTTTCAAATATTTTGAAGACGTAATTAGGACTTTTCCTTAAGGAGTTTGGAATTTTAGCAACAGTAGGACATCAGAAATTATTGATGTATTTCAGCCCTGATGTAGTTTTCCAATCTATAGAAAATTTTCTTTTTTTCATAGCTTGACTGCAGATTTTTGCGTTGTTGGGGAGTCCTCATGGCTTTCCATTTCTCTAAAACCAGCACTAATCCCAGACTATGGAGGGTCATTGTAATGCATGCACTGGTAGCCTAGTGTGCTGATGGCCAAGATTTCTCTCACCTCTCCAGAACAAGCTGCACCTCTTTCTTACTATACCTCTCGACTCAGTGCAGCATATGAGAAAGACTTGGTGAGTACTGCAGGCACAGTCTAACTTTGGAGGTCTTTAGTATTCCAATATATCATATCAGGCCACATGCGTCCATTATATATTTTTAAAAATTACTCTTAATTTCTCCTCACCTTCACCTAGAATTAATCATTTTTAATCTCCCGCTCTTCCAGAATATAAGTTATCACAGATCTCTTTTGTCCTGAAAAGGCTGTTACTTCCTAGAATTTTGTGGTTTTAAGTTTTTAAATCTCTGACACATTTTTAAAAGCTATGATTTTCTTTTTCATTTTTCTCTTTCAGTTTTTCCAACTTTTTTCCTGTTTAGGATGGAATCAACAATCTTTTGCAACTTTCTCTATCTTAACAATAACAGAAGTACATATTTAGTGTTTTAAATCAGAAAAGTATAATACTAAGACTTTAATTTTTTATCAATACTGGTCAAAATATGAGGAAATGAGTAGGAAACACTGGATTTAACAAAGAACATTAAGGTCAAAAGTTGTGGCAAAAGAGATGAAGAAAAGTAGATCAGAGATATATTCAGGATTCCTCAGTTTCTATTACCCAATACTTCATGTTCTGTTTTCAACAAAAAATTTACAAAGACTGCTATAAATAACAAATAAGCCACCAATTAAAAAGCAAAACAAACACAAATCATACCACACTCTTAAGAGATAGAGCAAGTATCAGAACCAGACTCAGATGTAATACAGATTTTGGAATTATCAGATAGGGAATTTAAAATAATTATAATTAAAATATTAAAGGTTCTAATGCAAAATTTAAATAAAATGAAAGACCAGATAATATATATAATGAAAACATGGAAACTGTATAAAAGAATCAAAAGTAAATGTTAGAAAAAAAACCACCGTGACATAAATGAAGACTGCCTTTGGCTGGGCTCATTAGTAGACTAGATATGGCCAAGAAAAGAATGAGAGAGCTTGGAAGCAGGTCAATAGAGACTTCTAATATTAAAATGTAAAGATAAATATAATTGAAAAAAAAATCAGAAACAGAATATCAAGAACTGCGAGACAATTACAAAAGGTGAAACATAAACATAATACAATAATACCAGAAGAAGAGGAAGGAGTAGAAGAAAGGTCTGAAGCAACAGTGGCCAAGAACTTTTTTAAAAGAATAAGGACAGCAAAGCGCAGAAGTAGAAAACTCAGGGAATACTTAGAAAAATAAATAACAACAAAAATGGTTCATGTAGTTATGTTACATATATTCAAACTGCAGAAAATCAAAGGCAAAGAGAAAATCTTGAAAAGCCAGAGCATGAGTGTGGTGGATAAAGATCAGGAGGAAATGACTCCATCCCCAGCCCGGCCTAGTGCATGCCGATCAGAGAGGTGCCCAGCCGGAGAGGCCCAAGATCCGCAGAGACCACGCACCCTGAGGTGACAGCGCACGACACAGCAGGTAGGCCTCGCCCACACGACCCGACTCCATCCCCAGCCCAGCCGAGTGCATTTTGACCAGAGAGGTGCCTCACCAGAGAGACCCAAGACCCAAGGCGACCACGCACTGAGGCACTAGTGAGCAACCAAACAGACACTGAGGCAGCCATACCAAATTGGCAGCCTCAGCAGCATCCGAGCCAGACAAGAGTGTCAAACCAGTGGACCATGAAATCCCCTGCCACAATGACTAAACATCAAAGGAAAGATACCAGAAATGTGAAAAATCAAGAAAGTATACCACCAAAGGGTAATAACTCTCAAGATCTAGATCCTATAGAACAAGAAGCCCTTGAAATATCTGACAAGGAATTTTGAGTGATAATTCTAAGGAAACTGAATGAGATACAAGAAACTCAGATACACAACATGATGAAATGAGCAAAAGTATAGAGGACCTGAAAGAAGAAATGTACAAGGAAATCAATTCCCTGAAAAAGAATATAGCAGAGCTTGATGAGCTGAAGAATTCACTCAATGAATTAAAAAACACAACAGAGAGTTTAACCAGCAGGCTTTCAGAAGCAGAAGAGAGAACTTCTGACCTTGAAGATGGGCTGTTTGAAATTACACAGGCAGACAAAAAAAAAAAAAGAAAAGAAAAAAGAATTAAAAACATTGAAGAAAATCTAAGAAAGATATCAAACAAACAAAAGTGCTCAAATATCTGAGTCATGGGTATTCCAGAAGGGGAGGAAAAGGAGATTGCATTGAAAACATATTCAGCAAAATAGTGGCAGAAAACTTCCCAGGAACAGGAAAAACACAGATCTTCAGATTCAGGAAGCTCAAAGATCCCCAAACATATTCAACCCAAAAAGGCCTTCTCCAAGACATGTTATAGTAAAATTGGCAAAACTCAAAGACAAAGAGAGAACCTTAAAAGCTGTAAGAGAGAAGCATCAAATCACCTAAAAGGGAGAACCAATCAGACTAACATCAGACTTTTCATCACAAACCCTAAAAGCCAGAAAGAAATGGGATGATATATTCAAAATACTAAAAGACAGTGATTGCCAGCCAAGAATACTCTACCCCACAAGGCTATCCTTCCAAAATGAAGGGCAAATAGTATATTTCTCAGACAAACAAAAACTGCAGGAGTTCACAACCACACAGCAACCCTTAAAAGAAATTCTCAAGGGAGTACTGGGTTTGGTTCCTGAAAAATAACTACCACTACCATAAAAACTCAAGAAAAATCAAAACCCAACAGTAAAATAAAAATGCCAACAATGACGGGAAAAAAAAGGTTATCTACAACCCAAGGAACCAACAAATACAAAAAACACACAGTAAATCAGAAAGAAAGGAACAAAAGAACCAAAGAAAAATCAATAAAATGCTAGGAGTAATCAACACTTTTCAATAACAACTCTTAATGTAAAAGGATTAAATTCCCCAATCAAAAGACACAGACTGGTTGAGTGGAGTAAAAAGGAGGACCTAACTATATGCTGCTTTCAAGAGACCCACCTCACCCATAAAGATTCACATAGACTAAGAGTGAAAGGATGGAAAAAGATTTACCATGCAAATAGAAATGAAAAACGAGCTGTTGTAGCTATTCTTATATCTGATAAAATAGACTTTAAACTAAAAACCATAAAAAGAGATAATGAGGTACACTACGTAATGATAAAAGGATTGATCCATCAAGAAGAAATAACAATCATAAATATACACACAGCCAATGTCGGAGCAGCCAGATTTATAAAGCAAACTCTATTAGACCTAAAGAAGGAAACAGACACTAATACCATAATAGCAGGGGACCTGAACCGCCCACTATCAATATTGGACTAGATCATCTAGGCAAAGAATCAGCAGAGAAACACAAGATCTAAACAGCACTCTAGACCAATTGGAATTGGCAGATATCTATGGAACATTCCATCCAACGACCTCAGAATATTCATTCTTCTCATCAGCACATGGATCATTCTCCAGGATAGATCACATGTTAGGTCACAAATCAAGTCTCAACAAATTCAAAAAAATTGGAATTATCCCATATTATTTTTTCAGACCACAATGGATTAAAATTAGAAATGAATAACAAACAAAATTCCAGAAACTATACAAACACATGGAAATTAAACAGCATTCTACTTAATGACATATGGGTCCAAGAAGAAATCAAACAGGAAACCCAAAAATTTATTGAAACTAATGAAAACAATGATGCATCATACCAAAACCTGTGGGATACTGCAAAAGCAGTACTAAGGGGGAAATTTATTGCATTAAATGCTTTCTTCGGAAGACTGGAAAGATAGCAAGTGAACAACCTAACACTTCACCTTAAAGAACTAGAAAAACAAGAACAACCCAAATGCAAAGTTAGCAGACAGAAAGAAATCATTAAGATCAGAGCAGAGCTTAATGAAATTGAAATCCCAAAAATGATACAAAAGATCAGTGAACCAAAAAGTTCATTTTTTGAAAAGATAAATAAAATTGACAAACCATTTGCATGGCTAACTATAAAAAGAAGAGAGAAGACACAAATAACAAAAATTAGAAATGAAAAAGGTGATATTACAACTGATACATCTGAAATACAAGAAATCATTCGAGACTACTGTAAAACATCTATATGCCAACAAATTTGAAAACCTGGAGGAAATGGATAAATTTCTGGACACACACAAACTGCCAAAATTGAGCAAAGAAGATGTAGAAAATCTGAATAGACCAATAACAATACAAGAGATTGAAACTGTTATCAGAAGGCTCCCAACAAAGAAAAGCCCAGGAGCAGATGGATTCACAGCAGAATTCTATCAAACATTGAAAGAGGAATTGACACCAATTCTCCACAAACTATTCCAAAAGATTGAAATAGAGGCCATTCTCCCAAACTCATTCTATGAAGCAAACATCACCCTGATACCAAAACCAGGTAAAGATACAACTAAAAAAGAAAATTACAGGCCAATATCCTTGAGGAATATAGATGCAAAAATCCTCAATAAAATACTAGCTAGCAGAATACAGCAACACATATGCAAAATTATACACCATGATCAAGTGGGATTCATCCTAGGGATGCAAGGTTGGTTCAACATACGCAAATCAATAAATGTGATACACCATATCAATAAGATCAAACACAAAGACCATATTAGCATCTCTATAGATGCCGAAAAAGCATTTGATAAAATTCAACACTCATTCATAATAAAGACTCTCTATAAGTTAGGTATAGATGGAACAGGCACTAGACAAGGATACCCACTCTCACCGCTCTTATTCAACATAGTGTTGGAAGTATTATCCAGAGCAATCAGAGAAGAGAAGGAAATAAAGGCATCCAGATTGGAAAAGATGAAGTTAAACCAGCCCTGTTTGCAGATGACATGATCATATATATCAAACAGCCTAAAGCCTCTACAAAAAAACTCTTGGAGTTGATAAATGATTTCAGCAAAGTTGCAGGATACAACATCAACACACAAAAATCAGTAGCATTTCTATTCTCCAATAGTGAACATGCAGAAACAGAAATAAAGAAAGCTTGCCCATTTACAATAGCCACCAAAAAAATAAAATACTTAGGAATTGAATTAACCAAAGATGTGAAAAATCTCTATAATAAGAACTACAAACCACTGCTGAGAGAAATTAAAGAGGATACAAGAAAATGGAAAGATATTCCATGCTCTTGCATTGGAAGAACCAACATTGTGAAAATGTCCATACTACCCAAAGTGATATACAAATTCAATGCATCCCCATCAAAATTCCAATGACATTTTTCTCAGAAATGTAAAAAACTATCCAGACATTTATATGGAATAACAAAAGATCACGCATGGCCAAAGCAATTCTGAGCAAATAAATGAAGCTGGAGGCATAACACTACCTGCCTTTAGACTATACTACAAAGCTATAAAAACCAAAACAGCATGGTACTGTCATAAAAACAGACACACTGATAAATGGGATAGAATAGAGAATCCAGAAATCATCCCATACACTTACAGCCATCTGACCTTTGAGAAAGGTACCAAGCCTATATACTGGGGAAAAGACTGCCTCTTCAGCAAATGGTGAAGGGAGAACTGGATATCCATATGCAGGAGAATGAAATTAGACCCATACCTCTCACCATATACTAAAATCAACTCAAAATGGATTAAAGAATTAAATATACACCTTGAAACAATAAAACTTCTTACAGAAAACATAGGAGAAACACTTCAAGAAGTAGGACTGGGCACAGACTTCATAAATACAACCCCAAAAGCATGGGCAACCAAAGGAAAAATAAATAAATGGGATTATATCAAACTAAAAAGCTTCTGCACAGCAAAAGAAAGAATTAACAGAGTTAAAAGACAACCAACAGAGTGGGAGGAAATATTTGTAAAATATACATCTGACAAAGGATTAATATCCAAAATATACAAGGAACTGAAACAACTTTACAACAAAAAAACAAGTAACCTAATTAAAAAATGGGCAAAAGAGCTAAATAAGCATTTCTCCAAGGAAGATATACAAATGGCCAACAGACACATGAAAAATGCTCAACATCACTCAGCATCCGGGAAATGCAAATCAAAACCACACTGAGATACCATCTCACCCCAGTTAGGATGGCTAAAATCCAAAAGACTCTGAACGATAAATGCTGGCAAGGTTGCGGAGAAAAAGGAACTCTCATACATTGTTGGTGGGACTGCAAAATGGTGCAGCCTCTATGGAAAATGGTATGGAGGTTCCTCAAGCAATTGCAGATAGATCTACCATATGACCCAGCTATCCCACTGCTGGGAATATACCCAGAGGAATGGAAATCATCAAGTCGAAGGTATACCTGTTCCCCAATGTTCATCGCAGCACTTTTTACAATAGCCAAGAGTTGGAACCAGCCCAAAGGTCCATCATCAGATGAGTGGATATGGAAAAGGTGGGATATCTACACAATGGAATACTACTCAGCTATAAAAAAGAATGAAACACTGCCATTTGCAATGACATGGATAGACCTAAAGAGAATTATATTAAGGGAAATGAGTCAGGCGCAGAAAGAGAAATACCACATGTTCTCACTTATTTGTGGGAGCCAAAAATAAATAAATAAATACACAAACAACTTGGGAGGGGGAGGTAGAACACACAACAATTACAATTCCTTGAAGTTGATATGACAAGTGAACAGAAATTACATTGCTGGGAGGGAGGGAGGACAAGGAGGAGGGAGGGAGGACAAGGAGGAGGGAGGGAGGTTTTGGTAATGGGCCACAATAATCAACCACATTGTATATTGACAAAATAAAATAAAATTCAAAAATAAATAAATAAATAAATCACAATTAAAAAGAAAAAGATCAGGAGGAAAATACCTGACTTACAGAGGGAAAGAGATAAGAATTACATTGAACTTCTCATCTGAAACCATGTAAGCAAGAGTAGAATGGAGAGAAATATTTAAAGTGTTAAGTGAAAAAACCCCACGAACTTAGAATTTTATATTCAGCAAAAATTAACCTTCAAAAGTGAATAAATAATTTCTCAAACAAAAACGAGAAATTTGTCACCAGGAGTTCTGCCTTGCAAAAAAATGTTAGAAGTTCTTCAGAGAGGAGAAAAATGCCATAGTTCAAAAATTCCGTTCATTTATATGAAATTCTGGAAAAGGCAAAACTTTAGGAATAGAGAACAAGTCAGTGGTTTCAAGTAGCTGAGTGCCAGGGAGGCAGAGAAGAGATGGACTACAGAGGGACCTAACCAAACTTTTTGGGAGACAGAAATATTCTGTGGGTTGATTGTGGTTGTGGTTACGTGACTGGTTACCTTGACCAGAATTCATATAACGTGTAGCTAAAAAGATTGAATTTTGAGTTTCTGTAAATATTGTCTCAATATACATGGATTTAACTTTGTTTTAACTTTGATACTAAACTTGTGAGCTTTCTAATATTTTGAAATTACTAATGACTTAACTATTAGGTAGTAGAACAATTAACTCCCAAATCAAAATAAGGTATTAACCGGTATTCAAATGTAATCCTGTTTATGGCTTGTTCAAGGATAACATTTGTACTCCCAAGAATAAAATATAGGGAGTGAAAATTCATGTGTTCAGAAACCTAGATATTTTAGCATTTAAGAACCAAATTGATTTTAAACATGTTTTAAACTTATTTGTAAAATTGTTTTTTAAACCTATTTGGAAACATTTATAATCAAGCAGTAATATGTCATACTACATTTTTTCCTTTTAAATTTATGGAATTTCAATGATCTATGTATTAATGCCTCATAATTATCTTTCTTTCTGATTCTTTCGGTTTAGCTTCAGTCAGGCCTTAAAAGACCAGCATTCTTATTTACAAGCTTGCTGACTAAACCGAAATGATTCTTCCACGAGGAGTGTTGGGTAGGTAGTAATGAGCAGGTTGGGGCGGGGGGGATGGAAAACTCCACACAGACCCACCCTTTTGTGGACAACGCAATGGAAGAAAGACCCCACACTCTAACCACAGGGCTAATCAGGGACTTTCCAGATGCAGAGTCATGCACAGAAGGGAAAATTCAAGGCTGTAGGTGGCCTTTGCACATGTGAATGCTCATTAGATGCTTACACATATGCAATCCATAAATACATATCATTAGAACAGACTGAATTATGGGTAAGGACATGCACATTTAAAAAGAGGTTATATAGCCCCAAATGTCAATCAAAGGTACCAATCAAGCTTACAAATGCATATGCAAAATTAGTAGACTAAAACAGCTATGAACTTACATGTGTCATTCACTGCTCGAGGGAATGGCTCACTTCTGTCTTGAAGTGTTTCTTCCTTCCTGTGTTTCCTATACTCATTAAAGCTTTAGTACGGCTGCTGATGTGGGTTTCTGATTCTTCATTAACCTAAAAAAGAACCAAGACTGTCGGGATTTTTGTCCCCAGTAACAAGAGTGTTTCAAAATATTAAATATTTGGCCCAATATCTTAAGATCTTGAGCCATTAATTCCAAATAACTCGACAAATTTATGACATTCTAAAAACACTAAAAAGGAAAACGTATTGTTTATATTTTCTCGTAAATATCAAGTGTTTATGTTGTGGATTATTGAAGGTTTTAGTTGATTCAGCTTCTAAACACCTTCAACTTAATAGTCAACATCATAATTTAAAATTGTTTTATAAACAATTTTGATAGGAGTTTTTCAGAAGAACCCCAAGGCAAGTCAGACTTACTACTCCATTTGTTGGATTAGAAAATTTACCAAAGTTGGGAAAACGCCTTTCCTTAAGTTGAATATTGATTGAATAGCAGAATAAGCTACTAAACTGAAGCCCTTGGGTATTGCTTATTTCATTATGCAACAAAATCTCTATTTGCTTACATTTTGCATGGAATAAATTTAGATAATATATCCTGCGAGGTATATATCAGTTTAAAGATATGTTCATTGTCAGAATAAACACTAATTCTTTAACAAATGAATAAGTAAATCACTTCATTGAAATAGTTTGTCAAGGAATAAACTATTACAGAATTTAAGAAAACTTAGAGTTTCCCCTTTTTTTCTTTTTTTAAAGGGGTTTAGGAGGATGGGAGAAAGCTGTGCTACTCCAAATTAAAAGGCAAAACGCACTAATAAACAGCAATGCCCAGAATGAAATCCCAAGAGAATCTTTGCTATAGCAGTCAACAAAACACAGTTTAAGAATTAATATTTAAATTTTGCAGTAGATGAATATAGTTTAATATTTAGAATTATAGGAAGAGGTGTAATTAACACACCTATAACTTTGTCATTTGGAAACATATTTTTTGAATTCCTAGTGTACTTAAGTAAATAACATTTTAAGTGAGTTGAAAGTCGGTAAAATACATAAAACAAAATTTCAGATGCCGGTACTTAAATGTTGTCTTTGTCTATGTACTGTTAAATATCTATAAAGCTAAAGAAAGATTTCACCATTGTGTGCACTGGGACTAAAACCAGATCTCTGTAACTTTTGTCAGATTTCTAAGTTCTTTGGCAGTCTGGATGCTTGCTTTTAGTATTTTCCTCATTGACTCTACTGATAGTCTCTTCCAAGCTTTCTGTCATTCCTCAAGCCAAAGGCCATCTCCCACCTCATCACAAAGAAATTGAGAATAGCCACTGTCATCGTTCTCAGCTTCCCACCTGGAAAAACCGAAGTATTAACCATCATAGCCCATAGCTGGCTTTTGTACTTCAGTCTAACATCTCAGGGTCTGAACCTCTTTCCACTTAAGGCTGAGTTCCTCCACCAGTGCTTTGCTCATACCTGTAACATCACCACAGGGAGTACGAATTTTTCAGCATTGTTATGTAAAAACACAGTTGCCTTTCATAATTAAAAACAACCAACATGAAAAGACCCACTGCTCTGTTTTCTCAGTATATGATTATCTCTCTCTTTCTTTCCCTTAAGCATCTGGAAATATTTGCTTCTGAAAGTCACAGTTCTGTTTTTCTCCCCAGCTATACTGAGGTAAAATCGACAAATAAGAATTGTATATATTTAAGGTGTATAACATATTTTGATATATGTATACATTGTGAAATATTGCCACAATGAAGCTAATTATCAGATCCACCACCTCACATGCTTACCTTCTGTGGGGGAGGGGAAAAAGTGGTTGTGGGGGGGTCTATGTGGTGAGAATGTATAAGATCTACTCTCTTAGCAAATTTCAAGCATACAATACAGTATGAGAAGTCTTCAAAAGGTCGTGACAGATTCATATAATCACATTTTTCCATGAACTTTTTGAAGCACCCCATTATTATTATTATTATTATTATTTTAATGAATCATAATTAATTATACATATTTGAGGTGTACACTGTTGACTAACATTACTTGTGTTCAATGTAACTATTATCAACATGCTGTACTTTAGATTTCCAAAAATTATTCACCCTGTATAACTGAAACTTTGAACCCTTTGACCAACATCTTCCCCAGAGTTCTTGACTGCAAGCAACGGAGACAAATTCTGACTGTTTTATGCAAAATTGAGAACTCCTGAAAAGAAATAGGAACTTTTCAGAATTGAGAAGAGGTGAAGGCCATGAAAAATAAGCAGCAGGTATAATTCATACAGGACATCAGCTCTGCTACTCGTGGACACCGTGACTAGACCCCCCTGTTGGCCGTGTTTGCATGTTTTATTCCTCCTAGTGAAAATGCATTTTATTTATTTATTTTTTTTTTAAATTTGGGTATGGCTAGGAGAGTTACAGCTTTATTTATTTATTTATTTATTTTTTAAAGTTAAATTCCAATTAATTTTTTTTTTTAATTTTTATTCTGTGTATATACATTGTGGCTGATTATTGCTCCCCATCACCAAAACCTCCCTCCCTTCTCCCTACCCGCCTCCCCCACAACAATGTCCTTTCTGTTTGCTTGTTGTATCAACTTCAAGTAATTGTGGTTGTTATGTCTTCTTCCCCCCCCCGGTTTTGTGTGCGTGTGTGTGTGTGTGTGCGCGCGTGTGTGTGTGTGTGAATTTATATATTAATTTTTAGCTCCCACCAATAAGTGAGAACATGTGGTATTTCTCTTTCTGTGCCTGACTTGTTTCACTTAATATAATTCTCTCAAGGTCCATCCATGTTGTTGCAAATGGCAGTATTTCATTCGTTTTTATAGCTGAGTAGTATTCCATTGTGTAGATGTACCACATTTTCTGTATCCACTCATCTGATGATGGGCATTTGGGCTGGGTCCAACTCTTGGCTATTGTAAAGAGTGCTGCAATGAACATTGGGGAACAGGTATACCTTCGACTTGATGATTTCCATTCCTCTGGGTATATCCCAACAGTGGGATAGCTGGGTCGTATGGTAGATCTATCTGCAATTGTTTGAGGAACCTCCATACCATGTGAAAATGCATTTTAAAACATCCTTTTCTTTTTTGTTATTGGTACCCATTACCCACATCTGGACCTTGTGCCTGTGGCGTGGCTGCACGAGGCACTGAGAAAAACAATCTCTCCTTTTAGGCACCAAATCAAGTCTCCCTAAAACTCCAGAAAATTATTTAAAAATAGGAAGTAGTGGACAAGGATTTATGACTTAGTCCATTTAAGCTGCTATAACAAAATACCAAAAACTGGGTAGCTTTCATGCAACAGAAATTAATTCTCACTGTTCTGACAGCTGGGAAGTCCAAGATCAAGTGTCAGCAGATGTGGTGTCTGGCGTCCACTTTCTCATAGATGGTGCCTTTCCACTGTGTCCTCAGATGGTGAAAGAGACAAACAAGCTTCCCTGGGCCTCCCTTATGAAAGCACCAGTCCCACTCATGAGGGATCTGCCCTCCTGACCCAATCATCTTCCAAAAGCCCTACCTCTCAATACCATCATTTTGGGGATTAGCTTTCCACTTTTGAACTTTGGGGGGACACAAACATCCAGATAATCACAACTTACAATCCAGGCTTTTATCACTGAATTTACTTCTCAATTTCATGCATTTCTCATTTTTAAATGTAGTACCACATGGTTCTACCTGACCATCCTGTTCAAATTATTTCTCTTACTGTTACCAGTGATCTTAAAATTTGTAAATACAGTGAACATTTCTCAGTCTTCATAACATTTGACCTTTCAGCAGTATTTGTTAGAATTGATTGACAACCATCTGCTTGAAACACCCTTCCTCTGGGCTTAGTATTTTTACTGATTACTGTTTCTTTTCTCATTCTGTAACATTTCTTCAAAACCTTATTTTTCTTTACATACTGCTTCAGTGTTGTGGTTCCTCAGTACTATGCCTTTGCTCTCTCTCCTTCTTACTTTGCATATTATACTTTATATTCTTGAGTGGCTTAATTGATTCTCACAATTTTGTTAATGTTGAATCATTCACTGAAATGATTACCATATTTATATCTAGTCCAAATCTCTCTTCTAATCATTACATTCTTTACTCAACTGCATGATCCTAAGTCTTTTTCATATTTAATCCTCAGCTTAAATTTTATGTCCTCCAAGAAACTTTTCCTAATGTCCCCATCTTATTCCCTGTTACTGAATTCCATATTTACATCAAAGTCTTTATTGCAATTTATTATGATACACACGTTTCTGTCCCAACACCATATATGTGTTCAATGAAAAACTTTCTATTTAAAACAAAATCACACCCTGTAAATCTTTTTATAAGGAAACGTGCAAATTTGTAACCAGATTGCTAAAGCAAACAAACAAACAGAAACAATAAAAACAGCAGCATACTCAAGTCTCTACTAGTATAAACACTCAGCATCATAATTGGCTGATTCCATGCAGCCTTAAACCTCATGGCTTGAATTTTTCTCCTTTTGGATATATACTTGATGGCTTTTGTTTTCAGTATAGATCAGTTTTATCAAAACTAAAAGTTCAATTTTCTTGTAATACAGAGAAAAATGTTTTTATATAGTTTTTTCATCTGGACTCTAAATCAACAACTAAACAGACCACTGCTTGCATTAAGGTCAGAAACTTCTATAGGATTTTAAGCTGTTTTCTGTAGGGTTTTCCTTTGACAGTGAGAATGTTTGCCTTTTACCTGTTCAAAACATTGGCATGGTTGGGTGATGGATACATGTATGGACCAAGAAGATTTTGCGTTATATTGGTGTTCACCTGTATTACCATTCACACTCAAGCTAAAATATTAAAAGAACATATTTCCTACAGAATAGCATATGCTTTCTTATCTCTCCCATTTGTTTGTGATCTCTGCACAAGCAAAAAAAAATTCTTTTTTATTTACCAGCATCTACTGAAGTGACTCATTCAGTGCCTGTACAATTGTGAAACATTGGACTTAATACTATATGAAGTAAATGATTAAATAAGGTCTTACATTCTCTATTGCAGATAATGGTGTCCCCTTTCTAGATCTACTTTGAGTGCACAGCTGAATGTCCTCATAATTTCTAGCCCATGCCTGTGCAAGAATGTTGTCAGTAATCTCTTTGTTTCCAATGTAGTTCTTTTGGAACAATAGTCCATTTAGCTACACTGTTTTATAAAAACTACACCAGATGGTGTTGCTTGAAACTTGCTTGAAACTTCTTAGAGGATCCTTGTTTACCTGCTGAGTGAAATAGATGTTTCTTATTGCAAGGCTGCCCATCATCTAGACAGTGTCTGTTCCTCAAGCTTTCCCTTCATGCCACTCTTTGTTTTAGTTATGCCTCTAGTGAAACTAAATTGAGATTAGATTTGTGCAAACGTCCTGCCATTCCCCTCCTATCTCCTAGCCTCTATTAACTCTCTCTCTTCTCATCCTCTAAGACCTTAACAAGGGAGTCTCCCTTGCTATGCCTACCCCAATCAGCTGCCCCTCAATTGTCTCAAAACTTCTGTGCATGTATCTACCATTGTGATTAGTATTTTGTGTCCCTCTCCCACCACCAGACTGTGGAGTGGGTCTTATTAATTTCTGTGCTCTCATATATGAAGTAATGGATCTTATAGAGCCAATGAACAGTGTTTACTTAGTTAACATGATTTAACAACATACTTTCTGGGGTTTCCTGATGTTAAATCTACATGTCGTTCTTTGTTTAGTCTTCCAAATTTCAAATTTGTATTTTCTATTGTCTTAAAGAACTATTTATCAGTGACCCTCACCTCAAGGCCTGTGTTCTCACCATCTCTTCTGCATGGGTGTTTTTTTCCTCAGATGTCCACATGACTCCCTCATTTCCTTCCAAACTGTGATCAAAATTCTGTTTAGCATAGAGACCTTTGAATCCCCACATAAAAATATTATCCTTCACCTTCAACTATCTCTCTCTTGTTTAACATGCTATATTTCTTAATATTGCTCACCACCAATTATTATATTTCTGTTTATTGTTTGTCTCTCCTGCCTAGAATAAAAGCTCCATGTAAATAAATAATTCTTTTTTTTCCTTTTTGCTGTTATGTACTCTGCTTTGCTAACCATGTTTTGAAAGCAACTTTTAAATATTAAAGGAGTAGAAAGTGAAAGGCCTTCTCAATTCTCTTTTATGCCAGATTCTCTCTATCGTTTTCTGTCAGAATTTTGAAATGTGGTATTGTGTACATGTCTAATACCTACTACTTGTGGGCTGAATCTATCAGCTTGCCAAGAAGATCTCAACCACATACAGGTCCAGTAATTAGCTTATCTATATTTATTAACTCATCTATATTTATTCACCTCTTTTCTACCCAATGGCCCTCTGTTCTTGTCACACCTTTTTCTCTTTGATAACATTATTCTCTGAGGCACCTAGATGGAAACCTTGGAGAATGCCCATGTTAATTGTTCCTAATTAGCTCACATCCCATCTGGATTTCTTGCTGGTGAAATATATACTTAAATATCTCTAGTCAAGTGGAAAACAAGGAATCAGTAAATATTTTGCATAGGACACTGAACAAGAATGCAAATTTGCAATTAAAAATTCTGATAGAAAATGCAATGGGGCATGGCATGTGGAATCAGATGCAAGATGCAAGATGAGCCTTTTGATTTCAACTTTTTTCTCTTTGAATTTGTGTCCGTTTTTCCAAGAAGGGTCATCAGAGATGCAGCAAAGAGAACATCCATCCTATCTCCCTATAAGCTGCAGACCAAACAGATAATGCACTGCAGTGACATGTAGCTTACTCAACCTGCAGCTCTGTTATCTTCCATGAGGTGCAGAAAGGGAGTGAAAAGAAAAGCTAAAAGATGGTCCAGGATCCTTTCACAAAATAGGCCGATATGGAGGTATATATGGAAAGTATCTGTCCCCACATAAGTAAATAGAATATTCCCTAGAGTTTAGTTCTCTTTTAATCTGTTGTTCTTAATAGTGAATCTTAAGGTCAACCAATGTGTAGATCCCCGTTAGAGGAAGAAGCTGGCAAGTTATACAAGTAATCATAATCTGCCAAGTTCATAGGATAAACTTCATAATAACTGCCATTGTTTTCTTATTTTTTCTTCTAGGAACAGTGAGAAATTGTGCCTTATCTTTTATAAGCCTCTAAAAAAAATCCAGGATATTAGTGAACTTCTACGCCATATGCAACTAGATCAAAAAAGGAAATATCTTCTATTCTCTGCTCTTCCATTCTATTATTTAATCAGTAATAAGACTCGTCAAAATGTACATAATGAGTGCAAACTAAAAAAGAAAGAACAACTCAAATTTAAACACAAACCCTTTCCATTTATTACATCCCTCGATGGAATTAATGCTTAAAAATATAAGCAAATAATTCCTCCTAAAAGTTCTTATTCAATTTATTCTTAGCTAAGGTAATGCATCTCTTTGAAATCATTACATAAAGTGTGTTTATTGACCATTAGGATATTAGTAGATCCAAATACTAACTTGTATATGTCTATCATTTTTATAGTTAGATTTGGAATTGCACCAATCTTTGGTTAGTTGGTTCCATCTTGCCACCTATGATTCACTTTAAATACCATATACCATACAAGGTTATAAATACTACTTAAGATGCATTATCTGACTTCAGTTTTCTCATCTGCAAAATGGAGACAAATATTAGCTATCCCACAGTGTGAGGATTAAAGATGGCCATAGAAAGTACCTAGCAGTAAAGCTGGTTCATGACAAGATATGTTCTTTTCTCCCATTTTTGTCTTATTTTAATAAATATGTGAATTTTAAAATGTCTAATATTCATGGTCAGGGATGATATGATTGTTTACAATAGTTCACTCCATCTCTTTCTCTCCCGTCCCACATCCTCCTCCATTTCTTCCTCCTCATGTCTGTTGAACTAAATCAGAAGATTAAAAGAAATACATCATTTCTCTCTTTTAGCTAATATGTGCCAGGAAAGATAACTTGTGAAGCCATTAGGCAGAGAAATAGTTTTCTAGGGTGTCAGGGCACTGAGCTATTCTTAAGACAGGGAGCAACAATTCTGGGAGTGAAAACCACAAAATTGCAGCCATTTTGGCATGCAGATTTCAGCAAAACAGAATACTACTTAGCATGAGCCAACAGAAGGGCCCTGACCAGTCTCCTAGGAAAATACTTGAGTAGCTATTTCTCTGTAAGTTAGCTTTAAATTTGGGGTCAGGTAGACTCTTCCCGTGTAGGTAAATGAGGTCTGCAAAAACATTCTAAGAACAAGAGCATTTTGCCCTGTGCTCTCTCACATCTGACTTTCTGGTCTTCAAATATTTTCTGTCGTTCTTCACAATTCTAAAAATGTGTGTGTACGTACATATGTTCATTTCAAATAAAACGGTAATTTGCCTTGTTAGGTTTTTATCTGTGCAATTATCAAAGACAATCTGTTTGATCACCAAAGAAAATTTGTGTAAGTAAGAAAACTATCATAGCCATGATAATGTCTATGGTTTGAATGTCCCCTCTAAATCTCATGTTGAAACTTAATCCATCTTGTAACAGTATAAAGAGTGTAAGAAATCTGACAATGGTATTTGAAAGGGGGGGCCTTGAAGAAGTGATTGGATCATGAGGACTGTGCCCTCATAAATGGCGTAATCCATTCATAGCTTAAGGGGTTAATAAATTAATGGGTGATTGTGGAATTTGGCTGGTGGCTTTATAAGGAGAAGGAGAGAGCCTTCCTTCCATGATGATGCCCTGTGCTTCCTCGGGACTATGCAGAAAGGCTCCAGCCCCAGAAACAATGCCCTCACCAGACGAGCTTCCCTGACCTTGGAATTCCCACCTTGTGAAACTGCAAGAAACAAATTCCATTTCTTTATCAATTATCCAGTTTCAAACCATCACAATAATATGCTGAACTTTTAGAAGTAGAGATAGAACAGAACTGTGGTTACTAGAGGTGGGAAAGGGGTTTTAACAAGAAATTGGTTAATGGACACAAAGAATGATTAAGTTTTGTACTGTCAAATATGCTAATCATCTTGATTTGATCATCCTATCTTGTATACACGTATTCATATTTAACCCTGTGCCCCAGAAGTATGTATATCAATTATGTTTCAATTAAAAAAGTAAAGAAAAAATAAATTAATAAATTATCCAGTTCCAGGTATTCTGTTATAAATGACAGAAAACTAACACAGTAATAGTGCTAGAAGAATATAGTCATTGTTTAGAACTTAAATTTATCTATGTCCAGTATAGTTCACTTTTCATCAGATTCTTCGAATCTTTTGAACTGGTTAAAAATAAAAACAACCTAAATGGCTTAACATAACCTAAAAATAGATGTTTTACAGAATTTCTACAGAATGAATATCAATATATCACAACACTGTGTGACTATAATTACTATACTAATAAATGCCAATTAATTTCGAAGTTGTACATTCTGACGTTTCTGAAAATACTCATGAAGTTTTGTGATATAATTCTTTATAATATTGGTAGATTATATTTTAAGTGGGTATACAGAGACAGAATTTTGATGCATCAGGGGACCAAAATTTGTTTATTGGGTGGTTGTTTTTTATACAATGTGTGTGTGTTATCATATTCCACGAAGCATTTGCTTTTATTTCCTTAAAAGAGTAATTTTGTGTGTTGGTTGTTGTTCTTTTTGTTGTTGAATTTATACCAGGGTGGTTTTTTAAAACATAATCTTCTAGAGTATTGCTTTTATTTTATAAGGAGTTTTATTCTATAAATATAGTGGGAATATTTTCGTTGTTGTCAATTCCATGGACGTTGAGTAGTGCATCTGTTTTCAAGCCATAAATCCTAAGACTAAATTGCAGTTTCCTCCCAAGTGGGATGAAATGGATTTGAATTGGACACCAGAAAGGAACACTGCTGTGCTATTTGTTACAGCTGGCCAACTTTGTTCAATTGAAGCAACAGGGATGTGCTGAAAACCAGCCTGTTTCCATAAGGTCATTATGAAGCTCGCTTGTGGAATTGTTGGTGAAAAATTTTAAAGAACCTTCCCATGGAGCATGGAGTACATCCAAGGTAGCAATCTTCTGTATATCCACAGCTAAGCATAGCAAAGTCTTTCATCTGAAAGAAATTTTAGGAACTTTCATATATTAAAGTTTTGGTTAGTTTTAATTCCATTATCTATTGTTAAAGTAATATAGAAAAGCTTTTAAAAAAAAAATTACAGTATGAGTCAAATTTGTCTGCAGATTGCTTGATGTTTTGACAATCAATGGGAGGGAGTAAAGAAAGAAAGGAGAAAGAAAGCATGAGCCGCTATGTAAAAAAGAATTAAATATTCAGAAATTCTTCTTGAAAGGTTTGATTATCGTAGTACCAGTAAAATAAACACCATTTCCTCCGTACTCATTGGTATTTGTTTTGTTCCAAAGACTAAAGTAATCAAAATCTACATTCATGATAAAAACAGAGTTTAGGATTTTATAGTAAATCATAGGCTGTTCATTTGGGTGTGTCACCTGGTTTTATTGTGTTTTATTGGAGAGATCTGAAAGTCTCTAACCATAACATTCATATACCTTTATTATTTATTGTTTTAGCTGTGTCCAAACTGAAATATCCTGAAGTCCAAATTTACATTCAAGGCTCATGTTTCTGAGAACTAAATTTAACAGGTGAATATTTAAGAAATTAATGGATAAAATTAAATGAGCATTGTTTATAAAGCTCTAATTGGAAAATTACAAGCAAGCTTGTCTATATGTTGTCTCTATTTAATTGCTTCTTTTGTAAATCCTTTCAGGCACACCACCATTCGCCCTTTCATTGCCTTTTAGGTCACTGTTTATAGTAACAAAGCAAGCAGAAAGAAATGGCAGCTAGCACAGTAAGCAGATGGCTAACACAGTCCCCTCCCTGTGACTACTGCTGACATAGAAGTCTGCTCAAGACTACATGGTAAATAGTGTTTATCATAGGTAGGATCGTTATCTCTTTAGCCCTTTCCGTAGTTCTTTGACCCCTACAGCTCAGCATTAATGAAACCATAACTTCCTATTCCTCAGGCCTCTGTACTATTCCACCAGTGCCCTAGTAATGGAGTGTGTGTTTACTGCAGCTCCATTACAGTGCTTTGTATTGCATGCCCCTAGCATCAGCTCCACACAGTTGTGGGTCTTTGACACACACTGGTAAAGTTCTGCCATGAACTGTGCTTATTAGGGCCCACCAGGAAGGCAAGCTTCTTAGTATAATTAGCTCCCCTGAGAACAATGGCTGCCTTCACAGCTGGAAAGCTAGAGGAGATTTATTCTAAAGTATGGGAAGCACTGAAAAGGCACCTGTAATTAAATATCCTTTTTTGGTCTTTTTCTTTCTTCCTACTTGTATTTGTAGTTTAGTTTTTTGTTTTAGTTTTCATCTTCATCTTGATTAGCAAACTTAACTATATAACTTGGTAAGTACAAATACTACCAGTGGAAGTTGTGTCTTTAATTGGCTTATGACTTTATTCTTCCTATCTCTTCTAGTACAAGTTCAATAGAGAAATACACACACATACATATACAGACACATAAGACTTGTGAAAAAAGCACTACTGCTTAGAATCTTCAGTATGTAGATAAAATGCTTGAACGGACTCTCCTTTTTACATAGGACACCGTTCTATTTCCACTGAAGCATGGTCTTGACTTTGGTGTGAGACCATTCTCATATTAGTTCTCTTTTGTCTCTGACATTCTATTTTTCTTTCCGTCTGCCTTTTTTTTCACTCTGTCATCCCACCACAGCCTTCCTGTAGATAGCTGACAGCCTATTGACTTTTCTTACAAATATACCAATTATCGTTTTAATGGTTTCCAACTTCTCTCAAGTGGTATGGTAAAACCGTGTCGGTAATGCATAACATGTGGTGGAAACAGCATATTATCACAAACGTGAATAACCATAACTCAGTTGACTTGATGGCCTCAGATTATGTTTTACATTCGTATGGGAAAATGAGATAGGGTCTTATACCACCCACTCTAATGTGCAAATATTTATCTAGTAAATGCCTATCTCTTGAGGCATATTGCTGGTTTATATGTAGAGCTGGGATTGTGATGAAGATCTAAATAGTCCACAGTACATTTGTCTAAACTTGGGAAAAATGTGTTTTGAAGGTCACGGGGGAACAGAAATGATAATAACTATGGTAATTAAAATTATCTTGCTGTTCCAGAGTTCTTTTGTAAACATTTTACTGAGTCAACTGTGAACCAATAGAAGGCACTGTTCAAGTAGCTGACACGATAGCCTCAGAATCTCTGAGTCTGGGGTTTTTAAAAAGTCTACAATAAAGTCAAAATTTCTTACTTCCTAATTTTCCTGCTCTGAGGCTATATTTGCACAACACAATCAACCCTGTTGTTTCAATCAAATCAGTGAGACAAAAAGTCAGGAGAACCAGATGTTTGGCATTTTGTATATGAAACAGCTGGTCGATTGTCTTAATTTTTCATTTTTGAGCTAATCTTGCTGTCATGATATAGAAACATCCTGAAAACAGATTTCTTTGCTTCTGAAATGTAAATAGCTTCTTTTAGAAATTTTGTGGGGTTAGCTACCTTAGAATTAATAAGGAATAGTTTAGATTGGCGAAGATTGCAGGTATAGATAATGAGGAAGAGGACACTATGGTGCTCAAGGAAAATTAAATTGTTAATCTTCATTAGCATTGCAACACATTTTATCTTAAATTCTGTTCAGCAGCACGGTATTATAACTGCAATAAAGAATCAACTATAGTACTAATTGTTTTTATTTTCAGAAGGAGATTATAAATGATCTTTCCAGTTTATGGAGTTAATAATTATCTGAACCTGTGATTTTGCCATATTAGTATTTGGGTCTAATTTTATATATACCTGTCTATTTTACTTTTATCATTTTGTATTCATGTAGAATTTTATATTTCTCAAGGAAAATAATTTTTTAAAAACATTGTGCGTTTAGCACCTTAAATAAAGCAATTCCAGCATCATAGAGGAAGTCTTACATTAGAAAATTACAATAACTATAAACAGAAAGAAATATGTTCCTGAAAAAGACACAATAAGGTTCAGAACACATTATCTCCAGTTCTTTAAACAGACTTTTGTTGTTCTATAGAGCACAATGTTTTCTAATCTCTGAATCTTTGCACTAATTATGAGTTTTATACAAATTTACCTGCCCAGTACATTCTTGTGCCAAGCTTTATAGTGAAATGAAACAATTATCTGGATAATTCAATGCAGTATTTTGCCTAAGTCATTCAATGATTCATCAATAAAATATTTTTTTAAAATTTATATGCAAGAAGAATTGTGCCATGTACTTTCAGAATGAAAATGTGTATTAATAACGAGTCCTGTCCAAATAATAACAATATAAGACATTAAATAATACAATTAGCAATGCAATAACAAACGCTTGTAATTTTTAGGAAAGGATTTTTTCCATGCTATTAACAATTAGGAAAGTGTACACTGAATAAGCTAGGTCTCAACAGTGAGGATAATTCTGAAAAATGGCAATGAGGGATGACATTCCAGGTAGCTTGAACAACAGGAACAAAGGCACACTGGACAGAGTGCATGATCAAGTGATCGGTTTGCATAAAGCACCAGCAACACCAATAACTGCAAACATACCTAGAAGGAAGAATACGGGCTACTGATAGTTAATTGTGGTAGTGTAGAGTGCATTTAGTAAGCAGATAGAATTTAGTCCAAAACGTATTTGGAATGATGTAAGGAAAGTAATATTTTTACCACTCTTAACAATGTAAAAACCACTTTTATTTTGCTGGCTATTATAGGTTAAATTGTGTCCTTTCAAAAAAAAAAAGTATGATGAAGTCCTAAACCCCAGTAATTTAGAATGTGAGATTATTTGGAAATAGGGTAATTGTAGATGTAATTAGTTAAGTTAGATGAAGTCATACTGAAGTACGGTTATCCCCCATCCAGTATGACTGGTGTCTTTCTAAGAAGATGGCCTTTTGAAGACAAAGACGCACAGGTAGAAGACCGTATGAAGACAAAGGCAGAGATTGGAGTAGCTGCGATCCTACATAGGAATGGCCGGTGCGCTCACTGGCTGAGTACCGGTCACGAAAAAGACAAAAAAAAAAAGAAAGCCAAAGATTTCTAGCAAACCACTGCAAGCAAACAATAGGCAGGGAAAGGTGGGCCTATACATTTCAGGGGAAGCATGGCCCTGCCAGCACCTTGATCTGTAGCCTACAGAATACAATACATTTCTATTGTTTTAAGTCACTCAGTTTGTAGTACATTACAGCAACCCTAGGTAACTAATACACTGGCCATACAAAAACAGACCAAAGGCCATAATTTGGTGGACCATGTCCTTGCATGTGGCTGCAAGGGATTTCAAGAAATTTGAGTTCATTTTCTTTGCTGCTTGGTTTGATTTGGTGCTATTTTAATACAATTTTATCTTGGGAAGGCAAGATATACAAAGGTACTTCAAAAAGTTTTGCAAAAAATACAGTTAAAAGTTAATATAAATCTTTCTATGAACTTATAAAGTACTCTCATGTAACTTAAGAAACTATGAAAATATTACTGGATCATTTAAAAGACGTTGGTTAACTACAAATATGTGCATATACTATCTAAAGCAACAATATCTAAACATAGATGTGGATATCAAGATAGATTGATATCTGAAATTAGGCTTATTATAATACTGTGTCACTACAGCTGAAGAATATTAAGGCTGATTAAGGAGACTATTTTAATAATAAAGAAAGAATTCTCATCTAGACCTGAGTATTTAGTTTTATTCTAATTGATATGCTTACAAAAAATAAAATGGGATAAAAAAAATGCACATAAAAAGAAAGATTGAAGACAACAGGTTATAAAAAAATCTAGTTAGAAATATAGTTGAAGATCTGTAAAATTAATCACTTAATCTTATCAAACAGAAGCAGATTGAAAGAAAATACTGGAATTGGTCACACAAGGCATGTTTAGGGCAAATCAAAGTGGCACACTACCTCCAAAATTGTGTGGTAGTAAATACAAATTATTTTTTAAATTATTTTGATATAAGTGTAACATTTACTGGCATATATATGACATAAAATAAAATAAAATCCTTAATAAGAAAACTTAAAAATAAGATTAAAAGCTGTAAAACAATGAATTAATTTCTAACTGAAGATAATAACAATAATATACAGCTAACATTTATTGTTTCCTTTACATAATTCTAAACATACCATAGAGACTAACTTTTATTTTCATAAAACAATCCTTTGGGGTAACTATTATCATGATTTCCATTTTACAGGTCAGAATACTGGGGTACAGAGAGGTTGGGTGACTAGTGTAAGGTGACTCAGGTATTAGAAGGCACAACTGTATTTAAACCCAAACAGTCTGGCTCCAGAATCTTCAAACTAGTACACCATTTCTCAACTTATTGAAAGACACATATTTATCAATTTTTTTTGGAACACTAGGTAGGTAATAGATGTTGACTATAAGAAAATGGCAAACATGGAAGTTCAAAGGGTAAAATTTTTAAAAAGCAAGTATACTCCTAGCACTTATGGATAAACTCTTTTTAATTCAAAATATTTTAACGTTTACTCATACATATTTGTGGAGTACAGTACATTCTTTCTGTACGTGCATATACTGCACAATGAATCACTTAAGGTAGATAGCATAGTTTCGTAAACATTAGTCCACCACTTTTCTTCCCACCAGCCTCATGTGCAGGTTTGGGTATGTGTGTGTACACATATGGCTGTTTTTCTTTCAAATGCATTTAGTAAAATTAGGATCAAATTGTACCTCTGATGGCTTATCCCTATCAGTTATTTGATATACTTTCATTAACTATTTAACTTTTTCTTAATTTCCTGTACCACAAATAACTATGCAATTTAATCTCTAAATGCTTTGAAATATTTATTGTTGATACACAAATTTGAAAACTCATTCTTACAAAGTAATTTCATAAAAATTTAAAATGATTTATGTCCATGTCTATTAAAATAATAACTTCTCTGTTATCTAAATATTGAAAATTAACATAAATAGAATATTTTCATATATGTTCCTATTTTTACAAATAATTTTTTTTCAATTCGCTGTTACTTTTTAAATATTTCAACAACAAAAAAATGCATTTGTTTTCAAGTCTGCATTTTTTAAAGTATTTTACTGTAGTAGAAAAACTTAACAGAAGATCTACCTTCAATAAATTTTGGAGTGTACAATACATTATTGTTGACTATATGTACATTGTTGGGCACCATATCTCTAGAGCTGATTCATCCCGTTCAACTGGAACATTATGCCTATCTTTTAGTTACTGTCCATTTCCCCCACCCCACTTCCCCTGGTAACCACTATTTTCCACTCTTTGACTCTATGAATTTCACTATTTTAGATAGTTTACATAGGTGGAATCATGCAGTATTTGCATTTCTGTGACTGTCTCATTTCACTAAGCACAATGTCTTCTACATTCATCTATATTGTCGCGTATTGCCTTATTTTTTACGGCTGAATAGTATTCCATCATACCATACGTACAGACCACATTTTCTTTACGTATTCATCTAATGATGGACATATAGATTGTTTCCATACCTGGGCCATTGTAATACTGAAATAAAGATAAGAGTACTTTTCAAGATCCTGATTTAAATTCTTTTGGATGAATACCCAGAAGTGGGATTGCTGGATCATATGGTAGATCTATTTTTTTTATTTTTTAAGGAAAATTCACACTGTTTTATAAAGTGTCTGCACCATTTTGCGTTCTCACCAACACTACAAGGTTTTCAATTTCTCTGCATTCTTGACACCTGCTGTCTGTTGTTTTTTGGTAATAACCATTCTAACAGTTGTGAGGTGATATCTCATTGTGATTTTGACTTACATTTCCCTGATGATTAGTGATGCTGAGCATGTTTTCATGTACCCGCTGGTCATTTGTATGTTTTCTTTTGAGAAATGTCTGTTCAAGTCCTAGCCCATTTTTTAAAAAGGCTATTAGTTTTTAAGGCTGCATTTTTTAAATGAAAAAAAATTGATATTTTCACAGGGAGAGTGACCAAAACACAATTTTTTTTTGTCATGAGCTAATATTGAATATACAAGAAAAATAATTTGGCAAAACTATTTCTTTGTTTCTGTCATCAATTTGGTTTTATTCTGCATGAAAGACCTTTAAGTTTGGTTGAATTTTGTTTAAAATAAACTGGCAATATTCAACCAAACTATTAGTAAATGGTGTGCCCCAAACTTCCAGGTTTTGAGATTCATGAAATAACCATTATTGAAAATGGAGCATGTGTGCATTAAGACATAGATATTTTTACACACTAAAGCAAGGGAGGAATGGAGCAAACTGTAAAATGAGAACTCTGATGGTATAAAAGACTTAATTTTGAGAGTCATTAAGGTAATTTGGGGCATATATATGAGTTTGTTTTCAGGGGACAGATTTCTAGAATTAAAACTGTTTAGTCTTGAAAGTGGACACCTCTTTTTAGATTTGAAGTACCCTTAAGTATCCTTCAAAAGTTTTTTTAACAAAATTTTATTTGGTTATGAATATTCATGAGATACAAAGTTTATTGTCACCCCTTGTGCCCAAAAGTTTTATATCAATATTTGCTAACAAATATTATTTACAGGAACTGCCCCTGAGTTAAAAAGTTCCCTTAAATATCATATTAGGCCTATTAAGATGTAATTTCCAAAAACAAAGCCAGACAATAGATATTAATCAATTAATGATTAATTAATATTAATCATGCTAGTGGTATTCTGAGCAATTATATTTCCTTACTATTTTCTTCTTGGAACTCCTAATCAAATTCACCTAAGTGAAAGAAAAGAAAAAAAACACAATAAACTCCAATATGGTAAAATAAATTTTATTTTAGATGGCAAATTATCACTTCCTTTGTAACTTTTATAGCTATCTGCACCAAAGAACAACTCAAGACCTCAACACTTTGCCTTCTTTGTATTACTATTAAACTTTATCATCACTAGCACTCAATTTATCTCTTTACTCATTTCAGTATTTTAGAGTTAATTATATTTTGCTCAACTCATCTAGACGAATAAGTGACTAATGTTTTAGATCACACACCACTTTTAGTAAAAGATAAGTTAAAGCAGAACTTTTGTACATTTATTTAACATTACAGTGTCTATTGGTATGAATATAATATGTACACAATAAAACATACACAAACATATTTAAAAGATTATATGCACAAACACATATACATAAAATTCTAATTTTTTATCCTCACACTCTGATGGATCTTCTTCAAAATGGATCATTTTAAAAATTATATCTCTAGGCTAGGTGTTTACAACTTTTTAAGTAGTGTGCCAGATAGTCAATGTGCTAAATTTTGCAGGCAACATTATATCTCTCTGTCAAACTTAAAAAAATTTTTTGACAACCAACTGAAATTAAAAAAAACGTTTTTAGCTATTGGATCATATGAAAACAGACTGGGAGCCAAATTTGTACTGAGGTTTGTAATAGTTTGGAAGCACTTGCTTTAGACTATGATTTCCTCTAAGGGATAGTCTCTCTCTCTCTTTTTTTTTCTCTAGAGTGAAACTTTTTTGTTTGTATAAATATATACATATGTACATATTTATATGTATATATATGCATATGTACATATTTATATGTATACACACACACACACACACACATATAGTTAGTGGTTCCTTGCTTATTTACAGTAGAGTTTATTTTATACCGCCTTTAGCTTTACAGAGAAATTGAGCAGAAAATGCAGGTAGTTTCCATAACCCTCACCCCCCATCCCACTACTTACGTACATAGTTTCTCCTATTATTAACATGTTACCTTAGTGGCACATTTCTTACAATTAGAAACCAATATTGATATATTATTATTAACTCAGTTTTACACTAGGGTTTCCTCTTTGTGTTCTACAGTTCTATGGGTTTCACCACATGTCGTGTATTCATCATTACAGAATAGTTTGGCCACGCCAAATATTCTCTGTGCTTCACCTATTCATTCCTCCCTCCGCCCCTGAAAAGCTGGCAACCCCTGTTTTGTTTGATTGTTTTTTTCTGTGTTGGGAGCATTCAAATTCCTCTCCTCTAGCTAACTGAAAATATAGAATGCATTGCTAATCATAGTATCATAGTCACCCTACAGTGCTATGGAACTCCAGGTATTATTCTTCCTCTCTAGCTGTACTTTTGTATCCATCAACCAACCTCTTACTACCGCCCCCTCCCAGACCATCTCCAGCCTCTGATAATGGCTATTCTACTCTCTACTTCCATGTGATCAACTTTCTTAGATTTCACATATGAATAAGATCATATTGCATTTCTCTTTCTGTTCCTGGTTTACTTCACTTAATATAATGCCCTCCAAGCTCATCTGCACTGCATTCTCTTTTGTGGCTGAATACTATTCCATTGTGTATATATGCCACATTTTCTTTATTCAGTCATCTGTTGATGGATGCTTGGGTTGACTCCATATCTTGGCTATTGTGAATAATGCTGCATAAACATAGGGATGCAGATATCTCTTTAATATACTGATTTATTTTCCTATGGATGAATACCCAATAGTGGGATCACATGTATAACACCCACAGCATAGTGAATGGCATGATCTAAGCCTTAAATAAAATATTGTATAACTAGCACATATTTATATAACTAATAAATAATAAAAAAAATGGTACAGTTAGGATAAGTAGCATTATTTGAAGAAGCCACTTACTTGTTCAACCAAATGGAAGCAGAATATTGACTCCAATATCCCGGTAAGTACCTCTCACTTCAGACATCTTACCTGGAGAACATTTTCTAATGTGACAAAATTGCCTCATCTGTTTCAATTTTATTTTCTTAGTTCTGCTAATCTCCTCAGACAATGCCTTATTGTTAGTGTGCTATTGAAATGTGTGAATATCTGATCATGTCTATGAAATGAGACCTTTATTATTATTGGCAAAAAATTGTCTATCTTTGTTTATGCATCTGTTCACAGAACATTTTATCAGTTTATAGTTCTTGTAATTACTATGTACTGTGTAGACTGATATCCAGAAAGTGTGTTGCTAGTAGAATTTTCTTTTAATTCGAATTAATTGCTATGACAGGCATGACTTTCCTGTTTAAGGCACTGCTTTGTCTACCTTTCTACACAGGAATGTCCTGCCATTTCCTTCCATTCATCGCCAGAAATTAGATGACCATTTTAGATCCAGTTATTTTTTGAAAAGTAGATTCTAGACTGGGTGAACAATATACAGCTTGACCATTGCACAAAATATGAATGCCATGGCGTGTGTGTGTGTGTGTGTGTGTGTGTGTGTGTGTGTGTGTGTGTGTGAAGAAACAAAACATTATTCCTTCACTACATAAAGGATAAAAGGCATGGTGCTACATAAATAACAAGCACTGCACTTGCTTTTAAGAAGATTAAAGTCTAATGAGGAAGAACCACCTGCTTTTTTCTCTTGCTACATCTCTCAATCTTATTATCTTATTTATTCTCACAACTTCCTTAGGATTTCAAATGGATTTTGTTAGAAAGGAGAGTAATTTTTTGCAAAACTTTATTCTAAATACACACCAACAAATAGTTTGTGTGCGTATGTATGTATGCATGCATGAATATGTGTGTATTTACAATGAAAATCACTGTGGGCTAAACCTATGACCTGAACTATTTGATGTTCAGGTTCAGTATACATTTACTTAGGTTCTAGACCCCCCACTTAAAATTTGAGGCAAATCAAGTTTTCTGTACAATAAAATTATTTAAGGTGCATGGTTATGTGTGCTCATTCATCTATTTAATTTTCATAGTAGTTTTTAAAACTCTTTGAAAACTTTTTCCCTCTTCCTCAGGGATTCCCTGGCACAGTGGTTTCTAGACTGTGATCTTTGGCATCAGAACCACCTGAGAACTTGTTGCAAAGGCAAAATCTGTAGCACTACCCCAAACTTACTGAACCAGAGACCTGGGGATAGGACTAATAATATTGGCTTTATCAGGCCTTCATTGTGATTTTGATACATGCTAAAGCATTAGAACTACTACTATAGCAGAGGTGTAAAAGAAATTACCTCTGTTAATTGTGGCTGTTTATGATTTCTTTCTATGCTAATTCTAAGATTAAAATAGAGGAAGTATCATCTATAATCATCCAATAATGAAGTCTGTTCTTGGGATTCCCTCTGTACTACACTGAAGATTCTGTAAGGGACTGTTATGGTACATTGTTCCCTTGCTATCATTTTCAACAGTCTAAAATTCTATTATTATAAGAGATCTTGGGATGCAAAATACATTTTTCAGCCACTGAATTATATGCCACATCACTTGTTTACTTAATGAGAAACAGGTGGCTCATTTTCAATTGCTACCATTTATTCCTTTGACATAAACTTGTTTTCTTTACTTTTTCATGGCTCTTTAATTTGCTTGTTATAATATTACTCTCTCTGAAGGTATAACTAGAATTTTCAAGAATGGCTGGTGTGCATTACCTTGTTGTACATCTGTAATAAAGTGTTCTCAATGCCATTGAGAGTTTCACAAGGAGAAATGAAAATGGGCAAGTAAAGTGGGAAAATGAATTCATAAGATATACCAAGGTAAAACTTGAGCAGAGGAAATTACTTTCACATATTTATTTTAATCCAAGGAATAGGAAAAAATGTGATTCAGCACTAAATCTCAATTCAATTTATCACGAACAAATTGATATAAATATTATTACATTAAATATATTTTACAAGCACATCTAAGAAATTAAAGTAATATGCAATGCTCATATAAAGACATACTAACATTTAAAAATACCTACTTTAAAATGATTAATCACTAGCACTGTCAGAATACAATTTATTTTAGTATATAGAATATTCCCTTAAACAAATCAATCATGAAGTCTTTCAAAATAAAAATAAAAATGAAGCATATTTATTGCATAAGTTGTTTGGACGATCATGATAATATGACTTGCAGACTAACATAGAGTCAGAAATCACATGGTAGGCAAATGAATTGCTCAAATTGAAACAAAAGGTTGATTTATTTTTCTTTTATCTCTATTACCAGCTTTTATGTTCCTTGAGAATAAGGGCAATATCTTAGTTCTTCATTGTAAATTCATTTCATCCAGACAAAAATAAGACCAAAATGTTCCCAACTCAGTGTCTTGAACTAATTATACAATTGGGGATCTTCTAAACATGAGGACAAAAACAACAACAACAACAAAAAACTGAAAGGTTATGGTAAGGATTTAGGTAAAATCCAGGATAATTCCATATTATATAGAGGTTAGGTTCTATCATCAGTCCTTAAGAAAAAATAAGTCTTTAGTAAACACTACCCTTGAAAAAACCCTTAAATTTCCTATAAGGAAGAATATTTGCATTGTATTCAATCTTTATACAACTCTTCAATATCCATCTATCAGCTTTTAGGTAAAATATGTTTCAGAAGTCAGAATAGTTTGTATTTTAGAAAGTTAATAGGTGCATTTACATTTCAAAGTAATACTTCAAGAGGGTCTCTTCCAGGACCCTGTGATATTTCTGCAATGTAACTGTGTACAGGAACTATGTAGATATTTATGGAAAGACTGTCAAGGAGAGGGAACAGCAAGTGCAAAGACGCTGACCTGGGAACATTTTTTGTGTTCAAGGCCAAGTCGTAGAGGAAAAGCATGCCTGTGTCAGTGTGAGCAGGCAGGAGAGTGACAGGAGAGGGGGTCATGGAGTTGGCAGAGGGTCTGAACTGTATGGCCATAGTGGCCACTGTATGGCCTATGGCTGTGATTCAGAGTATGGTGAGAAATCATTGACAACTTTGAGCCTGGAAAGTGACATATTTGATTTACACTTTAAAAGAATCACTTTGCTTCTGTATTGAGAATAGATTGGCATACAGGAGGAACAAAACAAAAGTGGTAGGATCGGTTAGGAGACTGTTAACAAAAATTGAGACGAGAAATTACGGTTGCTCAGATCAGGTTAGTCATCACGGAATTTTAAATTTTGAGGGGAAAATGTTTTAAGGTAATACTGATAGAAGTCACTAATTAATTGAATGTGGGCTGTGAAAAAAAAAAGATGAGAGTTTCACTAAGGCTTTTTAAGTTAAACTATTCAAAGGATAAGACTGCCATTTACTGAGATAGGGAATACTGCAAGAGCAGCTGATTTTAATATAAAAAAAAGGTCAGGACTTTGATTTTGGCTGCATTTGGTTCATATGCCTACCAGATATCTATGTGGAGATATCGAATAGGTTGCTGAGTCTGGAGATTCAGATAAAGTTCTGCATTGGAGATACACATCTGAGAGTCCTCAGTGAAGGGATTATATATAAAATCATGAGGACAAACAGGCAAGTGACAGAGCCAGCCACCTGGGGTCCTGAGACAGCAGTGAGGGCCAGCTCTGCTTACTCCCCACCCCCACCCCCAATAACGTCTTAGAATGTATTTATTAGCCATGTGTGTTCCTTTGGAGTGTGTGACTTATCTGCTCATGTCCTTCACCAAATTTCTGTCTAGATTTTTCTAAATAATTTTTAAGAGTTCTTTTGACACTAAGGATGTTAATCTTTGAGTGTTAAATTTGTTCCTTATCAATTGACTTTAAATTTAATTTGTGATATTTTCCTCATTTCTATGATGAGAAAATAATATTCTATCTAAACATTAAATTAAAAAAATAAAATAAAATTATGAGACTGAATGATGCTAGAGAGAAAACACATGATAATATTATAGAAGAAACAGAGAAGAGTTACTAATTCCGAACACTCAGTCTAGGTTTAATCTTTGCATGTTGGCAAGAATACCAGGAGGACTGAAAAAAATAAGGTAAAACATGAGACAGAGTGGTGCCCCAGGACCAAGTGAAGACAATGTTTAAAAGAGGAGGCAGTGGGTAATCGTGTGAGAGATAAGTGAGATGATGACTGTGAACTGACCATTGGAGAAAACAACACGGAAGGCACTGGTGGCCATCACAAAAGTCATCTCATTTGAAAGTGGTGGGTGTCAAAGTTAAAGAATATATGAAAACAGAAAATTTGGAGAATATAAATATAGACAAAATTTTTCAGGTGATTTGTTGTTAGGTGAGCAGAGAAACGGGATGGTTCTTGTGAGAACACATAGGCTCAAGGGAAATTTTTTCCCATACAGAAGTTAAAAAAGCATGCAAGCAGGAGTGACAGGCATGGTTCAGCAGAGAGGTCAAGATGTGATACAAGACAGAGATGGAAAAATTGTTGGATGGACTTGTCTGAGACCAGTGAAATGGGACAGGATCTAGTGCATAAGGAGAGAGATGGACATTGCTTAGAAAATACACAGCTCATCTATTGTAACAGAAGGAAAAGCAAAGTGTATGACAACAGATGCAGGGAGGTGGAAAGATATTGAGATAGTAATTTACGGACTGTGATCACAACAATTTTTTTCAATAAAAAAAGAAAGGAAGCTGTTCAGTTCACAGGAAAGACTGGAGCAGATTTCATAGGTTGGTGGAGAGAGAAGATTTTTTTGTTTTTGTTTTTTTTTAAAGGAGTCCTAGCAGAGTGGGTATAGTGAATGTCCTAGGAAAAAGCAGCAGAGCTAGGACAATAGTCATCAATTAGAGTGAGAGTCGTCAGTATCCTCAGGTCTTACTCCAGCAAGTTCAGGTGCTCAAGGGGATGCATAGAGTAGGTGAAAATATGAATTTAACCAGCATTTAGTTTGACCAGAAAAATAAAAGAGCAAAGGAGAGAGACAAAGGGTTGAGGGTGTGTGCAAGAGAGTAACTAAAATGATAGACCTTTGGATCAAAACTGGATAAAGAAGGAAGTTTAAAAGTGAGGGAAGCCCCCATGAAAAAGTGTTATGTTCCATGCATTACATGTACTGGGGTAAACAGAAAATTACGGAGCCATTGTACCAGCAGGAATGGTCTCAAAAGATAAGAGGTGTTGTAGGGAAGTAAGTGCTTGAAAGTGTGATTATGGAGAACAGCTGTTATTGTAAATAAAAATGCCAGTCTACACCTTGCATAGGCTGCTGAGTTAGGATGGAGGAAAAAAAAAAAAACATTTTGAGAAGAGCTATACCTAGAATACTGTATTTAACACCCAGCCAGAAGATTTCCAATACTGCCTTGTCTATGTTCTAAAATTATTGTCAGTAATAATCATAAAATCCATAGAAATAATGATCAGGCAAACACACACACAGCTGCTTAATTTTTTTCAATTGAAGTTTCACATATAATCCTGATTGTTTTAACCCTGGGATATGTAGTACTAAGGAGAACACAAACAATTCCAAACCTTTGTAAACTTTCTCTTAAAATGAATATGTATAGCCAAGTCTACATGTTCAGGGACCAACTATATATAACTGAGAGCTCTTAATTAGCTTTCGTATGTATTAAAATGTTCATTAAATAAAATTAATAAAACTGTGCTAATTGAAGCTAATATAGATTGTATTTTAAAACTAAGAGTAAGTACAATTGATGAAAATGTAGCCCATTAAAAGATTTTTGAACATTGACACTGTTTAGAAATGCTACCACATGGTGATAATAAGCAGACCACATTTATTCAGTTTTATTAAGGTTTTTAAATCCACCACAGACAATTTACCCCTCATTACCTGTACATGGGGCAGAATGCTCTTGCCACACTACTCTTAATGTGTCCAGGAAATTGTAAGTATTATCTTGAAGATGTTAAAAATCACTCAGAAAGAGGATTGGTGTTGGAGGAAATGACAGAAGCCAGGCTTAAAATCTAGGGTGGAGGTGGAGTTATTCAAGTGTCTGCAGAGATGCTTGCAACAAGGATAGTGAGTGAGTGGTTTACTGTCACGGTAGGTATATGCTTCTTCTATGCTGCACATTTCAAGGGAGAGTGTGGCACCATATGTGAACATGGCAATAAAAAGCCAGATGAACTCTTGCCCCTATTCCAAGCCCAGTGGATGAGTGATTTAGGAAGGAAAACCATTGCCCCTTGAGTGGGCTGCAGAGAAGGCAGCAGCATCACAATAGATCTAGTATTTGCCTTCCAGTTGTACAGAATGGTGCCCACATCCATTTCTCTAGCTTGTACAAAAAAGCATATGATAAAATAAGACAGGAGATGAACCTCTCACTTAACATGGACACTTATGTCTTACTCCACATGCAATTTTTAAACTCTCCCACCCCAAATAAGTTATGTGTGTGTGTGTGTGTGTGTGTGTGAGAGAGAGAGAGAGAGAGAGAGAGAGAGTGTGTGTGTGTGTGTGTGTGTGTGTGTGTGTGTGCGCACGTGCGCACATGCACGTGGGAAAGGGGCTTGATTCTAAGATTTATAAAGAAGCCATAATGCATTGGTTAGCTTCCATTCTCCATCATATGATACATGCCTATCCCAATTTTATTCACGATACAAAATACAGCCTAAATCTTGTGGGATATTTTTTCCCCCAAGAATCACACAGCACCAGTGACACTCTGAGATGTGAAATATAACATCCAAACAGAGAAAGCATTACTTTTTCTCTGCTGGCATCCTTGCTTCAACCATTTTCTAGGACAGAAAAATTTTACACCTCCTTTTTTATCAGACACACATATAGATATACAGAGACATGTGACAAATGTGTCCCTCCTCCGGGAATATCGAAGTTAAATTTTACTGGATGAAGTCTCAATGTTTTGAGCTTCCATATATAAGGTTATATGCTAAGTGCTTCACAGTGATGATTTCCTGTCTTCCTTACAATAATCCTTTGAGAAAGGTATAATTATTAAGCTCATTTTACAGACAAGGAAAATTAATGTTGGAGATATCTGGCAAACTGCTCAAATTTACAGATCTGGCCAAGTGACAGAGCTGGTAGTCAAACTAGCATTATTTTACCTTAATAAGCAAAATAAAAGTAAAATTACACACTAACTTTTATTATTACTAAACATTAGATACTGAGTTCTACAATAGCAGCCTTTTGAGTATATGTAAATTGTTCCATTTTACAAAAGAAATCTCCCTCCCCTGAGAAGTGGGTAGTTTCTCAAACCCTGCTGTAATAAACCAACACCGACAATAACAAAAATCCCAATAAAGATATAACCAAGTGTCTTATTTAGAGCTATCATATTAAAATACTAGAAAAAAATTTCAAAATAAATATCCTATAACTACAATATATGTCACTTAGAATAGTCGAGAAAAAAATGCCTATTTATCCATTCCATGTTTAAAAATTGTGGCTGTCCTCTATTGCTTTAGAAGACTTGGGCCCTAGGAAGTACTGATGCTGATAAAGCCATCCCGCTTCTCTTCTTCGGCCAGGAATTGGCAATAACAAATGAACTATGAGAAAATTTATTTTTATTTAAACAATAAAGTCTGGTTGAATAAAACAAATTCCAAATCACATCAGTGCAATAAGATGATTTCAAGGAGCTGAAACGGAGTTATTATTGTTTTTCAAGTTATTATAAAAATTGATCATACTATTTCTTGTTTTATTATTTTTACTGCAATACACAATTAATTGATTTCTGTGTGTGGTGGTTATGTACGCCTTTGTCTCCCACAATATTCTATAAATGTTTGGGGTACAGATCATTTAAAATTTTACATTTTCTTTCTTCACGTTTAAATAAAAGCCTAGTACAGTGCTTCATGAATAAGAGTTGTTTAATATATAGTTGCTTGATGATATTCTGAAACTTTTGCTAAATTCTAATTTTCTATATTGTAATTCTACCATAAACTCTATTTTATATGTAGTAATATAAGTGTGAAAAAGGTTATATATTAATATATGGACACATATATTCAGAATGTACTTAAAAGAGCATAACATATAAACACTTATGTTCCAGATTCCCTTTTTCTAATGGTTTATAAGCCAGGCCCTGTTCCAGGATTAAGAGTTATAGCTGTCATTAAAAATGTCAATGGAAGTCTCTCATTGACTTTACATTCTATGGAGAATGATAGTGCCAGGAAAAAAAAAAAAAGTATCCATATAGAAAAAGGATAGAGAGTGGTTAGAAGGTGATAGGAAGAGAGTTGATATTTCGACTCGGTCATCCTGGAAGACTTTGTTGATGAGAGGTAGAGAGACTTGCAAGAACAGTTTATGTACAGCAAAGCAGGGAGCCTCCTGGGGTGAACCCAGGTTCTGAGGGGCCTAAACCTTTGACCTTTTTAAAAAAAATTTAAAGAACGTCAAGTAAAATAAAATTAGCAACAAAAATGAGTATTTCTTCAAAATGAGAAAATATACCACAATAAATTAGAAATGTTTATATAGCTGGAAAATAGCATAAGCACTATAAAATTCATGGAAGTCATAATCTTTTATTGAATAACTGTCTGACACCCTTTTGTATTACGTTTTTTACATTTTTGGGGGTTGCATAGTCTTGAAAACCTCCCATTTGGCCAATGATTTTCTACAGAGAGAATGGAAGGATAATTCATTCTTCTCTCTAGCATAATTGATCGTACTTGATTTTCTTTACTGATGGATTAGAAAAGTTTCACTTTATTGTGAATGTCATGTGAATTTTTAGGATTGCCGTCAAATGTTTGTGTGTTTATATAAAGTTCTTTATATATGGAAGCTATAACATTTCAGAGCATTTTAAAATTGTTTGCAGAGGAACTAATTTTAAAAACTCTTTGGACTGACAATAATAATCAGTTTGTCATAGATGTGGACTCACTATAGTGCTATATAATCAGTTCCATGTTATCTTTGTTAATGTCAGTATCTCATGTCAAATAAGGAGAAAATTAATTTTTTTCCTTCTGTTCAAGATATTCTCTCACATTAATTGATTGGATTATCAAACAATTTAAAATTCTATGTATTTCTTCTTTTCAAAATGCATCTATTTCTTTCAATAAATTACTGCTTTGGTGGAATATTAACTTTCTTCTTTTTAGTTTTGCTCGTTGATATCAAAATAATTTCAATTGACTTCATTACTAATCCCTATCACTTTCTTTTCAGACACTCTTAATTTTTATCCTAATATTTCTCTCAGTTCTTGCATAATAAATTGAGAAAAAGTAAAAGAGCGAGCACTCTATGTATACACAAAATCAGGAGTCCATAATTTCTCACTTGTTTTGGTGAAATGTTTCAAAACATCTTCCGATATACTTAAAGCATTAGCCACTTAAAAAAGAGTTTTGTTCTAATTTATTTCTTTTTAAGTTTGTGAAATATCATTGTTCCTGTGTTGCAAAGCTTGGTTGGCATGATTTTCACATTTTTGGAATCTGGTTATAGGGAGGCTGAATAAATGTTTATGTTTATGGTGTGTGTGTGTGTGTGTGTGTGTGTGTGTGTACATATTCACAGTTACTTCCACATATATTCAAGTTATTGTCAGCTATTCTGGCATAGGGATGGCTTCCAGGAACCTTCCTATTAGAGACTGTATTGACATAGCTGGCATCTTTAATGATAAAGAAAAAGGGTTTCATATGAATACATCCTGAGTCCTCACTATTGTCACTTGGCAGGAGCAAATATGTAAAGGGTAAGTTGGTATAAAAAAAAGGTAACCACCCTAGTAACTTGTGGTTAATGTACCTTCCTTTTTGTCATGTAGACATATTATCAGCACCCCACCCAGTGAGGGCATCTGAAACTTAAGCTTTGTTAGTGGTGTGGTGCCATGGTGTGTTGCCACTCTAGAAGCCAGTGAAACTGGAGTAGAGTGAGAGTGTAGAGATGGATCTAGAGGAACAGCCAACTGAGGTAGGATCTTGTAGAACATGCTAAGGGTTATGGATTTGTTACAAAGGTAGCCACTAGAAGGTTCAGGGAAGGGAAGTAATCTTATTAGATTTATTTATTAACAGAATTGCATTGGCAGCTCATTGGAAAATAAATTTTTAGAGATAAGGGAGAAATCAGTGAATGAATAAGTGAACAAAGATTTGTTTAAATAAAACATGGGCTGTGAATGCCATAAGAATAGTTATAAATTTCTAATAACAGTTGTAAAACTCTGTACTAGAGAGATGTAACATTGGCATAATTGTAATACTGGAAGGAGAATTTAGAGAGAGTGAATCAAAAGTATTTGAAATAATAATGACTGAGCCCTTTTCAAAATTAATGACAAATAACAAATCATAGATTCAGGAATCTCAGAGAACACCAAGTAAGATAAATATCATCCCGCCCCCTTACAAACAAACAAACAAACAAACAAAACAGAAAACAAATACCTACACCTAGGCATACTGTATTCAAACAACGAAAGGCAAAGGAAAGAACATCTCGGAAGGAGCCAGGAGTTGGTGGAAAACACCTTACCCATAGAGCAGCAAGAAGAAGAATTACACTGAATTTTCAGTCAGAAACTATGAAAACAAGAAGAGAGTTCAGAAAAGTATTTAGCGTTGAAAAAAATAACCAATCTAGTATTCTATATACAACAAAATTATCAATCAAAAGCCAAAGAGATATAAAAACTTTCCCTGACACCTCCCCCCAAAAAGAACTTTCTCGATCCCCCCAAATGAGAGACTTTATCCCCAACAACATGACTTTAGCCCTATAATACATGTCCAAAAAAATCAACTTCTTCAGAGAGAAGGAAATGATATGGCCAGAAACTTGTGTCTACATTGAACCCAAGGAAAGAACACTGGAGAAGGAATAAATGAAGATTAAATAAACTATTTTATTCTCCTTATTCTTAATGGATTTAAAAGACAACCATTTAAAGCACTAGTCATGGCAATGTATTGGATGATTTTAGCACGTGGATAAGTAGAGTGAGTGACATCAATACATTAATATTATAAAGGATGAAAATAAGGAATTGGGATTACTCCCTTCTAAGATATCTGCACTACACATATTAATTCAAATTTGACTTAATTTTTAAAATGTATATTGAAAACTCTGGGGCAACCAGTAAACAATTTTTTAAAAAGAAATACAATTAATATAAGAGAGAAGATAAACTGAAATTTTATAAAATGTTCAATTAATGACAGAGAAGGTAGAAAAAGGGAAGGGGTAAAGACAAATGCAACTTATAGAAAATAGTTATAAATTTGGTAAATGATAATTTAATTTTATCATTAATCACATTAAATGTCAATTGTCTGAAGTTACCAACTAAAAGACAGAGATTGTCAGAGTAGATTAAATAAAGAGACCCAACTATATATTGTCACCATGAAACCCACTTTAAATATAAAAACTCTGATACAGTAGAAGTAAAGAGTTAAAAAGAGACATGCCATCCTAACAATAATGAAAAAAAAATTTAAAAACCTGGAATAGCTATATTAATTTCATACAAATCAGACTTCAGAACAAGGAAAATTATCAGGAAGAAAGAGAGGAAATACATAATAATAGAGGGGTAAATACTACATAAAGAAGACATAAGAATGAAAAATACAGCTTAAAATATTAGTGAAAGCAGTGCTTAGAGGGAAACTTACAGCATTAAATGCATATATTAGAACAAAAGAAAGATCTAGAACCAGTAAACTAAGCTTATATCTTAGGCAACTAAAGAAAGAAGAGCAATTTAAACCTAGAGCAAATAGAAGGAAAAAAAATAGTAAAAATTAACAGAAATCAATGAAAATGAAAACAACAGAAAATAAAAGACATGAAAAGCTGATTCTTTGAAGAAGATCAATAACATGATAAATCTCTTCCAGACAAACCAAGAAAAAAAGAAAGAAAACATATATTACCAATATTAGAAATAAAATGAAGTCATCACTACTTATTCCATGGATCTTAAAAGGATGTTAAGGAAATATTATGAAAACTTATACCTACAGAATTTATAATTTAGATAAAATTAAATAATTCCTTGGAAGACACAAACTACCAAAATTCACATAAGGAGATATGGATAACATAAGTAGTTCCACATCTATTAAAACAACTAAATCAAATATAATATTTCAAAAATATAGCACCAAGCCCAAATGTTTTTGCTGGTGAATTTTAGCAAACACTTAGGGAAGAAATGATACTAATTTTCTACAGTTTCTTCCAGAGTTTGAAACAAAGGAAAACTTTCTAACTCATTCTCCTAGGACAGCACTACCCTTGTATCAAAATCAGATAAATACATTACTAAAAGGTAAAACTGTGGAATATACTATAAAGCATATGTACTTCACAGGGCCTGGTTTTCCAAAGCCTTGCAGTTTTTCAAATATGGACCTTGTGGGGACAGGAAATTTTCCCCAGGCTACTGAGTCTCTGTTGCAAGAGTAAGAATTGTGGCACAGCATGGTTGCTGGCTCAAAGACAGATTAGTTACTGATTGATATCTAAGTTGCTGGAAAACTGCTAGAGGGAAAAGGAATGTTTGCCAAGATCAAGCTTTGGTTGATAGCCTTACTGGGATGGCATCTGGCTTGTTTCACTGAAAGTTACCAGCCTATATTGTTAAACTATAACCCCACCTATGTTCTCTTCCTATAACTTCCTGGTCTGGAAAATAAATGCAGGAGGAGAACCCCAATTTGGGGTTAATTTCCCAAGGAAGGGTTGCCTCTCGCTGGAGGGCCCCAGGGAAGTTAACCACTTTGGGGTCTCTCACTGCTCAGAAGAGATGGGCTTTGAGTAATCCTTCGCATCTCCATCACCCAGGGGAAGAAGGGTGACAAATCTGTGGGGGGCAAAGCAACACAAAGCAACATAAAACTACAGGCCAATATTTCTTATGAACATAGATGCAGAATTCCTCTACAATATATTAGCAAATAAAATTTAGCAATGTATAAAAATTGTATACATGACTAAATTGTATTTGTTGCAGGTACACAAGGCTAATTTAACATTTTAAAAACAGTCAGTGTAATCTATCACATCAACAAATTAAAGGAGAAAAATATGGTCATTGCACCAAATGTAGAAAATGCACTTGACAAAAATCCGACAGTAATTCAGGATAAAAACTCTGAGCAAACTAAGAATAGCAGAAAACTACCACAACATGATAAAGAAGTTATATGAAAAGCCTTCAGCTACCATCATAATTAATGATGAAATACTTAGTGCTTTTAAATGTAATGTGGTGACGTCCATGGAATCCTGGAATGGGAAAAAAAGAACATAACATAAAAATGAAGAAAATCTGAATAAAATATGGATTTTGTTAATAATAATAATATAGCAATATTGGTTTATTAATTTGGACAAATGCACCATAAAAATGCAAGATAATAATAGAGAAAATAAGGTATGGGGTATATGTGATAATCTTTGTGACTTTCCCATAATTTTAAAACTATTTTAAAATTAAAAGTTTATTTTTTAAAATAATACAATATGTTCTTTACCATCTTATTATCCAGAACAATTTTTTTTGTTTGTTTTTTGCTTGAAAAGTATTTTCTGAAGTTCTCAAAACTTCTTAAATCCCAAAATGTATGTGGTTGGTACTTATTACGCTACACATTAAAAAAGATGCATGTGTTTAGGAGAAGAACTATAAATTAATGAATGAAGTAAAAAGAGTTAAGTTAGATTGTACCTAGAAATAGAGATGCTTACAAAAAATCTGTTTTACAAGATTATTTGTGAGTTGGTTGAAATACACAATTGTTTTCATATAAACAGGTGGTGCTCAACTTAAAAGTAAGTTCACAGAAATGATTAAATTCATAATATGGTTGAAATATATGTGTAACAAAAACTCTTACAATAATATTGTTCAATATTTATTACATGATTATCAGAGGTTTTTAAAAAAATTATTATGAATGCAGCTACTCTGGCATAAAAAGCTTAAGACAGACAAAAATAATAGATTAAAGTTCTTGTGGAAATTCTGCAGGAGTTTCTTTTGAATTTGAGGTTTCTAGCAACTGAATTCTCTTCACAGAGCTGTCATTTCATCATATCTAAATGGTATTTCAACACATATGGCTTTTAAAAATGTATTTGCATGACTAGAACTATCCTTACACATCAGGAGCCATATTTATTTCAGATAGGAAATGAAAAGAGGAAAAGCGTGTGTGTGTATACACACACACACACACACACACACACACATACACATACTTTCACACATACATATATATAAACTTAGTGTAAGGCACTGTATATGGAAAGTCAGCCTGAGATGAGAACGATGAAAGTAGTTTGTGAAGAAATGCTATTGAATCGAATGAGATACACTAACTCCCACAGAAATCTTCTCTGTATGTTTTGGTAATTTCCCAAAGAAACTTTGCTAAACATATTAGATTGTTGAAGAAAGCGGACAATTGGTTTATTACTATGGGATGATTATTAAGACAATATACATACACACACACACACACAAACTCACACACCTACACACACTAATTTTAGAGTCAGACAAGCCACATTGAAATCTTGTGAAAGAATTAATAATAGTTGCAAAATCAGTGTAACTTTGATATGTCAGTCAAGATTCTTCGTTCCAAACATCAGAATCCACTCTGAATAGTAGAGGCAGAAAAAATTACTTATGAAAGAATATCAGACAGCTCAAAAACCCTTCAGGGAAATGAGAAAACCAAGCTAGAAGCTATGTAACTGGAAACAATATGAATCTGCACTCTCAGTTTTATATCACCAAGAGAAATCATCATTGGAATTAATGAGACATGGAACTAGATGACAAGAGCTCCACTACTATTGCTTTTCAAGGGCCTCCAATATCCATGTCCCCAATGATAGATTTCACAATCATTAGTTTCCTCACAGAGACCCCTCTAAGTGAAGTCTCATGACGGGATACCTCCTTGGAGAAGCATAGGACGTAGTTCACCACTACTGGCAAGAGAAGCTGAGTTAATTAATTTTGACTTCTTCCTTGGGAGGCAAATCTCATAATGTGGGAATTTGTTCAAAAAGTGAAAGAATGTTTAAGAGATGATAGGTAAACCATAATATAAACATGAAAAATGTCTACTACACTTGTTAGCTTAGCTATTTTATGTACATTGATTTTACTTGGTAATACTGTTTTGTAAAATAGTATCTGGAAACCTCTTAACATGATGGCTAGAAACTATCAAATACTCAGTGTTTCCAGATAGCTGACATGTGGAGGTTGTGGAGGGTGGTGTGCCTGAGGAGGGCGTGGAAACTCTGCTCCCTTCCCCCATATCTTCTTACCCTATGCATTTCTTGATTTGTATCCTTCATAGTTCATTGGATTCAGACATGAAACTATAACCCCACCTTTGTTTTCTTCCTGTAACTTCCTTGTCTGGAAAATAAATGCAGAAAGAGAACCCCAATTCGGGGTTAATTTCCCAAGGAAGGGTTGCCTCTCACTGGAGGGTCCCAGGGAAGTTAACCACTTTGGGGTGTCTCACTGCTCAGAAGAGATAGGCTTTGAATAATCCTTTGCGTCTCCATCACCCAGGGGAAGAAGGGTTACATGGTTGAGCTCACCCTAGGTTAAACTTTATCCAGTGCGGCCCATGTGCGGCAGTGAAAAAGCGATCCAGACCATGTCAGTCCATCATTCATGCCAAAAAACCCAGCAGAGAATTCTGGTTACTGAAAAATATAAACCATGAAAATGTGATTGATCTGTTGGACGTTTTTTTTACAGCTGGCAAGGTCTCTGGAGAAATTCAGTGATGTGTATCTGGTCACTCACCTCATGGGGGCAGCTCTGCACAACATTATGAAATGTCAGGAGCTTACAAATGACCATGTTCAGTTCTTCTCTACCACAATCTCTGAGGTTTAAAGTACATGCATTTAGCCAACATAATTCACAGGGACCTAAAATGTAGTAATCTAGCTGTGAATAAAATCAGTGAATTGAAGAATCTTAAATTTGGACTGGCTCAGCATGAAGATGATGAAATAACAGGCTCCGTGGCCACCAGGAGGTACAGAGCTCCTGAGATCACGCTAAACTGGATGCATTACAACCAGACAGTTGATATTTGGTCAGTGGATGCATAATGGCTGAGAGGTTGTCTGAAATCGCATTGGTTCCTCATACCCACCATATTGACCAACTGAAGCTCATTTTAAGACTCCGAACTCCAGGAGCTGAACTTTTGAAAAATCTCCTTGGAGTCTGCAAGAAACTATATTTAGTTTTTGACCCAGATGCCAAAGCTGAACTTTGCAAGTGTATTTAATGTTGCAAATCCTCTGGCTTTCGACTTGCTGGCGAAGATGCTTGTAGTGGACTCAGATAAAAGAATTACAGCAGCATATGCCTACTGTATATGCCTACTTTACTGAGTACCATGATCCTGATGATGAAGAGTCACCAGTCCTTATGATTAGTCCTTTGAAAGCAGGAGCCTACTTATAGTTGAGTGGAAAAGCCTGACCTATGATGAAGTCGTCAGCTTGGAGTCCTAAGCATCATCGGTGAAGTCCCGAGCACCTGATTTGTGTCCTGATGATCCCACTTAACTGCAGGCAAAGGAACTCTCCAAATATTCAAATGCCTCTTGTTGCAAAGACTTCCTCCAAGGTGGAACAGGTGTGTATGTGTTTGCATGTGCACGTGAGAGTCTAGTGTGTTGCATGTGTCTGTCTTTGTGGAAGAATAAGAGAATAATACGAGCAACTATGATCACAGTGACTTTACCTGGAGTTGCAGATGCTCCATGGAAGCCTCTACTTGCTCTTTTTTCTGACTCAGCTCAGGCAGACAAGAGCTGTCATCTTGTTAGGGATGTGTTAAATGCAAAGTGAAAAATATTAAACGTCCCCAGTCTCAGTCATGCTTTCGCCACTTTGGCCTCTCCTGTGGTCCCACGTTGGCAGTGGGTGGTAGACGTGATCACATCCCACAGTGGCACAGAGAGCAGGCTCACACCTTCTGGATGCTTCAGATCTGAAGCCGTCCCACAGCAATGGGGACAGCCAAAAAGTTCCAACTGGCTTCTGGGCACCAGCCTTTGATTAACTTGCTTAGTATGGTTCTCAGAACTTGACAGGCATTTGAAACTGTAGTATGTTTGTGCCTTAAAAGAAGAGAAGTTAGACGGTTAAAAGACAGCAGTTGCTGAAGTTCTGAGCCAGGCAAGGAGACAGGGACGTCAGGCTGAGGCTTGTGAGCCGGAAGGACCCGAGCAGCTACTGGGGGGGCCACGAGCGCGTGTGTGCGCATGCGTGCGTGTGCTGCGCTCCCACCCCCACCCCCACCCCCACCCCCACCCGAGGTGTGGTTGCCATTTCTCTGCTTACCCCTCACCTGCAGTGCAGAGGCTTCTTGAGCATTGGCTCACTGGTCACAAGCAGGTTCCAGTGGAGACTTCTCGGGTAGTTCAGCTCCTATGTCACCTCACCTCATGCTGTGGGCAAGTGACTTCCTGTCTTCAGCCCTCAGTGCTATTTTCTGTTGAACATAATTGATACTCCAGGTGATTTTTATGTGAAAACAATGAAAAAATGGAACAAATGGATTGTATAGCATTTTCATTCTTGCCCTCTGGTTTTCAACGAACTATTTTGGGGGGACTGTCATGGAAAAGATCAGGGCTTTTCCAAGGAATATCCCAAACACTGGAAAACTTGTTTTCTTGACTCCAGTAACCAATGCTAAGAAATGCTGAAAACCAAAGTGAAAAAAAGTAAAAAGTTCATGAAGCCAAAATCTCCTTTTGCTTTCCTTCTCTAAAGAAACAAGATATCTTTTTCATCCCTTAATGGAAAAGGGTCTTCTTGGCAGCTTAACATTGACTTCTTGGTCTTGGTTTGGGGAGAAAAAAATTTTGTTTCAGAATTTTGTGAATTGCAGGAATTCTTTGAGAATGTGACTCATTTTGATGGCGAGAAAGGGCAAATTATTTTAATACTTTGTATTTTCAACTTTGTAAAAATATCCTCAGAGGTGGAAGAAAGCAGTTTTTATCTTTTGGCTTTTTGTTTTGTTTTGTTTCTCTTTTTTTTTTTCTTTTTTTAATTTCAGGCATTTCTGCTACATGAGGGCCCGTATATTTAAGCCATTAATGTAAAGCCATTTCCTTTTTTGGCTATATAACAAAATCTTGTATTTGAGCCAAGGTGTTTTCATTTCTCTACAGAGGGACAGGGTAGCACTCCTGAAAAAGAAGGAAGGAGGCAGGCTGATGGTGGGTACACCTTACCTAGGATTCTCTGCCTCTTTAAAGGAAAGTGAACATAAATCCCTCATGTCCTTTATATGCAGTTCAAATCCTCACCATCCACAGAAGATAAATTTTAACAGCCATATTTGGTTATAAATGCTATTGTGATATCCTATAGAAATACCACTCTGAATATTTTTTAGTAAAGGTCTTTGCACATGTGACCACATCTGTGTTAAGAAGCTGCATGCTCTGGAAGCCTGAACTCTACACTGAAGTTCGTGGAAGAGCTCTTTGGTTTCTGAGCACCATGTTCCCATCTCCTGGTTTCTTTGAACAGAAAACGAAAGAGAGAAACTACCACTTAATTTGCCTTCATGAACTTGGCTATGATCAGTTATGCCATATAGGATGTCAGACAATACCACTGTTAAAATAAAGCCTGATTAAAAAAGAGAGAGAGAGAAATATTAAATACTCAAAATCTGGAGATTATTATTAATCTCTAAAAACTTTTGTAGTTGTGGAAGCTTTAAACATATATTACATATAGTCAGTCAAGTCTTGCTATCTCTGTTCATAAAATCACTGTAGCCAGATACCTAACCTGTCGCTAACAGGAATTCAAGTTGTATAACTGGTACATCTTATTCCAGTTATAATTTCACATTACATAAGGCTTACTTATAGGGATAAAAAATTACTGGACAAAGAACACTAGCATTGTATTCAAATGTCAGCCTCATACATTAGAATCTGTTATTGGCATTCAAGTTTTTGCAACAATCTCTGTGCGCTTGGATATTCTGAATCTTGCCTTGAGAGACTGAGCTGATATATCACCATACTAATAGTCCAACTGTCACAGAGGAAAAACCTGAAAGCTAGATCCTGAATTGTGATCAATTTCTGAATTAACTCACTTTTTGAGACCCATTGGGAAGTTGAATTTCCTTAGGCAGATCTTCTACCATGACTCACATCATTTCTTCATACTTCTACAATCTATGATGGACCATTTAAAATTTGGAAATGAAAATTAATGAAAACTAGATTTTAAAAAAAATGTTATTCAAATTTATTGTTTGCTTTTCATCTCTAATATACATTTCTTAGGCTTAAAAGAATATGTTTGAAACTGTCAGTGACTATTTAAAGTAAGTAGCTTCCTAAATAAACGCCTTGTCAGTTTGTATTAGAATTGCTTGCCTGATTAATAAAGGAGACAGTAATTAAGTGTCTGCCTGTTAATCTAACTGTTATTTAGAAGTCATTAATGAGAATGGTTTACGAGTTCAAGAGGCATTCTATTTTCAACTTAATTCTGTTGCTAAAAGCCAGACTAGATTTGCACAATATTCAGAACGCTCTGGGAAGTAAATTATTGAATTAAAAGAGGCATTGATTGAAGAGGGTATTTTTCAAAGTCATAATTTATATTTGCTACTTTTTAATATAATTCTATCTAAATATTATTCATGTTATTTTTTTACAATTGGCATGAGAAGTCATATTATTATAAAAAATAAAGGAGAAATAAGATGACAAAAAAGTAGCAAGAGTCTTCCTTTTATTATTCTTGGGGATTTATTTTTGCCTTAGAGTTCTCTAATTTCAATAAATAGCACTTATTTGTTTAAAGAGAAGTGTTTAAAAATATTGCAATGAGTATTGTATTTTATCTTTGAAAGACAAGATCATTGAAGGTAGTTGAATATAGTGTTAAATAAATAGACTTTTGGATATTGTTTCAGAAATGTCCATCTTGATCTTTAATTCAACAATTAGAAGGTGCTGAAAAAATAAGAATACTGTATGGCATTGAAATCTAAGAGGTACGAGATGAAAGTAAGGATTCAAGCAGGAGTCTTGATATCAAAGGCATCTTAGAATATCTTTTCCTGACCTTAATCAGTAGCAAGCCCACCCTCAATATCTCTTATGACTTGCTTCATTTTCCTTATTATATTCAATTTGTCATTATGTGTTCTTATATGAGACCCTAGGATACATCATATTTTTTTCACAGCTCTAATCTTGTATTTAGTACTGTATTTAACTCAAGTCAGTGAATTTTTTCTTTCTCTGAGCATGTGTAATGTTTGAATTGATGAAAAATTGTAGTAAAAATTAGAGGTGAAAAAAGGCAAAGATTAATATTAAATTTATTAGAATGGAGAACTTAGTTGGCTATCAATGATTGGTATTGATTTTCCTTAAAGAAAAGGGAGGCAGAGAGACATGGAAAGAAGCAGAGATTAAACTTAAAAAAGAAGCATGTTAGTTTATTCATTTATGAAATGGATTTAATTACATATATATCAATGGATTTTTATGAAGTCTAAATTTAATCCTGAATAAATGTGTACAGTATGAACCTAGTATTTACTAAGCAAACAATGAAGGTTTTTACCTTGAAAATAGAGGGATACTCATTGAACAATACAACGAGGCCATTGAATTCCAACTAATTTGACAAAACAATACCAACTTTTTTAGCAAAGCGTTGCAATTCCGGTTGATAAATCACTTCACATGGCGTAGCACATCGTCTTGAGGAGTTTATGACACAGAGTAATGGTTAATTTCTTTTATCATTTCCCATGAAATACAAATCATGGAAAGAGATGGTTCTCTTGTGCTTTCACACAAATACACAGAGAAACAGACACTCCGTTACAGAATAAGATTGTATTAATTTAAGATTGTATTAATTTCTCAATTTACTTTTACAAAAAATGAACAGAAGTTGGTTACAGATTGCAGAAGCAGATGAGTCATCTTTCAACACAGCTTGCTTTGGTCTTATCAGGAAGGTTCCATGATTCCGGAAGAACTTTGCCTACAAACAGTATTACCACCTAAGACAATACTACAGTCACTGGTACCTACTAGTTTCTGAACTAAATTCAATGTCAGAGTGGCATATGCTCTCCTAGGGAAAAAGCCAAATCATGCATCATCAATGTTTTTGTCTTTCTCTAGAGAATTGGTTCTGCTTTTGTTGGAACTGAATTCTGGAGTGAAGGTGGGTGAATAAGGGTTAACACCATCCGACGTGCCCACTGCCACTCTTAGCAGAGCCTTGTGATATTCCATGGAAATGGGAGACAATATCAGAAGACCTTGCTTCTATATGGAATTTTTTTTTAACAATTGGCCTTTCTTTTGAATTTAGCTCTCTTTTGGATTGGGTTTAACAGACGTTTTATTGAGTATGTTCTTGCTACAAGAACTTGTGATAGAGTGTATACACCCACGGGCAAGGCACAGTCTCAAAGTTCAATAAGCTGACATGATGGGAAGCATAAAAACAAGAACAGCCAATGATAAAACACTGTCACAGGTACTTACAGACTGAATAGTTTACAGTGGATTATACAAGACCTCTTGGAAGAACTATCTAATCCTCTATTGAGAGGTAAGTAAAGACTTGCCAGAAGTGGTAATGTCTATAATAAAACCTCAAAGAAAAATAGGATATAACTTGACCAAGTGGAGCTTGTACACAGAATTCTAGGGCTGTAAGGTTAACATTGCAAAACTACATGGATGTAAGAGAACATGGCAATTCACAGAACTAAAAATATGGCTCTAGAACTGTATAAAAAGAGCTGACATTTTCAAAGCAAATAACTTGCGTTTGTGCTTTACACTAATTACTCATTTCCTACTCACGTCAACACTATCGGGTAGGTACAGTTATTATCACCATCACACACACACACCCCCTTGCCATTTTACAGTCAAGTTATCTGGGGGAGATATTATGTAATTTCTCCATAGCACACAGCTAAGAAGTGGATGACTCTTCATTCAGAACCCAGGTGCTCTCAGCCATTACTCTATATTGCTTATTAAGTGTGAGATGGGGAGCGCTAAAAGGGCTAGAGGTGATGAAGAAATAAACTTTAGATATTGAAAAATTTCATGAACCATGTTAACGTAATTTGGATTTCAGTTGTAGGACAATGCAGACCCAACAAACTTGCAAACACGGGAATTCCATGTTTCTAGTGCTAAATAAACAGTTTTCAATTTGACGTGGGGAGAATAGGTTGCAGGAAGGCTATGCCGGAATGCAGGGGCATCAGAAAGCTGTGGAAAACATTTAAACAGCAGCCTTAGCTGTAGATATTGCTATGAATGACAGAAGTGGAAGGAGCCAAAAGATATTTAGAAGACTGAATTTATATAAATTATAATTTTGGAGGTGTTTAGGGGATAGAAATAAATAAAAGAGACAAAAATCGTCAGGATTAAGACTTGAGAAATAAAGAGCTAATTTATCATTTACTGGGATGATAGAAATGAGTTCACTTTTAGACATGAAGATATCTGTGAAATTTTTAGGGGTAAATATACATAGGCGTTTGGACATATGAGATCTGGAACTTATTGTCTGAGTGAGTAGAATGTATTCATTTTTTCATATACTTAGAGAGTACTTACTATATGCTAGAACTATTATCTCAGCAATGTAAGTAGAGTAGTGAATGTGTAGACAAGGTCTTGCTGGCAGAGAAAAGGAAATGGATAATAAACAAGTAAACATATAAGGTAATGTGAAGGTTAATTCTAGATTAACTTGGTTAGATGAAGGAATGCTAAGAAACCTGGTAAAGCTATCTTTTCAGGTGTGTCCATGAGGGTGTTTCTAGCAGAGATTAGTATGACAGTCTGAGTGGCCTGGGTGTGAAAGACCCCCCCTCAGTGTGGATGGGAACCATCCAATCCACTGGGAGTCCAGAGAGAACAAAAGACAGAAGAAAGAGGTGAGGCTCTCTCTTGATGCGCTGGAGCTGGGACAAACTCTTCTCTCCTGTCCGTGGATATCAGAGCTTCAGCTTTTGGGTTCCAGGACTTACCCTAAGGACACCACCTTTGGACTTGGACTGAACCACGCTACCGGCATCCAGTTTATAGAAGGCCTATCGTGGGACTTTTCTTCATAGCCACATGAGCTAATTCCCCTAATAAATCCCTCTCATATAATTATAACATATCCCATTGATTCTGTCTCTCTGGAGAACCCTTACTAATACAGGTAATTACAGGTAACGGAGCTATGAAGAATATACAACGAAGTTATATTGTTGAGAGTGACAGAGCAGATACGTTCAGATTTAGTGGTCATGGAAGGCATCTTTCTAAAGGAGTCATTGAAGAAAAGATCTGAATGGCAGGAAAGGCCAGCATAGTCTTTAAGAGTGAAAGTGCTCAGGTTAGACAGCCGCATTCCTGTCTCAGCTTTGGCACATGGCTGCTATGTGCACTAGCCAACTTATTTAAACCTTCTTATCCTCAGTTTCCTCAATTGTAAAATAGAGGTGATAATAACAATGCTTATTTTTTATTAAGAAGGATTAAGTGAATTAGTCCATGTAAATCATTTACCATAATTTGAATCATAAGGAAAATGTCACTGAATATTTGTAACAATAATAAACAATAATTGCAAAATTGTTATTTCACCCATCTAATCAGGCCAGGAGAACATATATAAATTTTCACAGCCACTAATTGCAAGTAAGCATTTGTCGACAGTGTCTTCTCTGTGTATCTCCTTTGCAATGTTCACTGGGGTCAAAAACTGGCTTAGAATTTAAAATTTGGAATAACAACTATCAGGCTCACCTTTAAAGAATATAAAGGTCATAAAAGATTTGGAACTGAGAGGCATATTGTACATAAACTGGAACCCCTCATTATACATAAATCTCCCTGTTATTGTATTTTGTTGTTAAATTAAGTAAGCCTGAGTAAACATTTTAATATGTTTCCTAATGACTTCGGTGGCAGTTAGACTTGTCATCCATTGTTTCTAAAGACCTTTGTGGTATAGAATAACATGAATTACTTATTCAGCAGGTTTATAATGACTTCATTTCTTTTAAAGTATTTCATTTTAAAAATTGTTTACTTCTCTTTACCTGTATACAACATGACTCTCAGTTCCAGGTCTTTCATGCCCTCTACGTTTTTTAAAGGTGAAGCTATAGTAACCAAAATAGCATAGTACTGGAATAAAAACAGACACATGGACCACTGGAACAGAACAGAGAACCCAGAAATCAACCCAGGTACTTATGGTCAACTGATACTTGACAAAAGCACCAAGAACATACATTAGGAAAAGGACCACCTCTTCAGTAAATGGTGCTGGGAAAACTGGATATCCATGTGTAGAAGAATTAAATTAGACTTGTACCTCCTGTGATATACCAAAATGAACTCAAAATGGATTAAAGACTTCAGTACAATACCAGAAACTGTAAAACTACTAAAGGAAAACATAAGGGAAACACTGTAGGATGTAGGACTGGGCAAAGACTTTATGAAAAAGACCCCTTGTGCACAAGCAACAAAAGGAAAAATAAACAAATGGGATTATATCAAACTAAAAAGCTTCTGCTCAGCAAGGAAAACAACAGTGAAAAGACAACCTACAGAAGGGGAGAAATATTTGCAAACTATACATCAAACAAGGGATTAATATCCAAAAAATATAAGACACTCAAATAAGTTCACAGTAAAAAAACCCCAAATAATCCAATTAAAAAATGGGCAAAGGAGATGAATAAAAATTTTTCAAAGGAAGACATACAAACAGCCAACGGGTACATGAAAAATGCTCAACATCACTAATCATCAGGAAAGTGCAAATCAAAACCACATTGAGATATCATCTCATTCCAGCTAGACTGGCTATTGTCCAAAAAAACTGAGAATAACAAATGCTCATGAGGATGTGGAGAAAAGGGAATTCTTCTACACTGTTGGTGGGATTATAAATTAGTACAGTCACTATGGAAAACAGTATGGAGGTTCCTCAAACAATTACAGATAGAACTACTGTAAGATCCAGCAATCCCACTGCTAGGTATATACCCAAGGAATGAAAATCCTGTTGGAGAGACCTGCACTTCCATGTTCATTGCAGCTCTATTTACAGTAGCCAAAATATGGAACCAACCTAAACATCCATCGACAGATGACTGGATAAGGAAACTGTGGTATATATACACAGTGGAATACTACTCAGCCATAAAAAGAATGAAATTCTGCCATTTGCAGCAACAAGGATGAGATTGGAGAAAATTATGCCAGATACAGAAAGAAAAATACCATACGTCCTCACTCGTAAGTGATAGTTAAGAAAGGAAGAAAGACCACAATAAAATGTTGAACTTTCAGGAGAGAATAGACCTATAGTTACTAGAGGAAGGAAAGGGGGAAGGGGAGAGAGATTAGTGAGTTACTGGGTAAGGGACACAAAGAATAATTGCTATTTCTAATGATGAACATGCTAATAATATTGATTTGATCATCACATACTGTAGACAAAGACTAACAGTCAATTCTGTACCCCATAAAATGTATAACCAATGTTTCAAGTCAAAAAATAAATTAAAAATAAAAATAACAAAACACACACACACACACTCACACACAAAAAAGATTGAACTGGAATTTTAAGGATAGAATAAATTGGTATTCAGGAAAACAGAAGAAGGGTTTAGGGGAAGACTTTTTTTTTTAGAAGGATATCATGTGATCAAAGACATAGAAGCAAGAAACTTATTTGGAAGGAACATAGATTTTACTGCAGCAAAATGGATAACACAACTTAAAAGACAGAGAAAACTATAATGTGAATATCCTAAAAAAGACTGATGGTTTTTGACCTACTTAAGTGGCCTGGCTTTATAGAACTTTTCTGTGTGGGAAGACATTTACACGCTGCCCATCCTCTACCTGCGTGAAACCTAACTTGGAGGACGATAAAGTAAGTACACAGGCAACCGTGCAGCAGTAGCATACATGTTCTAAGAAACACACACTTCACTGATTAAATTCACGCTTCTGTTGTAAGAAAATTGGAAATTAATACCTTCTTACTTTAGATTTAAAATGAGATTAGCAAATTATATTTTATAGCATAATTTTATATCTGATTTATTTAAATACTGTTTTAAAATTTGCATTGTTTCACAATTTGACTGGCAAAAAACCAGAAAGCTTCAGATCTTTGAAGACCATAATTTTCCAGGTTCCATGAACTGTCTTCTTAAGAGAGACACTGTGGAAAGTATTTCCGGCTACCATGAAATAATTTTGTTTCTGGAGCTATTGCTGTCAAGGTAAGGTTGTCTAGAATTATTTTGCTAGGTTTTTGTTCTGGATGAGTTAGGTTATTAACCATTATGGAAACAAAATATAATTACAAATAATAATAGTTTTGGAAATAGAGATAAAATTCACTTATGATCATTTCTAGATATATATAACCCCACGAAAATAAAATTCATATTGGATTTCATAAAACATTTTTTTTTCTAGTGTAGGAATTTCTCCAATACTATCTGTATGATAGTTAATCAATAGGCATGATTTAAACACTTTTAAAAAGGGAGGCTTCAATTTTTCCCAGAAAAGAATATGTGAAATATAGACACATAAACAGGCAAACATATGTACGTATGCACCAAAGAATAATATTAATAATGCAAATACCCATAGGTGCTTTTAGTCTCATAAGAAATAAAATATTATTAATATCTTTGAAGTTCTGATGGTCTCTTCTTAATTAATCTTTAAGTACCACACTTTAAGGAAAACAACTATACCTTGGTTTTGCATGTTTTTATTTAAAATATATCACACCATAATATATTTCTCTGCAATTTACTTATTTTTTCTTAACAATACATTTGTTGGGTTCAACACTGTTCATATAAGTAGCTGCTGTTCATTCATCTCTATTGCTGTGTACTATTAATATTGCATTGTATACATATATTTACATTCTATATGCATATATAAAAATACATTTATGTATAAGCCATAGTTTATTTATCTATAAAAATTGATTTCAGGGTTTTTGTTGTTGTCGTTTATTTTGTATTGCTTGCTATTACAAACAATGCTCCTAGGAATATTCTTATACATGACTCCTAGCATATATTACTAGGAGTGTAAATGCTAGATCACAGGGTCTGTGCATCATCATCTTTACTAAATAAGCCATTTTTTTTTTTCAAAATAGTGGTAACAATTTTCACTGCTACCAGCAGGGCATAATATTTCCTGTTGTTCCACTTCATTGTAATCCCATAACATTATTCCTGCTGGTGCTGCTCTGGGAAATTCTGCTTTTCTTTCTGAGGGTTTCCTTCTTTTCTTCTAAGTTGTGTGTGTGTGTGTGTGTGTGTGTATTATAATATACATTATAATTATGTACTATGAAATATGGAAAATATATATATGGTAAATCATATATATATATATATCACAATTTTATATAGAAAATATGCATTTAGATGTTTTTATTTTTAAAGTGGGGATGTGTTTGTAATTTTTCAGGTCTGCCAGAGTGTCAAAAATATATCCATTGGATTTCCGGTAAGGGGATCACAACCCTTGGCTTGGTGTCGTCCGCACCGTGCTCAGCCAGTGAGCGCACCTGCCATCCCTATGTAGGATACGAAACTGCATGGCGGGAGCGCCGCTGCACTCCCAGCGCTGCACTCTCCCGAGTGCGCCACACGGTCGGCCTGTATCCATTGGATTTTTAATAAAATATAGCTTTTCCCAAGTTTTAAGGAAACCCTCTTTCAACCTTAAATTACCTTTCAGCCATTACTCTATTCTTCTCTTTATCATAAGCAAATTCATGAAGGTTACTTTCATGTCTCCACCTCCAAGCCTTTAGCATTTTCAAATTAGACTTAATTAATCACAATTATCCCAAATGACTATTACTATGCCTACTAACTTTCCTTGGTGCCACAGTTCTTATGCTGCAGTCATCTTTCTTAGCCCTTGGGACTATATATTGTCATATGTCTCACATCATGCTAGGTATTACTGCCTGTTGGAAACACTCCCTTTTGGAGCTTCTGAGTTACGATTTTCACGTGGTTTTCTTCCTACATCCTTGGTCCTCACTTTTCAGTCTCACTTGCTGGTTTTTCTTAACCAAGTATTAAATATTAGGTTTCCTCAAGGCAGAGGACATAGTTTCTCTCTGCCTCCATAACCACTTCCCAGTAATCCCTCTGTGCAATGACTTCAATTTCTCAGCCCTAGGCAGATAACGTGCACATTTTTATTTCCAACCTGGTTTATGCACCTGCTTATTTATGTCCTCCGAGATGATTCAACATGTTCACCCAACATGATTCAACATGTTCAAAATAATAAAAACAAACAAACAAACAAAACCCTCTTCATCCACTGTTCCTTATCTCAGGGCATAGCAGCAGTGCCCACCCAGCCACCCAAGCCAAGATCCAGGACAGCCAGCTTTACATATTAATGTAATACCAGTACTTCTTTCTCTGTTTCTCTCCCTCTCTGTCTGCATTTCCTCTACACAAACAGCTGACCTTGTAATCTGACTTCTGCCTAGATCTATTCTTTCACCCACTCCTTTTGTTTATCACAGTAAAGCCAGAGCCATCTATTCAGAAGCCAAAATCATAACGTGCTCCTGCACCCATACTCTGTTTGAACAGCTTCAGTGACTTCCTATTGCTTCCAGAAAATATGTAAAACTCTCAAGGAAGTCTACAGACTCTGCAGAGTCTGGGCCTTACCGGACTCATGTTGTCCCCCATCTGTGATGTTCCTGCTTTCCATCAGCCAGTCACAGGGTCACAGGGAGTCTTTCAAACACCCAGCGCTCCCACCTAGCCCGAGGGCTCGACGTACTTTCACTTCTCTGTGGACACCTTTTCTTCATACTTCTCCTACTGAATGCCTACTTACTTTGACGCAACTGTTATTTTGCCAGGAGCATCTTCCCCGGTTTCACTAACAAGGTCTAATCAGCCTATTAATACTCTAAGAGAATGATCGGCTGTATCTGCCATCCATAGGGCTTTTCCATTTTTAAATTCAAGTTTTCTTTATTTATTTTTTAATTTTTCAACATGCAATGTAGTTGATTTTTGTGATTCAAGTTTTCCATATTGTGATTCATAACTTCTCCATTATGCTGCAAGTGGCCTGAGGTTGGGTACCTACTATGTAGAGGTACCTCACTAAGTGTTCACTAAAAGAATTCCTGTCACAGTGGCCACCAATTCTTTCTTGCCCTTCCCCCACCTTCCATTTCTAGTCACCATTTGTTTTGCTCTTCATCAATAAAGAAGACTGGTCCCCTAGTTAATTTTTAGCAGAAACTCCACATTCCTGGTCAAATTTTAATACCAAAGATGATAAAAGTTAGTGTCTTCAAAAATCAATTTGGCACAGTGGGCATGTAGAATAGCATTGATTTATTTATTTTTTTCTTCCTTCTCTTTCTCCTACAGTTTCTGCTTCTGCTTGACTTGTGTCTGAAGCAGATTGAATCGACACTATAATTAAAAATAAAAGAAGCAACACCCACAGATGTAATTTTATCTTAAACTAGAAAATCAACTTCCGTTTGACCTAGTTCAAAAGAAACAGTGGGCAGCCGTTTGAGACTGAGTCTATAAGCCACTTGCAATATGGAACTAAGCTGATGTACCTTAGGTGACTTACCCACTGATTCGCAATCATAAGTGTTGCTCCTACAGATGGCACTGCCCAGTTTCTCTAGCAGCAGTATATCATAGAGGTTAAGAGCACAGACTCAGGAGCCAGACTTTCTTGGTTTATGTCACTACTCAGGCACTTAGCAGCTGAGAGATCTAAGGCAAGTTACCTGGCCCCTCTGTGCCTAAGTTATATCGTCTGTATAATGGGATTCATAATAATTATGGCTACTCACGGTTTAGTTTGAACTTTTAAATGTAACACACTTGGAACAGTAACTAGCACAGAGTATCATGAGTTATGATTCATCTCCAGCTGGGCTTCCTCTGCTTTTCTCCTGTTTCACAGAATTTATTTATAAATCCCTTACAAAGAAGTTTGATCACAATGCTTTTAACTTCTTGAATGTTTATTTTTAATAAGATAATTAATATGTCTTAAAAATTTCGTTCATTTGAGAGTTGTTTGTTTTCATCTGTTTCTTAGCATATTGTCCAGTTTCTACATACTTCATGAAATGGATTCAAAGTTATAGTATTAGTTTTTAGATATGATGTTTTCTAATTTGGCATTTCCTTTTATGTTGAAACTTTAACCTCAAGGAAAGAAATTTTTCATTTTCATCTCTTTGACTTCAATACGAATTTGGGCCAGCAGGTAATTAAATGAGGAGCATGTTCCAGGAGGACTACATGAATTTTTCTTTTTAATTACTTCTCAAATTAAAATCTAGGATAGCTAAGAGGAATCTATCAAAATAGCATAGTCCTCTGATAAGATGTTTCATAATCATGAAATATTAAATGTTGTTGTAGTTTTAACATTTTATTTCTTCACATCCTAGCCTTTCTGTCTCTTTAATAAAATCAGCTATTTTGTTAATATCTTCCAAGATTGAATTTCCATCCAAAGTGCATAGATATCCATACTTCATGAATAATTTGACAAGAAATTTTACATAACATTCTAGGTCAACCAGGCAGGATGAATAAAAACACTTGTGTGTGTTTTTAGCTTTTCTTACTTGTGTATGTTTCTACAGGTCCTATCAGCCCTTCTCTCCCGAGCAGATGTTGCAGTCTGCCAAAAGGCTATTTTATTCAGTCCCTGGGTTTACTATCTAATGTCACTTATATTGTAAATAGCATTTGAAGTTTTATCATCTGTTATCTTTCATCTGTGTGACATTTATCTCAGGAAACAACAAATGCAAACATTTGTCTTTGGTGAATCCCATATTACATTTCAAATGTTTGTGTTAGGTATTACGCTCAAAATTTGAGAAGTAATTAAAGTCAGTATTTTCATATTTAATGGTGATATTTAAATTATATGCACATTATCAAAAATTGTCTAACCCTTTCTGAGAAAATCTCCTCTGTGTACTCAAGGTTTTAGAAAAGAACATGGGAAATAGTGAAGTAGATGACGGATAGGGAGGTAAACTGAGTTTCAGGTATCGCAACTAATTTCCACTCATATACAATTTATTATTTTACTTTAATTATAAATGTGAATACTATATAATGACCTGAGAGACATTAATTTATACTTGTATAATTGTGTAGATTTTTTTTACTAGATTCCATGCTTTTTGCTAAATATTAATAAAAAATTAAAATTAGTGAGCATTATAAAACAATTCTCTTTAGTCCACACTAACTTATAAGCCTTAAAACATTGGCAGATTCCATTTAAACTTTTTTTAAATGTCCTAAAAGCATGAATATTGGAGATCTTAGCAGATTTAAACATAGGATGGGAATATGACCTCATATAAGCTGTTTAAAATTATGCTTCAAGTTCTTCTTTCTCAAAATTCACTATGCTATTAACCTGCTTAAGTTCAAAATTATTAAAATAATAAAAACTTTAATTTGTATTAAATATTTTTCCATAAAGGGATACACTATATCAAAATTTGTCAACACACATATTAGCAGAGTTCTCCAGAGAAGATATCTGATCTCAACTTTATAGAAAATTTATAAGCTTATTTCACATGTTCAGTTCAACTTTTTTAAAAAAGCATTTATTTTACTTAAAATATGTGCTGGGTTTAGAGACATGCAGTCTTTCCCCTCAGACAGTGCATTCAAAAGACATCAAATGTAGGGAAACTGTAATTGTTCCAGTTATATGACAGATTAATGTACACAAAAATTACTTTTGGAATACCCTTAAAGCACCATCTCACAAATGAAACTTAAGGGGATTATTTAGTAAACAAAGTACCCAATTAGTCAGAGTCTTAGCTTACCTTTTGTGATATTTATTTCAAGAGAACTAAATCTTTAAATGGGGACTAGATGGGTGACAAAATTAGGCTAAAACTATACCCTTTAAAGTACTTTTAAAATTCACTTTTATATGAATTGTAATGTGTTATAAAAACCTATGTAAAATATTTGGTGTGTTTGTTTTTTAAAAATATAAAGACAAAGTTTACTTTTTAAAGTAAAATATGAAACTTTAAGGTTTTCACAAAATGTCAAAGACAGTGCTCTATGTGAAAAGTAGAGTGGATGAAGTCCAGTATTTTTAACTGACCCCAAGCAGAGCTCTGAACTTTGCATTTTCATTTATGTGCAAAGTAGGGACATATAAAATTTACGTTACAAGTGATTTAACAACAAGCAGAAGATTGAGAGACTGAAAAGGGCAGTGCTCCTATCATGGCAACACCTGAGAAGGGGCGTGTTAACTTGTGTAGAAAAATTATCATTTGAGAAAACGAACATGGGCAAATCTTTTGCTCCTAAATATTTTAAAATCTATATGTGCATATTGTATAATCTTTCCTTTTACTCTTAATTGTTGTGGGAAATTGTCACAGGAAATAAACTCCAAAAGTTCCATTTTATAAATGGTTTAAAGAATTTGAGATTGAGGAAGATAAAATACGTAATCTTTTTTTTTTTTTTTGCAACTTAAAGTGCATGAGTACAAAATGACAGATAATGCATTTTTTCAGTTTGATAATGAAGAAGCATGACAAAAAACTGCCAAAAATATCTACAACTTCCTTCCCCCCACAGTGCCAAAAATATCCACCTTATTTTATCTCACAGTGTAGATGTTGGGCCATTTTCATAGGATCACTGGGAAACTTGTTAACATGTATTTCCTAGGCTGGCCAGTTAGCTTAGTTGGCTAGAGTTCGGTTTTGTAACACCAAGGTCAAGGGTTCTGATCCCCATACTGGCCAGCTGCCAAAAAAAAAGGGGGGGGGAGGATATTTCCGTAAGCCACATAGTGGAATATCAAGTCTAATTATCTAGTGAAGGTGGTCTGGAGTCTATATTTTAAACACATTTCCCACATGATTTTTGTGCACATTCAAGTTTGATTAACTCTAACTTTTTGCTTTGCGTTTAAGTATTCAATTGTCATATAAAAACTTCAATGCTCTACGGAAGAAATAGGCATTAGGTCACAATTACTTCTCAAAGCTGCATCAGTTTATTTACTTAGTTTTCTAAATCATCTCCTGGATTAAGAAAGTTTTATTTGAGAAAGCAATTACAAAAAAGGAGATGATAAGGACTTTAAGCTTTACCCAATTTGGTTTTTTGTTGTTGTTGCTTGCTTTTGGTTTTTGGTTTCTGTTTTTTTACCTAAGAAGCTCCAAAAGAATCAGCTCCACAATAATTTATAATACTTCTCTGTCAAAACCATAGACCGAACAGATACGTCCAAAAGAAGGAGAGAAAAACACAAGAAGAAATAAGCATTGTTCTGAAAATGAGTTTTCTTTTCTTTTTAGTTCAGTAATATAGCTTTTCCATTAATGCAGGATGTTCTACTGACTCTTAGTTGGTCTGATAATATGTAATAACTGACAACTTTAAGTGATAAATATTTCACTCATCAGAAACTGCATTAGAGGACATGCTGTTGTACGTCGTAGTGTTATTTAAATTCATTGATGTTACCTCCATCATGTCATTTGAGTTGTACTTACAGAATAAAATTAGTCTATGCTGTGACTCTTATGCTCAATGTCAGTCACAGTTTTATTTAGTACTCATTTTGGGAATCCTGGTTTGTAAGGATATGTTAGCATACTGAACAGACTTTACAGCATAATTTGCATATCTGGGCAGTTTCTCATAGAGATGGGATTTTACTATTCCTTCAGATATACTTTTATTATTTTAATTTGGTTTATTCATTGGAAAGTCCCTGGATATTTTTTCTCTTTAGAATTTAAAGGTAACTTATTATCCTATAAATATTTCCTGGTTAAATTGAATTTTTAAATGTTTACTACTAATTATAAACAGGAACAACCTTTGACTTATGTGTTTTAAATATAAACTTTTTATACGTTTTTTTGGGGTTTTTTTGTCTTTTTGTGACCGGTAAGGGGATCTCAACCCTTGGCTTGGTGTCGTCGCACGGTGCTCAGCCAGTGAGCGCACCGGCCATTCCTATATAGGATCCGAACCCGCGGCGGAGCGCCGCTGTGCTCCCAAGCGCTGCACTCTCCCGAGTGTGCCACGGGGCCAGCCCTAAACTTTTTATACTTTTGATAGCAACATTTCACAGGAATAGTTTTAACAGGGATAGATTAAGATCTACTACAACTGCTTTGTTTTATTTTCAAGGTTATTTCTCTTTACTGATAATCAAGATCCCAAATATATTAAAATTTTTTTTTATAGAAGGAGCCCTATTATTTGCAATTTTCTTGCAACACTAGATCCCACTTACATAAAAATAAAGGCTCTTTTGTTTCCAGAACATAGCGGCCTGTAGAGCATGGTGGTTTAAAATCCAGGCTCTGGAGCCAGAGTCCCTGTTCTTAGATCTTGGCTCTACCACTGACTGGTAGAAAGGAGATATTTGACCTCTAAGTACCTCATCTCAGATTCTTCCTCTGTAAAATGGGAATACACCTTCCCATAGGTATATGCAATAGTACCTACCTCACAGGGTTATTATTAGTTAATGTGTTTAAACAGTAAAAATAGTACCTGGTATATGGTAATTGCTCTAGGTTAAATGTTCACCCAAAGGTTCATGTGTTGGAGACTTACTCTACATTGAAATAGTTAGGAGGGTGGGAAATCCTACTGTAATAATTGAAAGGTGGGGCCTTCGAGAGGTGAGTGGATTGTGAGAGTTATACCCTCCTGAATGGATTAATCCATTGACGTTTTAATGGGTGATAGTGGGAGTGGTTTTGATGGCTTTAAAAGAAGAGCAAGTGAGTAGATTGGCTCTCTCTTGCTTGGCCCATTCACCATGTGATACCCTGCATTGCTGTGGGGAGTTCCCTCACAGAAGAAGACACTCATCAGATGTGTTCCCTGGACTTTGGACTTCCCAGCCTCTGAAATTGTAAGAAATAAATTTTATTTCTTTATAAATTGCCTAGTTTCAGGTATTCTTTTATAAGCAACAGAACAGACAAATACAGTAAAGAATCAACATATTAGACTCCAAAAATGGTGAATGTGTTATACACCATAAATTCAACATTTGCAGGGACCTGTCTTAACACTGTGCCTCCAAAGCCTAATACTATGCCAGGCATAGTTTCTTTTTGATTGTTGGTTAATTTATGTGAGGGAAAACAGAGTATATATTTTAACGGAATTAGATCTTATTTCTCTACAAAAGCTGTGAAGCAGTGGTAGGAAAGTTTTTCTGCAAAAAATGATATTTACACTGAGACATGAAGCATAGGAAGGAGTTAGCCAAGCAATGCACTGCAGAAGCAGCTTGTGCCACACTTGACACACATAGATATGTGCATATTAATTTTCATTAACACACACAGTGTGTGACAACCACCGTACAGTGTAGGAGGACGATGGTGAAATGGATTTTGTAGAATCTGTGGAAGAAAAATCAACCACGGCACCACCATGAATTTAAAGCTACCAAAGGAGCATTGTAACGAGAGAGAGAAAGGGGCGAGGGCTTTATGGAGCTTTAGCAAGAAGCCTCAGATAAAATTTGGGGATAATTGATCAAAATGGTTCTCAGAATATAAAGGAATTATTCTTAAGCACTAGCAGCTGCTGGTTGGACATTTCATTAAAAGGAGGACATTTAGTTGGGAGGGAAAGGGAGGGCCTAAGGCCAACGTGAGAGGACCAGAGAGGAACAGCTGTGGGTGCCAGGAATACATGAGACCCACAGTAGAACATTTTCTATCCTTCTGATACATCTCTGTTAAAGAGATGGACTCCATGAAATAATCTAAGGCTTTGAGAATTAGTCTACCTGAATATTATTAGAACCTTTTTATTAAATTAGACTGTGTGTGTTAAAAGACAAATAAACTAAATTCCTTTCTGAATGCTTTCAGAAAAGAAAACATTGATGACTTTTGAGGGTAAGGTGCTATTTATGCCACTTCCCACATTCTCTAGAGAGAATAAGACTTCTATTGTAGTTTCCAAGAGAGGAGTGATACTTTCAGGCCCCTCCTCCTCTCTTACTTGTTCCTGTCCTTTGCTGAAAAAGTGATGCATTTAATTGGTGATACTGGGAGAAAGTGCTGAGCAAACACAAACCATTATTTGCATTCCTTCTCACAGAAGGGATGGACTAAATGTATTCTTATGTCCACTCCAGTCTCATAAACCCAGTGAACTTTCTATACTGTGTATCGTTCTAGAAAGGGAAAAGGCCCCAATTGCACAGTTGCTGAGAATTAAAGGGTAAGTGGCATAACTTTGACTTTGGGTCCAAGATGTGCTCTTCAATCCAGTTTTACTAATTTCCTCTCATTTTCACACGTATGTCTATTTTTCAATTGTTTCAGAACCCATAGGGAAAGGGACATGATTTGCTGACTGCCCACTCATTTATCATTTGAATTCTTTTAAAAACCATGAATTCATTTTTAATGAAGTATCTTGGAGACTAGTGTTCCATGGAAAACACATTAAGAAAGATTGATTTAGGAGTCTGTGGAGGAATGCTACGCAGATCGGTGCCTTTCAAACTGTGTTTCTTAGAACTCTCATTGCCAATTGGGGGTTGGAAACCAATTAGACGAGGTGTTAGGAGTCAGCATCAAAAGTCCCTGATTTGTGGGAGGCAGTTCAAAATAATGGTGTAAGCATGAATCTTAGAGAATGCTAACAGGGTTCACATTCCGGCTCCTACACTTATTAGCTGAGAAAATTCACCTGTCAAGTAAGTCATGTATTAAGTTCAACAACAATGCATGTTTTGTAGAGTTGCTGTAGGAGTGCATGTAGAAGACATTCAATAACAATTTTTGTTGAACATAAATAAATAAAACATAATGCCTGACAGAATGGGAGCTAAATAAATAGTAGTTCTCATCATGCTATTATGTGAATTAATAACATTAATAATATCGATCAATAAGCTAGGTGGGTTGCTATTTGTTCTTTTTTAAATATGTTATGCAATAGCCTGCTGATGATTTTTTTAGATAAACGTTGCTGTCAAAACCTTGCAATCAACAGGAAGTTGGCAGAAGTAAAGAGGGGATGATTAATATGTTAATAATAGAACTAGGATTTAAAATATAAACAGAAGCTGGTATAATGAACCAAAATAGCTAGATGAAGCATATAGAAATTTGTAAAAGGCACTTGAGACCCATAATGTAGCAGCAATAAAGGTAAAATTATTGAAAGGTCTAGTTAAATATAAGCGCAATATGAGTGAATTGTGTTGCATAACTATTGTAAAATATATTAGTTTCATCAGTAGAAGTAGTCTTCAAAAATAGCTAAGCAAATGTCCTACAGTTCTCTGTGTTATCCAGACCACACCTGGGAATAACATTAAAAAGACGTACTAAAAAATGAGGGCACATTCAAGGGAGACAGGTCAGAAAGATAATAAAATATCAAACCAGTAAATAAAGACTGATTTAAAGAAGCGAGCCTGCTTATCAGGCAGGAAGAATGATTAGTGACAATGATACGTATCTTTTAAAATTTTTTAGCAACTATTAAATACAAGAAGGACAAATTCTCTTTGCATGACACCAGAAGTTAAAATAAGCACTATCAGGTGCACCACACAGGGAAGTCAAATTTAAGTCAGTATTGTGAAAGACATGAAACATTTAAAAAATTGAACAGAGTTCCTCAAGTAACTGCAAGGTACAAATCTAAATGGTGAATATTGGGGATTGCTTACTGAACAGAATGTTATCGATAGGTGACTTCTCAGTCTTCTTTACATTTCCAACAGTGTTTTCATGTTGTGATTATACTAACATTGGAGAATGCCCATAGAAATTTTTAATTATCAGCATACCTCCAGTGTTAATACTTGCAAAGTTCAAGTAAATATTTTTCAGAGAAATAATTTAATGATTCACTTAGGGTTTATGGGAGCTGTTTGGAAATCTCCAAGTGAAATGTTAATTTTAATTTAATATTTTGGGCATCAAGCTTTCTACTTAAAAAGTGTTTTTTACAAATGCAAGGTCTGAAAAGCTTTATTTAAAATTTTTAGTCCCTTTGCCACTTGTATAGCCAAATGCAGTATATTTGATGAGCACTGGTCTGCTGATTGACATACATTACTCTGTCCTACTATTTCTTAGACACTATCTTTGGCATTTAGTTTCTCATCCTGTGTCACAAATAAGGAAATCTGTAAGGTGAAAAGGTAGAAAATACAAAAACAAAACCAAAAAATGCTCTCCTTCCAAAACGGACAAATGAAAAACTGTTAACATATATTCAACTCTTGAATATGACTAAAAAACTATACAGTCTATTAAAATAACAGGGTTTATTTTTGTTGTTCCCAATCTGGCTCTCATAGAAAAGCTAGTGTAGGACCTGCTTTCCTACCAATAAGAAGTCTAAAAGCTGCACAAATTATATGAAACAACTGTTGGGAGCACTAGAAAGAAACCAGCACAGGACTGTGATCCTTGAGAATAGGAAAACACCAGAGGTGAGCCTCATATCACCCAGGATTTATTCTTGGAGGCATTTTTCAAAGTGCTTCCCAGAGATTTTAAAAACAATAGACAGCATCAATCTTATGTGGCTGAAGAAACAGAAACTGCCAAAAGAGATGGAATTTGTTGGCAGATTACATAAAGAGGGAGCCACAATATAGAAACCCAAAAGCCTGAGCAGAGATTTAAGAGGTCATCTAGTGCAGAAAGAAGTTGAAGCTCAAACCCAGGCTGAGTAAAGACGCTATAGTGGGCAGCACAGTTCAGTTGACATCCCAGAAATCCAAACGCTAGGGGCAGAAATCATGCTATAGGAGTAAAAATCAGACTCTAAGAATAAGGATAAAACTGAAATAGACTAACCTTAACAAAGACTAGTAACAAGCATTGACAGGAACAAGGTGATATGCAGTACTTTAACTGCCTACCAGAGCAAAACTTAACACTCTTAACACAAAAAGAAGGTATGACTGAAAAATGAATACAGGAAGAATAAAAAAAATCAGAATAATAAAAATGACTGGTTAATCCAAAAGAATGGAAGAAAGGAAGCATGAAGAAACAGGAAGCAGAAGGAATAAATAGAAAACATACAGCAAGATGGCAGCTCAGTTCTTTCTGTAATTACATTAAATGTAAATCAATTAAATTGTTTGATTAAAAGACAAATCTTTTCAAGTTGTTTTTAAAAAAAGTCTATGATGTTTAGATGTAATTTATGACCCTATCATTTCACTTCTGCAGATATAACAACACAAACAGCAGGCTCTTCAGTCCAAAGACTTGTACAAAAATGTTTATGAACTTTCTTCTTAAAAGCTTCAAAGCTTTCCTTTTTAACCACTCAAATGACTATCTGCAGTAGGATTTATACATAAATTGTAGTGTATTTATCTAAGAGAATACTAAGCTAAATAATCCTCTTGCCAGTTTGCAGACCCAAGAATGTCTTTCTTAAGGACCTCAGCCATCTCTTTGAAATGTAATCATTAATGAAGACAGCATCTATCTCTCAGTTTCTGTGGGAGGGTAGCAGCCTAATTTGGGTGGGTAGGTGCCTCTCTTCAGGTTAGAAAATCACCTCCTGTCGTCAAGATATAATATGAAGTTCATTTTTCCTTTGAATAAAGGCAATCACCAAACATAGATGGTTACTCCAACTACCAAGTGAATTTGGGATGTGCAATGTGTGACAAATAGTGCTGTCAAGTCCTTTTACATGACTACTAGTTATTGTTTATAGTAGAACATGTATGTAACGAGTTGTGTATGCTTGCTAGAGAATAGGGTGAGATTTCTTTCTCTCTTAACAATCTCTTAGCAGATTGCCTGTGATGCAAATTATATTCTGGTTTAATGCTTATTCAATAATAAAATTAAAACTATTGTCTCTCTCTCCTAGTTTTGTGGAGAAGTTTTCTGAGGTGAGAAGAGATTTTGTTTTGAGTTTTATTGAAAACAATCCCCAAAACATTGTGCAAAAAGCTGACATGTAATCATTGAAACTGTTAAGATCATGAAATAGTGGCAAGGCTGAAAAAGTGATCTAGATTTAAGAAAATGAAAACAGTAAGAACTAAATGCAATGTGAGATTTCCGACTAAAACCTGAATGAAAAAAACTGCTGGGAATTGTTAAAAGTTTAATAAAGCCTAAATATTAGATAGTAGTAATGAATTGCTGTTAATTTTCTATTTTGATGGTTATATTGAAGAATGTGTTTGGAAGAAATACGAAAATATCTATGGTTCACACAACATTATTTTCAAATATTTTAGGGAAAAAAGGTTATTTAAACTGTATTTTTCTGTAAGTTTAAGATGGTTTCAAAGTTGGCAGGGAAAGAGATACAGAGATACAGAAAGAGACACCCATATATTTATCAAGAAAAATAAAATTTGTTGAAATTTCTGCTAATTGGTTCTTTTTAAAAAAATTACAGATACTTTTAAAACTCCATTCTGTATTTTTTACTTTTTCACTCTCTGGAGGTAACTACTCTATTATGTATACAAATTTATATAATACACATTTATAATATATGCTGTTCTGTATTTTAAAGTACAAAAGTGGCATCACAATGCATGTACTTTTGTAACCTTTTTTTAGCTAATGTTATTTTGAGATTTATACAGTTTTTTACATCTTGCTGAATTTTAACAGCAGTGTTGTATAAGCCACAGTTTACCCATTTCTCTACTGAGAAATAGATGGTTTTGATTTTTTTCACTATCATAGACATTGTTGCAGCATTATTCAAAGTTTAAAAATGTCTTTTTCTGGGATGGGGCATAATTTTCTCCTTAATTGACATTTGGTATACAGGAAGTTTTAATTTTAATATTGGCACATTTGCTGATTCATTTTTAATGATGTTTTTCTGTCATTATTTTCTAAGAAATCTCTTACTATACTCATGTATTATAAGAATTTTTCCATATGTACTTCAGGAAAAAAAAAGTGCAGGGGTTTTTTGACAAAAGATTATCTTGAAGAATAGAGAACTTATGTAAACTGGCTAAAAGATTAGAATTCAAATATATATATATGCACAAGAGGTCTTCAAAAAGCTCATAGAAAGATTTGTATTATATTTTAATTCCAATTTACCACAAACTTTTTGTAGTCCCCTTGTATATAGAGATTCATTTTTCTAGATTGTCAGGCCCCAAGATTTTGTAAAATAAATATTAGCATTAAATACTATATAAAGAGATTTTTTAAATTATTTATTTTCTGTGTTTGTGTTTGGGAAAACAGGAAGAAAACATACTTAAAATAGTCAGGTTTACATTATTTGTCTTTAAGCTAATTATGCAGGAAAATGTTTGAGAATAATAGCATCTGAGTTTACTTCTAAAAACCACTTATTTATTCATGCATGTATTTATGAAAATGTTCATTTCCTCAACAAATTGTTGGTTTGGTAATATCTTTTCTGGTGCTTAATATCTGCAATAACATGTTAGAGCGAAACGAAGTCTGTGGTCTCAGACATTTTGCATTTTGATGAGGCAAAATAGGTGTTGGGAAAATAGAATAATTTAATCAGGCCCCCTCACCTGCCCGTCCAGTTGGGGGTGGTGCAGCACGTTCTTCGTAAGCAAATTGTGTGTGTGTGTGTGTGTGTGTGTGTGTGTGTGTGTGTGTGTGTGTGTGTGTGTGTGTGTGTGTGTGTGTGTGTGTGGCTAGTGCACATGCATGGTGCCGTGATTTGTTTGGCGTCTGCCTCAGGTGGCCACCACGCATGACCATGCTCTCCAGCTTAAGGCTTCCAAAGACCTGTTTGCCAGTTAACTAGCTCATAGACCTGTGTGTAAGGGGTCTGGTGACCCAGCCTGCCATGTGAGGGGTTTGTGACCAGTCTGCAAACAGGCTTGATGGGTCTGTGAGCTCCAGACCCAGCCCTAGCCTGACAATTCATGTTGTCAGCAGGATTGGGGCAGGTAAAAGAGTGTGACAATAGGCAATAAACAAATGAATCAGTAAAAATACAATGGCCAGATGGTGATAAATGCGATGGAGAACAGTAAAATAGCCAGAGCGGAAGTAAGGAAGGAACTCATTCAGATAAGGTTTTCTAATAGAGAAACAAATGAAAGAGACAAGTACAAAGGCTCTGAGCTCAGTGTGCATGTGTGTGTACATGTGTGTTTGTGTATGTGCATGCATGTGTGTCTTGGAGACAGTTTCTTAACAAAGAAAAGGAGCTTATCCAGGCTGGAGCAGAGTAGAAACAAGTTGTCATAGGAAATAGGGTAAAGGAAGGAAGTAACAAGAAACCAAGTCATGGAGGGTGTACAGGAGCACAATAAAAACTTTGGTTTTTGCTTTGAGATAGTCGGAAGGTTTGATCAAAGAATTAAGATTTTAACTGGCTTATTAAAATACATGCTTGGTTGCTGTGTTCAGACTAGATAGGGTAGCAGGAGGCATCAAACAGCAGAGAGATAAGTTGGATATTATTTATCAAAAATGATGGTGGTTTGGATTGGCATGGTAACACTACACAGGTAAGAGATGCTCAGACTGTTCAGATCTGGTTTAGATATTTTTTAACCACTGAGATGGGAAGATTGGAGAGAAAGAGTACAATCAAAGATGACATCGAAGTTGGCAGCTTGAGCAACTAAAAAGTTGCACTTTGCCATGCAAGTCTGCATGATAATCCAGTCTTTTGTGTTAGTTTAGGCTGGCACAGTGATAAGTCTTATCGGTTATTTCCACAGATATTAATGACTAAGGCACTTTTTAGAAACATAAAGTAGAGATGGAAAAATGTATTGAGGAGTGGATGCCAGGATGGCTGCCTGTTCACACTTTATGAAACAGCAAAACATTGAGACTAATTATGACAGATCTTATTAATGGAATGTGGAGAGAAAAAAATAGCATCTCAGAGAATTGGCCAAGTGTATTTGTCAGTCATAGAAGTCAGAGGGGAATGGGGTAAAAATCCCCTTCCCTGTCTGATGGTACTAGTGCTGGTGAAAACGAGACCTTAAAACAGGAGAAAACGGGAACAGAAGAAAAACGGTAAAGGCAAGTTTTTACTCTCACCGGAAGGCCTTCTCCGGACTACCTGAAAAACAATCATATTCACTCAGAAAGTAGCATAATAAAGGCTACTGATTACTAAAAGACTATACAGGTGGCTGTCTTCCAAATCAAGTGACTATTAAGATCTGAGTGTATTCAATAATCACTTGAGGGTAAATAACCTGGATATTTTACAGAATAATTTCAGCAGGTTTGGTAAATCATTATTGAAATGGATTCTTAAATTTAATGATTAAGGGCTGAGACATGCATTTTAGATATAAAAGGATGTAGTGATTATTTGGGTGGACAACGAATCTCCATCTGTAACTTTCCACGAGCAGAAGCTTCGGAGAGTACAACAGCTGATCTGTTGCAGTGGGTAAAGTTAACAACTTGCCTGACTTACCCTGGGAGGTGTAACTGCCCCCTTCCCCGCCATCCGAATGAGCAGAATACCGCATCATCTCATAGCGAGAATGTGGCTGGAATAAAAATAACTAATCTGGCTCTATGAATATCAGCAAGAAACACTAAATTTAATGACATGGACACAGAAGTAATAAGCGCCATAAGGGGTTGGTCCCAAGTTGTGGGTGCCTTAACTAACCTTGGTCTTGGGGAGCCAAGAAAAGAATCAAGGAGGCAGTAATGGATCTGTGTCTTAGTTAAGTGGCTACTAACAAAAGACAACCAATGTCCAGTCTTTTCTATGAAAGAAGACAAAGATTGTGTCTTAAAAAACACTAAGATGATGCTTGGATATGGAGATCCTATGGTGGAGGGAAAAAAGGAAGTGGTGATCCTAAAACCTGGAAGCGTGACTGGCAAGATTATTTGGTGGTCATGTAGATTTTACTTGAATTTATAATTGATATGGTATTATATGTAACTAGGGCATGTTGCCTTTGCATTTTCCATAAACATATTGACTTCACCATGTTTTAATTGGCTATGATAAATGGAAGCCTTTAGAATTGTCCTAGCCTACCTGATGTTAAGAATTAGGCAAAATTAAAGTCCAGAATTTAACAAAAGATCATTGCTTTGATTAAGCAAATGGTTGAAGTATAAGTTTTGATTCCTACCACCATCCTTTTCAATAGTCTGGTATGTTCAGTATATAAAAGTAATGTTCCTAGAGGCCAATGTGTTCTCATTTTGTCTTTAAGATCCTTTTGCTTCCTTAAAGTTATTGAGGAAGCAAAAGAGCTTTTGCTTATGTGGATTATATTAATTTATATTTATCACAATTGAAATTAGAACAGATAAATTTTTAAACACATATTTATTTAATTAAAAATGTAGCAATATAATGTATGTTTATAAATAACATTCTTAATGAAAAATAGCTATTTTTAAGAATAGCAAATTGTTGAAGGGTAGCATTATTTTAAATATTTGCAAATATATTTAACATATGGCTTCATAAAGGCAACTTGAGTCTTACATCTGATTCTGCATTCAGGCTATTGTGGTATGTTGTTTGAGTTGAAATGTAAGAATAAAATGCTATCTCACATATAAATGTCTTTGGAAAAGGAGTATTTTAATAGTCTTTTAGGCTAATTGTAAATATTTTTCTTTGATACTCACCATAACCAACAAGTAGTAGATTCTTAAAAATTAGTTGCAATGTGAAATCTGCAAACACATCTGTGATTTCCTAATTCTCATTAAAACCCATTGGTCCATCTTGCACTTCTAATGGATCTTTCATCATGAGCGAATTTGTAATATCACACATTGGCCATTTGGAAAATATTGATTTTCACAGTAAAAATATCTTTCAGATGTTGACTCATTTCATCATGCAATAATAAACATCAAATTTTAATATTACCGCTGATATCTTGAGAACATATCTTAAGAGGGAAACTGTCTTATATTTCTTATAACACATTTGAAATATAATCAGTGGCTTGTTACTGCATTTCGGTTGAACTGCCCCCACCACACCATGCAACATCATGTCATTCTAATGCCTGAGTTACTAATGTCAAATTATCCCTTGGTGATGCCAGAAAGACATCCAACTGGAGAGAGGACAGTATGGGAAAGTTTAATAATAAAGCGTAAATGGTATATTTAAGAATATGTTAGAGGAAGAAGTCCACTGTATACATGAGCAGGTTGCTCTACTCCCCATAAGGTCAATGACAGTGCCCTTTTCACATGGACCCCTGTCTGTTCCACGTATTATGATTCTCTCCAACTGAGGAAAACCAGTCATTCTGGTTCACTGATGGTTCACGTCTGCTATTACATATCACTCCCCTCCAGAGGTGCACAGGCTTAGTCTATGGGAAGTGTCATGCTTTTCCTAGACGGAACAACATTTGGGGATTAATGTATCAATTGGCAGTCTTATGGAACACCCAATACTTGGAGGTTCAGACCATTTCCCCAAATTGCACGTATTTCATCAATGTGAAATGGCAACAACATATGTGGTGGCATAAGCACTGGCTCCAGTTTGGTAAGCATAGCAGAGCTGTGATAGGAGTTTGTCTGAGGGTAGTCAATCAGAACAAAATATGCCTAGAAACTTATCACAAAGCAAAATACTTGTCAAGTCAAAAAGGGACACTAGAGGGTACTATCTTCCAGGAAACAAACTGCCACTGTACCTAAGCCTCGAGAGACAACACAACACAAAATGAATTGAGGAAGTGAGCTCCGCCACTAATGGGGAACCATGCTCACCATCAGTGCTGCCAGGGCGGAGGGCTTGTACTTTCACCCGACAGATTGTTGGCTATTCACTATAAAATAAGTTTGTAGGGAAACGATGTTAATCTTAAATAATTGCGAGACATCACTAGACAGCATGGCTTTCATCATTACCTTCTAATAGTGGATTTTAAAAGAAGTATGTATCTTTTCTACAGTGCAACTGGCTGGAATTGTACATAAAAAGAAATAACACAATGTCATCCTTATGGGGGGTGGGGAAGATGGGCGGTGTTACGTAATGGCACCTGGAAACCTATGTTTTTAAAGATTTAGTCTATAATATCTGGGATATGATTGTGTCTACAAAACAGATGAAATTCAGAATTTGCTGAAAAATGGCCTCTAGTTACTTCCTCAGTCACTGGGACTATGTGGTACATGGGGAAAGGTCATTTCTGTTGGGAATTAAGGGAGAATAACTAATTTTAACCAATGTAGGTTATATCAAACATCATTTTAGTTTTTTACCATAGCTATTGGTGTAACAAAGGATTTCTAGGTTCATTGATAGAATTAAAAGGAAACCAAATGATGAATCCCCAAGATGAGAAAATTTGGGAGTCTGGGTTTAAGCCCCAAACTATTTAAAATATATATGGAAACTGATTGGACTCAGAAGGAAGTAAATTTGACTTTAGAACATACTCAATTCAATGCCTTCGGCAACATAGATAGAAAAATTCAAACAACTCTGAATCAAGGAGGTATCAGAATAACTGTGATAGGAAGTAAAAAATGTTAGAAGGTAAGTAATAAACTGAATCCTGAGAAATACTGACAATTTTTATATGAACAAAAGCGAGGCAACTAAAGAAATAGTTGAAGAACATTGGTTTAAGGAAAAAAATAGAAAATTACAGAAATTTATGTTCCCAGTAATTAGCACCTTAATATTTTAAATTATGGGTTTTAATGCTAATAATAAAATAATAGTTTACATTTTAACAATGAACAAGTGCTTGCATATAATTTTTCCTTAAATAATTCACCTTGTATCAAATACCACATAGAACTACTTAATTTCATGGTATATAGTCTTGCAAAAAATGAGCAATAAAATGGACAAACTAGTGGCAAATATTTATAGCTCCATTTCAAGATTTATTTATTTTTTAATTAATTAATTTTTGATTATACATATTTATGGGGTACAGAGTTGACTATCAGTGTTTGTGTACAATATTTTTAACATATACATAGTATTTAGAGTACTCTCTCTCTTCTCTCCTCTGTATCTTTCATATTTGACATGATCATTTCTTTTTTTTAATTTTGTCTTCTTAGGATACATTGTAGTTGGTTTTCATGACCCTTTATGAACATGATCATTTCTGATGAAAATATTACACATACTAACAAAGATAGTTCTTTACCAGTGCTAAACCATCAAAAATAACAAAGAGTTAATTCGATTAAAAGGCCAAAAAATAGTTAATTAAAATTACAAAGCAGAATTGGCAATGTAGCTCTTCAAATATCTGCTTCATTGGTGATTAAGCTATTATAAAGTAGGAATCTTTTTATATAACTTAATAATAGAATATAATATTGCTACTTCCAGAACACTAATGTTTCAAATTTTTTAATATATATAATGCATAACAAGTAGATCTGATTTCTCATGAGGTGTTTATAGGAAGACAAAAATATAAGTTCATTCTTTTTGGGTAATATCTATCTTTTCCATAAGAACTTATATTTTGTTAATTTTTATTTTTAAACATAAATTAAATTTAAAGTTCTGTGATTGTTAGGAATACTTAATTTAGAGCTTTTTCTTTTGAAAATTCAAATATCTTTGTTTTACAAAATGACTTTGTCAATGGCTATTTAATTTGGAAGATCAAAGAAACACTTCTTTTAAAATTAGTAAAGTACTTCTGATACATTGTTGGACTGTACTGAATTAAAACACTTGAAGTACATCAATTGTTACTTGTATGATTTAGAACAAACTAATTTTCTGAGTATCAATTTCCTCATAGTTAAAATTGGTAATACATGTCCTACTTTTTTGCTTTTTTTTGTTTTGTGTTAAGGTTTAGATACAATGAATTTCAAATACATAAAGCTGGTTACTCATATTCATATTTTTATCTCTTTATCTTAAGTTTAATACATTACATAAAATAATTAGATGTTACATAAAATAATTAGATGAAGTTGACACGTAGATTGAAGTTTAGGAGTATGTGATTCTATTCTTTTTTTTTTTTTAATCTTAACTAGATTTCCATCTTTTTATTACAACTAGAAATTATAACTGCCCAAATTATAAAATTATAAATGAGAATATTATTGTGTTCCAGAAAAGAATGAGCTAAAAGGAACTAAGAAGAGCTTGTATATGGCCATCAAATTAACACGCTAACTCTATTTTCATATATTTGAAGACAATTATTTTGATTTCCCAGAGACGCGCTATATTGACCAGTTTTTTTCATGGAAGTAATTGATGAAGTAAGGTGAAACTGAGGTTTGGGAGCATTAACTGAGATGAGTAATTGGATATGTTTTTAGGTCCTGTGCTAAAATATGTTGGGAGTCAAACTTCCACTTCTCAAGGACAATGATGCAATGACAGTCAGTGCTTCAATTTTACTGGCTTGTGTCAATAAAGCCCATAAGTGAGCTGAACATAAATCTCCAGCCAGACCTTTTGCTATACCTAAACATAGTGAGTATTGGCTAAAAAAGAATAAATAGTATTCTAAATCTTATAGCTTAATATTCACAATGTCCAGGATATAATCAAAAACCACTCAACATACAAAAAACTTGGACAACAACTTGAATTAAAAAACACACTCAAAAAATGCCAATACTGACACAACTCAGATGGAATAATCTCATAAATATTTTAAGGCAAATAAAAGTTACAAAAAAGAATAAAGGGGAAATTTAGATCTTAGAACTAAAAAATAAAATAACTGAAATTTTTAAAAAAACCTCATTAGATGAGCTCGAAAGTTGATTAGAAATGACAGAGAAAAGAATTAGTACACTTGAAGACAGATCAACAGAAATTACTCAATCTGAACAAAAAGGAAAAATTGAATGACAAAAACAATGAACTCAGTGATCTATAGGACAGTAAGAAAAATCTAACTCAACTTATCATATGAGTCACAGAGGGGAGAAGGAGAGAAAAAAGAGTAGAAAAGCCAAAAAAATATTTAAAGGAATAATGCCTCAAAAATTTGATAATGTGCTATAGTTATGTAAAATGTCACCATGAGGGCAAGCTGGGTGAATGGTATATAGAATATTATGTATTATTTTGCAAATTACTGTGAGTATAGAATTATTACTAAATAAAAATTAAAAATGCATCTTAAAGCTACAGTAATTAAAGTACTACAGTACACATACAGGAGTAGGTATCCGATTGTATGAAATAATAAAATTCCATAAAAATAACATGACTTTATTTTGTGTATTAAATACTTTCAAAGGATTTTTAAAACATAAATAACAGACAAAAATGAAAATCCTAAATATATTTTTCAAGTTGGTGACCTATGATAAGACATGTTAGCAGTATGTTTTCAAAATGTATATTTTATTACCCTCCCAAATGAGACAGAACTTTCCAAAAAACATTTTTTCAATGGAATAGGTTCTTCTAGGAACACCTAATACCTTCTACTGGAAATGCTTTTTCAAAAACACAGTTTCATAAATGCTGACTTAATATATGACAATGACTTACAAATAGATTAGAATGAAATTAACACTGAAATCATAAAATAAGCAAGGCTTACAAACATGGAAGCAAAAAAAAAAAAAAACGTTCAAAGTTTTAAAGTGTCCTTATTAGTGGATAAAGGATTGGATTAGAATAAATGGCTAGCTACCTTGAAAAATTTGCATACATCAAAGTAATTTCTAAAAAAAAAAAATTAATGTGTAAAATTTAACACACAACAAAATAAACATGAAATTTAAATAATAGGTTGTATCGTTTACATGACTTTAATATTGTAAGTACAGAGCAAATGCTATCATAGAAATGCAAAATACAATTAGATTTTATTTAAACATCAGCAAGAGTTGTGGCCCAGCAAGAAGAAAAATGGTAATAATAAAAATGTGTCATTTGTGTGGTCCGGCAAATACTGAATGAAGTTAGCTCTAACCTAGATAGGAGTGCAGAAGGCAGAATTTCACCTCTTGAATCAAGAAATAAATAGGGCAATACTTTACAAAAGAGTTATTACATAAGGGGTCAGTCTTAACTTTAACATGTGAGAACCCAACTTCATCAAAAAGGTATAAACTTTCAGAAATGTCTAATGAATCTAATGTGGTGGCAGAAGGTCCATCTGGGTTTTATGCATTCTTCAAGGAACACATCAGGTCATCTCTATTGAGACAATAACTCCACCTCTCTTGGGATGATGTTATTTCTCCTTAGGGTAAATATATTTCTTTGAGGATGTTTAAAAATAAATTCAGTGATGATGAAAATCATCAAGCTCAAGCAAATTGTCCCATAATATCAATTCTTGGTTACATTCAGAAAAAATATCTTTGTCATTGGTTTCTAAATTGTTATAGGTAAGATTTTATGGCACATTAAAGAATCTGACAGAATAGCCTTGTTATGCCAATTTTAACAAGAATGTGGCCGAATGTACTGATAGCTGCAATTTTTTAAAAAATGCATTAACATAAAAGGGATTAATAGATGGATTAGCTGAATATGCAAGTATAATAAAATATTAATAATAGAATCTAGGCGAGGGTGTACAGGTTTCCCCAGTAAAGCTTTTGAAATACTGTCTTATTTAGAATATTCTCATAGAAAATATTGGGGAATGAAGAGAGGGCAATAAAAAGACCCCAAAATGAAACAGAGTGCAATTAGAATTGCAGATTGATGCTGTCCAATATGATAGCCAGTAATAATATGTAGCTATTTAAATATAAATTAGTTAAAATTAAATGAAATTAATAATTAATTTTCTCAGTCACAGTAGCCATATCTCAAATGCTAAAGAGTCACATGTGGCTAGGGACTACCATATTGGACAACATTGCTGTCAGTACTCATTAAAAACAATTCTATAGTAAGAATTTCAGAAAGAAGAAAAATGTGCCCAGAAAAGTCTGAAATGGAAGAAAGCATAGTAAGGAGAGAATAATGTTAAACAAGTAGGTTATGCTGAGTAAACATTGGTTATAAAAAATCAACGGTTATAATAATTATGGGGCAACAAACAAGTTAGAACTAAAATACTGAACAAAGTGGTCCTGTGATTTGTGATGGATGATCAATGTTAAAGCATAATAAATTTCTTACATTGCTCAGCAAGAAAGTAAAGATAGATCTAAATGTAAAAGCTATTTTTTTTGCCTAGGGAAAATTATGTAAAATTTTACACAGAGAAAATTAGGAATAAAATATCCAGTTAAAACAAAAGACAGACAGAAGGAAGAAATAAATGAAAGATTTTAAAAGACACGTAAAAATTAAAAATTGTGAGAAATATTTCTGAAATCTTAATCACAATAAATGTAAATGGATAAAACTCTCTAATTAAAAGACAATATTGGACTGGAAAGGGAAAAAAATGAAGAAACAGATAAAAAAAGTATGATAACATGAATTCAGACTTTTGTTATTTAAAGTGAAAATAAGAATGCAAATGTTTACCCACAAATAGACTTTACAGTAAAAAAGGTTTACTAACAATTAAGAGAACCACTATAAATTGAAAAAAATAACTTACCAGAAAAATATAAGTATTCTAAATGGGCATTCACCTAATAACATAACTTCTATATATAAAGCAAATAATATGCAGAACCACAAGAAGAAATTAAGGAATCAATTGTCACATAGGAGAAATTAATACAGCTCTCTTTAAATGATAGAAGAAGCATGCAAAAAAGATCAAGAAAGAGAGAGCTACAAAAAAATTAATAAAGTTGATCTGATAGATTTAGAGGACAATGCAATTAGCAATTAACTATTACTCATTATTTGTTTCAGTATTTGAGACATTTCCACAAAGAAAACAAAAAAGCCAACAATAACTTTTCTGTTTTAAGAAGTGTTTAAAAAATCAAAAATAGTTATAATAGTATAATATAATAGCATAATATAAGAGTATAATATAATATTTATAATAGTTTCATGAGTAGAAGTCAAAATTGTAAAATTTTCAGATCTCCCCAAAATATTCCATATAATCAATATAATTCCTGTGTGTGTGTGTTTAAATTGACTGTCTAATTTTTAAGTCACTTGTAAGTGGGTGGGCCAAATTTGAAGAAAAAGTGGTTAAAATGTATAAAATATTAGTTGAACAAATAATTCCAATATATCAAAAATTCTTCCAGGAAAAAAATAACATAGAGCAACTTTATTGTATGAAGCTGATATCTCCTTGACTCTAAAACCAGACAAAAATATTCTAATAAATAAAAATTGAAGGCTGGTTTCACACATAAAGTGGAAAATTTCTTAACAAAATATTAGTAAACTGAGTTCATCTGTATATATAGAAATATTTAGTTTCTTTCAAGAATTGTTCAACATTGGAAATCTAAATTTTTCACATTGACAGCTTAAAGGAAAAAAAAACCTGATTATCTCGGTTGCAAAACAAAAAGATGATTAAATTCATCATTTATGCATTGTAAAAGTATCTTAGTAACTAAGAGGAGAAAGAACACTTACATGAAAAAGTATGTCTATAGAAAGGTATGAAAAAATTATCCTAATGAAGAGACATTGGAGGTATTCCCTTTACAATCAAGATGCCAGAATGCCTACTGTTCTTAATTATAGAAAAACTTCTAAGAGAAAAGAGAGCCTCTCCCTCCAAAAATGGAATAGAGCATTTGCCAGTGTAAAGGTAGAAACAAAATTGTAATTATTCATATAAATTCTTTAAATGTAGTGTTACTACTAAAACTTTAAAGGGATATAGGCAAAAACTAATATTATTAGTAATATTTTTTAAAGGTTGTTAGATACATGATTAATAAACAACATCAATTGTATGTCTGTGTACTAGTGGCAGTCATTTAGGAAATATTTTTTTCAAAAGATACATGGGTAGCTAAAAGAAATAACATGCTAAAATAAATTTAAGGCAAAAATATAAAACAATAAATTTTCTGTTTAAAGAAATGTTAAAAATCAAAGATATAACAGGCTCATGGGTAGAAGTCAAAATTATACAATTTTCAGATCTCCCCCAAATAGTCCATATAATCAATGTAGTTCCTATATGTGCGTGTATATGTATGTGTGTAAATTGACTGTCTGATTTTTAGGTCACTTGTAAGTGAATGGGCCAAAAGTAAGAGCAGAGACAATTCTGAAGACCCAGTGGGGCACTTGCCCCAGCAGAGATCAAGACTATCGCAAAGCCCTACTCTTTTGGAAAGTGAAGAAGTTGGTGCAGGATAAACACAGAGCTCAATGGAGCAGAATAGAGTGGCAAGAAAATAATCAAAATGTAATTGAAATTGGGGGGTGTATTTATAAATAACTATGTAAAAATTGAATATTCAATAAACGATGCTGAAACAATTAGCTTCACAATTTACACGATTTTTCACGTTAAAAAAATCAAATTGGATCCATTCATCACAACATATATAAAAATTTACTTTGGAATTAAACATAAACATTTAAAACTTTGATTACACTAGAATAAGAAATTTTGTTCAACAAATTATACAAATTGAAAGAGTACATATATTTATATATACCTATACACATTTTATTTATACATTTATATATTTGTATATATTAATATAGCTTACTTGGTTTATTAAACTATTTTTTAAAACACTGAAACCATAAGAAAGATAAAAATAATTGTTAAAATTGGCAAAATGACAAAAAATGGGTGGAAGATATGATTAGCCACTTCATAGTAGAACAAGCTACATAGTCAAAAAGCATATGAAAAGATATTAAACTGTATTATTAATCAGTCAAATGCAAATTATAGGCACATGAAATAACATTTTACTATCCCCAGACTGGCAGAAATTTGAGAGTTTAACAAAACCCCTATACACCACTACTGGTGTGTAAATGTAAATAACTACTTTCATAAATGGTTTAACATACCCTAAGGCACAACAATTCCACTTTCAGGTATGTTCTGGAGAAAATCCTGAAAATGTGCACAGACAGACACATTAAAGAATGCTCAGAGCACCACTGCTTTTATTTGAAAACAGATGTACAAACAAACAAACCTGTAAACATGGAAACATTCCACAAGTCCATCAACATGAGCATGATCACATAAAACTATGATATATTTACACCAGATGAAATACCATATAGCAACGAAAATAAAACACATTTTTACACGTCCACTTGGATAAATCTTACACACATAATGTTGGGGGGGAACCGGGATTCAGAATAGTGTTTATATTTCCATTCATATGAATGACAAAATAGGTAAAATTAAATAACATGATAACCTAGTATGCAAGCACATATGCTGAAATGATGAGAAAGAACTGAATTATAAATAAGATTCAGGGAAGTATTAATTTCCGGGTGTAGAGGAGCTAATAAGAATTTCAAATGCAATATTGGTGATGTACCATTTCTTAGCCAGGTGATGGGTAAACAGTGGTTTTTCTCAGACTGTATGTAAATACGTATTTTGTGGGTATGATACTGTATTAGTTTCCTCTTGCTGTTATAACAAATTACCACAAACCTAGTGGCTTAAAAGAATGCAAAATTATCTTACAGTTCCAGGGATCAAAAGTTCAAAATCAGTTTCACAGGGCTAAAATCAAGTTGTCAGCAGACCTGCCTTCCTTTCTGTGGGCTCTAGGGCAGAATATATTTCCTTGTCTTTTTCAGCTTCTAGAGGCTACCTACATTCCTTGGCTTGTGGGCTTCTGCATCCGTCTTCAAAGCCAGTGACATAGTATCTTCTCTCTTCTCTGACCTCCTCTTCCATTGTCACATTGCCTTTTGTGTCTCTGACCACCTGCACCCCCTTATAAGAACCATTGTGATAACATTAGACCTACTAGGATAATCCAGTACATTCTCCCCATCAAGACTCTTAATTAATCACTACAAAGTCCTTTTACCCTGTAAAGTAACATATTCACAGTTTCTAGAGATTAGGATATGAATGTTTGGGAGGAAGGCATTATTCAGCCTACCATAGATACATTCTGAGATATATATAAATATATATATATATATATGTATATACATATATAAATGTAAATACACACATGTAAAAGCAAACATGATATTACAAAGTGTAATTTATGATATAAAAAATTAAAGAAGCACACAATCTCCTACAGTAAGAATAGGAATATAAAAATGCATAAACTTTCTGAAGTTCGATTTTGCAATATAATCTTAATGACCTAAATTACCCATTTCCTTAGATCCAGCAATTCTCCTTATAAGAAATGAAATAAATATATTTCAGGAACACGTATGTGATCTTAAGTGAACTTTTAAAGATCTTCTTTCCTCTGTGCTTTTAAAAAATATTTTATTTTTAATCATTTATTTTATAATTAGTAAAAACAGATTTTTATACGAGTATATGATAGAGGATGATTTTTACTGGACCTACAGCCTATCCTACTCTCTGTTGTTAGTGCACTGAAGCCATCAAGATGAAAGTGATGTCAGGAAGGCTAAGACGTCATCAAAATTCAAATGTTCCGTTTAAACAATGGGAAAAGTAGAAAATCAAATTAGAGAGGACGGGGAGAAGGTGGTCAATGGATACAAAATTGTAGAAAGATAGGAAGAATAAGATCTAGCGCTCTATAGCAATACAGGGAGAATACAGCCAACAACAAATTACTGTATTACTTCAAGTAGTTAGTCAAAAGCTTGTTGGACGTTCTCAGCATAACATAAAGAGATGACAAATGTTTGCGGTGATAGGCTAAACAACCTGATATGATCATTGCACAGTGTAAATATACCCAAATATCATATTGTACTCCGTAAGTACATACAATTTATCATGGGTCAATGGAGAAAAAATAAATTTAAAATAAAAGCTTTCTGAGACAGTAGATTAGAGGTTACCAGAAATGGGGGGTTGATGAGAGAAATAATGAGAAGTTATTGAGTAATGGATACAGAGCTTATGTTTAGGATAATAAAAAAGTTTTAGAAATAGACAGCAGTAGTGGTTATACAGCATTATGGATGTAATTAATTCCATGCAATTGTATGTTTAAAAACTCTTCACATGGGAATTCTTATGTATGTTTTACCATAATAAATTTTTTTTTAAAAAAGAAAATTAAATTAGAATAAGAAAAGATATACAGAAAAGAGAACACTATTTCACTTTGAGGTCAAAAAGGAGAGCTGCATATTTCTTGCTCTAGGAACACACATTTCAAGACCACAAGATGTTAAAGGTGATAGTTGGGTAGCAAATTCAAAGAGGCTACAAAATTGAGAGATCTGCAGCAGATACACAATTGGGGGTGGCTGTGGGAACTTTTGGTTGGTGCTTGATTATCATTTGTAAAGTTTTTTGGTTGACTTCTGGGATTTGATATAATTAGCATCAGTTTAGCCTGCAGATTGTGGCTTCTTAAATATAATGGGTTCTTAAGTAGTTTGGATTCTTAGATATTTTGGGTTCTTCGATATTTTGGTTCTTTAAATATTTTGGGTGGGAGGGATATTTCTTAACACTGCTTTCTCTCATTTGGGTTGAGAATAGATTATCCTCTAGAAGGACCTCTTCCTCTAAAAACCCAGTTTGACCAAGGTAGAGGAATGAAGAAAATAAAAAAATAGTTAGATACTTAGGATTCATTTATAGGGTTAAAGAAGAGAGGAAAATGTTTTGCAGGTTTTGATCAGTTCTGTTAATTTACAGGTATAGAATAAAAGCGGGGGAGCTATAGCAGCCTTTGAGCCATCCTGGGGACACTGAGCACCACAAAATTCATTTCAGATGGATGAGGAATTCTATTGATCTGCATAAATTGCTAACTACCTAGGAAAACCCATTAAAAATCACCCTTAACTCTACTTTTCCATTACTAAATTTGCTCCTTCTGTGGCATATTGTTTAAAAGTGTTAGCTGGAAAAATGATACACCAGCTGGAGTGTAATTTTTTAATCATCTCTTGAGTAGTTGAAATACTGAAAAACATTGTTAGTGATAAAACTTGCCCGCTGAGCATTTGCACATTGCCTGGAGGACGTTGAGAGAGAGCCGGAGGCTGAAGGAACAGCTTTTGAGATCTGATTGATTATATCTCAGTCTATTTTAAATGGCACTTTATAATATTTAGAGAAAAACATACAGAATGCAGTCAAACTCAACTCAGGTCAATGCATTGATGAAAAGAAATTGACAGCGTTCATTTAGAAAACACAACTACTGGCTATATGAGTTCATTATACTGCCTTATAGATTTTTGATATCAATATAGATTGAATCAAGCTAACCCAAAATGGAATTTTATTTTAAACGCTTTGTGATTGAAACAATTTACAGAAAATATGTACCTTGTTCAGCCAATATCTAGTGAATGCTACACACAGTTTCTACAATCATGTATATTTATAGTAACATGCTTAGTAGAAACATACATCTGTGTATTTCTGTTCTGGGATTGGAAGATACAAACCAGGAATGTCAAGTAAGCCAGTAGTTTTCCATCTTTCACATTTTACTTCTCCCAAATATTCTATCAAATATTCAGTTGCCAAATTGTTATAAACAACATGAACAATTTTTCAATGATATTTATTTGCTATCAAACTATTGTCATATTAATACTTCCAGGAAGTTTGAGAACCTAACTTCATATTTTCACTGGCGAAAATCTATATTTCCACTTTGCAGAAAAATTATAAGGTGTAAAATACAACTTATTCTTTATCCTGTTTGCAAAGTTTATTGTGCATTCCTACATGTACAATAAATTTTTAAATAATGTGATAATTTATTTTCCAAACCTAAAGAGTTTAAAGTTTTAACGTTTTCTGGACATTTTGAATATATAAAAAAATAGCATATTACACAGAACATTTTTATTTAGAAATGCACTATTTGTCTGCCTTTCTCACCTTGTATGAAGCCACTTCATATAGGCTTTTCACTTGGAATATTGGCATCTATTCATCATCATGGAGTCAATTTTTGCATCATCTAACAGAGTTTTTCGTAGGGCACCCTCATCACTTTCATCTGAATTAAAAACACATATTAGCATTGTGTTTCCCCATGATGCTTTCATAAGAAATGTTATCCTAAGCCATATGTATCAGTTTTAGTAATAAGAAAGGTATTTTTCTCCCAGTACTTATGGTGGTATATGTTTGGTACATAAAAATCAATTTGTGTGTTACTTTTAAAAATGAAATATCAGAGGCTTGTTTACAATCAAATAGAGACATTTGCCACTGTAAAGTAGTTATTACCAGGAGTAACTACTAAATTTATGTTACATGTCTTTGACTAATTTTACATGGTTTCCACGAGCTGAGTCCAATAATCAGTGGCATATACTGGTAAATGTTTAAATATAGTTCTCTGGGAGTGAGGGGAACACAAATACTGATATGTACTATTTTCCAATTTTCATGGTATAAATAATCCTACTCTGGCCAACTTTCATTTACCAGTGTGAAGTCAATTCTCTTGCAGACTTCCTGAAATGGTAGCAATGGGCTCTCCACAGCCAGTGTGAGCCAGAAGACAACAAGCATCTTTCTATACAGATTCAGTTTTTTTCCATTTTCCACTCACAGGTGCTTGTCTGTATTTTATTTTATTTGTTTATTTATTTTTTATTATACATACATGTGGGGTACAATGTTGATTTTCAGTAATTGTGTGGAATGTGTGGTGGTTAGATCAGTATAGTTAGCTTATTCATCATTACAATATGCAATCGTTCTTTGTGTCCATTGACCAATTCCTCATTAGTCCCCTTTCTCTCACCCTTCCTTCCTCTTTTCCACCTCTAGTTTTCTAAAAGTTCAGTGTCTTACTGTGATTGTTCTTTCTTTCTTTCTTTCTCTCTGTTTCTTTCTATTGTTCATTTGTTTGTTTATGGATTCAGCTCCCAGTTATGAGTGAGAACATGTGATACTTCTTTCTGTACCTGGGTTGTTTCACTTGGGATAAATTTCTCCAGGCTCATCTGTGTTGTTGCAAATGGTAGAATTCCATTCTTTTTTATGACTGAGTAGTATTCCATTGTGTATATATATGACAATTTCCTTATCCAGTCATCCATCGATGGAGTTTATGTTGGTTCCATTACCTAGTTATTGCAAATAGAGCTGCAGTAAACATGGGAGTGCAGGTGTAGCCTTCGACCTGATGTTTTCCAATCCTCTGGATATATCCCCAGTGTGGGATTGCTGAATCATATGCAAGTTCTATCTGTAGTTGTTTAATGAACCTCCATACTGTTCTCCATAATGGAGAACTAATTTACAGTCCCACCAACATTGCAGGATGGTTCCTCTCTCTCCACATCCTTGCCAGCATTTGTTATTCTTTGTCTTTTTTATAATAGCCAGTCTGATTGGGGTGAGGTGATATCTCAGAGTGGTTTTGATTTGCATTTCCCTGGTGATTAGTGATGTGGAGCATTTTTTCATATACCTGTTGGCCAATTGCATGTCTTCCTTTGAGAAACGTCTATTCAGCTCCTTTACCCATTTTTTTAAAAATTAGATTATTTGGTTGTTTGCTGTAAAGTTATCTGAGCTCTTTGTATATTCTGGATATTAATCCCTTGTCAGAGCATTTTTTAAAAATATTTTCTCCCATTCTGTAGGATGTCTTTTCACTCTTTTGATTGTTTCTTTTGCTGTGCAGAAGCTTTTTAGTTTGATATAATCCCATTTGTTTATGTTTTCTTTTCTTGCCTGTGCTTTTGGGGTGTTATTCATAAAGTCATTGCCCAGTCCTAAATCCTGGAGTGTTTCCCCTACGTTTTCTTCTAGGAGTTTTAAAGTTTCAGGCCTTATATTTAAGTCTCTAATCTATTTTGAGTTGATTTTGGTATAAGGTGAAAGTTTCATTCTTCTACATATGGATGTCCAGTTTTCCCAGCACCATTTGTTGAAGAGGCAGTCTTTTCCCCAAAGTATGTTCTCAGTGCCTTTGTCAAAGATCAGTTGGCTGTAAATGCATGAGTTGGTTTCTGAGTTCTCTGTTCTGTTCCATTGGTCCATGTGCTTGTCTTTAATCTCTGCTTCTTCTCTTTCAGTATAAGCTTGCTTATAGCTACTAAAATCTCTTATCCATTCCCAGCCCAGCCCCATTTTAATAAAAATAGTTTTCATAATATTGATATTGCAAACACTCGACCTCATACTAATTCTGCAACTCACTGAAAGTTTTCTTCTAATAATGTTTACACTGCTCTCAGCAAGGTCATTAATAAACATTCCATTATTAAATCTGAAGGTTACTTTTCAGAGTTTATCCTATTAACTTTTCTTTGCATTGACATTGCCCAAAATAAATATATAAATAAGTACATGTCAGAATTTTGTTATTTTGCTGATCTCAATTCCACAACTTCCTTGTCCTCCAAGTACTTTTCTAATATTTTATTCTTGACTTTCAATTACTGGTGGCTAGTGGGAAGAGCATATGTCAGCAACAAGAATATCTGGGTTTTTTCTTCTTACACTGGGCTAACTATAGTACTGAAAGAGACACTTAAACTTTATAGTCCTCAAATAACTCATCTGTAAAATGAAGTTAATAAATTGTATCCATAGTCTTCTAAAATAAAGATAAGTTGCCATTTTTTGTTGCGAAAGTCACTTAAACATAAACAACTAATGCTGGTTCATGACATAGTCTTTACTCATAAATTTTTAGAAGTAACTTTTTAGAATGTATGCATACTTTGCTGTAAAACATACTTTCAGATAAATTATATATTTTGTCTTTGAATTAAAGACTGAATAATTTAACTAGTTATTTCAGGAGGTAATTTCTTTTCTTGTAATTTGGAAACCTGATTAATACTCAGTTCCTAAAACTGATTTATGATCTCTTAATAGAAAAAGCTGGCCTAACATAAGATAATTACCTGATCAGTAAATGATAAAGTATTATATTAATTTATTTATTAAGTTAATATTAATTGAGCATCTGCTAGTTGCTAGGGACACAGTGGTGAACTTCTCTGGGTCCCTCTACTCACTAAGATTATATTCTATTCTAGATCTTTTTATATGGGGATAAATGAACACGCAGGGATTAATAAGTATTCCAGAGGATTTATATCCTTAAAAGTAGTAATTGAATCAGTGTCATTTTCTATTTTTAAACCAATTAACAGAGTAATTATCTAAGTATTTTACCTTTTAAATGGAGTGATTTGAGATCTTCCAAGCTATATAAAATCATCATTACAAGTTTGGTAGAGAGCATTCATGATAATGTCCAAATCTGTTTGTCCTTTAGATCATGGGTCTACAAATGTTTTCCATCAGCCAAATCCAACCCCACCAGCTGTTTGCATAAAGTTTTATTGAAGCACATCCATGCTCATTTATTTGTGTTGTCTATGGCAGTGTTCCTACAACACAGGAATAATCGAGTAGTTACAACAGAGACTCTATGGCCCACAAACTATAAAATATTTACTCTGTCACTTCACAGAAAAAGTTTGTCTTGTCAACCCTTGCTATAGATAAATACTGCTGACCAATCTAAAACATTGAAAAAATTTCAGGTGTTAAATTACATTTAATCACTAAATGCTTACCTTAGCAACAAGGAATGGTTTCACATCAATAACCTAAGCTCCTACCTCAAGAAACTAGCCAAAGAGCAAAACATATGCAAAGTGAAAAGGAAGGAATTAATTATGAGCAAAAATCAACAAAATGGAAAATAGGAAAACAGGAAAAATAATTAATGAAACTAAAAGCTGGTTCTTTAGGAAAAAATCAATAAAATGTATAAACCTCTAGCAAGACTGAAAAAAAATGACCAGAAAGAAGACATATATCATCAATATCAAGAATTAAATAGGGCATATCACTACAGCTACTGCAGCCGTTAGATGTTGAAAAGGGAAAACTGTGAACAACATTATGTTCATAAGGTCAAGTACTTATGAGAAATAAACCAATTCCTCAAAAACTAATGACTACCAGAACTCAAGCAAGTGAAATAAACAATCTGAACAGCCCTATAACCATTAATGAAATTAAATTCATAACATAACTTAACAACTTTCAAAAAAGAAATTTCTGGATCAGGTGGTTTTACTGAAGAATTCTACCAAACACTTAAAGAAGAATTAATATCAATGTTATACAATGTTTTTTATAAAAAAGTAGAAGAGACAGGAGTACTTATTGACTCATTTTAGGAGGTCAGTATTACCTTGAAACCAAAACCAGACAAAGACAATACCCTCACTCCCCCAAAATTAGTTAATTAATTAAAAGAGCACTACAAAAAAATCTCTCTTATGAACTCAGGCACAAAAATCCTCAGCAACCAGCTATTAGCCTACTAAATGCAACAGTGTATAAAAAGAATTAAATGACTGTCAAGAGAGATTTATTTTAGGCATGCAAGGCTGATTTAACATTTGAAAAATCAGTCAAAGTAATCCACGATACCAATATGCTAAATAAGAAAAGCAGTTGATAAATATCTGAGACCCACATATGATGAAAACTCTCAGCAAGTTAGGAATAGAGAGAAATCACCTCACCTTGATAAAGAACGTCTACAAAAAAACCCCTAAATCTAACATCAGAGTCGATGGTGAGAGAATGAAAGCTTTCCCCCTAAAACTGGAAACAAAACAAAACTCTCTCTCCTTGCAGATACCCATTATTATCTATGTAAAAAAAAAAAAATCCCCAGAAATTAAGGGGAAAAAAATCTCTTAGAATAAAGGAGCTCAGCAAGGTCACAGCATACAAGATGAACACACAAAAATCAATGACTATCACATTTCTATATATTAGCAATGAACAATGAGGAACATAGAGATAAACACTGATGTAGTTACATACAAAATACTATTATTTCTGATATTTGTTTCAAGATAATCTGGGGAAGAGAATGGTAGGGAAATATATGAAGCAAGATTGGCCATGGATCTATAATGGTTGCAGCCAGGTGATGAATTGTTCTCTGTACTAACTTCTCCTTTACAGTCGTTCTCAAAGGTGGTCCCCATATCACCAGCATCAGCATCACTTTGGAAACTTGTTAGAAAAGCAAACGCTCAGCTTGAACCCACACGATTTGATTCCAAGACTCTGCACATTAGGCGTATAAGTCTGTGATTTAACAAACCCTTCATGTGATTCCGATCCAAGCTAATATTTCTGAACCCCTGCTATGGTTTAATTAACCTGAAGATTGCATGTGTTTGTATGTACATGACATTTGTACATGTTTTAAATCACCCACACACAATGCAATGAAAAGAAAAAATAAAAACACCTAGAACAGATGTGTCACTTGTAAATTAGAATAAAGTTTGGAGACATACACATAATCCTGATCTTATACAAACACTTCCAGAGGATAGAAGATCTATTCGTCAACTCAGTGCATGAGACTAAGAATCTTATCCCTGGAACTGACCAAAAATAGTATGAGGAAAGAAACTATCAAAGCCGATCTCACTCATGAACACAAGATCCAATAATCTTAAGGGGAAGTTAACTGAATCCAGCAGCATATAAAAAAACTCAAATAATAACTCATAACTAAGTCACATTTATCTGAGCAAGTGAAAGTTGATTTAACATTAGAAAAACTATAAATGGAAGGGAGAGTAGAAGGGGTTTGTGTGCTCCTAATATTCTGTTTCATGTCCTCGCTGTTGTTTATATGAGTATATTTAATTATTTTAAATGTGTTAAATACATGTTTTAATTGTTTTACTTTTCTGATTGTAAGATAAATTTAATAGTTTTGTAAAAAACTTTAAAAGTTACATTTATTCTCAAAATTATTATTAATTATCATTTTGATGATTGATTAAAACAAGAAAACATAAGAAACTCTACAGTTGAATTACATTAATCAGGAAAATACAATTATAATAATTCTGCAGCTTCTCCTTCAGATAACCTTGAGATGACTTCATTTACTGAAATCTGATTTTTAAATAATCTTCAAGATTTCTGACATTACGGCAAGCAAATGTTTAAAAGAATAAACACAGAGGTGATTAAAGCCAATTTGTCATTTTAAATATCAGAGCAAACTGGAACTTTTCATCTTCTCATTTAGAATATAAAATATTAACTTAAGTGATTTGACTTTTCAGTGAAAATGTAGTAATTAAAAATATTAGGGAATAAAAAGTCTTTGCTGATGTAATAAAACATAATAAATTTTAATTTACCTTCCAGTATACGTTAGGTCCCCAAACCAAGCATTATGCAAAATGTCAATTTGAAATTGATTTATCAATAAATTATTATTTTGTCATGTAAACATCTAATTATAACATATCCCTGTTATTAAATAAAAGTTGAAGATTTTTATATTATCAATACTTTATACATTACATACAATTAAATACATTATATATAATTTAACAAAATATAACCTAATATAAAAATCATATTTAAAATAATATATTTATAATATATCACAGAATAATTAAATTATTCTTAATATCATTAGGGGATTGATGGATTACATATTACTATAGAAGTTGTTGAAATGCCAAAAAATTTGGAAATCCTGATGTAGTCTATAGATACATGTTAGTGCTTCACAAATGGGAATCTTAGCTATTTTTCAGAAATATAGTGTATTTGCGATTGCAAAAGAAAAGAACATTTTTACTTGAATATATTCTGAGCATTTCTACAATTGCATTCATTATTATTGGTGTATAAAAAAAGAGGAAAATTAGTTGATAAAGATACTCTGTTTATATGTTTGACTTTTGGAATAATTTAATCAGCATCATACACACCTTTGATTCTACTCTGATAAAATATTTGTGATTTTAAAAGCCAAATAGAAATGAATGCTGGCTTGAGAAACAATTTGAATAATACAATGTCTCTCTTGTTAAAGAGAACACTGTGCTTCCAATGTCCCCTTTGATGGTGTTCAAATAGATTGCTGACTTTGAACCTAAGAGCAACACAATTGTGGCTTGTAGTTTAGGGGTCAGCAATAGAACACTTCCCCAAGTTTAAACGCAGGTGTGGACCAGGCTAACATAGGGGGAAAAATCTATATCTATATATAGATATATAGATATCTCTCTATATATCTAATATATGTCTAGCTAGATATAGATATATAGATATAAAACCACATTAGTTTTAAGCAAGTAAATTCATCACAGCCTCACTTTTATTGAGGCTGTAAGTAATAAATGCCATCTTCAGCATATAACAACATTTAAACTGAACGTAGTACAATCAGAAATGGCAACAGGAGAGCAAGAAAAATATTTTGAAAATATCCATCTATCCTGAAACAATCTATCTTCAGAGGAAGTTATTAACATCAGTCTCTTTAGCTGAACTTGCCTGAGAATTAAATGCTGGTAACACACACTCATTATCTAACATTTTAGTTTTTCATCTCCAGACTAAAAAATAAGCCACAACACAAAAGCGATTAAAATATAGTTTTTGTTTAACAGCTTTCTCTGTTAATTACCTTTGCAAAATATCACTCTTTCAAAATGACACTCATAGTGTATAATTAATCTTAAAGAACAAGAAAACTATATAAGCCTAGCAGGGGGTTATTTTATTTCATTTTTCTGGAGAAAAGCATCAATCATAAGTGAAAGCATTAGCCTCAAGACTAACATTTTTCCTGGGTCCTATTTAGGAGCCAGGGGACATGGATTTATTTTGATTAAATATTAATTTGGTCATATTTTATAGACTCATACACATATCACTCTTCTAGACATAATTACCTTAGTAAAATTAATATTTTAAAAAGTAAAATTTAGAGGTTTGAAAGGGATGTAAAAAACGTATTTTATTATGTATTCATGGTTATATTCATAGTTTTTATCTTATCTATTAAAATGTACTTTATTTTTATTATTGCCATTTGAGCATGCATGAAGAATTTTTATATAAACAGGAGAGACATAACATTTTAGGTTTTAAAAATTAATCACCAGTTATATTAGTTAAGGTACTGTAAAAAACAAGCTGCTGTAACAAACCAACCCCAATTGTAAAATTGCCCAAGCACAAAAGAAGTATGTTTTTCCAATGTACACGTTCCTGTTCAGTAGGCTTTCCTTTAACTACTGTTTCAGGAACCGGAAGTCGGTCCAAACTCATGACTTGGTCATTTTAACATGTAGTATGCACCGATTTTCCTTCTGAAATAAAAGAGCTGTATCTAGTAAATCTAATTTCAGATCATTGGAACATGGGACCTTTGGCTGGCTTGCAAATAAGGCTTTTTGCTCTTCTAAGCAGAATTGTGAGTGATAATAAGTCAAATACTTATTTTGTTGGCTTGGCTAGGGCATGGAATTGAACTGTGCAAAGATCTAAACCTCTTCAAGGCAACATACAAATATTTCATGATGAAATGGATATGAGATGGGAGGAAGACTATTACTCTACCTCTCTCCTTGTTCAACTTTTCTCATCTTCCTTTTCAGTCTGTTCTCTTTAAAATGCATATGTTTAATGGATATTTTTGAAACCTTTTATGGTGTCAAGCGTTGTGCTTACGTGCTGGAGATGAATTGTGATAATGATACATTTCCTTCTCTTAGAAGCATCATAATCCACAGGAGGAAGTACACACACATTTAAAGTTATATATCCAAAGAGCTATAGTAGAATAGAAGCAAATAATAATAAAATAAGCCCTGGTGAAAGTTAGAGAGGTCTTCACTAAGGAGTCTAGCTGTATCAAAATAAAATTTACTTTAATTCTCTATATGTATATTAAATGAATGTTACATTGTCGGATCCTTAAAACATAAAATAAATGAGACTTTGCCCTTGTTCTCAAGGGGGCTTTAATCTAGGTGAGTGGAAAGACAGGATGAACAAATATGTAAAATGTATTTATTAGACTTGCCATTTATATTCTCTGTGAGTGACAACACACAAAGCATGGGGCTGAGCCAGGATTGGTGACCAGCATGCAAAGACCCGAAGGACGTATTGTCACTGACAACTTTTCAGTTAAAATGTATCCCCAGTTTAAATTGCTCATTCTTTCACTAAATTTCCACAACTAACCTCTCATTCCGTCTCTTTCTATCTACTTTTTAAGGTAACACCTCTGGAACAGAAGTCACGAGTTCTTTGCCTAAGGTGTTTTTGCAGGACCATTGGAGTTGGCTCGGCCCCACACAAAGCAGGTTAAACTGGTTGAGATAACTGACCTCTCTACTGAGCCAGCGTAAATGTCTGATGGGGACCTTTTGACATCAGAAAGCAGAAAACTCCTCCTCGGCATCCTGCTAATGCCACCATTTTTCTGAATATGCAGAGGCATTGCATTTGTGCAAATTGCCGAAGAACCCCCTCAGACCTTTCACCAAGCACGATCCCTCAGGCCTTGCACCACTTCTAACCACTTCTCCATAAACACACCTTCTTTCCACTGTGGACAGGATGGATTTGCTATATAAATCTCGTGTCTTCTCACTTAGCTGCCTTATGAATAAACCTTTTTCTGTGCCGCAAAGACCAGTGCTTCAGTGTCTGGCTTTCCACTGCACACAGGCAATCAAAACCCATTTGATTTGGTAACAATATCATCTAATGGAGGAAGTAGAACCGCTCTCTCCCCACCCCCACAGAAGCACGGTGAGAGAAATTTACCATCCAACCTGGGATCTGGGAGAGGTGGCAAAGGAAAAGATGTTTCTTCTGAGAAATCCTTACCACAAATTTGCATTAGCTTTGAACAGGAGCAAGCAATCAGCCTGTCATTGTGACCCATCAGCACTCAAATCCGAAACTTTATTTCATAGTTACCGCAAGTTATAGCTTCTCTGAGGCACTTGGCATAACCAAAGAAAATTCTCTTTGGATCTAGGTCTCAAAGATCTGGTAAAAACTTAAAAATATACCTGCAGACTCTGTTCTGCAAAAACATGATCATCAGATACAACATATATCAAAACATGTTAAATATATTTTAAAATAAAAGATGTTACTAAAAGTATGTTGGAGAGCTGGCTGATTAGCTCGGTTGGTTACAGTGCAGCCTTGTAACACTGAGGTCAAGGGTTCAGATCCCGGTATCAGCCAGCCACCAAAAAAACCCAAAAGTATGATGAAATAGGTTATTACCAAATATGACAAAACATTTGAAAAAAACTAGAAATTTGTAAATAAAAATATGATTAAATTAAAATATCAATGAACAAAACAAGTAACATAAATATAGTGAAAAGAAACTATCAAACTAGAAGAAAGATTTGAAAAAAAAAATTACACAAAGCAGTGCAAAGAAACATAAGAAAATAAAATAAATCATATATTCAATGACCAGAGTACGATCTAAGTTAACAGACTTCTGGGAAGTGGGAGGGGGATTAACATGATAGGAAGGAAAAATATTAAAGAATTTTCCAAAATAGATGAAAGGCACCAATCTGACTGGGCAGAAGGAAAAGTTAAATTCTAGTGTGGCAGGAGCTCTAGAGCTGGGATGACCAATTAGAGTTGTACTGAAGGGAAGCACGGCACTGGGGTTTTGTCCTTCAGCATTGATCATTCACTAGATAAAGGCTGCCTTTGGGAAAGGGGTGTCATCCTGGGTGACACTCTTCTTATGGCCAAGGGTGATGCCCACAAGGGAATTCATCTGTAAGCCACATACAGCCAACCCTGTTGTCATCTGTGGCAATGTGTTAGTTATTTAGTTTTGAAGGGAGAGTCAGGGACATGCAATAGCGTCCACCATAATTATGTAAACTCTAAAATAAATACTCACGAATGGATGGAAGCCCTGGTACAACTAACTGTTCAAGAGCTGAAATTTCTTTGTCACACATAACCCAGGGCTTGAGTTATTGCTCTACTGACCAAAGTCCCAACAATACTTTCGAACAAGAACACTTGTTCTGATTCTCAAACTTAAGAATTACAGGTGGCAGCATCTAGGAAAAGTTACGTTTCAGCCTCCGTGTTTTTAACTGTAAAGCTGTCATCAATATTGTTGAGGAGATGTATGGGAAAAGTCAATGAACGGTATTCTCTTTCCTCCTCCTTTAACCTTCCCCCCTTGAGTGGGCTTGATTCCCATTGCCTCCTTAGCTAGTGCCCATGGACTTGAGGACTGCAGGATTTATACAGGATTTATCCTGTAAGCTACTCATTCCTACTCTCCATCTATGGTCCCTTTTAACATCCTTTTCAACCCAAGGCTAGAAAATGTCTTTGCATTGAAAAATAAAATAATTATTCTTGCTCTAGTAATTAAAAAGAGAGAGAGAAGGAGCCTGACTGCCTGCAGGCAGAATGAGAAAGCAAGGACAAAAAGCAAATTAATGTTTTAAAATCATAAGACAGTATTTCTCACAATCTCATTGATCTATCGTGTGTAGAATCATTGATTTAATGTGGGCACTGGAAATGAGGTAACTGTTTTAACTATCATTTGCTAAGTAACAAGGCATATCGAAACTTAGTGCTTAAAACACCAGTTTATTGCTTGTCATGATTCTATATTTGACTGAGAGGGTTTTCTCTTTGTTTCACATGGGCTCATTCGTGTGCTGTGTTCAGCGAAATGTTCCTGGGCTACAAGTTCCCAGTGGCCTCAATTGCATGTCTCCAGTTGGTGCTGGCTCTCAGGATTTCTTGATTCTCCTCCATGCCGTCTCTCCTCCTCCTGTAGACTGAAGCAACGTTCTTACATGGTGGTCTCAGAACAGTATTTCAATAGACAAAAATTGGAAGCTATAAAACCTCGTAATACATAGCCCTCTCTAATCAACACGTTGTAACCTTTACTGCCTCCTGTCGATAGAACCTAGTCACAAGACTAGTCTAGGTTTAAGGGGAGAGGAATAGAGTCCACCTCTGGTTGGAGGGAGGGGCAAAGTCATGTTGCAAAAAAGTACTGGAATAATTTGTGAAGCTGTCTTAGAAAAAATTTATCGAAATAATAAAGCATAAGTAGGAGATGAGACACAGGAGTGGCTTTCTATGGATTCCCAGCATGAATTAGGCAGGGCCAGTAGGCAGATAAATGTTGCTTTACCATCTAAGTCGTGGGAATTTGGCAGCATAAATGAGATGAAAGTCATTTTACAAACTGTATGTATCATCTCTCCAGTTAATGTCCTTTTCAAAATCTTTCCATTTATAGGGTTTGGGCTGACTGGAGGAACTTTATTTTCCCTGGCATTTTGCATTGATATTATTTTATTAGTAGAAGTGTTTTATTCATTGAAATGTAATTGATTGTACACATCTGTGGAGTACAGCATTGAATATCCATACTTGTATGCAATAACTTACACTCAAACCAGGATAATTAGTATATTTAAAATCACATGATGTAATTATTTTGTGGCCCTTTGCCAATTTCTCACTAACCTCTCTCCCCTTCTCCCTTTCCTACCTACATTCCATTAGTCCAAGTACATGTTTTTATGACAGTACCATGCTGATTTGGTTACTATAGCCTTATAGTATACTTTGAAGTCAGGTAGCTTTATGTCTCCAGCTTTACTTTTTTTTGGTCAGGATTGCTTTGGCTATTCAAGAACTTTGTTGTTCCAGATGAATGTTAGGACTGTTTTACTTATTTCTGTGAAGAATATCATTGGTACTTTGATGGGAATTGCATTGAATCTGTAGATTGCTTTGAGTAATATGGAAATTTTCAAAATGTTCATTCTTCCAATCCAAGACCACAGAATGCCTTTCCATCTTTTTGTGTCCTCTCTAATTTCTTTCAGCAATGATTTATAGTTCTTGTTGTAGCAGTCTTTCACCTCCTTGGTTAAAACGATCAGTAGGAATTTTATTTTTTGTTGTTGTTGACTATTGTAAATGGGCTTGCTTTCTTAATTTTTCTGCTGCTTCATTATTGAAGTATAAAAGTGCTATTGATTTGTGTGTGTTGATTTTGTATCCTGCAACTTTGCTGAAATTTTTTATCAGTTCTAAGAGCTTTTTAGTAGAGTGCTTAGGTTTTTCTATATACAGGATCATGTCATCTGCAAACAGGGACAGTTTGACTTTATCTTTTCCTGTCTGGATGCCTTTATTTCTTTCTCTTGCCTGAATGCTTTGGCTAGTACTTCCAATACTGTGTAAAATATAAATGGTGAGAGTGGACATCCTGTTCCCATTCAGGATGATTTTAGTGGTGAGTTAGTCATATATGGCTTTTATCATGCTGAGATACTTTCCTTCTATACCTAATTTGCTGAGAGTCTTTATTCTGAAGGGATGTTGAAATTGTCAAATGCTTTTTCTGTATCTATTGAGGTAATCATATGTTTTTTGTCCTTGATTTTGTCGATGTGATGTATTACATTTATTGATTTACATATGTTGAACCACACTTGCATCCTGGGATAAATCCCATTTGATTATGCTGCATAATTTTTTTGATGTGTGCTTCATTCTGTTTGCTAATATTTTTTGAGGATTTTTGCATCTATGTTCAGAAATATTGGTCTGTGGTTTTCTTTTTTTGTTGTATTTTTTGTCTGGTTTTGGTATCTAGGTGATGCCAGCATCATTGAGTGAGTTTGGAAGAAAGGACTCTGTTTCAATTTTTTGGAATAGTTTGAAGAGAAATAGTATTAATTCCTCATTAAAGGTTTGGTAGAATTAAGCAGTAAGCCATCTAGTACTGGGCTTTTCTTTATTGGGAGACTGAAGATTACTGCTTCAATCTCATTGCTTGGTTATTGGTCTGTTCATGTTTTCTATTTCTTCTTGGTTCAGTCTTGGTAGTTTGCATGTGTCTAGAAATTTATCCATTTCTTTCAGGTTTTCAAATTTGTTTGTATATAGCTGTTTATAATATTTTCTGATGATTGTTTGTATTTCTATGGTATTGGTTATAATGTCTCCTTTTCCACTTATGATTTTTGTTATTTGGGTCTTTTCTCTTCTTTTTTAAGTTAGTCTGGCTAATGGTTTGTCAATTTGGTTTATCTTCTCAAAAAACTAACCTTTTGTTTCATTTATTTTTTGTATCATTTTTGAGGTCTCTGTTTTATTTAGTTCTCTTATCTTAATTATTTCTTTCTATCTACTTATTTTGGGATTGGATTGTTCTTTTTTTTTTTGGTAATTTGAGGTGTGGTTTTAGGTTATTTGTTTGAAATATTTCTATTCTTTTGATGTAAGCATTTATTTCAATGTTTCCCTCTTGGTTCTGTTTTTGCTGTATCCACTGGTTTTGGTATAATGTGTCTTTATTTTCATTAGTTTCAAGAAACATTCTGATTTCTTTTTTAATTTCTTCTTGGACCCATAAGTTATTCAAGAACATGTTGTTTGATTTCCATTTATTTGTATGGTTTTCAGAGTTTTGATTCTTATTGATTTCCAGTTTCAATCCATTGTGGTGTGAAAAGATACTTGAAATGATTTTGATTTTTAAAAATTAGTTGAGACTTGATTTGTAACCTAATATGTGGTCTATCCTGGAGAATGCTCCATGTGCTGATGTGAAGGATATATATTCTGTAGTTGTTGAATGAAATGTTCTATAGATATCTGCTAGGTCCAATCGGTCTAACGTGTAGTTTAAATACTATGTTTTTCTGCCAAGATTATCTTTCCAATGCTGAGAGACAGGTGTTTAGTTTAGGTCCCCAACTATTATCATATCTATCTCTTTCTTTAGATTTAATAGTGTTTGCTTTGTATATCTGTATGCTTCAGAGTTGGGTGCATATATATTTAGGATTGTTTTGTCTTTTTGC